>NC_049174.1:31723718-32360281 GCF_009769625.2 Cygnus olor | reverse complement strand
GGAAAAAGCAAACTAGGGCTCAACTCCCCTTCTCTTTACATCATTCTGAAAGATTAACGCATAAATAATTGTTGGAAGCAAGCAGATTGACTATTCAATGAAATAGGAAAAGAATTATCCTCTTGGGAGGACAAGAGCATAAAAGTTACAAATCTTTGAATCATTTCTTTCCAAGAGTCAGTCCCATTTCTCTACATGACACATTCTGGCTTCTTTCAGTCTCCATTAACAAAGAAAAGGTCCAAGAATGGCACTACAAATGTGTACAGGGCATTCTTGGTATCTTTGGGGAGTGTGGTGTGGTCTTCTCTGACTTTGGTGTTCCTCACTGCTGGGCAGTGTCTGGCACAGGGCAGCCCCCAGACTCTTCTCACAGAGGCCACCCCTGCAGCCCCCCACGGCCAATCCCTGCTACCTCTACCCCATTCTACCCCATGCAAGTACCAGAATAACTCCGTGCATGCAGAGCAGGTTTCTGTTCACAGGACTGCTGCATGGAGAGTACCACAATTTTTCAGGGCTTGTACTGGGAGCTGTAGAGAGACTTTGTGGCTTTTGGTAGAACTTGAGAACTGGATGTGTTCACAACTGAAACCCAGGAATGTTTTAGTGCTTTTGATGCTAAAATGCGTTAATTTTATAACAGACTGGCTTGTTAGGCTTTGTAGAAAACTGCCCATTGAAAATGCTGATGGTTTGCATCCCCATCTTCTGAATGGCATCTAAATCATTGTTATGTTGAACTCCCATCGCCATCAATAAGGCACATCAAAAGCGAGTAGAAAGGGAAGCCAAGTTTGTTTTATATGTTTGATGCTGTAGAGTTCAGACACAAGGCCGTATATCACTTCAACATGCAGTTCCTCTCAATTTACGTTAAATAGGGTTCACTGGAGAGTTGCCTGTCTCTTCTCATTCTTATAATGGACATTGAGTTTTCTAAAAGAAGACTGACCTAATTCTCTCGACAATTTTGATGGTATTTCTAAGGCAATCGAAAGAGTATAAATGAATATATCCCCTCTCATCATAAAAATCAAAGCAAGCGCCCCTCATTAACAGCAGGCTGACCCTGGAGTTTCAGTAACCCAAGAACGGTATGCATCAGTCAGGTTTTTCATGTCGAAGTCTCCAGCTGACCTGTAAGGTCTTGGTAGGGCCTTATGTTCTTTGTAAAGAGCTGACGTTTAGATTTGACAGACTAGGACACCGAGAGCTAGAGAAGTCCAGCTTTTCCTGCTTCAGTACCACACTGAGCAGCATCAACAAAACGCTTGTCAAACCTTCGGCTGCTTTTGTGCATGGCTTTCTCTTGCTTCTTTTTAGCTCCTCACAGTACTGCATGTTGGCATATTTCCTCCAAGGCGAGAGGTTTTCAGCATCTTGAGGTGGTTCCAAGGAAAATAAACCAGCTTCTGCTAAAGCTTAGGCCATCAAACAGAGTGGAGGTGAATGTGCTTTCTCATAATGCCTTCAAGGTTGAAGCAGATGAGATTTTTAATCACTAAACTCATAAGGAGGTTTCTCTTTCCCTTTTTTAGAATTGCAAATTCTCTTTGATCAGAGGGAAACTGATTTTCTGAATGACACCTGTTTTGTACGATGATTAAGATGTAATAACCTCATTTGTTCATAGCGTGACATCTCCTAAAATAACAGTAGCAGCTTTAATACTCAACAGTTTGACATTTCCATATTGCCTTATGGAATATATTTATAAAAGAACCTGCTAGAATTGATTGTGTAACACATAGCTTAGATCTGTGCAAGTTTTAAAATCAACGGTATATTGAAATGTCTGGAATTACAGTTATTTCATAAACTTGGGGAGATTGCTAAGTGTAAGCCTGTTTTGCTCTTTTATAACTGTTTATTACTGAAGTACTTAAGAGCAATCCTATAGTAATAAATCATTCACATGTACATAATAAAATGCAAAAAATACTGTAGTGTTTTTTTTAGTCTAGGGAAGCAAATAACTTCCAGAGGATTTTAGAAATAAGGCCGGGAGAAAAAGAACAGGATTTTAAAAATGAGGAAAAACATGGCACCTGGCACCTTGATGGTATATTTAAAACCTATCAGAAGAAAAAGCTGACTATATGTGTTGTCAGTGAGTAAACAAGTTAGTAAATTTACTGTTTTTCTCATTTCTTTAGGCAGGATCTAGCCAGGTAAAGTGCTACAGCTTTTTTGTACACGGTGTTATTTGGTCCTAACACTAGGTTGTGAGGTCATTTTCCTGCACGTAGGAGTGAATGTTCGGAGAATCAGAAATTCAAGTAGTTAAATCAGAAATCAATTCCAGCCTTTTAATTGGCTGAATGTTCTTTGCTGAGTACAGAAAATTGGATGTGGTAGGTTTTTGTGGGGTCTGTTTGTACGTTTCTTCTGTGGAATTGGGTTTACCAATTCTTGTGTTCTTGTGCCTGCAACGAGCTCTATCTGAACTGCTAATGTACTGCATGCATCTCATAAGCCTTCGGTGACTGTCATCTCTAGATAAAATAATGCAATCGGTTACAGATTTCTTTTTCTTATGACTTATTACTGCTCATCATATAATGTTTTACAATTCCTTAAAATTTTGCAGCTGCTAAATGAGGAAAAATACTTCTTCCAAAGAATTTGTCTTTTACTTGCACACAATAATGCTTCTCTGTGAGCCAATGCTCTGTCTCTTCCTATAGCTGGAGAAGACATTAGGATTTGGAGAAGAAATTTTATTTTAAAATAACCTATTTTTGCATTCTTGTCCCTGAGCATTGCTGAGATGGGGGAATGGGAGAGTGAGGGGTTGCTTTAGTAAGGAATGGTAAGGAAGCACTTGGAGAAGATTTTGGTGCCTCTTCAGCTGTTGCATGTGCTGTAGGAGTATTTCAGTGATCCATACTTTTTTGGTAATTTGAACCTTCAACTCCTTTGAATCAGCTATGATAACAATAATAATATAAATCTTTCTGAACTTTGGGGCTCATTTGACAGTTAACTCCTCAAGGTGAAGTGTCTCTGGGCAGGGCTTCCAGGAACACTCATCTGCCTCTTACAGATTGTGCAAACTGGAAGGGAAGCAAACATGAACATCCAACAAGACAAGCAGATATTAATAATTCAGCTCATTAGATTCCTGTTTTCCTATTGTCTGCAATAGATTTTTTTATAGTTTGATACATTTCTGTGATGTTGTAATTCAGCAATGTGCTGCTCCCGGCAGTACTGCTGGAGCCTCAGAGGGGTCTATACACATACTTAAATATTTTGCTGAACGAAGTGAAGAGTGGATTTGTATGAGTGCTTTCAGTTCTAAAAATTGCTGCAAGTATTAACACCTACTCATATTCAGGACTTACTGAACTACAAAGGGCAAACCCAGCCCTTTGCCTAACAACCATATGAGAAGGAAAAAGAAAATCCTCAGTACGTGCTAGAAGTGTGTTTGGTTTTGTTTGGTTTCTGCCATCCCCAAGTGGTGACTGGCTGCTTCTTGAGCCATGGTGCTGCTGGCAGTGGCTTGGCTGTTCTGCACAAGGACACCCAGTCCATGAAAGGCAAAACTTAGTCTACAGCTTTCCTAGTGAGCCCAAAGCCAGCATTAAGCATCTAGCAGCAATCTAACCATGGCAGCCCAGACAGGGGGCAGAAACCCACCCAGGATTTAGCATAGATATTTCCCAACTAACACCTGTGCCATGGCAGGACTTCTGGCATCAGTGTCTCGCGCAGTTGTCTAGCGCAAGGTTGCCTGTCTGAATTACAGCCCTGTCTTTGACTGAGCTGAGGACAAGTTCTGAGCATCAAAGTCACTTTTGAAGATGAGATTTAGGGGAGATTCGAAAATTGGATTTCCCTAGCCTATTGACAGGCTTCTAAAGGACCGGCCAAGTGGGCCAGGGAACAACTTTATAAATGAAATGTTATTTACTAGTGGAACGTTAGGGTTGCCTCTGGTGAAGTGTTTTGAATAAGTTTTCCACTGAAATCATTAATGAGCTGAATTCAGAAAGAAAAGCAATGGCTTCATTAGTTGCTATGATACAAAATAATGCAAAAATTCTCACTGTTATTACTGCTGGTGCTGTAAAATAAAACACTGTGTCTTATGGATCCTACATGTTTAAACCATATTTGCAAACCTTCCAGAATATATAAGCAGCTGTTATTTTTTTCCGTATCAGGTGCTTGAAAAGCTTATTACAGTCTGTTTCTGGGGCTTAGCAGCTGCTTTATAGCACAGTGACTGGTGTTTGATATATGAATAAATCAGACAAGATACACCACGCAATATAAAAGAATCGAAATGGGAATGCTCATTACCCCGATATATGCTCTCAGAGCTGCAATGAATACCTGACTAGTACTGGAAATATATGCAAAATTTCATGAATCAGTCTGTACTCGAGTGACTTTTACCAGCAAAGTGTTTAAGCTAAGGCAATTCTTTTGTACAAG
Source organism: Cygnus olor (assembly GCF_009769625.2). NCBI lineage: Eukaryota > Metazoa > Chordata > Aves > Anseriformes > Anatidae > Cygnus > Cygnus olor. The sequence goes on along the minus strand of NC_049174.1, from coordinate 32,355,832 downwards.
CACAGAGCTCCATGAAAGTGTTTGTATCTGAATCTGAAATGAGAAGTTAGCACACAATTGGAGAAAGGCTCAGTGTCCTAAAAGATAAAAACATCTTCATAAGGAAAATGTTATTCTTTATTATTTGCATGGCAAAGCACCTAAGGCCTCATCTGAGATCAGGAGCCCATTGTGTTAAGTTGTTTATAAGCAAAATTGTATACATTTCATTGTCCCAAGTGTTTGTGTTTTTCTCTAAAAGACGTTTCCTGCCTCAGCCAGAATTTACGAACAAGGTGCAAGAACCGTTTGGTCAAGTTGTGCTTTGGGTGAGTCAGGTGAAGGTGGCCTGGAGGAGGGAAACAGTAAAAGTAATTATTTGTGGAGAAGTTCTAGAAAATACGCTGTGTGCCTTCAGAGGAAAAAAAAAAATACTGACGGCATTCACATTTTATTGTTTCATTGTTATTTTCCTTATGACATTTGGCTAAGATTGAGACATCCTGCCATAATGGAAAATGGCACCGTAAAATCTGCATTAGTCTGTGAAGGACCTTAGTGGAACTCCTGCATTTTTGTTGGGTTTAGGAAACCAAGGGCAATTTTTAAATGGATCTGCTGAGGGGCGCTTCAAGGAACTGCAGAGGAAAAAGAAGAATATCTTTAGCCATACATACGAATCATTCTCTCCACTTAATTTCAGAGTGTTAACCTTCAGTGGGCTGTCTCTAAGAAGACTGGAAACAAGTATTTAGCTAACCTGAAAGGTAGAGGAAGAGGTAAAACTCTTTTTAAAGAAAGTGTTCAGACTTTGGTTTTTCTTACTCCTTGTAAGCGAGCAGTATCAGCACTGATATGAAATGAGTGATACTGTGATACCAGGTATTGTAACTCAGCTCAACAAACTAGATTTGGCACTAGATCAGCCTGTACTTGAAAGCAAGTAAATCTGATAGTGCGTTTGGGACTTGAAAAATGTCATATCTGAGGCAAGTTTCTTTTGAATACTTGAAATTGTTGAAGACATGGATGGTGATGAGAAGACACTGGGCGAGGCCTAGATGACACCTGCTTTATAAGCCCAACTTCGTACTTCAGAAAATGTGCTGGCACAGTGCACCTGTGGTTCATGAAAAATGTTCTCTGCCCTTCCTCCTGCCCCATCTTTTTCAGATATTGAATCCATATGAGTAGTGATCAAAAAGTCATCAGTTTTCAGATGAATTCATCTCTTTCCCATTTGAAAGTTATTCATGTGAAGGTTTTGATGTGTGCTGGTGATGCAACGCTTTCAAAGGGTCTTGCAGACTCATGTACCCAATGATGTGCTGTGCCTGGGTGCTCATTTCTGATGCCTGGTCCCTGGGGTGATTATTTGCTGGATCATGTTTTTCTCTTTTAATTTTGCTCTTGTTCAGCATTTTTCAAGCACTCCATGATCATGGAGTGCTTATTTGGATCTCTCACCTCTGAAATGGATGAACTTATCAACTCAGATACCCTATGTCACTTCTTTAGAGGTGAAGATTTCTGCTCTGATGGTCAGCAAGTGATTCAGTCTTCCTTTTTCTTGACGTTTCTGTGGCCAAGGAGTCATTCTGAAAACTGATGTTGTCTTGCACCAGAGGTTGCTTTGGCTATTCCTACCCAAGGTGGTTCCCATAACATCAGCGGGTTGGGTAGGTTAACTTGGTTAGGGTAGGACAGGATTTTTGGAAGATCTACATCTGGTAGCAGCAAATCCTCCTATTCCCTTGTGGTTTTTTTCCAAGAGCTCTGGAAATGGAAAACAGGGTAAAAGTGATACAAATCCTTTGTATTGAAGGAGGGAAAATGTCCATTAGTTGTGTGGATGCTGCTGATGATCCCTGCCTTATTTCAGCGAGATGTCTCTTTGTATCTTGAAACGTGGATTCATCTTTCCCTTATGAGTTCTCTCAGAAATTACTCTTCAAAAAAGTGTCAAGCCATGTAATAGATTTGTGTGGCTATGACAAATTACAGGAAAGAACAAAAACATTTTTTTCATCTTACTAAAAAATAGGGCAATTTTGAGACACTTTTCACCAGGAGTAGTTTTAATTTAATGACATCTCAGTAGTCAGATCTTTTTAAAGCATATTCCATGACAAAACGTGAGACATTTGCAGTGGCCTTTGTGTCATTAAAGAAAGTGAACGTATTTAGATTTCGTGATGAATGCTCCTAAAATCATTCTTCAGTGTTCCTAAGGCTGCAACAATTTTCAAAGCAGTTACCCAGTATTTTTTTCAGCAGACATTGACGTTCTTGACTGTTGCTTCAATGTGCCCAAAGATTTCAGCAGTTTACATTGTTCTTCTCAAACCTGTGTTCACTGAGAGATGTCCATAGATGTGAAAACATCGTAGTCCAGGTGCAAAGAGGTGGTCAACCATTTTGGATGGTTCTGTCCAGTAGAAAGTTACCCTATACCCATGGACTGGTACCCCAGAAGACACCTGGGGAGCAGCCTGGTTGGCTCTTGGACTGGAGCAATTGCATTGGGTTTTGTGCTTCTTGTTGCTGTGTCAGGTGGGTGTCTGTGACCTCTCCAGAATTCTCAACATCTTTGGGCTGAGGCTACCTCTGAGAGCAAGAGATGACATGGTTGTCCCTGCTGCTTCTGGGGCAATTTTGCTTACGTGCTCAGCTGAAACTGAGGAAATGGGATTTTGAAGGTGGTGTTAGCAGGACTGTTTTCATCTGTTACATGTACCCACACCTGGAATTACTTTATTTGTTGCTTTTTTAAAAATTTATTGTTTGATCCTGATGAGGATGGACAAGGGGAGCCTCTTCTGGAGTTGCTGATGTCTGCATATTGCGAGTACATCGTCCCTGGGGGTTGGATCCTGGCTATGGGCTGTGTGGGATAGCTCTGTCCTCCCATGTGTGCACAAGCAGCCATTTATATTTAAAAGGATTTTCCCAATTGTCTTTCCCCTTCTTGCCACCACCACGGATCAATAAGATTCTCCACATCTCCTCCAGCTACTGTTGGTACTTGTAGGAGAGTACTGAGAAGGAGTGAAGTGTTTCTGGTGGAAATACTGACATCAAGGTGGGCTGACCAACCCCTACCCATCTGGGTCAGTGCAGGTGTGAGCCTGAGGTCATGGGACATGCCTTGGTTCAAGGTCTGAAAGAACAGAGACTATGACCCAGCTCCAGTGGGTCTCTCTGCCTTTTCTGAGGAGAGAAAAGTGTGTGAGAAAGCTTTGTGGTCCTCTTGAAGGAAACAGAGCGGTCACAATCCAATTATATCAATTTAAAAGGGAAAAGACTTTTGTTGGAAAGGAAATTGCTGGTCTCAGAAAATCATCTTATGGAAACTCTTGAGGGTAAAATCCTACTAGTTTTGAGAATATGTACATTCTCAGGCTAGCCCTCATTGCTCTTTGTGGTAGTTTTTGCCAGCTGAAGACTTCTTCCACCTACATGCGAAAGGGAAGAACAGCTCACATAATGGTAACAATTTCCCTCTTAGCCCCCCAAAAGATTTCTGTGCATCTGTTAAAAAGCCCACATGGCCATAATTACTCCTGTTTTAAGAACGTTTTATAAAGACTGTAACATCCTAAACTTGAACATAAAATATGAAATGGTGCCCTCCAGTCCTTTATTCCTGTGACAACTGAAAATCTTTGATACTGTTTTCTGGTGTGGGAAAGATAAGAATAAAGGATCAGCATGTTCTGCTCTCTCTGTACTGTTTATAAACCTGAACGTGTCAGTGTCAAAAGATTTTGAAGATTTTCCACCTTAATTTTCATTATATTCTTGAAAAAACAAAGCCAAAAGATCACTGGGACAAGCTTTGACATATATATATTCTTACCAATATTTCTGTGTCGTGAATACTGAATTGTTAGTACAGCTTTCTTGTAATACTGTACTTGTCACTGAAATGTTTTGCTTACCAGAAGCACTACAGAGAAAATGGGTCTTGTTTGAAAGAAAATACAAAAAGTAAATTGGTAAACATTCGCATCACAAATTTGGAAAGCTTTCTTATTAAACTTTGTTATATCTTTTACCACAACACTCAAGTGAGAACACTTAATTTCACATCATTAGCTTCTAAAATCTGGCTGGTTATTGGTCCTGCCACGTATCCAGCCTGATTTACAAAGGCTGTCAATATCTTTGGCTCCCTGTGACTTAAGTGGGACTTGCAAATGCTCAGCAAATTTAAATATCAAGCCAATATTTTTTTCAGCAATTTATTTTACCCTTTGATTTTTCTAATCTTTTATGAAATGGTATTTTGGCTGACAATCTTCACTGTTGGCTTGAATCCCCTTTCCTTCCCATGGGAAAGAAGGATGCAGCCAACTTCAGATATCTCATCCAAACGGTATATTTTAGTGCTATAAATAAATTAACTTAATCAATGTAGTAAGAAAGATATCTATGAGCTGCTCTTGGTTCATTATTCCACAGGTGCCATTTTTTGCATCTTCATCTCTGTTTTTCTCTTTTTAATCCCAGTTCTTTTGGCTATTCTTTCCTTTTGGACTGTTTATGCTACTGTACATGAGTATAGTTGGAAGAAAAAAATACAGAGCATTTAGTATGCAATGCTTGTTTATTTAACATGAGGGCTGTAGGTTTTGAGATGCCTAAAGAGGCAGATGAGTCTCTAGTGGGTTTTGGAATGGTAGTTATATGCATCCCTATGCCACTAAATAGTTTTAAAATGCTGACCTTTGAGCTGTAATGTTTTACAGAAAATGACAAAAAAAAAGAAGTCACGGGAGCCCTGTTGGTGTTACCCACAGCCAGGAGCTGCCTTGAAGTGTGGAGGTGTGCAGTCAGCTAGCAGCTCTCTGAGATTTTGCTTCCTGGTAGAAACTTCTGTTTCACGCTGTGTAGCAGCAGGAGCAGACTGGCTGCTGGCTGGGATTCCTTATGGACAAGTGGGGAGTGCCCCAAACTTTGTTTTGCCCCAGGTGCTTACACTGCTTTGTCCATGCTAGGAGTGGTGCTGCTGTGCCCGTCATCTGAGGAGTTAAAGCAACACCGCTTTTTATTTGCTTCCTGAATTACCCCAGCTGCAAAGCCAGCTTTGGTGTCTCAATACTCAATCCTTTCTACAGACCAGTGTGTCCATTACAGACATGTTTCTGTGTCATTTCAGCTTATAGCAGGGTAACAGCAGCAGGGTGAGCTTGGATCTGCCTGCAAACACCATTATTGGCTTGGCCACAGATGTTTTGCTGTTCTGCAGTTTTTATCTTGACTTTGTATTTTTACTTTGTATGTAGATTCTAAAGTTCTTTCTTTCTACCCCAAATTATTCATCCTTACAAGTGTGTTATTGAGTTTTTGCAAAATGCTTGGAGGTGCAGTTTTAATGAAAGGTGTATTAAAAACTTTGTGGGATTGTAGAAGTAATGATCTCCCCGAGGTGATATTAAATTCAGTCTGTGTCTACTTTGCTAATGATGGTCTGAGATATTGGCAATTAGATCTGTGTCCGTTGATTGTTTGAGAGGAAAAGAGACCAGGAGGAGCTGACCAGGGAGGGAGCAGGAAAAGGCTACACAATGGCTCAACCTTTGAGGTGTTTTGGAAGGTGTTTGTCCCTGTCCCCATCTTGCTGGCCTGTAAAGCAGACACAGGAGTAACAGGAAATCTTCAGAAAAACATTCAGAGGGATGTAAAACAGCCACAAGTAGCTACACTTGAGCGCAGCAACTGCAACCTATTAATAAACACCCAATTTTCTTTTCATATACATTGATGTTAGTAACAGAAACCCTTATGCAAGAAGCAGACAAGGGAAAGAGGAAAAGTCAGGAAAGAGATTGATTCAGATATGGGTGTAACGAGACAGAACTGGGAGCAGGAAGCTTAAAGCACAAGAAAGGTAAAAAAGGAAATAACACTGGAGGAAATAAAAGGAAGAAAAGTGGCAAAGAAAAAAAGGGGGAAGAAAGATATGAGAAAATAGGACATCCACGTGTTGCTACCTAAAAGCTGTGCAGTGGTACCCTCAAAAGATGAAATAAAAAATAAATGTTCATCAAGAGCAATCAGGGCAATTGTGTGCCTAACTTTGGTGGCTGCGTAGATATTGGGATCTTTCTTTTCCAGGGGTAGGTTTAAATCTAATCTATCTTTCTGAGGATCAGACAGGACCTCATGCTCAGATACAGGGCCACCTCTGTGGAGGTGTCAAGGATTTTCTAATTTTTATCAAAACATTACTTGCCTTGGGTTTGTTTTGAAACTGAGCCAAATGTACTTTTTGACTTCCCATGCCAGCATGTGAAACAACAGTTTTGTTTGGCTTTACTAAAATATAGAAAAAAGCTACCCCTGATGGTTGGCATGTAAACAGTGCTTGGAAAGGCATGTAGGAAGGGAGCATGTGAGGAGTTAACACGCTTAACAATCTCTGAGGTTGTCAGAATAATTAATGCTTCCAATAAACATGCTAATTAGTTGACGTGGAGAAAAATCTTCCCGGGCACATGTTGGACTTTCTCATATTATCCAGAATGCAAACACCACCTTATCATATCCTTACCTTTGAACGCTACCTCTACATCATTTCCTGGGTTTAGACACTTGTTATTGACTATACAAAGAGCGGCAAAAAGACTTAATAAAATCTGACAGCAGGCAGCTTTTCCTGCCTGGAAAGATTAAGTGCTCAGCACTTTGCATTTCAATTACCTAAAACTAATGGAAAAAATATTTTACATTTTAGCCCCTTATTTGGCAAATTGCTTGGAGGAAAATATATTTCTGAACTCGAATTACGTTATTCTTTTAAAAGTGCTTGAAAAGTGGATTAATCTATTGGCTGCAATATATAAGGCTGCATTTTTAATTAAGCAGATATTATGCAAATTTTAATCAATACTATTGTGTCTTCTCTTTGCTAATGTGGCCACTGCCAGAATTTTAGCACTTTCCTGATCTAAAAGTATATTTTAGAACTGGTTATATAAATTGTTTCCTATAAGTCATGACTATTCTCATCTTCACAAATTAGCTAACATCATTACTTATCCCTACCAAGGCCCATAAATGAATGTAATCAGTGGAGATTTTTCTGTTTGAATGGTCATTGTATGGAAGAAAACACCAGCTTGAATTCCTGTTCTCCATTTATTCTGTTTGAACTCAAAGTTTTTCATGCAGAAAGCTGGTTATTTAAAGCAGCACATAAAAATGACTTGAATCAAACTGTTTACTGAATACTGTCTCCATAATTTATATCTTTCTTTTTCAGTATTACATATTTCCGTTATAACAGGTGCAACAAATCTCTTGGCTTATGGATAAAGGACTTGCCAATTTCAGTATCTGAAGCATTCTCTTGCAGAGCAATCATGTATTTCTCCGCAGGTACATCATACTTTAAATATTGTTAGTAAGAGGGAAAATATCATTTTGATCTTGAAACAAATGATACAGCAAGTGGCTTGAAAATATGTATGAAAAATAGTGTAATTTTAAAGGCAAAATACCTGATGTTTCTGAGTTACTCAAGCAAATGTTCCCACTGTAGTTGGCAACTATCTCTCAAGTGATATTGCCCTTTTAGCCTGGGCAGTTGCCAGCATTACTTTCATTTATTCCCTTCCTTTGGGAGAAGAATTAATGTGGGTCAAGCGTTCCTTTGGCACAGCCACGTTTATAAACATGGATTGCATGCAATTCTGTGTCTGTGAATGCAGCGGAAAATGGGCTGCCTTTGCAGCAAGTCCTGCATCGGAAGGGATAAAACTCACTCTGGCCCATGCTTGACACTGCCTCTTTCTTTGCTCTGGGCATGTCCTGTTGCAGAGCAAGGAGCTGAGCACAGACTGCAGCTGCACAGCATCTCACTGGAGCTGAGCACCAACTGCTTTTGGGAACTCCCCAGACTCTTCTAAGAGGAGCTGCTCTCAGGTGTCCAAATGCATGGCTTTGAGCAAGGTCCTCCCGCCAAGAGGAGACCAACTCTGGTGCAAGAGGCGATAGGGGAGACCTGGAGCATCCCTTTGCCCCTAACTCAGTCTGTGCAGGCACACAAACCTGTCGCTTGGTTTCTGTATTTATATTTCTGTGAGCCAGCAGCTCATGGGTTAAAACAAAAGATGAGCTTTCCTTTAAAAATTCCTGCCTAACTTTGATTTACATTTTTGTGGTTAAGTTGCAGATGCATTTCTGTAGCTAGGAACAACAAAATGATGACAAAGTAGAATAAAATGGCTTTGGTATGTTCTGGTTTTGTACAAATCAGAATTAGGTCCTCCTTTCCACTGAGCTAGTTTTTTATTAAAACTTTAAGAGTTTTCAACATAATGAGAAAGTTTAAAGTTTCATATCTCCACATTATTTCATGGGATAGAAAAGCGCCTTAATATGTAAAAAGTAATAAAGGGTTTATAAATTGCTTCATGTGGACTAAGCAGCAGTCTGTCAGATGGCAAGGTTCAGTGGCTGGTGAATAGCTTTATGTCTAGCAAATAGCTGATGGATCATGAACTATTGAGTTATCTGCTACTATATATATATATATATGTATATTCATTTTTTTAGTAATTTTCAGTTGAAGAGCATCTAATCTGATGATCACAATTGTTTTGGAAAAAAAACATAGCACAGAATGAGAAAAATGCCTTTCCTCATGCCTCAGTTGAATACAGGTTTTGACCAGTTAAATACTAAGGGGAATTCCACTGGAGCGAGGACTTGATTGAAATGTGGCTCTGGCTGAACAGAACAGTGAGAAAACCATAGAGATGGATTTTGTGAGTGGGAACCCTTTCTCCCTCCCTCTCTCTCTCTCTCTCTCTTTTCTGGTTAAATTGGAGATATAAATACATATATATCTCCCTGGACTGTACTTGATGCAAACATTTTGTACCAGTCAAGATTTCTCTGCCTATTTTACCTCGCTGCACAGTCTAACACAAAATGTTCATTTTTGTCCCTAAGATTTTATTCAGAAAGGCAAAGTAATTTAATTAATCTTTCATTAGATATGCTGGTCTTCAATGGAAATGGCTGCATGCAAATTTGTTAGGCAGAGTTTGCTATCCATTTCCCAATTGCTCTGATGTATCTACTCCTGCATAATAATCTAGAGTTCTCAATCTGCAGCGTGGCAAAGATAACAGAGTGATTTGGGACTGCTGATTTTGACAGGATCCCATTCTTGTTCCATTTTTAAATCCCTCTACAGAGATGGAGATGGTAATAGGGAAAAAAGGGTGTTCCTCAGGCAGAATAGCAATGGGCAGAAGCTGACCGATAATCTCCCGTATCTCGTAAAGCGCTCTCATTACTGACAAACAAAACGGGCCACAGAGTATGGTGGAATTGAATTACAGCTGCTGTCACCCACTTGTCATGGCAACACGCGAGCATCACCTCTGAGACCAAAGCCTTGAAGCAAATAGATAGTTTCAATTATCTAATTTTCACAATGAATGAGACCTGTTTATTGGAAATCTATAGGTGCTTGGCAATGGCAAATGGTAACTGCGAATATATACAGTTCAGAGCGAGCTGATTTACAGCCTCTTCTGAACTACAGAGTAGCAACATTATTTCTTGAAATGAACGGATGTGGTGTAAGTACCTGAGGCAGAATAAGCAAACTTTGTCTGCTCCTTAATAGCTTTAAGGAGTTTGAGCTTGTATTTATTTGTAAGTGAGCAGTGGCTGGGGATCAGGACCCTTTGTGCCAGGATGAATAACTGCAGATAATCACTGCTTTTCTGGAAGGTCAGTCACATGATATAACAAGATGCCACGTGTGGAAAACGAGCGAATAAAGGTGACATTTGCCATGCTAACAACTTAATAGAGTCAAACAAATAAGCTGGTAGCAGCTTGCAACAATTTTACTATGAATTGTTCTCAAATATGCAGAGACATTTCACTTTTAAACAGCTTATTGTTTTGTTAGTTTTTGCATGTGGTTTTACGCTATAGTCCCTACATATCTGCCTAAATGTGCCTTAGAATACGTGCACTAAAAGGATAACCAAAGACTCGTTCGTGCCCTCCGTTTGGCACAGAGGCCTTCCTGCTGTGAGGACACTCTCAAGCGTCCTGCAAAGTCAGTGAGGGGGTGCTTCCCCCTCATCGGCAGCCCTTGTGGCACAAGGTGCCATCTCATTTGGATCATGGCCTTAAACCTGAAGCACCAGGAAATCTCTGAGATACGCAAGGTGACTGGAGGATTAGGGTGGGGACCTCACTGTGGCCAGGACATCGTCTGGGCAGCCTCTGGAAAATGGAGGACATCCACACTGGCTAATAACAGTTCTTGTGGTTGTGCACTCTTCACAAGTCCTGGACGTTGATGGCTAAGTCACTGTACAGACTCTGATACATCCAATGAGGGCACACAACTTGGTGCAAAGACACTGATTGATAAATATAAACCTTCTAGTCTGTGGGGGATTGTAGAAACTGTTGTCGCTGCTGCTGCCTGACAGGAGCGGGGCACTGTTCGTGGCTAGGCAGGTACCATCAGCCACGGGAGGGACCAACCTACGTCTGCAAACTTCTCACAGTTCTTCCTCCTGCCCAGGAGTGTGGCTTCCTCTTGGTGTAGATTCAGCTTTAATCCTTTGATCTTTATAGATGGATTGATCTTCTGCTGCTCCTTGTGGGAAAAGCGTATTGTCCATGTCTTGCTGATAGGGGAGTTCAGCTATTGCCAGCTTTGCTTTCTGTTGAGATATTGAGTAGGTCTCCATAAACCAAACAGCTGTGGCACAAGCACGATTTTCCTTCACTACTCCTAGGAATGTACCTTAAAGATAAGAAACTGATTAAAGAAATTAGGCATTCCCTTGCAGCTGAGCTGCTCCCAGGGGAAGCTGCGGCCCCTCCTCACCAGGCAGGCACAGGCTGAGCCCTGGATTGCTGTGATCTGCTGAATGCCACGGGGCTGGCTTGCTACCACTGGGACTTACACCCCTACCTCGGCAGGAGGGCAAATTGTTTGGGACAGAACTGGCTGTGAGACCTGAAATAGTTTTATGGCTTGTGTGTCCGCATAACCTCAGGGACATCCAAAGTCTTTGAGAAGTGAGGATTTTTTTATTTTCAAAGTAATTCTTTTCTTTCATGTGGGATCTCGCCAATGTAAGTGCTGAAATCTCCCAGGATGATAAGTCTGGGGTATTTCACCAGAGTGGTTGCAGTGCATCCCTGAATGCCTTCTGTGGATTTGTTTGCTCTTTGGTCTATAAATGAACATCAAAGGAGCATGGTACTCTTATAAGAGACTACTGATTTCACCTCACTTGAGTGGCTATTATTAAAGCCTGTCAAGGAACCAATTTGAGCTTTGGTAAAAAAAAAAAAAAAAAAAAATACAAAGGCAGTCAAATCCTTTGAGTAAATTGTTAGAAAGGCAAATGAATAGAGTTCTGTCTGAGCTAGACAGAAAATGTAGTGTGGGAAATGGCTGCAGCCAAAGGAGTGAAGAAAAGCCTTACAGAGCCCCCAGTGGTATGTGCATTGTTGGGGCAGTGCATTCACATGGGGAGAAGAAGCCACTGATGCTCTGCTCGTCTCCTGCAGGGAGCAGGTGAGCATCCGCGTTTTTTGTTGCCTTTGTAGAGTGGCTGAAAGATGACATCTTCGACTCTTTATGGGGCCTTTTCTTCTTGCCATCTGCATGGCTTAGTTATGATGAATGAGCAGCTAAAGAGAGCATTATTTTTTTTTGTTTTTGTTTTCTTGTTTTTCCTCGTTATTTGTAACCTGAACATGTACACCTTTTGTAATGTTAAAAGGAATTTCATAGGTAAATCAAGACCAAAACCAGACATTAAACATGGGTATTCCTGGTACACTGATAGCAGAGGGCAATTTGAAGAACTAAGGTTGTGGATTTTGTTGAACAATCACAAAGACCCTAGAAGCTGCAGTTAATCTCCAGTGTCAGTTATGACACTCGTGTATTTGATTTCAGATCTATTGAGCTAAAACTGGTCATTTTTTAGTAACGGATAATCACAGTTGAGGAACAGTGAAGGAAGTCAAGTCTCTGCTCATGCCCAACATACTCTCCTTAAAACAGGAGCTGCCTGCATTGGTGTTAAGTGTAGGAAGTTTCTTATTGATACCTTGCGCCTGTTTAGATACAAAGATAATCAGTCTTTCTTTCACTAAAATGGCAGCCTGATGTCTGGGTCAATAACTGTGTCTCTCTTAGTTTGGAGGACAGAGTGGACTCACCCTTTTGCTGATATTTTGTTTACAGATATAGAAAATGCCATCCAAAAGGATTGCATCTGCCCAGCTTTCACTGAATACTGATCAAAGGGGACCTAGCGTTTGTTAACCAGGGAAATAGGCTTGAAAAGAAAGAGAAATGCGAATGTTGCATTTGAGGAGCAAAAGGCTCAGAAGGAAATGAGTCAGAGGCAAGCGAACATCCTCCTTTGCTGGGGCCACTGGTCTCACAAGTCAGCCCTGCTGTATCCTCCCAGTCCTGCTGCCTGCCCGGGGTTGGGGTGTGATGGGACATGGATCTCTTGTGTATGAGCTGCAGCCAACAGCTCCTGCATGGCACCCAGCATCTCCTGTGGGCATCTAGATCACAAAGCTATTTCCTCCCTGTGCACACAGTGCAGATAAGAAGCAATGCTAGAAATCACATTTTCAAATGTAAAATGCTGGGGAATCCTTCTCTTCAACGGCAGTTTGGCCATGATAATGACCTCAGAAGAATATAGTGGCTGATGTATTTTCACTAAGGATTAGCCCAAGCTTCAATGTAGCTATCAAGCTGCAACCTTTCCAGTGCTTAGAGCTGTTATTTCTAGCTTTAGCTTTTTTCTACATTATTCAGATGACAAATTTTATTTAAATTTGATGTAATTACATCCTTCGCCTGTAAAAATCTGCATGGATGTTCTTAAGGTCAAGGATGGTGCAGACCCCAGATAAAATCACTTAAGCTGCCTGAGAAATGTGTCCTCAGTTACAAATCTTCATGGGTTTGATATATGATAGAATAGCATAGTCTGCAGTAGCACAGGGTGAGACTTGCCACACTTAATCAAGTTTTGTAACTAACGTTGCATCCAGTCTTTTCACTGAAATGAGACATGACAAAATGCGGACCTTTCCAAAGAGAATCCCAGAAAGGTGCATAAACAAGTATTGGAACCCACTGGAAAATAGATGGTGGTAGGTAATACCTAAAGGTTTATGTAGTGTCCTGCCAAAGCACTGGATACTTGAAGATAACATGAGAGAAGAGTGGTCTGTGCCATTATGCATTTAATTTCATTTTTATGGCACAGTTCTTCATACTGTACGTGATAACTGAATGCAGCAGCTGGATTAGAAACATTCATGTCTTGTTTCCTATGGAGGGAAATCAATCCTTTCCTTTCCTTGATGTATTTCCTATGGAAGAAAATCAATTTAGTGTATTTTCTTTTATGTGAGTTAGTTAGTGATTGTAGGAGGGGGAAAATGCTATGCTTAATGTGAACATAATGAAAGCAAATTTTTATGGTTGGCAATTAAAATAATTAAATTTAAAATGAAAACAAATCCCTTTTTGAGAAGGATCCAGGAATACAGTTTCTATGAGATCTGAAATAAACTTTGTAGTCAGCCAGGCCACTCATGTGTCAGCCACTGACATTAATTCAAGGAGACTGCAAGGAAATGAGGTTTACTGAAAGCCAAATTAGACAGGTGCCTAAACGCAGCTTCAGCCTCTTGAAGATGTTCCTCTGGCTCTTACTGAGGGAGGAGAATAAAACCCAGCCCTGCTGACAAACGCCCAGAAGATCTTTATAGGAAAAAGCTGCTGCTGTCCCTGCGGTGTGATTGCCTTGTTTTCTTTTTTCCCTAGAGAATGGATGATTGAAAACAGGGAGATAACTCATCGCAGTCTGGTTCAAGGCAAGAAGATGGGATAGACAGCAATGAAAAAATGTAATACAAAATAAAAATAGCCTGATCAAAACTATCTTGATCTCCGATGGAGAACTCTGCACAGTGCTGAAGGAAATGAAGGACGGAACTTCAAACACCCCTATTGCAACCACAGCCTCCCTGTCACCCTGCAGGTGTCCTGCCTGGTGTGCAGACAGGCATGGAGCTGGGGCCAGGTAGGGACACGGCACAGAAGCTGCCTCGTGTCGCAGCAAAGTGCATAGAAATAATGCTGTTAATGGATAGTAAACTGCACAGAGAAATCATCGTTGTCCGTGGTGGTTTAGTCAACGCGTGGCTGGGGCTAGAGCTGGCTTGGACCATTTCTTCCAAAGCAAAGTGCTTTGAAATGGAAACGTTCTGTTGAAAATCTGCACTTCTGCAGAAGTTCCTCTGCAGCTTTGGCACCCTGAAACAACCAACCAAAAAGGGGTTTTGCAAGTACATTCCCCAAAGGCAAGAGCAGATACGTTCTGTCTGTGGCATAACCATCGATGATTTTTCATCATTCCCAGCCATATTAGTGCTTTATCCATTGATAATTATTCAGCTTTAAACAGCAAAGTATTATTTACATACTGCAGTAATATTCTTTAAAGTAGTTCTCATAAAATGACATTCAACTTTTCTAGCCTATAATATCTTTCATGTCTTTGCAGCAAACGTGCTGAATTCATGAGTAAATGTTTTAAATGGTTTTCATTGCAAATCCACAAATCAAGTTCCATTCTGCTTGACAGCACCTCATTTGTAAAGACGTCAGTCAGTTCTCATCTTCGGCAGCATCACTCCTATGAAACTGTCAGTTAGGGAAGATTTCAGTCAAGAAACTAGAAATCGGGCCTTGGCATCTGCACGTAGTGTATGGATGGGGATGTAATAGAGGGCTCAGCACCTGCACGCAACAGCCAACAGGTGTGAAGTTCCCCCAGATTTTTATGGTGAAGAGGAGGCAATAAAGAAAATCCTGCATTGTTCATGAATTTAATGGCAAAATTTTACTGTCCTCTCTCAGACTGAAGGATTTCTTCCAGTATTCAGACACTTTATTTAAATAACCACACTAGAGAAGATTTGGGTCTCACTGAAAAGTTTTCATGTATCTGGAATTAATGTCCTGCAAAGAGTATAGAAAATAACATGGACTTCTTTTAGTTAAATAAACAAACAGGAGCAATTGTTAGATAGTGTTGTGTCGTGTGGAAATTTTGTTTTGTGTCGAGTTTGTTTGTCTACAGTGATAATATAAATTAAATAACTAGCAGAAATCATGTTTTTAGAAAAACTCATTCACACCTGTCTTATTATTAATGACACAGTTCAGATCATTGATTTTACCTCCCATATGGCTGGCTAATGATTACAGAAAGGCCTTCAAAGAATGTAAATTAATGATATCAATTATCGCGAGCGATGGGCTTTATGGATTGTCATGAATACCAAGTGCCTCTTAGGGTAGGAACAACAGGAACAGATGACATGTGAAGTTATGCGAAGCAGTTAAGGTCATGAAAACTTAGCTTCGTATCTCTTTTTTAAAAAGGTTACTCAATTATAATAATGGTCAATTCTCAGCAGATTAAAAAAATCCTTCATCTGGTTTCCTCCTGGGCATTTAGTAATGGAGCTCCCACCTGCTGTTTAACATTTTATCATGTCATTACCAGTGAAAACAATTTGCACCGGTGGCACTAACTGAGTGGAAGCTTCCAAACGTTATTTTTATAGGAATAGCTGTGCTGAATTTTACATGTCAACCGCATTCTTCTTCGCTATCAAATTGCTTGCTCATAGTAGGATTTTTTTAAAGTCTAATTTTACTCATTTTTTTAAAAGAAGAGACTGAAAAGCAGGGACCAGCCTGTTTTAGACTAGGCAGCCTGCGATGCCACACTGGTTGTGTGGGGCATTGAGCTTTGCTGGTGCCGACCCCACAGCCCCCTGCCGTGGTGCCTGGCTTTGCGTGGGGGAGCCTGGGAGCCCTGAATGGTGCTGAGGAGCCGTTCTGCTCCAGAGTGAGAATTACCACTTGTGGTTAATTGTCCAGTAATAAGCATTGGTAGTGAACACACAATCCATCAAATTTGCCAGCTCTCTGTCATCCGCTCCAGAGGTGTGGGATACGGGAGTCTGTGGTGGTTTTATCCAGCCACGTTTTACCCTGTCACGTAAACCCAGTAAAGGGTCACCATCTGTGGGTGGCATGCTGAGGGTGTAATCCTGCTTCTTGGTGAGAAAAGGGTTTCTATGTGCACCCGAAAAGTTGTGTAGGAGAAATAAAGCAATGTCCTGCATGAACCAGCTTGGGGTATCCTCTGCACGTGGGAGTGACTGAGGTATCTGAGCTATCTTCACTGTGGGCTGTGGATAGCTCACAGATCTTATGGTATTTCAGTGTAAAAAGAAAAAAAAAAAAGAAGGAAAAACAAGTTGTCTTTTTTTTTTTTTTTTCAGGTAAGGAGATGAACCATGAGATTTTTTCTCTTAGGAGCCTTCTAAATGCTTATGAGCCCCATGGATCTGTTTGTGCTCTGTTTGGTTGTGGTTTCCCTTTGAAGAGGGAGACTTTTGATAGAAGTGATGTACTTTATGCTGTGAGTGGGATTGATGTCGCGGTAAGATGTGAAATGCCTCGGCAGGTTGGGGAGCAAGGGCTTCACGTCCCCTCCCATGCAGTGTTCAGCTCACGGGCTGTGCTTTCTGCCACTGGGGTTTTCAACAACTTGTCTCCCAGTTTAAGCTGCTTTATCCCTTCTTCTCTGCTTGCTGTGCCACAGGGCTTGCCGTGGGGCTCTGCTCTTATGGACTGGCCCAAATTCTTCCTCCTACCTGCCGGCACCCACCCGCTGCAAGTTTCTTGGCATGGCGTTATTATTGAGGTTAACCTGCAGTTCTGTCTGGGGCCGACCAGCTGGCTCTGCCCCAGCGAGGGATTTGTCTGAGCCAAGTGTCTACGTGAGGATGGCTCAGTCACGAGTATGTTTGCTCGCTTCTACTGACTTCCAGAAGAGTGATTTAAAGTGTTTGCTGACTTAGTGCCCAGCGAGACTCGACTGGGGGTAGTTTGCTGCTGATGCTCAGTTTGTAGAAGCATGGGAAGAAGTTAAATCATGTTTTGGGCTCTGCAATGGTTTCTGTGTGGCTCTGGGAAAGCTGCTTTGCTGTCTCCTTACTTGAGAAATAGAAGGCAGCGATGCTCACCAGCTTCACAGAGAGTTTGTGATGATTAATGTTTGAAGATGAAAAGCTAACTTGATTTTGTAGCTGGGTTTTGGCTTCTGTGTCTGCTGGTGGGAGACAAGAAGAGCAATAGATGAAATTGCGCAGAGACAAAATCCAAATCACTTCAAACTCCACTGAGGCTTAAATAAAGCCGCTGTAGCACATTCATTTTCTTAGGGATACGTAATAACTTAGAAAAAGTATTTTAATGGATAAATATAGATTTTAAGTCTCACTCACACTGTTCAACCTCCTTTCCTGTGCAAGGATGCTATGAATTTTCACTGTAGCCTGACGACCACTGATTTGTCTTCACAGCATCCCTCACCACTAAACTTTGGGTGAGTTTGGTTTTAAAGCAAAACTCTGAAGCAGGGTTGGAGCTGAGATGGGCCTCTTGAATTTCATGCCTGAGCTGTAGTTGTCCTATGTAGCTTTTTAATATTTACTTCAAATGCAAACTCTATTTGTACTCTATAGTCCAGTATATCATCCTGGGCCCAAACTAATAACACTACCCAGGCCATCTTCAGCTGCCTGGCTTCGATGCTTTGACACTGCCTCATTCCTCTTCTGAACTTAGTCCAGGGCAAAAAATTGTAGTGTCATCTGTAACGGTGAAAAATAACACGGTTCAAACAGATTTCAGTCCCTTCATGGATCAAAAGCTTAAAAGATGAAAACGCAGCAAGTTAGAGGGTTGGAGTGTTGATTAGAGACGTGTCAGCCTCAAATTACATGCTTCTTTCTTGCAGTTAAAATGAAGCACAAAAGCCAGGTCAGGCAGAATCCAGAGCAAAATAAAAGGTCTTCCAACCATGCTGGTAGAAATCTTGGGCCCTCTGATCCCTTCCCACGGGGCTTGTGCCAGTGGTTATTTAACGCTTGGAGAAATGCTTTCTTTTGCTTTCACCCAGCTGACGTGAGCCATCGTGCGAGAGGAAGGCGAGCGTTCGGAGGTGTGTGCGTTGACACAGCGCTGCTGTGCTGACGCAGAAAGACGTGAAGCCATTTAACGTTATTAATTGCTAGCTGGCTGATTAGATTTACAAGGACTTGTCAAATCTTAAAACCCCAAATAATCATTTCTCACAACAAAAGAATATATAGTGCCATTAACTTTGTTCCTAGCAGGTTCTCCAAAAGTGAAATCACTAACTGCTGTAAAACTTTTATTGCATATTTTAATTTATTTCTCCCTCCAGTTAGGAAATGTCTCAAAGAGTTATTCTGGTGTTCTCTACTGTCATTATTCTTATGCATAAAGAACAATATTTGTGTTTACTTATTCAATCCGTTGTGATTTTGAAACCTATGCCGCTCAGGTACTGTCAAAGGCAAAAGCTCTTTTCTCCTTTCTGCTCCCAAAGGTCAGGGACAAGAAAAATCAATCAAGATTTTAGTTTTTAGGGTTTGAATGGGAAGGACCAGTTGCCTTCTGCACATCTGTGGCAGTAGGAAGGAAGAGGATGAACATTAATTCAATTTTTCCGTGTCCTGGGCAAAATACATGGCATGAAAGCAAAGCACCAGGCTTGCTTTTTATTGTGTTTGCGTGTGAATATGGAAAAAGGACCCGTGAGTGGGATCGAATACTACAGCGTGAGACCAGCTGAGTTTTGACCTCCACAAGAGGTGCAGCGGGGGTGAATCAGCTCCCACCCGGTGGGTGCAAGGTCCTGGCAGCCTCCATTTTCAACGAGGCTGTAAGGTCTCAGCATCAAAAAGAGAGTCTCTGATACCTGCAGGAGTAACTTAAAAGCTTTTGGCAGGGAGGTACGCAAACAGAGACCCGCATGTGTTTTGGTTGTATGAATAATGAATGTTTCCCAGGTGCTCAGTGAAGGATCTTATCTCCTGTGGTATAAGGGGCATCTCTGCGGACAAACTATCTCTGTTTTTATCAAACCATTTACTGTCAATGATACTCCTGGAAGATCTCCATCCAGTTGCAAGCAGTAGCTGATGTAAGAGAATACAAAAAAGATCACCATTAAAACCATCTTTAGAGCTCAGAAAAGCTAGGCTCGGGGTCAGGTTAATTTGAGCTTCAGAAATATTAAAACAGTGAAACAATGGTTGCCTCTCGGTGGGTTTGGCAGATGGACATCTCCACTGCACCTCGTCCAGGCTGCCAAACCCTTGAAGCTTTTCCCTCATGACCTGGTATTTGCCAAGCACTTTCTGTTCCTGCCTGGAAGTTTCTGTTGTTTGCTTCAGGCTCACTCATACCCCTAAAACAGAGGGATGAATGGCTGCTCATGTGCTTGTCAGAGCTGTTATATGCTCCCGTGTCCTTCCGATAAAGATGTGATTTAGTGGGCTACAGGAGCTGCTGCTGGAGCTAGGGACTTGTGTAAAGGAGCGAGCATCTCTGACAGCTGGAGTTGTCAGACTCCAGCCTTGCCGAGGAGGGTGTATGATTGCCTTTGAAACTTACTGCATCGGTCAAATTCAGCCCACTTTCTCCTTCCACCCTGTCAGATCCTGAGCGACTGTGTTTTCCCCTGCAGCTGATTGTCACTACGAGGTGCCCAAATAGGAAGAGTACACTTCCATTACTTACGTGTCAGGCAGAGGGATGCGGAGCAGAAGGAGATGATGGCAAGTATTAAATCCTTCAAGGAAGATGCTTAGGGAAGCATTAAGACCCTGCTAAAAGCAGCTGAGTGCTACGCCTCAGCATAGCAGCAGCTCCACTAACACCCCTGTGCTCGCTGCACGGGGCTGTAAGTGGGCAGAAGGTGGATGCAGGCAAAGTGTTAAACGGCGACAGTCTTCTGAAATGCTGTGTCCTTCATCCCGTGACGGATTACACAGAGAGCTTGTATGTTAGCCTAAAGGGACATGCAAGGCCTCGCTTTCCTGCCCATGCCTGGTGATCTCTGTGCTGGGAAGAGCTGGGTGCTGGCACGCTGTGCTCACTGCCGCTTCTCTTTTGCCGTAACCTTTGTAAAAATGGCTTTGCTGCTCTGCAGAGCTGCGGCTTTTGGAGCGGACAGACCCAGAGCGCTCTGCGGTGCCCGTGCACGCAGCGTGGCAGATACAGCCGTGCCCCTGCTCTGGCGTGCTCTCAGGTGGCTTTTGTAGACAGGTGAACTCTGAATGGGGTTCAGCTGTCAAAAAAGAAACAGCAACAACAACAAGCGCCAAGAAAAACATGACATTGAACTTCATGCTGCTCACAGCATCACAGAAAATTAATGGAAGATTATTTCCCACAGCCACAGACATCCTAATCTGGGTGCTGTCAGCTGCTGTGATGTTTTACATGAGAGCATGTGCAGAATGCTTTTAGAGGAAGAAAAATCTTTCTGGCTTTTTTTTTTTTTTTAATTTTTAAATCTTCTGTGCAGTTGCACAATTAGCAGTTTCAGCCCCGAATCTGTGGTTCATGAGTATGAATGTGCAAATGCTGTGACTTCACTGGAAGTTAGCATAACGATAGGAGCAGTACGTGTGTTCGTCAGTGAGAATGAGCACATGTAATTTTCTCTCATCATGAGAGTTGTTTTTAATGTCGTTAATCCTTTTTAGAAGATGAAAAGTTGACAACACTGTTATATTACTTGTGATAAGAAGAAATGAATATTGATTAATGTGGGAGACTTAATTTAAACTGAATCGTCACGTCACAGCACTTAGATTTCTTCTGAGTGATTTTAAAAGCAAGAGAGACTTCTGTGTTACACAAATACATGGCTATTTATATTTATTTTGAATTGCTTTTTCCATCTGTCTTCTTCAAGGCTTTCTTCATCTGTATGCACGAACCTCTCATCCTTGGTAAAACTCTCACGTAATGGCTTTTATCCAACTAAACTCGCCCTCAGTGTAACACGGTAGATCTCACCCTTACAAGGCTCATTCCTCTCTTTGTATATGTGTCCATATTTTCATCATGGCATTATGCTTGACCAGATACTTCAGGGATTTCTGAGGGTGGGGTGGTAAACATCTAATTAGATTTTAAACCTTCATTCTTTGATGTGCCTGAAGAGTTAAAAAATGTATATTTACAAAACCTGCTCCAAAGTTAGGTGATTCTTTCAGTTGCTTATTCACGTGTGTTTATGCAAACTAAGAAGTTTTTATTTATGTAATTTCTTAACATTTCCCTATCTCTTCACACATATATAAAAGAGAAAAGCATGCTCTGTAATTTTAAGTTTTTTTTTGAAGGTATAGAGATGGTGACAGGCCTGAATCTGTGGTCTGTTTAGGTGGTTTTGAATTAGTCCTTCGCAGTGTCGTGTAATACCAGAAGGGGAGCACAAAAATGAGACAGTGTTTATTGGGATTTTTAGGAAACACCATGTATCACCATGGGGAGAAGATCTGAACATCTCCAAAGTTTGATAGGAGAAAGATTAGAGGGGATGCTGTAGGAAATGCTGCACAGTTTCTCCATTTCCAGTGGAAAAGTGGCAAAAATACGCGTATCAGTTGAAGAAGAAATCGTAGCATCGCTACTTCCCATGCTGTGTGACAGGCACAGACAGTGTTGTGATGCGCTGTAAGTCTGCCTTGACAATTGCTTTCTGCTTCTTGGGCTACATTTTCTAGATCTCAAATCAGCTAGAGAGTGTAATCACATGCTAAGCCTGTCTTTATTTGCGATGCTCCCGAGGATGCTTATCTTTCAGAGACTTTGGCAGGACCGAGTGTGTATTCAACGCTGAGCACGCATTTAAGTGCTTTTCCAAAGTGATGCTTCCCTGAATCAGAGCTACGAAGCACAAGTGTTTTGGGGCAGGATACAGCTCCCTGCTATCTGCTTCAGCTCCGTCGCATCCCTTTGATCTTCAGCTGTCCGTATCTCTTTAGGGGGATGCCTTCTTTCCAAGCGTGCCTACGAAGTGTCTCTTGTCACTGCAGAGCAGTGGCTGGGAAGGGGGGGTCTGGGTGCTCTGGCGTGGCTGTGCCCGTGTGCCTTGGTGCAATCCAGCTCCCTGCAGCTCTGTTTCCTTTCCAAGAGCTGTAGCACAACTAACTAATAATAACAGTGCTGTTGCTGGGGGAAAAAAACATCCTTGTGCGGGTAAGTTCACATCAGATTGAGTGGGATGTCTGCAAACTTGAAAATTAGACCGGGGAGAACAAAGCAGAAGCTGTAAGCTTATTAGCTTCACAGAGGCACTTTCGTGCGAGCTTTCCCAGCTCCCTGGCAGAAGAAGTGCTTTCAAAAGGGGTTTGATTGCTAATCTGATTAAGGCAGCTCCGAAGTTAAATTGAAACATGAAATAAATGAAGGCTTTTGGAGTTATGAATTAATTAGAAAACTAATTAGGATGGATAAAAGAAATGCAAGTCAGTGAATTGTTTTTCTTATCTCGGAATAAGAACATTTAAATGGAAAGGATGATATTAAACAAAGCCTACAAACAACTGGAATTCATGTTAGTGGAAAGATAAGCACTAATAGGGGATTTTTTTTTTTTTTAAGTCATGATAAGGCTTCTCAGAAATGGTTTCGGGAGAAGGGCTCGCAGCTCGGAGGAGCAGCTGTGGGCAGGCTCTGGGCAGCTGGGAGTGTGCCAGGGTGTCAGGGCAGAAGTATTTTGGTGCTGTCCTGAGCCCGCACCGTGCACCTCTGCACTCAGCTTGTCCTTAACATTAATATATTCATCTCTTCTGACTGCATGAACATGAGAACAAGAACCGTAGAGGTGATATATAATATTCATATTGCTTAATGTGTTACAGGAAAGTGTTCAGTCTGGAGAAAAGACAGATAAAAGGACCAGTACCAGGCAGAAAATGAACGTGCTCCTAAAACGCGTTGCAGCATTGGGTGATCGCTCAGCCTGGATGACAGAGGCTGCGTGGCAGCAACCTGGCTCCTGCTGAATGACCTGGCTACCAGCTTGCAATGCCTTGTTGAATTGTATGTTAGCGGGCAAGGTTAAAAAATAAATAAAAAAGGAAGATAATTTCCTGAAGTAGTTTCTCTCTGAGATTTCAGTGAACAGCTTGGAAACAACGTATTCAAGGAATTACAAACAGCCCATAGATTACAGATTCAAACAGGTGAAATCATTTGCAGTGGTGCCTGCAAACAGATGATCTGTTTGGATGAGCTATCAAGCATTTAACGATGATTTAAGCCCAGGCTGGGAACTGTGATTAGGGTGGGGGTGAGATGCTGGAATAGCTTTGAGGACCATCACACCTGCCTTTTGGCTAAGCCCAGGCATGCAGCTATCGGAGCTGACATGACCCCGTGTGGGTTTTGCCTGTGTGTTCTCCAGCGTGATGAGCTGGGTTTGTACCTGCTAAGACACAGGTACATTTCTGCTGCGGGTTCCCTAAGCAGAAAGGCAAGCACTGTGTTTCATGGCGTGGATGTTGCTGGTGAAGCAGCAGAAGCGGTCTGTGCTTGTTGTCCTGGGAAAGTTTCCTTTTGTTAATTGTTTTTCTCATGGACTCGGGAGGGTTTTCTCCTGAGGCTGTACAAGGTTTCGCTGGGTTTGAAAATCCATTGGCAGAACAAATCAAGGATACAAGTCAGGGAGGGTTTTTTGGATTACTGCTCAGGTTTGGATGGGATGAAGGCAGAAGGCTTGAACCCCTAACCGTGCCAAGGGTAAGCGTTGCAGAGATGAGTGCAGGTACAGGGCTGAGCTTCCTGAGTCCTCCGAGGACCTTCAGGCTGGGTGTGCCCTTATGGCTTTGTTTTTTTTGATGAAAAGCTATATGCTGCATAAAGGGGATAATTGTGTAGGAGGGCAGTGCTTAATCTTCATTATTGTTTAGTCATTAATTTTTCATCAGTAGATTTGTATGTTTTCACTTATTCCAAGTGTCCCGTGTATCACTGCTCCAACAAATTTCAATTTAAAACCCCTCTGGGTTTAGGAAACAAAAAATACCTTAAGCTTTAGAAACTTCTGTTCACAGGAGGTGCAGGAGCATGGGCCAGGAGCAGGGGTCTGAATCCTGACCACTGGGTAAATCACGAAGTGTGTTTTCTGTTTCGTTTTCCTATGCACAGGGCTGAGAAGCAGCTATTTAGAGACCAGCGAGGCTGCCTGCAGCCGGCTGCTGAACTTTGTGCTTTGCAATTGCTGGGTGAGCGGCTGTGCGCTCGAGTGGCATCTGCTTCAGTCCCATCTCACGGTGAAGTGCCTCTCTTCGGCACTTCAGGTGCTGTAGATGAATTACAGACAATAGTCAGAGGAGCCTGTTAATTTTCTCTGAGTTAATAGTAGAGTTTTTTTTATTTTTTTTGAGTGTGCTCAAAATGTCATCATAGGGATGTCATTCCTAAAGTACGGCCTGAAGGGCGGGGACAGTCCCTTGTGCTTGCCCGTGCCTTCAAACCAGGCTTCCTAGCGGAGCAATCTGGGAGGTGAACTCAAGCACAGCCGGGAGGAGACAGACGCTGCCCTGGAACAGGCTTTGCCTTGCTCCAGGTGACATAGATGATGCAGCATCTCACCCAAGCAGGGCTGCGATATCCCCTTGAGGATCAGCTTTTGGGGCTGGCTGCTGCGCTGCCCCGGGGATGGCGTCCCCATTATTGTGCTTATCGGTCCATTGGTGGAAGCCACTTCAATTAAAAATCTCAGCAGCCCCAGTGAATGTCTGTAAGGAAGACTCATGCCAGCAAGTCAGCAGGGGAATCAAAAGGTGCTCTGGAATAATAAATGTATACACGTCTTTCTTTTCTTTCTGATATTTTGCACATGACGGGAAAGTTATCCTTCCCCTGAACTGCATCTTTTGTAAATCCAGCCTCTAACATGCATGCAAAAAGGTCTTGCTTGGCAGCTTGGAGTGAATCCTCTTCTTTTGTTGCTCTTTCCCCCACATCAGGAAGTTGATAGCTAGTATCCATCACAGATTACCTGATGTTTACATGATGCTGAGTAAACAGCATTTGGTAAGAAGATTTGAATTTAGTTTCCCTGAATATGGAGGCATGTGGCGCAGCTAATTCTTCAAGGGCAGCTGCTGTTAGCAGTGACACATGAAGGTGTCCCAGTTAGTTTCAGACAGGCAAGGCTGGAGATGGGAGTGTGGCTACAAAGGCAATTTGGAGATTATATAAGCCTTTAGGGCAGCTGATTTTAATCTTGACTTGGATATCTCTCAGCTGTCCTGTAGCTGTATGATGGGCACATGAAGTGTTAATGGCTGCGTGGATCAAGGGAATGGTTTTGAGACCTTTCATCTCCAAATGGGCAAACCACACTCAAGTCAAGACTTGTGGCACACCCGAGAGAATTGGCAATGCTGGGGCAGGGCTGAAAAGAGGGTTCAACAAGGAGATGATGCAGCAGTTATAAAGCGGCTTACCTCGGTGATCCAGGAGTTAAAAGAAAACAGACAAACTTGAAGGAGAGGTGCAACAGGAATTGCTATGATAAGATACACTCTAGGAAGCCTGAGAAACTGAAGCTTGGCTTAATTGACAAAAAGTGTCAGTGAATAAAGAATGTGGTTCAATAATTGATTTTCTCACATTTTAATATTTTAGTTCTAGTCAGATATTCTGCAAACTGGAGAGAGTGAAAGACTTTTTTCAACTCTCTGTTTCTTTGAAGTTTATGATAGGTTGATAGTTGCTGTTCAAAACATTTTTCCATCGTTATAGCCCACCAAAAGTAACACAGCTTGCTTTGGTTTTAGCAGTTTAGTGGACACAGCAAGAATTTGGATAACTATCAAAGCAATACGATATGCATCATGTCTGAATGAAGTCAGTCCTATGAATCTACAAAGACATGGCAGGAAAATATGATCAGAAACTCTTTAGATCAATAGGAGCAGTAATGACAGTCAATGTCAACTTTTCAGCGAGAAAAGTTCTGTTCCAGTTAAGCTCACTTACGCTCTGAGGAAGAACTCAAATGCTATCCATATTGATTGGATAAAACAGAATGGGAAAAAGGAGGATTTGGCTTCTGAATTTATATTTTTAGCCCATGCAAACCAATCTTTTCTGATCATAATCTGCACAATAAGTTCACCACTGCTAGAACTTCAAGCTCAAAGCTTGCAGGAAGACAGTATGGGGATTAGGCAGGTTTTTAAAAGTCCCTACAGCTCCGAAAACTTCCTCAAATGCTAATCTCCAAAAGGAGTGCACTCAGTCTTGCTTTTCAATTTAAAATAGTGAAGTAGCAGAAGAGAGAACATTTTTTTTTTCTTAAATTTAGAGCTAGGGCCTCCAAAATACACATTTGTTTTGCTCTGGCTATGGACTAGGCTACTTTATGTGTCCGTGAGAGCATTTACACCTCCTGGGTGACTGAGACATTGGACTGAAGCAGCTAGATGGGGTATTTTTAGCAGGTGTTTTCACAAATACTTAGAAGGCCTATTTTGGCCAAATTTATGGCCAGTGAGGCTAGGTTTATTGTCTGATAAGGGGTGAAATGAGAAGAGCTGTGCCAGCATCTCTGATTTGCCTTCCTGCCTGACACGGCAATATTCACTGCAAAGGTGCTTACAGTACCATTAAACAAGCCTCAGACTGCAGCACGGAGGTGGGTAGTGATGCTGCAGCAACAAATACAGTTCAGAAATAGTCCCAGGGGCTACCGGAGATTAAAAAAAAAAAAAAAAAAAATACTTCTGTATCCTGAGAGAGCTTATAAGGACAGCTGGGAGAGCAGCACTGCTGTATGGGGGGGTGGGGGGTGGTACCGCATAGCAGCAGTGAAGTTGTGCACCTCGAGCCTGCTCTTGAGCTCTGAAAAGTGCCTTTGGGTGCCTCGTGTGAGCTGAAGCCAGGGTGTGGATGTGCTACGTGAGCTCCCACCCTGCAGCAGCATCCTGCTGGGGCACAGCTGGGCCCAGGGTCTTGGAATGAAGAAATATGGAATAGGGCTGCCTGGATGCGATATAAATATCCTCAGTGTATGCTGAGCAAGCTGGATGAATCCTGGCTGCCCACGGCTTCCCGCAGGCAGGGGGTAAGCTGCTGTGGTGGTGCCTCTGCCATGCCAGGAACGCGGCTTTTCTGCTTTATTGGGATTGTCAGAGGCACTTGTCACCATCTTACCATGGAGATGGGGAAGGAGAAGGGCAGGGGCTTTTGAACCACTCGACCGCTGCCTGCTGTCTGCACAGGCTTACGCGGGGCGAGATGCGATGTCTGGATACAGACTTGTGAAGTGTGCGCTGCAGAGATGCAGGCATACGATTTTAAATTGATTTTTTTGAGACCAGAATATAGGAGGTAGACTCCTTCCCCCTCACTTCACAGAGGATGACGTGTGTAATGTATATGTAGTATAAGTACATATTTATATATAAACACAGACTGTTTGAGTAAACTAACTTATGCTAGAAATCTGCTTAGTGTCAAAATAGCCAAAGTGATATTAAACCATCAGCAATTTTCATTCATTAGCCTGATTTAAAGGCGACACCAAAGACAGAAACAAGCACTAATTGGATACCAAGCACATTTCAAGCATCTGCAATAAGCAGCACTAGCAGAAAACAAAGAGTAGGTGTTGCGTTCACTTGTCAGGGTTCCTCCTTTGTGCACTTTTAAGTCCGGACCACTCCTGGCTCCTAGATGTTTTTCGGAAATATGCTTCTGAGTATTATGCAAGGGTGAAATACAAGCTCTCTGAGATTATTTATTTGATAAACCAGATAATCGACCAACTTTGAGAATCAGAGTGTTTTTTTTCTGAAGGGCAGTTTGGGCAATCAGCACGTGCCATCCCGGCACGCAGCGAGCTGAATCACTCGTGATACAGACACTAACAAAACTGGCGGTAGTTAATAAAACAGGGTGGCTTGCTTAGCTTTAAAAAGGAGAATTACTGAAGGTGCTGCATAATGCTTATGAATAAAATAGGATTCAATTTAGGAGGCTGTTGCCAGCCTGAGCAGTAGTGATAGGAGAGGAACAAATTGGCTTCCGTGTGTTTTGTGTCTGCTAAGTGAAGAGCATTTTGCACAGTCACATTTGCTTTTATTTCTGACAGTTCTATGCTACAGCATAGTGTGATTGCTAATGACACGGGTCCTTGTCTCTATTGATGTGCTATGTGCATTACATCCATTAAGTAATTTGAGAAAAGATGTCCTATAATTAAAATTACAAAACCCAAAAAGCAGCTAGCATTATTTAGCCTGGTATCTGGTTCATGGCCTTTGCAGTTTATATTAAGTGAGTGATTAAAGGATCAGGACTGGTTGCTGGATCAGATCCAAAACAGTAACACATCCATCTGTCAAAGTGTGCTGTGCGTGGTCCTAAATCCAGACCTGTGCTCCTGAAAATCCTTCCTCGGTAGTTGCTGGGCAGCGGTGACATCTGAACTGGGTGCAGCACCCTCCTCGTTACTATAGGGACCTCAGCAGGAAGCGTCATAAACAATGTCCCGTAATTAAACATTTAGCAACTGTGCTACAGACGAACGACCTCATAAAGCCTGTGTTAGTTTTCCAAGGTAATCTGGGAAGGTGCTTGAAAACCTCTCCAGAGACGTGAGGGCTGCGAGATGGGCCAGGGGCAGGGCTCTCGGTTAAACCTGCCCTGAAAAGCAGAAAAAAAAAAAAAGGAAAAAAAAATCACCTTCTAAATGTCAGTTTTCATTTACCGGAGGACAAGAATTACTATCTGCAGACTGGCATTTTCTTATGGAAAGCTGTTTTGTGGGGAGCTTTCTGAGCAGCTGGAGCAGGAGCAAGCCTTGAGCCCGGCAGGAGGCGGTGCGAGGGGAGCAGGGGCACTCAGGACGTGGTCAGGGGCACATCCTGCACCTGTACAGGGGTGTGAGTATCAGATGGGTGGTTCTGCCAGCATCTTTTTAAGATGTGATCATCCATGTTTGGACGCCTTTCTAATTCCCTGTGTTTCTGACCACAGCGGCACTTGTAGCTGGGCTCTCCACCAGAAGTAAAGCTGCGGTGCTGAGCAGCCGATCACTTTGCGAGTCACCACCTTTCTGACATCTAGCTCGGGTTTGTCATTTCATAACGGGGTAGGTGAGTGACTCACGCCTTACTTTTTGCTTTCAGAGCTGACGTTTAAGGCAGAACGTCCCCAGCAGGACGGTGATGAAGTACCTCATTTCTGAGCCCTGCTCGGGCTCAGCCTGGCTCTTGTGAGGCCGTCTTTCAGGATGCAGCCACCTAAGGGAAAACACGATGATAAAGGACTTGTTTCTGCCAGTTCATTTTATATCCATCCTTTTGTTGGCCTTTCAAAATACAGTATTATGCCAGAACTTAATTGCAGTGCTGTTAATTGCATGCAGAGCCATAAACACCGAGTTAATGTATTGCATATGACTAGGTGTGTGCAAATGTCAATTACAGATTACTTAGCTACCTTTTTAGGCATTCAATTTGTGAACGTTCCTTAGGAAAGTAATCTTGCCAATATGAAGTCTTTCTGAGCCACAGAGAATTGTAAGCCACGAGGAGAGCTTGCTTGCCTGGCTGCAAACAAATCAACATTGGCATGGAAAAGTCTAACATATTAGTAATCGATAGCTCATCTCTGGGAGAGATTCCAATATACTTCTGTGGAAATTAATGAGGAATATTTCTTATGGCTTAGCAGTAATATTTTAAGACTGCTGTCAGAAATAATTTCACAGAAAAGGTGTGCTGAGCCTCTACAAATCATGGCCGGATCTAAATATAGCATTCGCAGATGTTTGCTTTTCCTGTGATTTTTTTACTTGTGTCATCTTTGTAATGTGCTGGTGCCATTCATCCAACGTGCTCCTGTGATCCCCGTGTTTTCAAACATAGCAGCGCAGCTGTACATCTCACTGTCCGCTCCTGGTGGAGAGTTGGTGTTCACATCCCAGGTACCAACCGGGATGTGCTGTGCATGGGGCAGAGGCAAGCTTGCTTCACCCTGGCGGTGTTGTAAGGTTTGTAAAGTTCTTAAATTCCATTTTCACGTTGTGAGAGCAGGGTGGTGTGGGTCAACATCTTCTGTCAGATTTTTTTTTTTTTTTTTTTGGGTGAGTGTCTGCTTTCTGCCAAAACCATTTTTTTTTAATCAAGAATTGATTAATCCAAATTAATCCAATTAACTGCTAATCCAAAACTTGGACTATTTCTACTTAGAAATGCTTCCTTTCGGAACACCACCACCGCCAGTTTAGGATTCTGTTACCAGCTCCTCTGTTTTTAGCATCGTTTTGTACTCAGTGGCTGCTGCTGCTCTTACCAGTGACCGCCTGCCTCCCTGACGGGCTCCTGGTGTGCTGCCAGCTGCCCGCCGCCTTCCTGGATTCCCCAGAAACCTTCCTGCAACAGGGGCTTGCCAGGGGTCCCCTTCCTTTTTGGGCCAAAAAGGGGCCAAGGGTGCAGTGGGCTCTCTGCACAGCTGTCGTCTTCCAGCGGGAGGAAAAGCAGCGATGCCACGCTGGGGGAACCCCATTCCAAATTACACACCATACACAACTTAAGTATTTGTGTGCATGGAGCTCACAAGCATTTACGGATATGGCTTTTCTCAAAACAAGAAGTTATCTCTTGGGATGGAGTCAAACACATTCCTTATCAAGTCATTTTGCAGAGAATTTCCATTTTTCATGCAAAGGAGGGATGCGTTTTAATAATTCTCTTAACTTACTCAAATCCTTCCTTTAGAAAGATGGAGCCAAACCAACAGAGCACAAACCTGCTCTCACATTTCTCAAATATTCTCAAATATTTGTTTACAGTTTGCTTTGAGCATTTTCCTGACTCATTTAAGAGCGTTCAAAGACTTGATATTTGTGCAGTGAGATATTCTTACTTTAAATCCTTGTGCTTTTCTAATATGGGAACAGAAATACAGAAAGGAGGCCAGCATAAACCCCATTATAAATTTCTTATTATTCAAAGGACTTCATACCACAGAAGCTAGTCTAGAACATGCAGTGATTTAGGTAAAATACATAAGTAAACCAGGTGTAAGGAGAGAGAGTTGTTTTTTTTTTCAGGTTCACCATAGCACACTTAATTTGTTTACCTGTCTATATCATCGGGCTCTCAAAATCGGGGCTAATAATAAATCTTTAAGGCAACTGTTTTTTGAGGATTGGCATCTTCAGTATGGTCAGGCATGGTCTGGACTTCAGGGACAAGAGAAATCAGTCTTGTCATCATGGAAAGTCCACAAGATGTGCGTGGGCAAGGATCAGTTGAAATCTTTGAAAAATTAAAGGGTCCATCTCCCTGGGCACAGGTTAGGGGAGCATCAGCTGATGGAGCCTGTCCCCGGGCTCTGCCTGCAGCTCTGAGCCTCACGGTGAGGATTTGGAGCCGAATGCTCCAGCTGATGCCCAGGAGACACGACGAGCCTTTGAGCTTGCCAGCCCTCGCGTCCCGGTACAGTGCCCTGCAGTGTCCCAGAGCAGAACCCAGCACTGCCGGGGTAGCTCCGGAGCAGCAGCGCAGCACTGGTGCGGCTCTAAACAGGGGAATAATTTGGCGCACAGATTAGGTAATGCTATTGAAACACAACGGCGATGCCAAGAAAGCTGCTGCTTGGAGGAGCCGAGAGCTTGCTTCTCTTCTGACAAAGTCCCATGGTATTTAGGTGCAAGGAGTTATTATGGAGCTTGAGGAAAGGGGATTTGACAGTCGTGCCAGCCGTGCTTCATTTTGCGAGCAATTTCAGGAGCAGAGCAGGGATCAGAGAAGAGGCCCAGTCTTATTCCACGGTATGTTTAGTACTGCAGGAACACTTTCCTCTTTCCCTGCCCTCCTCTCAATAAAAACAAACAAGCAGCATTAAAACACAGTAACAGGCGCTGAATTTTTTATGCACATGTAGTTTTGCCCTTGTTTTCTCTCTTCCTTGTCAGCTCAGACACAGTTTAATGATTCAGATCTGTCCTTTATGTAACTCTATTTTCTTCAGTTAAATTAAAACAGGGGAATTAGCCCCCTTGATATTTCTCTTCCAAAGCTGCTTGGAAGTGTTGTACATGTGGAAAATGAGGTTTTAAATGGAAGGAGAATGACTCATATTAATTTTAAACCCAAAACAAGGAGATACTTGCATATACTATAACTTCTGCTATAATGAGGGGTTAGTCAGAAGTGATCACATAAATTTTAAAGTTTGAATGTGTTTACGGGTTAAATCCCGTCCTGGCTGGGGGCATCCTGCCCCCTTGGCACAGGGCTGCAGCTGGATGCCCCAGCATTGCTTGGGGTGGGCTCAAGGATTTGCTGAGGACACTTTTTGGTTCCTTTCGCACCGGTATGCTCACTGCCCCAGCTGGGCTCACCACTTTTTGCCCAATACAATTATTTTTTTCTGCTTAAAGTTTCCCAGGCTTTGGTTACAGATTTGCCCTGTGAAAGCCAAAAAGCTTTCCCTGTTATCTTCCTCTTCCCTCTTCTTTTTGACCAAGGGTTATCCATTAGTTTGTTAAAAAGAGCAATTCCCTGTACAGATTAGCAATACTCACTGCGAATACCTTTTCTGTGTGACCTCTGGAAGAGACATCCTGTTGTGGAGATCCAGTCCCTTATTGAACTGGACTTACTGGGTTGATTTGAATTACAGAGGTAGGGCTAGTTAGCAATAGTTAAGGAAAAAAACTGTTATGCTGTGCATCAGCAAGTCAAATGCCTTGCAAAAATAGGTGGCTAAACCAGTATATGGGAAGGAATGATGAAAATGGTTGGTAAAATCACAGCAAAGCTCTATGCAACTATTTATTTCCAAATGCTGTGTATGCTGGAGTCTTGTTCCATCTCCACACAAATCATTCAGTCTTGCCAGTGCTGACAAACCAGGCCTTTTCTCAGATGTAATGTTGCTTTTTGAATGCTTATACTCATCTTACTGAATTCCCAGTTCTTAAAATAAAGCAGCAAAACGCCATCTCTCCCCAGCCCCAAGCCTTCTGTTCTGTGTGTACCAGAGTAGCTGTGGTTTAAAAGCAGAGGTTAGGCTTGAAGCGTCTCAGTAGAGGAGCGGTTTCTTTCATGATCTTTACAAAACTGAGTGTAACAGCAGCTCCGATATTTTCTTAGGTCTTTTTTGTATTATTAGAAGTATTTCACTGCTCTCTCCGTGCCATGCTGTCTTCAGTCTTGGCTCTTCTTGTTGGTGGCAGGTACTTCAAGGAAGAAACGCCTCGCGATGTTTCGGTAACGTAGAAGGGCATGTTCCCATCGTGTGGCATTCAGACCTTCTGCTGACATAAAAAGAAACGTTGCTTTCACAGAGGTGTCGGCGTGACAGCTCTTACAAGATAAAACCGATATGCTGCTGCTGCAGGAGGGTTTTTTTTTCCCTAATAGAAAGATTTAGTTCAAATAAGTGCATCCTGCACGAACTGACATTGCCCAGCTGGCTGTTAGGATGGGGACTCGCTCCTTCTGCTACCTGGGGACACCCCCAGCTGTGGAAGGGATGCTCGGGTACGTTCGAACAGTAAATGGATACATATGCTCACGTCAGACATTTCTGTTTTCTGCCGCAATTTGTTACACGCTAAATCGATTTTCTGGCTTCTTTTTTCTTGCAAATTCTCTCATTAAATTAAACAGTCTGAGAGGAATAGCCATTAACCGTTCATTCCTTATTAATTAAGTGGTTTAAAATCTAGGTCTTTGAACGCTTCCCTAATTAATTGTGTAAAGCTGGGTACAAAGCGAGCAGGGAATGAAAGAGTATTACCTTGGGGAAGCGCTTCGCCAGAAACTGGCGAGCTGTTTGCCCAGCAGTGCGGGACCTGCAAGACATTTGCCTTCCTGTAAGGCCCGAAAAAACAGGGAAGGTTCCTCCCTCCCACCCTCCAGACCCTGCTGTACCCCACTGCAGGGTCCCCTGGGGCCAGGAGGACGTCGGTGCCTCTTGTTCGTGGGCTGAAGGGCTGGGGCTCATGCATGGCACCCTGCGGGGTGGCTACTAGTTGAGTGCCGTGACTTTCAGAGGGGCTGTGCTCTTGCTTTCTGTGCTTTCAGGTTGCAAGGATTCCTAAGCGGCTGCAAAGGTCGGTTACACTCATTTCATAAAACTAGAACTTCAGTTTTCATCCCTGTAGTGTTTCAGTTGCCCATTCTTGGAGGTTATTTATATATATATATATTGTTAATTACAGATCACTTTGGCTTTGAATATATTCCTGCATAGATACTGAAGTTAAAGAGGTTAAACTGCTCGAGTACCTCATTAGAAGCTACATTTCCTACTCCTGTCATTCCTGCAGCTCTCCTCTTACCCTTCCCCAGCCTTTTCTGCAGCTCCTTTAAAAAATGTGAAAAAAAAATCCTTCCTGGGCAGTTTGGGTTCTGCAGCTTACGCAGCCACAGGTTTGCTTTGCCCTCTTGGTGGCAGCTTCTCAGGTGCAGCGGTCACATTTCCGTGGGGATTTTTTTGTAATGAGTTGCTTTGTTGCCAGCATCTCTGACCGTCCCATTTCCCACCTTTAAAGGATCTTTAATACACGACATTTTGCAGTTTTAAAATCCGTGTTACTCTGCCAATTGATTTACATAATTGAGCAGTTCCCAATGTTACTGACTACATCACTCGTTTTTAACGTTACCATAAATTTTATTAATGATCACTTATATCTTCTTCTAAATACAAACTGTACAGCTGCACTGAAGTAGGACAGATACTTACATTTAAATTTATGCCGTAAGATCTATCAGTTCTACAATTTTAATCCATTTAGCGTGAACTTTTTTGCGTAGTGTCAGAGTGCTCTTTTCAGTTAGAGCATCTCTGGAAGCAAATCAAGTGAGATACAGAATTGTGTTCCAGCAGCATGGCAGAGCTTGTACCTAAATGGCAAGACAACATGGCGTTGGGTGCTGAAGACCTATTTTCCATGAAGCCACATATATTCCTAATTCTCCGTTGGTTGTATCTCAGTGGGTATTTTTGATAGTGTGATGTTTGCTCCTTCCCAGAGCTCCAGAGACCGTGGGGCTCAACATGGGAAGCTGCCGCTGATGCTGCAGGTGCCTGGCACGGAGATGGGGAAAGCAGCGCTTCTGGAAGCTGTAGAAATGCTTGGATGAATTCAGCTCCCTATAAACAACCTTTTCTCTTAAAGGAGCCCAACACAGTAAAGTTGTCTCTTGGCTGCAGGATCCTCTTTGGATCTCTCTCTTTTCCCTTCCTTCCCAGTGCTTTCATATCCTGAGAGCGTAAAAAACACTTCCATCAAAAGTGTCTGGCATTTCCCACCCACCGACTGAAAAGTTTCTGTAGCTAGAAATAAAGCTACATGAGATGAAATGTCTTATGACACAACAAAGCAATCCATCAGCTTACGGAATGGCCTTCATTATTTGGTCACCTGCAGCAGCAAGGGACTGGACTGAATGCCCCAGAAAAGTCTTTTCAGACCAGTGCAAAATGATTAGAAACAGAGGAAATGGCAAATAAACGCTTGTGTTATCAGGTCTCTGCGGTGATTCTTCATCGAAGCCCAAAGCCAGCGCGAGACCTGTTGCACTGATAATCAAAATCCACGCTATTGCCAGACCAACTTCTTGCCACGGCTGTGTGCCATGAAAGCAAGAAAACTGTGGATAAAGATTTGTAGGACCACTGGGGTCATCTAATGCACTCCCTCGCAGCCACAGCTCCATGCAATAAATCATTTTCATAAATATATGAACACAGGACAAGACTGGACTGTGGAATGAACTCCTGCATGCAGTACAGGCAGCCACAGAGCCTGTTTTATCCAGAATTTACTGCAGAGTCTTACTCTTTCAGTCCAGTATTTTTGCCCTTGCCTCCGTTAACATTCCCCAACCCAGTTTTGATGTCTTTTGTTCTTTAGATGATTTGGAGAGGATGGGAGAGAAAGGGAATGCGTTACTGATGACACTTGGGTAATGCATTTCCAGATCCAGGCTAGTCCCTTGGCAGGTATCTGTCAAAAATAGGCAGGAATGAAACAGATCAGCACTGGGTGAGATCCCCAGGTGGCACACACAGGCACAGCTTCTTTGGGCAGCTAGGAAATGAAATTGTTTTCCACCTCTTGACAATGTGAGCCACAGACTGAAGCAGGATGAAGACTGAAAAACAAATGACCCTTATATATTTGTTTTTTAGTTTCAGAATTTAGCCCAAACCAGTCTCATTATGAGGTTTGCTTTTATTCTTTTTTTTTTTTCCCCTCTTTGGCATCCGTCTCTTAACAGACCATATTGAATACTTGCAATTTCTGAGGACTCTCTAATTAAAAAAATATGTTAATTTTGTTGCCACTCCCCCCCAAAAAAAAAGAGATAAGGAAAAGAAATCCAGCATGAGGCAAAGCGATCAACCCCCTCCGGCCTCCCTTTATGAAAACTGCTTGAATAATTCACTAGTCTTGTGTGTCATTAGCGGATCAGCTGCCAGCAGCCCAGGATCATGAGGAAGGGGGAGAAATCCCACCCAGTCACTTCTGTCTGTGTTCTTTCTCAGCAAACTCCATGCTCCCTGCTGAGAGATGCTGTGGCTGCCACCCAGGACCGAAGCTGAGATGTGCCGTGCAGGCAGCTCAGATGGTAACGTTTTTCCCTGATGCTACTTTACTTTTAAAAAAATCAAACAAGCAAAACCTTCAAAAAGCAGTTATCTTTCCCTCCTTCCTAAGCCAGTAATGCTCCTGAAGCCCAGGGGTGAGGCCAGCTCCTCTCCCTGGTCAGACTGACTGCAGACGCATTAGCCATGCAGATCGGATGCTGCACTCCTGTTGCACGTGCTGTTCTCGTTCAATTCATTAAAAACCCCCATATTTCCCTGGCAGGCCAACGTACATGGTTTGGTAGAGAAACAGAGGGCTGAGCAAGGGAGAAGAGTGAGTTTCCTGACCTTGAGACTGAAGTGGTGCGTGGCATCGAGGTGTTTTGATTTGATTTCCCAATCTTAAAAGGCGGTAATAACACACAGCTACACCTTAAAATGCTGGGGTGCGCAGTGATCCTTCTGGACCTGAACAGTGCCAGGGGGCTTTGCTCTTGCTGGCATCTATAACTCCCATTACAAAAGAGATCTTGTTTTCCAAAATTATGACTTTTGGAGGTCCTACAAAGTAAACAGCTCGTGCTTTCAGAGTTTGAGTGCTCACAAAAGTTTAAAAAGAAAATTTCTTCAAAAAAGAAAGGCAAAAGTCATGGCTTGTAATATAGAGAGAGCCGATAGCCCTTTTCTATGTGCAAATTGCCTTGAAAATGTAAACAGATTACCGGTTAATTTCTGAAATACACATTAGTGCAGTTCCCCATGCTGCCTTTCACCCAGCACCCCAGGGGTGCGCTTTGGGGGTTAGGAAACCAGCAGCAATTTCACACCTACATTTTAAGGTCAGTTTGTACCTCCATGGCCCCGTATTATTGCCAGTGCTGGGACTCCAGCAAGCACCCATGGACTGGCTGCTGTAATTTGCTGAGCAGCCGGTAGGTAAAAGATGGCATTTTGGTGCTAGCACAGACAGAGCGAGGCTCTGCCCGCAGGCCAGTGTTTACCCAGAGCCCAGATGGATCACAAGTAAGTCAGAAATAAATAAAACAGGAATAGAGAAGTAAGCGTAGAACTTGAAAGCTTTCTTTCCTCTTAATCCTGGTAGTCCTGTGGGCGAGCACCTCGTAAAGCTGGGCATGACATCCGACGGGCAGTGTTGTGTGCTCTCCTTTCTTAATATCTCAAACTCACTGACTAGAATTGAAGTTCAGAGCACACATTTTGGTATGGAACGAGACTGTTCCTAAATTTGGGACAAAGGCTGTCGTGGATTTGGTTCTGACTGCTAGTAGGATAGTGAGTTGATGTAAATTTTTGGTCTGCAAAGAGCTGCAGAGTTCAGAGCATTCCTCAATTCCCAACTAGCTCCCTGCCGTTATTGTTTTCATATCAACCACATCTGTATCGTGTATAAATTGCTTTGGGATCCTTGGGGTGAAAGGCTTTAGATAAGTGTAAATTACTGTGTTGCCTGTAATTATTTTTTAAGTGGTGATTGCTGGGCCATGCTTTTTGTTTGTGTTGTGGGGGGTTATGATTCCAGCATGGAGATATGGCAGATTTGGAATCGGAGAAGAAATATGTTCTGAGACTTTGATTTATGTTTTTCTATTCTGCTCTTTGAACATAAGTAGGAGGGCAAGAAGGAGAGCATGAATGTTTAGTGAACGTGCTCCCGCAGTGTAATTTATCTTTGAGACTGAAACAGCAGGTTTATAAACCTGGTTAAGCCAGCTCCAATTTCTCTGCTCTTTTTCTTCCACCTGCTGGAATTGCTTTTGACAATTCATGTACTTTAATAAAAACATATTTTCAGAATGATTTGGAAAATACACTGAAATCAAAATAATGGCTGGATTATGTGTTTAGAGCTACTGTCCTTTTACTGTGCATGCAGGACGGCTGTGTTACGTTTGTCTCAGAAGTTATCAGCAAGTGTAATGCTCAGCACTTGCCTACCGGTATCGGAGCTGTCACTGAAACCTGCATTTTGAGGCCTTCAGAATCACAAAAAGCATAAATTTTACTATCCACCACCTCAGGTGAGAAGTTTCTGGGTTGAGTTATTGCAAGAGTGAACAATTTCTGGAGACGCTATAAGCACACATACGACTTGGTCGGTCTCTTTGACAAATTCCTCCCAGCTCTGTGAGTCCCACAGGTCTTCAGTCTCTGGCGTACTGAAATCCCAAACCACCCCTCCGGGATGTAGTAAAAACCCAGGGGAAAGAAGAAGTTGTTCCAATCTCATCTCTTGTCCTTTGGTTAGTTTAAGCACTGTGATGTTGAATGTAATTTCCACTGAGAGTCCATGGTTCATTGCAAAGTATAGGAGGGGATGATCCACACTGCTTTTTCCCACATAGTGTTCTACTTTTTTTTTTTTTTTTTTTTTTTTTTTTATAACTGGAATGTAAAAAGGATGCTAAAATATAAAGAAATTATTTCTGTGCATGTTTAAGTGATATTTGAATGAGCAGCTGGCAGCAATGTTGCGTCTCATTAACAAGGCTGTATTTCCTAACTAGTTGGAAGCGCTATTTGATGGCATTAAAACTCACTGATGTATAAGTGTGAAGGTACTTTGGTACACAGCAACGAGATGCAAACACCTCATAATTCCAGCACAAGGAAATAAAGATGTTCACAATGATTTTGGGCAGCCAAAACTTTCACAGCTTGTCAGCTGAAGCGCGGCAGCAATCATGGTGGCTGGGTAATGGAGGCTTGTGCCTGACACACTTGTGATTGAAAAGAGAAAGAGAGAGAAGGGGGAATATAAACAATTTCTTATTGAAAAGGCATCACACATCTGAAGAGACTGAGAAAAGTTATGCATAGGGAGGAAGAGGACTGTCTTCCAGGAACATGCCTGCTAGCATCAGCGGTAAAAGGTACAGCGTGTCCCAGCCCCACCTTCATCTTCATAGCCCTATGGCAAGGGTTGTATCTAAAATGTGAGGTTTCTTGCCTAATTACTCGTGCTTTGATCACGCTCTTCCTTCAAATTCCTGTGGTCTGCCTTCTCCTAGCTTCATTAAGGAGGTTGTGTAAGATTTTTCCCCACCAGTGCCTTCCCTGCACCATCATGCGTTTCCTTTACTGAAGCAACAATTAGAGATTGTGCCCAATCCTTAGTTTACCAAGTAGGTTCGCTCTCAGCTCTCAGTGCTGCCAAAATGATTGCTGGCAGCCTGCATGAGGCTGCTGCTGTTTTCAGGCTGCTCGCCCTTGCCCCAGAGGTGGGTAGGCAAAGAGCTGTGCTCGTGATGGCCACCTTGGAAATTGGAGCCACAGGCCTGCTGGCAGGGATCTTGCTGTCCTGTCTTTCTTCTCTTTTAATTAAAATGATGGTTTCTGCCATGACATAGAAACACATACACAAACCACGCCCAGACAATAAATTAATACT
Source organism: Cygnus olor (assembly GCF_009769625.2). Lineage (NCBI taxonomy): Eukaryota > Metazoa > Chordata > Aves > Anseriformes > Anatidae > Cygnus > Cygnus olor. Next base: position 32,315,855 of record NC_049174.1, on the reverse strand, counting down.
GTGAGGGAAGAATAAGCCAGAAGATGAACCACTCGTCTGCTGTGTTACACGTGGCAATGAGTTAGAGCCTTTGGTGTCCTGAGAGTCTTGTAAAAGCATCTTTAAAGTGGGGAGACAGGAATGCACATCTTGTAGGGAAAGAGATTTGGGGTTGGCTTAAGGGGTAGAGAAAGCATCTTTTTGTTCCTGATGGTAACCACTCCCGTGCAGTGTTTTAGGGAAAATACGTGCTTGATTGTAGGTTACCTTTCACCTATGCTAAATCCATCATGGTATGTGTTACTAGATTTACCCTGAGTGAAGGAAGGGAGAGTGTTGATCTGTTTTTCAGTAACATTGAAGTATAATGCTGGGAATAATTATGGTTTAGTATTATTCTTCTAAAGACTTTTTTCTTATGCCCACAGGTGATAGCATGCCTTTAAAATTTTGCTTAGTTTTGTATTAACCCAGAAAGATAAAGGGAAAGGGTCTATACTAGCCAATTTGCATTCTCTCTCTCTCTCTTTTTAGCTGTTGTCCTGAGCTTTTCTGTTTTTGTTTAATCTGGAAAGCATTGCTGTTTCCTGCGGCCTCTGAGATCTAATGCAAAAAACTCCATCTCCACTTCAGTCTCCATAGCTACAAACTATTAATTAAAACTTCAAACCCTTTAAATACGCAATCTTTCTTTCTGTCAGGAAGCTACCTCCACATACAAGCGTCTTGGGGTAAAATTTCTCAGCCTGACACAATGGCTCAGAGTGAATTTAGCTCGTGGGTGGTATCTTGTCCTTCAGCCCAGATGCAGAAGGAATCATGGAGCAACTTCTTCATGTTGAGGGGACAAAGATTTTAGATTGAGTTCTGTTCTAATAAGCTTGGCAACGCCTTGACAAGTTTGTAGGACTACCTATGAGGTATGTAAATACTTGGAAAGCTGAATTTGGTCTGAGGGTGGGAATTTATATAATGTTTCAGAGGTTTAGCTACTAGCTGGGGACCAACCTTTAAAAAGGGGGATTGCCTCTGCGTGGCCCGTTACACATATTGCTTAGACACAGTACCCTTGGTCTTGACTGACATTTCATTCAAGCTTGTGTCCTAATCTGGACCTTCTCTAAAGCCCCACTGCACTGTGGATTTTGGATGTGGACTCAACCAGGGGCTCAGACCTTTCTTCAGTGAGGAAGAGCGTCCCTGGAGGACCAGCGATGGACACAGCTGTCATGCTCTTGCAGTCAAAGTGTTCTGTGTGAAGTTCAGTTTTTTCCACAGCAAGAAAGATTTTAATGCTTAAAGAAGCATAAACTGGTACAGAAAGGCACTTAACACAACTTTGGGCATGTCTCCAGTGTTTTGTGACAGCTCCTGAGTGCTGTGCAGTAAGCATGGGAACATTGCAAAGCTCACAGCAGGGAGGTGGTTAGCTGGGTTCCTCCAAGTCTTCAGGTGTGCAAAAACATTACTCATCCCGGAGCTCTCTGGTGGTAGAAATATTGAATCCTGTTAGGAGTGTGAGTAATAGTTTTGCATGAAATTAAATCTGCTTCTCAAATCAGTCAGGTTCACTTTTTTCTTTTTATAATGCAATAGCTCCTGCAGATACAAAGCTAAATGAATGAGAAAATTCTTTACGAAAACAGTAAGATGGAGCCTACTCCTCCCAGGGTCTGCTATGGACTTCATGGGAGATTGAAGAAAAAGGATTTGTTCTTTTTCGCTGAAGTTCCTTGTGTGCAAAAATGTTTCTCCTCATTTTCTAGCTAGTTTGTAAATGCTGTGTGAACAGGGTACAACTTTGGTCTCAGGCCTTTAAGGAAGGGCCGTAATGGAATCAGAAAGAGAAACTTGTGGGCTAAAGCAAATTAGTATGGCCACAAATGTATTTTTTATTTTGTTTTGCTTTCTTAAATCCTTTTGGCTGTTACTCTGAAGCATCCCCTGTCGAGCCTGGTAACACCGCACTCCTGTCAATAGCTGCCAACCTGTGTGAGCACAGAATTAGGCCCTGGGTATGTGGAACAGCAGTAAAAGGGAATTTTATGTACTTGCATGGAAGAGAAAAGAAAGCAAACAGCTATTGGAAAACATGTTGTGATGAAGTACATCTAATTACCAATACACACTTTAATGTTTTATTTCTTAAAACGGAGAGTATACAAGGTAATTCAGGAATTGTGGCTCAGAAAAAAAAATAAAGCTTTGTTGTTTTTTTTTTTTGTAAGAACATAAGGTTTAGAAAGCAAGCAAGCAAGAAAGCAGCAGGGAAATGTGCAGCCAGGGAACTGTACCGGGAATCACTGGCAGCAGGTAATGACAGGACAGGGACAGTGATGGGGGCCCAGGGAGATGTACCTCCAGCAGGAGGACCGGCTGTGTGCGGCTGCTCACTGCGTTTGGGCAGCGCGGCAGGCAGGGAAATGGGGACTGGCTTTTCATTTAAACTTTCTGGATAGTTTCATCAATTTTCCTGGCTGATCATGCTGATTTCTTTACTCTTTTTAAATATTTCAAGAAGGGGGGTTGTTTAGCACGCCGAAGGGCAGCTCTGACACCAGCAGGTACCACCTGCTCTACTGCAATATGTAAGAGAGGCATCTGCTCACAGCTTTCATATTCTCCAGCATATTTTGGTAATCACTCAGTTATTTAATTGTACCCTAAGGATGCTGAAACTTTTGAACAACTGCCTTGCAGGGCTAACATGGATACTTGTGTTCGCAGTTAACATCCAGGGTGAGGTGAGTTTGCTTGGCAGCCAGGTACCCAAGAGGATTGCCCAGGATGGAGGATTGGCAGCTGCATGGAGGAGCTCAAGGGTGGCAGGGGTGGCATTTGGGGGAGCCAGCAGCGCAGACGTTCTGCTGGCATCATGTGGAAACCTGCTCTGTTAACCTAGGTTGTTTCTGAGATGTGTTGTAATAATGAATGGTGCATTTATAGAGTCATTACAACTCCTGATCACCCTCATTAGGTTCATGCTGTAATAAGGTTGCACCCGGTAAAAGCAGGAGGTGAACCAGCAAAATTTATTCCTCCTAGGAACGTATAAATTACAATTTGTAGAAGTTAATTTAAAAACAATGCCAGCAAATTATTGATCTTATCTCTGACTGACAGCTTTTTACCCAAGCTGCTTTTTTATTGTTTTCATAAGGAAGAGATTTTTCCGTTAGCTTAAAACTGTTTTTTTTTTTTTTTTTTTTTTTTTTTTTTTTTTTGTGGCTCACATGGGTCAGCCACTATGAAATGTAACATCAAGCACAAAAACTTTACACAAAGTTCCCACAGGAGCTTACAAAACTCCACAGATACTTAGTCCAACTAAAAATATTGTGAGTTCATCCTTTTGGCTTCGAGTAGTTCCCATCTGAGATTGTCAAACACAAACATATTTCAAGATGAAGAAAAATGTGTCCTTGAAGCCTCCAGGTTATCCCGAATTGCTTCAGCTCCTGGTGCTGATAACACGCAGACTTTCTTTTCGGAAAACATTTGGGTATGAAGCAGACTATGGTAAAAGTAAGAGAGACTGCTAGCCTTTGCCCCAAACTGAAGTTTGCTTGCTCTGTCCCCCTCTGTACCAACTGAGGAACCTTCAAGTCCAGTCTTCAGTCCCATTTTTTGGGTAATATAGCTCTTGGTACGGTATCTGGACCTGGAGCCTCATGCAACGAGAGGCTCCAAACCTGCTCTTTCTTTGGGAGCCCCGAGCCACGGCTGTTGGCTCTGCTCGCTCCCTTCCTTCCTCGCTTCCTCCTGGCCTACGTTGCTGTGGTCTCACACACCCCTCGGAGCCTCCTTAGGCAGTTTCTCCAAAACCAGAGGTTATTTAGGAGTGTTGTGCATGTGCGGCACACGACATTTCGCTCGCTGTCAGCCCGGGGTGTCTCGGCCTGCCCACAGCGCTTACCTGCTGCCATGCCCGCACCCCCTTGGGTCCCACCTCAGGCCAGGCCCTGTGGAGAAGCACTGTGTGCGTGCTGCCCGCCGGCCGGCTTTGCAGATTACACCCCAAAAAACCCCCCAAGGAGCCATTTGGCCGGATCAGAGCCACGTTTATCACCGAGAGGGAAGGTTTCAGCCACCCCCCTCAGCGCTGTGGCTGCCGCCGCCCCGCACCTGGCAGCGCAGCGGCGCCGCAGCGGGAGCGGTGCGGAGCCCTCAGGACCACCAGCGGCCCGGTTCGGCCCAGTTCAACCCAGTTCGGCCCGTTTCAAGCCAGTTCAGCCCAGCCCAGCCCGGCCCAGCCCCGGCCCGGCCCCGGGGCGGTGCCGGGCGTCCCCCCCCTGAGGAGCCGCCGCCGTCGCAGCCCGCTCGGAGGCGGCGGGCGCCGCAGCCGGCACCATGAACCAGACGGCGACCGTGTCGCACCAGGGGCAGTGCCAGTCCTCCAGGGCCGTCAAGGTAGGGCCGGGACCCGGGCTCGGGAGGCTGGGGGGAGCCGGGGTGGTGGCCGTGGAGAGCGTGGGGAAAGTTTTCGGTTTCCTCGCCCCCTCGGCGGCTGCCCGAAGTTTGCCCGGAGGAGCTGCCGGCGTGCCTCGGGGGGGACGGGGTCGGGGTCTTGGGGGGACCGGGGCTGGGGGTGTCGCCTCCCCTGCCCCCTGCCTCTCCCCTGTCCCCCGGATCGATCGGGAGCTGCTTCCTCGGCGAGGTGTGTGGCCATCAGATGAAGTCCCCCGGGCAGGTTTGTATTCACTGAAAAGCCTCTCTGTAGAGAGAAGTGATTTTATTATTATTGTTATTATTGTTTCTCCCTTAGAAATAAGCTGGTAACACAACCAGCGACCTGCATTTGGTTATTGATGCTTAGCTGTGAAAATCTAACACCCAGAAACTTTGCAGCAGCGATTCGGCTGCCTCCAAGCATGCTGTGGGATGGATGGGTGCCCCTCGGGGGCCGGGGCGCTGTGGGGCCTTTGCCCCAGATCAGCCCTCCAGGACAAGGCTGCTTTGTCTGGTATCTGCGGGGAATGGGATTTGGGGCCGGGAGCTGATGCAGGAGGGGATGGAAGGGGTGAATCCTCCGGTGGCACCGTCGCTTCCCTGCCAGCTGGGCTCGTGGACGGGGTGGGATGGACCTGGGGCTGTAATGACGGGTTGGGTGATGCGTGACCGTGCCCACCGCGCTGCAAACGGCCGGTCACTACATGCTCGGATGTGCAAGGTCACGGGAAGCGATGAATTACAGCTGCCCTGGTCCTCTTCAGAGTCTCAGCATATGTAATGTTACATCGCTTGAAACCATTTCATCCTCTGCAGGTCTGTCTCTGAAGGTACCGGGGACCCGAGCAGTGTGGTCCTTGCTCAGGGAAGTATTCCTGTCCCATGTTTGCTACAGCTGATGCTAATTTTTCACTGACAGCAACGTTTAGTAAATTCATTTGACTGGACTTCTAACCCAAAGCAACAGCAACAACCAATATCAATACGCCATTAACAACAACAAAAAAAAGAGCGACCCAGACGAGTCAATAGTCTTCAAAAAGAGAGAACATGAATCAGAGCCTTCTAGACGTGAGTCCGTTTTACAACCGGCACAGTAATACTGATGCCATTAGAAAACCATCCCATTTTTCTGCACTTAATTCAATCTGTCAGGTGTAAAATGTGCTTTATACATAGTTTCAAGTGCTTCCATGCTAAGCAGGTGGCTATTCTGTGAGAAAGTGTATATGACAGGTAGTAGGTGCCCTATGGTAATGAGGGCATCGTATTGGAAATTATTTCTAAAATACATCATTAGTGACCAGACAAATATAAATTGCATATTAATCATACCTTGCCAAGAAATATTGTTAATTCCAGGAATTAAGAAAATGCAAGAAAAACAGGCTACAGAAATTCTTCACACCTGATGTGAATGAGATATATGAAGTCTTCTTTTCCTCTTTTTATTATGGCTTACATTTCTGTCCAGTACAGGAACCAGTAACATCTCAGTTCCTATGCGTTACGATTAATGTAATATTGCTTCTCGGTGTTTCTGGGACCAGCTACGCACTGCTCAGTAACACAGCATAAACTTTTGAGCCCCCATCACAAAAAGCAGCCTAATCCTCTTGTCCAGTAGGTTGAATCTTGAGGACTTGCCCGGGGAGGGTTCCTGGAACCGCAGGGAGGCTGGGGGTATCCTGCCCCTTTCTCACCTCCCTGCTGTTGAGGGAGGGTGCTGTGTTTGCATCCCTGAGCCCTGAGGATGCATTGTGCTGCATCTGAAGTAGTTTCAGTGACGCAGCAACAAATTGGCAGAGGAAATCTAATATAAAGCAGAAAAAAACCCCTTGGATAAAATGCAAAATCTCCTAAAGCCTTCTTTTACCTCTAAGTCTTTTTACAGCTTTTCAGAAATGATGGCAAATCTTACCACCTTGCTGGCACTACTATGGATAATGATCATTCACTCTGAGATCTGTAAGAAAAACTTTTAGGGTCTAGCTGGGAGTGCTAAATGCGCACCTTACTTGTCATTGCAGCCTGGGCTCCAGGAGCCCCCCGCACAACAGACCCGGTTTTGTTCTTTACATTCTCACTCATCAACACTGCGAGCAAATCAGATCTTCCAGGAGCATCACTCTGCTGTTGTGCATAGTTATATTGTACAAATAGCCAAATTATTATTATTATTTTTGCCACAGAGGAAATGTCTGTTAAAACATTGTTTGACTTGTTTGGAGGAATTAAAAAAAAAAAAAACAACACAAAAAAATGCACAAAAAAACTCCAAAAAAACAGAAATAGAAAATAATTCTTAGCTGTCCAAGGTCTGCCATTAGAAATTCTTTCAAATGAAACATTTCTACAGAAATTACAGGTACTGCAGAAGAGAAACACTTATGTCTTGCTTTTAACACAGTTGGGACTACGATTTGCACTTAAAAAAAAAGGAGTTAAGCTAATATTTCTGTGGTTTTCCACATTCTTTAATAGTAAAACATTCTCCACCAAATCATGGCTCTCTGCCTGTATCAACCTAATATTGATCTGTCTGTGAGCTGGATGATGGAAGGAGTTACTAATTGGCATTTCAGAAGCACATAATTACTATGTAATATAATATGTATGTTATCCCCTTTTACTCTACTCTTGCGTCTTTGCCTTCCTTTCGCTTTTATTTATTCATTAGCTTTTAGATTGTAAACTATAAAAGGCAAGTGCAGATCTGCCATCAGCAAAAATTCTGCTGCAAGTTCTGGCAGCATCCAGGGACAGTATCAGGAATGTCCATGTTTCAGGTTATTGTAGCAGTGTTTTAACGCTCACTAATTGATGAATAGTGGTTTATGAGTAGTTGTCTTATTCACACTTAGGTAGAAGAACATATATTTGAAGGGGGGTTGTGATGTTCCCTGTGGACTTTACATTTTTACAGCAACTGGGACTTTTACGCCAAAGCTGCACCTCAGCTGCAAACATCTGCCTGCTTCTGCAGGCTGCTCTTCGTGCACCTTCTCCTAAAGCCAGGGGGATAGGAATATGTAGCTGGCCGTGTTGATGAAGACAGCCTGGTAATGCTTCTTAGGTTGAAACCTCAGGTAGTTTGATCTCTAAATGTCCACAGGATGTGCGCAAAACAGGCTTTGTGCGTGTGTGGGAATGGTTCAAATCTACCAGCTGTTTGGGAAGTAAATCCCTTAAAATGAGAACAGTCTTTCTGAAATCCATTACATCAAAACCAAGTCGCTAACAGATAATCTCAGCAAACATTCAATTATGAATTATCCAGGGTAATATATAACGAAGGGCACAAGGAGTATTGTTGGGACAGCAGATGATGGCAGCTTAATAATGTTAAAAAAAAAGAAAAAGTGATACATTTAAAACTAAGAGGTTTGCAGGGTATTTTGATTAAGGCTTTGGATGACCAGAGCATCGCCGTGCTGCGTGTTGCCCGCTGGTGCTGCAGCTCCGTGCAGCTGTCTTGAAATGCAGCCTTAGGAGAAATCAGCTCTGTCTTCATGTAGGTGCAAAGTGGTAACCTCACGCTTGTAGGGGACACCAGCAGTGATTGTCGCACTAACCAGAGAACCTGGCTTGCAGCAGGATAGAGGTGCTGTGGGTCTTGTTCCCTGAAAGCATTTTGGGCTCTTCTGCATCCTCATCATTTGCTTTTCTTCCATTTTAGGGAACTGTTTTTGATCAAGTTTGGGTTGAGAGGAGTTGCGGGCATGTTTTATTTGTATTTTATGGACCAAAAATACAGCCACGATGGAGAACAAGCTTTCTAGCGTAGTCAGGTATTGCAGGTCTCTCAACAGAAATGTAAAGGCTAACCACAGCCTCTAAATCTTCCCATTTCCACATATTACCTTTCTGTTCCAGTCTCCCTGCCAACATCTGTACCACCACAGCAGAACCGGTGCCTTTTCCTTCTAAAAACATCCCTTCCTTCATAAGAAGATGTGCAGTTACAAACAAAAAGCTGCAAGAATGAGAAAAAAATTCTGGAATATTTATGTTTTCCCCTTCCCATCTATTACAACGCAATTGCTCCATGTCAAAGGGAACATGAAGGTTTGTTTTAGTTAGGTCACTTTTGATTGGGGCTGACTGGAAGAAAAACAGCTAATTAAAAAAGCAGGACGAGTTAAAAAACAAGGAAGTGGGGACAGATGAGGGGACGAAGTGCTATCTAGTCCCATGTGTGTGCTGTGAGCACACCGTGCTCGCACAGTGGATCCCAAGGGTGACGGCCCTGCGCTCCCTACCAGGGGGTGGTCGGGGTCTGTCCTCGCAGGGGAGCCTGGCTTCATTGCCAGCCGCAAACCTGCCAGCAGGTTACGTTTCTTGGCTGTTCCTTGCACGTACAAATTGTTAATGTGCCTCCAGAACTTCGCATTCTTAATTCCCTGCTCGTTTCATAAAAACTTAAAAGCAATTAGAAAAAAGCTGCTAGATAGTAGCATATGTTAAAGTATATATACAGATCCTGTGCTGCAGACTTTATGCACGTAATAAATAAAGCCACACACGCACCCCACTGTATTCTAATACGTTTGCAATTTATAACTTTTAACGATAATGCTGGGAATTTAGAAAAGGCATTCATTGTAAAACTAATATACACGAAAACACATGAACGTTATGATGAAGTATATTTAATAAGAGGTTAGTACTTTCCTGGGTTGTAATCATATAATTCTCCTACCCCAAATCATTACTTTAGGAAATAGGGCATTAAGTTTGATTCTCTCTGAAGCCATTTAAGATACGGGTCTGTGAGTGTTAGATAACACTTCCTGAAAGGACACCACATCACGGAAAATTTAATCTTTCTCATTCTGTAATCCAAAACTGTTCTACTAAAACATGCAAAAATAATTTTGCGCTTATCTTGTTCAGTATTTCGTTCTTAAACTGAGCATGGAAAGATTTGCATGCTGTCCCTCAACTAAACATTGCTTCGGGATGTATTTAGGACCTTTCATTTCTATAGATTTTCATTTCAGGTCCTCAAAGAGATTTATAAATGTTAAATCATGCAACACCCAGGTTAGTGATTGTGCTGTGTTAATCATCTGACAGTTTTCTGGATCAATAACTTCGACGTCTCATGCGTGTTGACAACACCCAGCGCCACTGGCAGCGTGTGCCAGGAGGAAGGAGTCATCGGCCCTGCGAATTAACCTCTGTGACCCTCAAAATGGGGTACCTGGCAGTAGCAGAATGCCTCAAGGGCTTCTTGTTTCAGAGAAACACAATTAGGCATGCAGGTTCGTTATGCAGCGAACGGAGCTAAGAGTGATTCACAGCAACCCCGGGCACCCGAGGAAAGGCAACAGCGGGAGTCGGTGCTCTGCTCGATGAGGGACCCCACGGTCCTCAGCCGTGAAGGTAATGCAGCTGCCGTGGGCGAGGGCAGGATTTGTTTCATCTCGAAGTTAACCTGTGGAATAGTTTGAGTGCGTTGTGCTGTGAAATGCTCGCTTCTTGGTGCTGGCTGAGGAGGGGCAGGCAGGGCCGTGGGCTGGTGGGACCCGTGGGGCTGACCCCAGCTGGGCACCCCGAGGGGAGCGGGACGGAGTCGGAGGGCAGACGGGGTCTGAGTGCGGCTGGTGAAGGAGATGGGGCTGGGACATTGCAGCTGAGCTGCAGCTAAGGAGAGCTCCTGGAGATGCTGGCTGCTAGATTCGATTGCGTTGCTAGATGTGGCCAGCTGCACCAAAATCGTCGCAGAAAGTCTCAGCCTTAAAGAGAGAACAGGAGCCAGGAAACCTTCCTCCTGGCTTTTTATTTAGGCTACAAATTTGAAGAAAGTTTTCAAATCTCAGAGGATGAAGTTTTGGAAGTGTCAGGCAATTGGGGCAAGAAACCTGAAAAAAACATAAACACAAGGTTGGTTGTGACTGGGCCCCTTGGTTTGTGTAACAGAAACAGTAACAAAAACAAGTTTGTTGGGAAAGTTACATCAATAACTATGTAGCTTTTCCCCTTTGGGAAATGTTTTGCAAGGATACAAAAATTATTTTGTATTAAGTTGCTGGATTAAGTTGCTTGTGCAGTGGTGGTTTAGCACTGCGACAGGCAATGACGGGCAGGAGTTAAATTCATAGTCTCTTCCAAACAGTAAGTTGTTTAAAACTTATTCTGTAATGTTTTAATTCATGTAGCTTATAAAAATGAGTATTCCAATAATAACAGTAAGCTCATTATTTCTTGTAAAACGAGAGCTACCTGTGTATGTAAAAGATATCAGACCGTAAACCAGTGACATTTCTGCTCGTAGATTTCTACCAGTTCCTGTGTTAACACAATTGTGGAGAAGTCAAACCGAAAGCTGTTTGGTTAACGGGAGCGTGCAAGCTCCTGTGATTTACAGCAGCAGACTTTGGAGGTGCTTAATGGCTTGCTAAGTGTGGACAAATTGATGCTATTATATTAAAGGACAGCATTTAGGTTGTTTTATTTTCCCATAGCTTGAGAACTCGGTACCACATGCCAGCTCTTAGTATCAAATTCGCTTTGAAGCTTATGTCATTAAAGAAGATGAACTTGGTGTCGGGAGGCGCGAGGAAGCTGCACAGGCACCGGAGCTGTGCTCAGGGGCTGATCCCTCTCCCGTGGGGGAAACGACAGAGAGCGACCCGGCCCCTCGGCGTGTCCTGCGCTGGATTTGCTCATCGATGCAACACTCAGGGCACGAAGAAACTTTGTTTAAGTGCTGTTGGTTTATCAGCCTTATTTATGCTTCAGAACTTGTGGTTTCGGCAGTGTAAGGCAAGCGTCTACCCGTCAGGTTAGTTTTCCCTGGATATTACAGATGAGCAGCAGGTTAACATTTCAAAATCAACTTTTTTTCTTTTGTGAAAGCAATTGCATAGGCAGGAGAATCCCTAACTTCCCAATTAAGCTATACACCTAAAAGAAATCATTTTTTCACCCCCTTCCCTTTAGAGCACTAAGCACTCAGCTTGCAATCCACCCGTCTGCCAGCGCAGGATTAATGCCACAAACATTTCTCTTCATATTTGCTGCAGAGGTGACCTGCAGACATGAGCATCATTTTAAAAACCAGCTTTTACACATTCTCGTGTGCGATGAGCCCAGCCACTTTCAGCCTTTGTGTCTCACTGGCTCACCGAGGGAGTGGGCAGGGGGCCGGGGAGCACCCGCGGTTCCCTCTGTGCTCAGCCTCTTGTGAGCGCACAGACCTGGAGTGCCAGCACCTGAGCTAGGCTGGTCCTGCTGAGCAGTGTGTAACTGCACAAGGAAGGTCTTCGGGCTTACATTAGCTTTTTGGGTAAATTTAGGGGAGGGCAGAGACGTTTTATTACTTTTTTCTTTAACCTGTTTGCCTGTTGGCAGTGTGAGTAAGTTTAGATGTGTGTTGAGATTGCGGTCACAGCTCCTGAGCTGGAAAGGAGTCAACCCGCAGAGCTTTTTGCTTTCCCATCACTCGCGTTTTACCCATACAAGCAAATCTGGCGTGTGCGAAGCCGAGCAGCAGAGCAGGCTGGTTGCTGAGTCTCCGTCCTACCTAACCTTGCTCCTCCGTGAGGCTGGAAGGAAATTGCCGCGCATCATCCCCTTCTGGGACGTATTAGTTTCTGCTGCTTGGGAGGATCCTTTTTCTCCCTCCCCTGCTAATCCGAACCCATAAAAGCATCTGCAATGACTGACTGAAAGTTTTCCTGCTGTAATTTATACACGTATCAATAATCACTTAGGTGACCTTTTGTGTGCAGGACGCAGCGGCTGATGGCTGGAGCTGAGAACGGGAGTTGGGGCAGACTCACCAGCTGCTCCCTCTGGGGCCAGCAGCGCTCAGCCAGGCACAGATTCCGCACAGGAACCCTGGGGTGACTGTATTTTTGGGGAAAAAGGAGCAAAAACAGAAAGGATGACAAGTGGCAGGAAAATACCGAGTCAGTCGTAATAAGAGGAGGAAGAAAAGTGAATGGCTCAGTTACTCTGTGACCTCAGGAGGCGTGCTTGCTGGGGGTGTGTTGTGCAAATTGCCCTGTGTGAATTGTCTTCGTCGTGCAGGTGTTAGACTCAGCTTGATTTTTGCTTTCAACCTGGAGATGACAGGACTGTGCCCATACAAGAAATATTTTCACCAATTTTTCAGACAAAGTCTCTGACTACTGCAAGTCATAATAACAAAGGATTTTTCTGTTTAAAGCCCAGATACAAGCTACTCAGGACTTGCTTTTCTGGTGATAATTTTTGAGCTGTGAATTCCCCGTGGTTGCCTTCAGTAAAACCTCAGTTTACATCCACAAGTACATGTATTTGTATAGGTTTAGTCTGGAGTTTGAAAAATCTCAGCTTTTAAAATTCAACAGCAGTAATGTGTTTTCTGGGAACGTTAATGTCTCTGAAACTCGATTATGCAAATATTTGTGGAGGGCAAACAAAAGCTCAGTGAAAACAAATCCATAAAATAATTAAGGAAATATTGGTGTTTTTCTATTTTCACAGTATTTACTCCTCTCTAAGCATTTCCCAAACTCTCTGGATGCTTCTTTAGCCTCAGTGATTTACAGAAATCTCTGGTGACAGTAGGTGCATCCCAAGCGAGGTCACATTTGCTGAAGAAACCCATCGAGCAGCTGATGCCATTTTAAGATAGAAGCTCTTTGGCAATGTTTTACAGCTCTGAATAACGTTACCTGTGTTCATAGGTTCAGGCAGAGCGTTCAGAAGGAGTGTTCTGTGGCAGGTGGTGTGCTGAAGTAACGCTCCTGATGCTGCAGGACAGCTAGCCGATAGAAAATTTGGGTCACCCTGCCTGAGAAGATTTCTGTAATTAAAACTCCTTTTACAGAGCATATCTGCCTTTTTGTTTACATGGAATATTTGAAAAAGCTTTTAAATCTCATCTAATCTATCCCCTTTCCCTCTGAAACATATTTTTTTTATCTTCTAACGTCAATTTAAACTTAGCATCAAATTCTGATAGAGGAAAAAATCATCACAGCAGGATTTTCAAAAACTCAGCTTCTCAGGTTGAGAAAGATTAATAAATTTTATTTTATTTTATTCTGCATATGTCATCCTCTAAGTACTCTGAATACAAATCCCTACAAAATAAACCTGGCACAGGTTATGTGCTATAGAAATAAAAAAAGATTCAGCTTGACTGAAAACACATTTAAGTCTCAAGATTTTTATGTTTCATGTTTAAACTGTAATCAAAGAAAGTACTGTATACTCTCATTTGAAGAATGCTGCACACACTGCAGAAAAAACACATTGCAAGACTTTGGAAAAGTGCCTGCGACTGATACAGAGGGTTTTGGACAGAATTTTAGTTTTATGGTGCCGTATTTTTAAAAAAGCTAACAATTCTTGAGCATTGTTCTTGCTCAGCTCAATTATTTTTTGAAGAGCAGCGGACTGTGCTCATTATTTCCCACTATTTCTTTGTTGTCACTGTGGCAAAAGCAGACAGTGTGTATCTGAAACCTCGCAGATCGGTCTTTAATGACACGTAGATTCAGAGCAAAGGAGTGGAATTAGTAGCGTTACAGTTTAGCACAAATTTGTGTTTCTGTTTAATAACTGCTTGCAATAATGACTGGTGTGATCGTGCTTACACAATTTGCATTCAGATTTTAATATTTTAAAATGAAATGTTGAATATCTATCAGTATAGCATCTGTAGAGCAGCAAGTGATAATGTGATAGTTCTCTGGAATAGTTCCGTGAATGTTAGACAAAGTCTCATCATGTCAAAGCTTAAATTATTGAGTAGCTACAATTCTGCTGTAGAAAAGTGCAGTGTAGATTAATAGACATAAAAGAAATCATGTTCCAGATGAAGTATCTGGGTAAATATATCATCTAAGTGGCTGATAAAGTAGCTAAATTGCTGTAAATAAACAATAAAACGTCTTAGAGGAGATGTCTCAGAAAAGTTGCGTATTGGAACACTGAGAGATAAATGCAAACCGCAAATATATAAAGGGGAAAGGCAGGGTGGCTGTTTCTTTGGTGTAATGTGTAGGCCCTCTTGGCAACTTATCTAATAAAGTTGCTGCTGAACAGTAATGAATATCCCCTCTGACGTGGAGTCATGCCCAGCATGTGGCAGGCAGTGCACGAGCTGGATACAAACTGCTTCTGCCACCAAAGACTACTTATAATGGAAATATCTCTGTGCTGTCGTATGAAAATGTTCAGTAAAAGTAAAATGTTGAGACTTTATACCTCATTAATCAATTATAAGCCCTCTTAATGCATAACGGAGTGAGAAATGGGGGTCCCTAGGTATATTTGTTTTATGAGTGAGGCCAGTCCTGCAGGGTATTGACTCACTATATACCACACAAGTAGCTTTCTTTTCCTTTATCATTGCCTCCATTATTTGAGTTTCTAAGAAAATATCCAGGCTGGGACAGATCATCATCTGCCTCCAAGGCTGAAGATGTCAAATACATGGTTTTAAGCCAGAAGGTGTTTGTGGAGGCATCAAAGTTCTTGTCTGCCAACCACTGGCTAAATGCCATTGTTAGCAGCTGGGAGTTTTCAAGACGTAACTAAAGTAGAGCCCTGTTGTAAACTGAAGTCTCATTTACTTCACAGAGTAGAAAAAAGGAGAAAATTAAAATTACTAGCAAAGGCAGCAAGGTTGTCAAAAATATTCCCTCCCATCTAACCAGAGGCAGCCTGGAAGGGCTGGAAGAATCTGCATGTCTTGTGGGATCGTGCCTTACTTTGTGCTAACTTTTTCTCTTTCTATTGTATTTTTCATTCTACTTCCAGCTGAGGACTCTCATGTAGATCAAAAGGTTGTGGTAATGAGCAGAAACTTTCAAAAGAAAAGGGTAGGAAAAAAAGATAAAATATCGTAACTATTTTCTATAAGGGGGCTTGCCTGAAAATATTACATTTCAGTTTCTTAGTGTTTTCTCAGTTTGATGTTTAAAAATATGCCATAAGTTTCCAAGAAAATGAAGGTAGTAAGAAGTACTGAAATCACACTAATTAGTCCTCTAAATTCAGGACTATTTGATGTATTTTCTTCATTACGGTTATAGAGAACATAGATGGCAATGAAAGATGGGTAATAGACTGGTATTATGCTTTTTTTAACAGACCTACTCCCCAAATCATTATTTAATCAAAACTTACTCTTTTCAGAAGTTTTCTTGTGTGTGGTGGTTTCCCAAGTAAGGTCTGTGATACTTAGAATTTTCCATAGGAGACAGTTTACATTTTCAAAAAACACCTTAAGAAATGGTCAACATGCCAACAGGACGAACAGTTAAAAATGATGAATTCCTTTTCAGAGTGGACATTGAGGCAAAGAGAACATGAGTGTCTTGCGCAAGGCTGCAGAGGAGTTAGTGCTAAAGATGATGAGATTTTTGAGGAATCCTATCTCATTTCAATACAACAGAAATACAGCAGCAGAAATAGAAGAATATTCAGGAGGAAAAGTACCGACAGCAGTTTATAAAACCCTGAGAAAAAAGATAATCAGAAGGTGGAAACTGAGCAAAATGAAGTGTTGCCCTATTTCAACCCATCCTCACCCAACGAAAGACAACTCCCCGGTCAGCAGAAACTCAGCGGGTGTCTCACCTGAGTGGAGAGCATTTTATTCCTTAGCAGAATTGCTCGTTTGTACTAGTTATCAGTTTTGCGTGTATTAGCCAATAAATAATCACTTTGTCCTCCTACACTGTGCATGTCTTGCAGTTTTTTCTCACAGTAGAAGTTCCTGAACAAAGTGACCCAGGGAAGGAGAGTCGCACATCCTTGTATGATCAGTCTCAACCCCCCCGATCTTGTTCAGTTTAAAGACCAGTGACAAAGATCCCATTGATTTTTAAGAGGACGGAGTCCCTGGATAGGTGAGTTCTGAATTCTCGCATTAAGACACAGTTACGCTATTAAAGTAAGGCATCTGAATCTAAGATGAATCACACCTGAACAAGGAAAAGCCCTTGGTGGGGAAAATACATCAAACCCCTTCCATAGTCTGAATTTGAATGGCCTCCAAAGCATCTCCTAGAATTTAGTACTTGCTGCTAAATCTCCAGGTATCCTATGAGCTACAGGTCAGCCTTCAGCTCTCAGGCACGGTGTAGAACAACGCTCTCATGTTTCTCCCTGTTCCCCTTACCTACAATACGGCCAGGCCTGTCCCTTTGCTGGTGGCACCGTGCCGTGGGGAAGAGTGGCTCATGGCCACAATTCGTCACGTTTGCATGCTGCAGCGAGAGCAGCGATGGAATGGCAGCGTTTGTGTGTGGGAGAACCTGGAACAAATGACTTTTGGGATCACATACTGTTCATTACTACTGTGTGGAAACTCGCTTGTAAACGTCCCACTTTAAAATTGTCACTTTTCCTCTAATTTCCTATTTGACTTTATTCTTGGTCTTCATCAATAATGGTTCTGGCAAGCCAAGAGATGTTGTAAATCAGACTCTTTCACTTTCTGTCCCTAGATACATTTTATGGATTTTTCAAAAACAATATCCCAATGCCTAGTTTTGTTTGTGTTTGTTTAATACGAGCAAAAACATTACTGTAGCAGTTCTGTTCTCAAATCACTTTTTTTTTTTAAGAGTTTGTCAGGATTTGTGTTATTTATGTGATCTAAAATTGGAGGAAAATTGTGTATAAATTATACTAGTATGGATAATTTTTAATTATCTTTGCATTGCCAAAATAATGAACTGATGTAGCTATGATCGTCATTGCTGCGTGAAAAACAGTAGGGATAAAAAAAATAAGCAAGACATCTAATGAAAATCTTCCCTTACCAACCACATTTGATTGATTTGCTTGCCTTTCATTGACAAATGCCACAGAGTTGGAAAATCTGTCTGGCCAGGTCTCTGCTGAAGAGTTTGAGTTATGTTTCTTAATAACGTAGCTTTATATCTAGTGGCGACTTACAAAGATTTTGCACTTCTTTCCCTGAAGGCAGCATATGATCCAAGTTTCCTGATCAAATGAAAGGTGATGCTGTTGAGTGTAATCAACATGTGTCAAGCGATCTTATTAGGCAACTCGGTAATACAGCTTCCCAGAGCCTGACTCTGGGGCTCACTGGGCACATCATTTCTCTGTGGAATCCTGAACATGCTGGAGGAATATATAGCATGTATAATGCATGCCGTAGTACACGCTGATGAAATATGGATGGAATCAAATGGTAAAATGGGAGTAATTGTTGAAGTCTGCTGCAGATCCTGGGCGTAATTGATAAATAACTACTAATAACCAAAGCAATGACAGTTTTGCTATGCGTACGTTCAGAAGAAGTTAATGTTTAAAGGGAGGCTCGAATACAGCTGGGTTTTGCGCAGGTTTCCATGGCGAGGCTGCACCCCAGCTGCCTTGCATTGCCTTTTTGCTGCACCGCAGCCTCACGAAGCCACGTTGGGAAGGGGAAGGTGCCACACAGCAGCCTTTCTGCGCTGTGCTGAACTCAGGGGTGGGAACACACAGACGGTCATACCGATTTGGCTGATATGTGGTGACCCCATCAGCTGCTGGAACGGGATCACCTCTGACCGTGGGTTGGCACCTTCGTTACTCGAGTTCAAAAGTGTTTTTGAAAAGATGTGATTCCTCTGGTAGTGACTGCACTGAGGTCAAGCTTGGGTGGTCTCTACTGTGGGAGAAAGACTTCAAGCACATTAAAGTAATACAAAATAATGTCTGACTTTATGTTTTAGCATGATGATAGTTCCCAGTGATTCCCTCCTCCTTAATCACGTTTGAGTAGGTGGCTCTTGGACAATTAATGCTAGTGGCCTGCCAATGATTATGTCAGTTTTAATGCCAGCTTATAAATTTTATGTAATTACTGTGAGATTCATTTCAGCTTTCTGATCCAGTAGCATTTGAGTAATTAGTGACCTAACAGACATACAATACCGCAGCAGTCATTTTGATGAATATTTTTGTTGGTTAGAAGATCAGATACCTTTGCTCTACCTGTATTTGACACGGAAATAGAGGACCAGTCCAGGCAGGGGAAGATCTTGCTTCCGTAGATGTGATCTGGTGGGGCAACTGTGTCCAAGGATTTTTCTTGCCCAGCTGGAAAAGGCTGGCGTGAAGGCTGGGCTAGTGATGAGGGAGGGCTGGAGGTGCAGCCACAAAGTCTGGGAAGGAACCACTGGACCCAAATGCCATCTTACGTACTGCTAAACTGGAAATTTGCTGAAGCCTTTCTAAAACAGATGTTTATATTAAATCTCCCCATATGTGTGAGAATTGAGAAGTTACTAGTTTTGATGAGTTGTTTTGTTCCAAAGAAATTCCTGAGGGAACAAAATGAAGATTTTGCCTTTTTTTTGTATTAATACTTCAGTTAAATATTTATAAACAGAAGCTTCTCTGCTTCACTTTGAAGCCAGACTGTTTCTTAGATATGTATTAGTGTCCAAATCTGTCACTGTAACATCCTAAATCCCTTAATTAGGTTTGCCAGTTCATAAGCAAAAAAAAGTTTCTACATCAGATGTTTATTTGAGACACAGAAGACGTTTCCTTGATGTTTTGGGTTATTCAAATTTTCTGCAATGCAAATTTTAGACACAGTCTTAAAGAAGGCTAAATTAGCTTGAAAAACAGAGGTCATATCAAAACTGGTGTAGAGCTGTGGCTTGCCGTTTGGGGCTGTTTGTTGTTGCTAAATAAATCTTCAGAAGTGAAATCTCCTTCAGCTCAAGAGCTCATACAGCAGAAATTGCTGAAATTCTGGTGGCTGAAATTCTCTCGTGGCAATAGACTTCCTTCCTTTCTTTCTCCTTTATTTATTTTTAATTCAGGTGTTACAGTATAAAATTCCCTATGAATTAACAATATAAAAATATACTTAATTGATAGACACTGCTACATTTTTCAGAAGGAGCTGTAGCATTTTATAGCAAGATCTTTGCAGATGGAAAGGCTTATCAGATTCAGGGTTGTTGGCTGGGGTGTGAAGCAGCTTAGCTACCGCGATGAAAGAGTCAGAGTCAGCATGTGGCTTGACTTCCTTCTCTGACAGGGCATATGTCAAAAAATATATAGAAAGAGAAAAAAGTGATGCAAGCTTTTACAGTGGGTACGAGGATGTACTATTCCACTGGGCCCAACAACGCTTGTTGTTCCAAGGAGCAGTATTTGAAAGATAAAACGTTGGGTTGGCTCATCTCAGGGGCCCTCAAGTCAAAAGAGTAAGCAGGATTTCCTTACTTGTCTACGTTCAGAGATATTTGAGGGGTAGGAAGGTCAGGATAGATTTTTATGAAAAATATTTTCTGAGTACTTCTGTGTTTTACATCGAAGCTTACCTTTAGAGCTGTAAGTTTTTTACTTTCATCTAAAATGGAAATGGGTCTTTAAGTAGAAGCAATCACGCTTTGCACAACAATGTACTGTCATATTTTACAAGCTCTTTGTGTTGAACTGAGGTCAAATTTCACATGCTGCAAACGAAGGTAAGATTCAGCTTGTAGAGAAAAGTTGATGATCGGGAACAGCTGATTTTGGTAACCAAGCGAAGACTTCAGAAAATACATCATAATGGTTCATTTCAGCATGGTTCCAGCTCACACTGGAGAATAATGTGACCAGTTATCGGGGGAAAAAAACACCAGTGAGGAATAATTTGGCAAAGAAGTTGTGTTTACTGTACAGTCATATACATAGGAATTAAATGTGACAGAATTTCTCTTGCATCTGAAACTCTTCATGTGATCCAGCTGAAAGATGTGATATCGCCTCCTATATAAATATACAGCCTTCAGGCTGATATAAGCTCGAGGAAGACTGATGAACATTTGCTCCAGTAACAATCCCACGTGTACTTCTCCCTGCTAAGATTCAGAATAACCTGACTCCAAAAACTTAGGCTTATCTTTTGACCTGAAGGAAGCATCAAATGGGATTGTAAGTGTAGATGTGCAAAGAAAATCAGAGGTGATAAAAACAGTATTTTTTTTGAGCACAGATTATTCTAATAATAGTTTAAGGTAAGAGTCGTCTGTAAACCTTTTTGAAGCTTTGAAGACATAGAGATTAAAATGCTATAAATGCTACACTTTTGGCTCTAAAATGAATAAGAAATCTGAAAGCTGGTTGTGTAACTCCAACATGACAACCTGTTCCCCCAGCTTAAAGCCATGGGGCATGTGGAGACATTTTAAAAATAAACAAATATGTATTCATTCTCTTTCCATTCCCCTCATTTGTTAGAGTTTGTAGGATTAAACAGGTGAGCAGCAGAAGGCTTACAAGGCTTTCCAGAAGAGGACCAGAAGGGTGTTGCAGTCAAAAATCCCTTTGAAAAATGCCAAGTATCTTTTACAGAAAATACAGTCTTATTAAAGATTATTTTACTAAAAATGGTGATAAAACACCTAATGTGCCACTTAATCTGCAAAGCAAAGTAGCTAGTTTTGACATCAAAGGATCAAAATAAATTCATAATACCAGAAAATTGTGCTTTACGAGGTGCTAAAAGTCTGCAGTTTCCTTCCACTGTCTGAGATGGTCAGAAGTTTCTGAATCTGTCTTCTAAAACTCTTGTTACTGCCTCACAGCAGTGCTCATAAATACAGTCCCCTCATGGGACCTTCTGTGAGGGTCTTTCTTGGAAGTAAGACTGATGTTTTCTTTAAATTCATTCCACGGCAGCCCTGAAGATATCTTTGGTTAGTTTTTCATTGGAAACCGGAGACTTAAAAACCTAGAAGCACCATATTAGAATCATAGATTCTAAGGCTTTTGCAGTCCTGTGATGACAATGGTACAATTTCCAGCTTTCAGTGAGTATTTAACATCAGTATTGGATGTTTTTTTTCTTTCAGCTGGCTTCTCAGGATGACCGGAGTAGGTTTATGAGAGGAGCAGGTGCTGGGGCTCCTTCCAGCTGTGCCAGCTCCAGCCAAGCCACTGCGTTGTGCTGCATAGCAAATAAAGTTTTAAAATTTGAGAAACTGAGCACCTGTGCGTTGAGATGGAGCGTATTCTGTAGTATGTCCTGTAAGTTGGTTTGGGAAAAGTACGGGTCACCTATGAACCTAGCACTGCGTCTGTATATGCAGTAAAATACAGGTAGCTGGAATATTTCATCAGAAGCAGCAACACATTTCAACAGCAACAGGATTTGTATAGAAGCATGTAATACAGGCCTGGCTGTAATGGACATGTTTTTGGGCAGTCCTGAGTCCAGGGAGGCAAAATTGATGGCACATTTCTGAAGCTGATTAATCATGACATATGCATAACCTTTAATAAGCTGTTAATCAGAAAGATGCCTGCCTTTACAGCCTCAACAGATACTTCAGAGCTGTGCTCTGGAATATCTGCTTATGCCTGAGTAGCATAGACAGGCAAACAGGAGGAGCTGGCGGCAGACAGAAACTGCAGGCACAAAAATCCCAACACTTGAATAAATGCAAAGAATGCATTAGCTTTCCATGAGGAATTTGTGCTGGAATTAGCATCCAGGTCACCCAACAGTTTTTTGTCTCAGGCTGGTGTACTTCTGTCTTCACCACCCCCGTGCTGCTCTGTGGAAGGATGTCATTAGTGATTACAACTTTTACATCTTTAATTACTGAGATACTTTGATTCAATCTGATATGAAATGAACTTAAGGCTCTGTGGATTCTTACTCCACCTCTTTTTTAAAGCAGGGTTTCGTAACAGAGCCTGAAATGTAGTTCACTGTGAACCTTGTCGAAGTTGGCAGCTATCAGTGACTTTGGGCCTAGTTTTGCCCAAGGCAATTTATGATTTCAGGGGAAATCACATGAAAATTTGAGGTTTTGGAGGAGTTTCCTATTAGTCATTTACTTCATGTGACAAGGGAAAGCCCAAGGTACAAAATTTTTCAGGTTACTGTTATTTTTTAGCCTAAGTCAGGAATTGCTTCTGTCCATAAAGGCCCTCCTAAATACACAGTCTGTATCTGCATGCTAAACAGCACGAAACAGCAACGAAAATACACACAGAGAGGAAAATGACTGTAAGTGGATTCATGGAGAGGCCAAAAATACTGCTGATGTACATGCACTAGTTTTTTCTCCTCTCTTCTCCAGTCCAAAGCCTTCACCGAGCCTTCCTGTCTCTCGACTCAGATGGGTTTAAGCAGTACCAGTGGTTTTTATATATAAATGCATTTATAACATAACAGCATTATATTGACAGATGTCTAATTTAAACAGGACTCTCTTACTAGTGTGCTTTATTTGTAGCAATGCATGTATGCAACGTTCAAGTTAGACATAGGACTCCATGGAAACAGGAACTGCACGTCAAAACAGGAAAGAAACGGTGCCTGACCCTGCAGAACCTGCCATCATAGACAAGAGGGGTAGGACATGGGTATCCAGCGTTATTTGGGATAGCCTGGGGTATCCCTTTTGTTGGTGTGTATGGCACAGTACCTACAGGAAACCCATGTCCTTCTGGGTCATCAGCTGGAGGTCAACCATGAAACCCTGAAGCATATAAAATGACCCTACAGACACGTTTAAGCACCAGGTTTCCTCCAGGGATGTCCTGTACATGCAGAGGGAGGTGTTTGTGAGAAAGCAGATACCATAAAGCCATATCATTATCTTAAAGGTTTAGGGAACACTGTGTCCTTCAAACATAGCTTGTAGATGTTTACAGGGAGCTGTCTGGCCAGGGAGACAGCACTAATTTATGTGCAGAGTTGTAGTGCATATAAGCAAAAAGATTTTCCTAAACACAGTTAAATGGCATTATCATGTAGGACAACTAATGCAAAATAACAATCTGATTATCTTCCTTTTGTCTTGTGGCATTCAG
Organism: Cygnus olor; assembly: GCF_009769625.2. Classification (NCBI taxonomy): domain Eukaryota; kingdom Metazoa; phylum Chordata; class Aves; order Anseriformes; family Anatidae; genus Cygnus; species Cygnus olor. The sequence continues at coordinate 32,292,632 of NC_049174.1, read as the reverse complement.
TATTGATCTGACACAAAAGCAGGAGCCAGATAAAGAGCAGCAGTGAGTGAGGTGATGAGTATAACTCATCCTCGTAGTTAAGCATTTCAAGAAAGAAGTGCTTATCTGGAGTCAGAACTGCAACTGTCTCTAAATTGCTTAAAGAAATGCCCTTGGTATAACTCTTAGAAGCGTGTATTTAATTTTGTTTAAAATATGGATGCTTAGCTTTGAAATGCAAAGAACATGACATAGCATAAAAGTAATTATAGAAGGACACAAAGACACCCAGATATTCTTTATTTTGCTGTGCTCAGCAATGATATTATACCTTATACCCATACTGTACCTGCCAGGCAAATGGAGAAATGGTGACGGATGGGCTTGCTGGAAAATGTCAAGAAAGAAATGTATAAATTACTAAGGGTATCTCAGTACTTTCCTTTGAAGGTTTTCCTTTAGGAGGGAACTCTAGGCTTCCTAAGGTACTTGAGAAGAGTGAGAAATCAAAATTATGCATGGAGTGAAGGTCTAACCACAGCTAGCTAATGGAATATATTAGAAAACAAGGATTTTCCTTGAACTCTTGTCGTCCCTTTAGAGCTTTAGAGAGGACCAGAGAGACCACTGCTTTTTCTCAGCAAAGGAGTTTTGAGGGGGAAACACCTACAGCTTCATTTCGCAGGGGCTGAAATCCCATTTTGTAAATGATGCTCCATACTGGGTGTGCTTCATGACATGAAGACTGTTCCCTGTCACCATTCCCCGTGGGGCAGTGGGGCTCTCTCCCTCCTGAGCCCCACACTGCTCCTTGAACTAGTCTGTGGCTTTGGGCTCTCTGTCCCAGTCAAGTCATTTTCTTACCTTCTGCATGCTCCCAGGATGGCCAAAGTCAAAGCCAGAAGACATGTGGTCCTACACACAATACATCCAGGGTATCCTTCCATAATTGTGTATCACCAGAAACTGATGTTTCATGATAACTAACCTGGATTATCAGTGTACAACATGGTTACTCTCTGCATCAGTACCAAACTGAAATTATTTGCACAACACTCTCTGAAACTAGAACCTAAGGAAACTGGCTGGCACTGCACCTTTTTGTTACTGTCAGCACCAGCAGCAGAAAAAGCAAGAGAGCATGAAAAATGTGGTCTGTGAACCTCCTGCGGGGAGACAGAGTGGGAAAAGAGGTGCCAGACTTCAGGCATAGCTAAGGTAATTCTGCAAGGGTCAACTGACAGCCTGGCACTACAATGTATTATAAATCAGTCCTGCACAGAAGTTAGCTACTGTTTTCAGCTGCTTCTGGTGAAAGCAACACGTACACCTTACCTTACCATCTGCAAATACTTAATAATAACCTTTTTCTGTAGAAGTTGACATTTTCATTGCTTTCGTGCTACCATGGAGGAACAATATGGTACAATATATCTTTCCATTTTTACTCTTTTACTTTGCTCTGATATTATACTAGAGTCTGCTGGGAAAGGAAATATAAATCTCTGTGCTCTACTACGTAGTTAAATAGAATTTTTGATATGTAAATTGAAAAGCTAGATGGAACTGTAAGTTCATTAGCGAGGTTAAAAGTTGTTTTCACAAAACATTTAATAGACTCTAACCACTAATGTTATCACTGGATTGCACTTGCTACATATATCAGTGAAATTTAGGGAGGCTGAATAGGAGGAAAGTGCCTTGGGTTGACAAGAGCAGCGCTGCACTGGAGAGAAGATGCAGTTCATAAACAACGTCTGCCTACACAGCAGAGGAGAAGAGAACCTCAGTATTGTCAACTAAAGTCACCAGAAGCCTTTGAGGAAAGATGTCAGGTTTCCCCAGCAGGGTGGCTGCTTGCTGTGTGCTACAAGACCTTTTCCATACAGCCATTTCTGTTCCTGGGAGGGATGGATCAGCACAAGCGGTGCTGGGAGGTAGATCTCCCGCCTCTCTGATCTGTGCCAAATATTTCTGTATTCCAAGAAGGGATGCGTAAAACATCCCAACTTGAATTCTCTGCTGTCTTCATTATTATATCTCTCTGATTCACCTTTTCGAAGCCAAATATTCACATTGTTCTGAATTGTCTTTTTTGTAGTGTCACAAACTTCATGCTTGGAGGCTCCTCCAGTACCATCTCCTGTAGATAGCAGACTTTCATGTTTGGCCTAATGACTTTTGTGTTGAGTCTGGTTAATTCAGTCTGGCTGCTGCACAGAGATCCTTGGGTATATAAATACTCAGTTTGGGCTACACTGACAGCAGTGCAGAGATACCCCCATGTTCCTGCTGCTCTGACTGGGCATCAGTCAGCTGAAATTTGTAGTCTGCTTTAGCCCACGTGCTTCACTCATCCAGCGTCTCATTTCCGCTCCTGCAGTGTTAGTGCAGGTGGATGTGTGCAGTGACAAACTGGGTGTTCCAGAACAGCCTGTTAACTGACAGATGAAAATAGTAGCTGTACTTTATTTCAGCTAAAATGAAACCGTTCAACATCCCTGGACCAAGATGCTTAATTTTATCTTAGTTGTACAGTAATCCATGCCCTCACGCAATAACGCACCATGAAAGCTTTAATTTTGATGCCACCAGCCAGACTTCTCTCCTAAGGGCTGGGTTCCTAGACCATGCTACAAAGAAAAAGAAAAAGAGTCAGAGACAGAGAAAGAGAGGTTTGAAATATTTCTAGAAGACTGCTATCCTATGAAACTTCAAAGGATTATAAACCGTATCAGTAGCTACTGAAATCTTTAGTCACAAGTATTTTGTGCAGAAAATGTCAGAAAAACATCACAGAATGTGCTAACTGTGACTTTCTCTTACTGCATGATCCTGAGTGTACATGCAAGTGTTAAAAATGAGTATTTTACCCCCCAAATTGGCAGCAGAACAGCTAGCATTTTCAGCAGCAAATGTACATTTCTTTTGATGTGGAATGTGTTAGCAAGAAGGGATAATCAGAAAATATCATTTACTCACTCAGAATCGTACCATATATAATTCTTTTATAAATAATTTTCTTCATATATGACTAGTTTCACACATTTTGTTGGCATTACCTGTTGCTGGTCTGGGATATGCTGGCAGCTGTAATTTCAGGTCTTTACCATTTGTTCTGATACCCTCTGTTTCGTTATTATTAAATCTTGCCTGATTGTTTCAAAAATTCGCCGGCATGGTTTATTCCCATATTCACACTATTCCTGGTTTTGCACAGTTTATTAAAACCTCATATAACATTACATGTTAAATCACAAAGCATGCATGGTTTTCCTAACAACAGTGCCAGTCGTTTGGACACAGATCCCTTGTCTAGCAGGCATGTGACCACACCAGGGACATAAAAGCCTGAGATTGTTGCACTTGAAGAAGACCATGCAAAAGGCATTTGGGCAAAACACTTGGCAGAGAGCACAGCCCATTGTACAGGTGAGCACTCCATAAAAACTCTCTTTAGATGTAAGCTGAGATACTAAAGAAACACTCAAGAAAAATGTGAATTATTTATTTCCCCATGTCATCCTTTAAAGGCACTTTAAGATCACTCCAAAACACTCCTGTCAGCACACAGTAACCTCAGAAACAGGAGGAGACGAAAGACATACTACCTGGGAGAGGCTTTGGAGAGTGGAAGTTCAGATAACTATTGCCTAAATGGGCCGGCACTGTTTTTCTCATGTTCTTTAGACACTGTGATAGAATTGAGACATTTATTTTAATTTGCAAATAGCTTTGCTTCAAAATCCTCAGGCCCTAGTGATCACCATATGACACTGCTCAGCTTACGTCCGTGCAGAGATCTTGTTGGGCCTCAAAGCAGGGCTCAGCTCTGCTGTTAGCCCCAAATCTTTCTTCTTGCTTGGATAAGCTGAGTGAGAATGGGTTTCTGTGCCCCAAAGGGACCTGAAAGAGCGTGGATCATCGCCCAGTTTCTTCCAAGAGAGACAGGACAGGCAGCGTAACAGGCCCTGAAATGACAGAAGTAATTTCCCTACCTAGCACAGAACCATGGCACAGGCAACCCCCATTCCCTCCTGCCATTTTCAGTTTGTCCTGACAGAGTAACTTAAAACAATTCTCTGAAAAATGTGAAAACAAACTTTGCTCCCTTCTAGGTATGCTGGGACCTTGCACTGTTCCCTCTGGATCTGGCAATCAGGCTTGAAAGGTAATTAAACACCATATGAGAGGTGATCCCTGAGAGTCATGCTTGCAGTTTGTTGTTTTGGCGGTCAAGATTTGTGGCAGCATTTATTGGCATATGTATAGGGTCCCTTACCTTGCTTCGGTGCTACTGAGGCGTGAGGGTGTACTCAGGTCTTGTCACGGAGCTGTCTTCATGCCTTCTTCATTCCTTTTCATCTGCCTCGTACTAACATTTATTTTCTTCCTTAAAAAGATAAAAGGAGTAGATCAGACAATTTATTCCTAGCATATAAACAGTGTCTGTCACTTTAAATAAACGGGAAATGAAGAGGATGAAATTCTGCGATAGTAAGTTGGGTGGAAACGTTTACTGCTAATGTGTGAAATTCTAAAATTCTCATTTAAAATGATGCATTGACCTTAAGATTGTGTTTTTAAATTGGCTTTTCCATACTGCAGAGACAGTGCAAAACAATTATTTGCACGGAGTTTCAAAAATCCTAAATGCGATTTACACTCTGTTGAAAATCAGTGGGATATTTTTAAAGTACTGCTGTGCTTCTGAAATCCCACCAGGGATGTGGGCTTCCAAGGATGCCAAAGTACTCATTCAGGTACTTCGATCTGTGATATCGTTTTGAGATGAACATCTTGCTCGCTATATGGGAGAGGAGATTTAGTCTCTTAGTCAGCTTTTTGATATCTGGCAGGAGGTGTTGGTGATCCAGCATTTGTTGGTGAAAGACGCATGCCTAACCACATCTGTTTTTGACAATCCCGGCTGCAGATCAGATGGCATGAATGAGGCTGGTGGTTACAATTCTGGCTGGCTGGTGTTCGAGCGGGGTCAGTGGATGTCGTGCCTTTCCTGCCAGAGCATGGTTTTATGTTAGCTGATACGGCCAAGGTCGCAGGAGAGAATACTGCAAAATTTGGACAGTTTTGTATGTCGATCGAAGCCATCTTTTTCCTTAAGTGCCAAAGTCATTCCAGGAATATAATTGAATAGCTGATAACCTAATTTGACCTGCGTTTAGCTGCCTGAATTTCCCATTAAAAACTATGGCATTTGATGCTACTGTGAATCAGGGAAAATATTCGTAACAGAACTGCATAAATGAAAAATCCTGATCTGTCAAATTGAGAAAGGTTTATTTTCAGTGTATTATCTCACTCATGAAATGAAAGAAAAAAACTTTGAAATTGTGGGAGTATTTTAACAATTTTGTGAAAAAAAATCATAATTAGTATTCTCTGATAATTCAGTTTGACGATTAGTATATTTCTAAAAATAAGCTGAAGTCGAAATAAAACATTTACAAAATATTGAAAAGAAACACCTGTCTCTTTTGAATATATGCATACTGGTATTTAAAAAACATTTTCCTGTTTTAAGATGAGAAAAAAACTGTTTCCCTTAGCTCTACCCAAACCTCTTAAAATGAGAACAATTCAGTGCATAGATAATACCTGAAAGCACTTAAGTGTGTCAGCTTACATTATACAGAAACATAAAGCCTGACTACAAAACAAGAAAAGAATATGGACTTCCTAGAAATGTTGTTGAAATTAAAAAAAAGCAACTCTCCTTCTCTTTCCGAAGAACCCCCTACAAGTCTCTTACATCGCTAAATCAACAGCGCACTGTCATTTTTTGGAGGTGACCTTGCAAGGATTTCATTTCCCCAGGTTTTCCAGTAACCTGTGCTCATAGGTTAAACGCGCTTTTCTCTTTCGTAATAGAAATATCCAGAAGACAAACCTGTGATATTTATTGCACTTGACTGAACAGAACGCTGTATTTCCCTTCCTAAAAGAAGCAGCTGAAATTATTGCATACAGGGTGGTTTACAGACCATAAAAGATAAATTGTGGAGAAGGCTCTGTCCCCTCTGAGGCACACAAGGTTTCATATGAAAAGAAAGCCAGACAAGCCAGTAATAAATTACAATGAAATTCAATTTGCTGTAGTTAGAATGTTGTTTTCTAGATGCACTACACGTCACGTTTACAAAATGTAACGTTACACGGGGTGCAAAAATTTTAAATATGCATAACTTCTAAGAGATGTGCTAAGTAGCCCAGGACTTGTGCATCTGTCTAACAAGTTAATGAACTATGCTCATCCTTACCTGCTCTCCCAGTGTTTTGGGAAGTACTCATTGGCTGCCATCTTTTTTTTGTTTGCTTTTAGGACATAAAATTTAGCCATATCTAGATTGGTGTCAGCTTCCCTACATGTAGATGATAAGCTTTTTACTCCTCCTGAAACAGCATTCAGCAAGCAAGAGGGAAAAAAAATAAATAAGGAAATGGTTTTGCATCTACTCCTCTTGGTGTAAGCTGGGGCCCCTGAACTCACCGAAGAGTTCTCCAGTTTAACCAGATGTAAATTAGGCTCTCTGGATTTTATCATTTCTTCTGAAGATGTTTTGCCTGGAATTGAACAGTCAACCAATTTTTAAATATGGAAAATCTATGGCTTTTGAGGTTTTCCCGGGGAACAACGATTATATTTCCCATAGCTTCGGATATGGTCATTCAGTCAGAGATTTTTAATCCACCGGATAGGAAGTAGTGGTCTCAAGATAATAAGCTCCTGCAAATTTAGGAACTCATGGCCAAGTGGAAGAGAGGAGCTGGTAATGCTGCCAGAGGGAGGAAAATGTCAGCGTGAGCTCAGAGAGCACGCGACTTCCATCCGGAGACCACACTCAAAAACACCTGCAAACAGGTTTCATCAGTTTTGCTGCTTGGGGAACTACCTAGTTATCTATAAAAATGCAATCTTTTTTGGCCAGTTTTTTGTGGTAGCTCTTTTAAGCTGGTTACAGCCATGGGGGCTCATAGCAAGTGTTTGATAGCAAAAGTTGGCATGCCAGCATGTTTTTTTCCCCATTTGCAGGTTGAGACAGACTCTGTGATCATGCTAAGATTTATTTCAAAGTGCTATGTGGGTATTTTAGCGTAAATTATTGGATTAATTAATACTTAGATCATCCACTAGGCTTAAGTTGGTAAAAGACCATTTCCAGCTACCAAGGTGGAGACTTTGATTTAGTGAGATATTTGTAAAAGTGAAGTAGGTTTTTGTAATGAATAGGAAGAGACTTGAGCAAAGCCAGGAGACATCACGAAAGGCTGGGCTTTAAATCAGAGAGGGAGGTGAAAAAATGAAATATTATGTCATTCACTTTCTATACTTCCTTATGAGAACTCCCTGAAATATTTTACCATTACATGGCATAAAGAGTTGGTCCCTACCAGGTAAAAAGCGTATCCTTTTAAAAAGGAAGTGGAGAGATTATTATAACTTGCTGTAATTATGTTTCTTCACCATACATCAGTGAGGCAAAGAAGAATGCAACAAGGTGACTAGGCTGGCAGATGAGAGCAAAGCCTCACGCAGGTCCCCCACCTTCCTGGGAGACGTAGGTAATCCTCTGGCACAGGGATGCTCTGTTCATTTTTTGCCCCCAAAGTAACAAAAGTCACATGGGAATGTGTTTTTTATTAGAAATTCCAACATTCTCTATAAAAACCAAGTTGATTGCTGTATGGCAGCCATGTAGAGCTGGGTCTCCTCGCTGGCTGCTGTGGAGCACTGTTGGGAACACACAGCATCTCGCTGGCCCTACAGCAGCTCCTGTCTGGCTGACAGCTTGAGGGAAGGCACCAGCAATGAAATTAATATGCTTAATATATATTGAGGAGAGCAACAGCCTCTGCTTGAGTCTCAGCAGGCTGGAGATTGCTTAAGTGGACTTCTCTGCAGGCAGTTTTTGCCCTTGTATGAAAGTCTGTAAATCTTTAATGGCAGCTATACCTCTCTGCCTTTGCTGGCTAATTGTTTTTCATGTAGTTGGGTTTGTCTTTCGGTTCTGTGAAATGATTTACATGTGTTAGGTTAGCAAATAACTCTTGGAAAGATAAGCTTTTGCTCTGTTAGCTGGAGCATTTCTTCCCATCCAGGAGAGCATTTGCTTTGTTATGGATGCATCTGTAATTCAATCCCCTGGAAAAAAAAAGGAGCAGGGAAGACCATTTAATGGTCTCACCACTTGCATACGTGCCTTTGAAGACACATCAAAGAAGCAGTTCAAGGGGGAAAGAATAATTATTTTATTTTTGTGGAAGAAGTTTGTAAAGCCAAGTTAGTCTGGTGACTATGGCAACAAGGGAATACGTTTGCTATTTGCTCTTAAGTAGATTGGAAAAAAATGTAATTATTTTCTAATATATATGTTTTATATTGGCAAAAATCTAAACAGTGTTGCTAAATATTTTAATGCCATACCACATCGTAACTTGCACCACCATGCAATGTTTTTTTTTTAAGAAATAATAGTTCAGGAACTTTATTGAAGATCTTAGTGCAAATATAAATTGAGAATATTTGTCATTGTATTAAATAATTGAATATGAAATAACTTATTTTCACAGAATTATTCTGTGAGCTCCTAAGTAATTTCTACCTGGAAATTTAGAGGGATGTCCTAATTAATTTACATGGAAATACTCTACATGGTGAAAAAATAACATCACTCTCTTATGCTGTAGTATGAATAAATATGACAGATTAGGGTCAAAATAATTAGCTTAACACTGCCAAAACAAGCATGCTAAATTTGGTGAGTTTACCCAGGTTAATTTTCAATGCAGAGCACATGCTTTGATTTGAGCAGTTAAAAAGAATCTGATGGAGTTTTAGTTCAAATCCATGCATGGCCAAGGGATAAAAATGAAACCAGTGGCTGAAAATGCAGCAGTGTTGCTGTAAAATTTGTTGCACTGTTAAGATTTTGATTAAACCCTTCATCCATGAATACTGGCAGAAAAAAATATGACATAAGGTATAGGGGACTTGATTGTGTTTTGAAGAAGACATTAATTGGTCAAGTATCAGGCTAACAAGTGAGTGGTAGAGTATTTTTGATCCACGAAGAATACCTATATATTTCCTTCATTACCACACATATTTATCTTCCATTTTGTTCAGATATCAATAAAAATAACAGTCAGTTTCTGACCACGCATCATTTGCAATATTCGGATGTTAGCATTGTGCTTTATTAGTTGTTTTCTTCTTCTTCTAATGAGGGGGTGTTTTTCTTCTGAAAATTGCTCAGTGGCTACTTTCACACTATTTGTTTAATTAGCGCCTCTTGCTAATGAATGAGGAACACCTTGCAAAGTGTGGTGTATATAAGCTTCTCCTGCAGCACATTACCTTATTTGCCCTTCTTTTCTGGACCTGTTTACAGAGGGCAGACTTTCTTTTAGTAGGCAAATTAATAATGTGGTCTCTGTTGCTTACGGCTGTTTGGCTGGTGATAAATAGGTAGGTTGATACAAAAAAGAGCATATATTATCAATATCATCACTTTCCCCAAACTAGGAATTTGACCTGCTTATAGGTGAACACTCAAGATCTTCAAAGGTATGAAATATGTTTATATGTATATTAATATATGAGCATATATATATATTTATATATATATATAATATTCTGCAGTATAATTTAGTTGTGAACAGTGGAGGTACTTGATTCATAGCACTACATGTAGGAAATAATTCAGATGTTTTTTTGACTTGTAGACTAACTTTCAGGGAGCAGAGCCTGTGTTTATTTTTCAGTTATGTTCAGGCAAAGTAATCTGCAAAATACGGCCTTGGGAAGCCAGTGTTTCTTGTAAGATCTTTTGTAGCTGCATGGATAAAATCTGTAGCATGCACCTGCTTGAGTTAAATATTATATAACGTGGAGTGGGAAGGAGACTGTAATTACAATACTCAAGGATTGTTTATTTTTTATGCCTTGTTACTCCTAGCAAAGGGGTAAAAACTAGCCAGCTTAATATGCTAAGTGTGATTTGCATAGTTGTATATACAGCTAGAAATCTGTGAATCAGCTTGTGGAGGCTGTGTGTTGTTCAACCATGTTTTGATAGCATCTAGTATCTAAGCCAAACTTCTGTCTCTAATATTGATGTATTTAAGATGCAATAAGAAAAATCCAGTTACCCATTTTACCCATTATATCTTAGAGGCCTATAAGGAAGATAATAGAAGCAGTTATAAATCTGATGTTTTCAGCTCAGGAGGGAAAAAAAAAAAGCTTGGAAAACCAAGAAAGATTATCTTATTGCTGAAGACGTGGGGTATCTGGTTTTTGGCTGTGTGTCATCTGAAAAGATAACAGAATTGAATGTTAGAACTACTGGAAACTCTAACTCTTGCTTTAGCTTTGAAGGTGTAAGCTTCCATTTCCTTATTCTTTCTCAACAGAGTCCCTGCTTTAACTTTTGGTATAATATTAATTTTACTCTAAACTGGGATAATTCAGAATGAAACAAATTTAAAAATGTGTAGACTTTTGTTAAAATATTTAGGTATCTAAGTGATGTAGCTACTTTTGAGTTAATGTGCACTTTGAAAATGGGAGGTAGTCTCTGAACTAATTTTTTAATATTTTTTTCTGGTCAGGAATATCTTCTTTTATTTATATTTCTTTATGTAATATATGAAAATATATTTTTCCTTAGTTAAAAGTCTTAAGTCAAATCAAGATGTCATATCTGTCAAGGGCTGTGACTCTTATTTTTACTGACTTGTTTAAATATACTCAATCTCCAGATTCCAATGCATGTAAACTCGCAGTCCACCTTTCCAGTCTTAAGTTCTTAAGCAAAGTTACCTGCTGCTTTTTCTGCCTGAAAGTAAAGAAAGTGAGTTTTTGTTTTTAATTGATCTTTACCAGGAGCCGAGGAGAGACAAAGCTCCCCTGTAGCACTGTAGTAATAGCTATTGCGTGTAACAATTTCAGTGTGGTTCAGTAGTGAGTTTTATGCTCATACACCACATGAATTAATCTTATTCAAATTTGTGGTGATTGTAAAGAATGAGCTCGGTGAATGTATGTTAAATGGCTGAATAGATTTATTAATTCGTAAAGTGTTCCTTGCTTTAAGTTGACTCTGACAAATATTGGAGACAAGTTGGAGGTTTGGAGAATAGTTGGTTGGTTTAATAAAGATTAAGAAAGTTTAAAGAAAGAAATTCAATATTTTCAGAGAAGAATATTTTGAGGTTTGTTTCAGATTAACATTTTTTTTGATTTGATCATAAAAATAAGTTTCATACCTATATGGATGGAGTTCACAATTACTGGAAGACCTAGCAGAAGTAAGTGTAATATTGTAGACAGCACTGATAACCTTATAGGTGTGCAGTTAATCAGGTCAGTGAACTAAGCCATTGGAACCTAATGCAGCTGGAAAACCCAGATGCTGGTGCAGTGCAGGAGAGCTCAGGAACCATTAGCTTGGTTGGGAAGTGTAGGGCAGCTGATTATGGGGAAGCAGCAACAGGTGATGATGGTTTTTTAATGGTGCTTCCAATAGATTGTTTTTGGGATCAATCCTGTTTAATATATTCATTGATGACCTTGGCACAAATATGAGCATACTTATACAATTTGCTGAAGACATAAAAGTGAAGAGGGTTTGCCAATAAGGATTGAAAGACCCTACAGAAAGAATTACATGACCTTGATGATTATGGGAATAAAAATGAAATTCAATAGTACAAAGTGAAAGGTCATTCCCTTGGCAATTAAGAATAAAAATTTTAGGTTAGGTATAGGTTGGGAGCAAATTTTGCTGTGGGATACAGGCTTTTAAGGTACATTCAAGACTTTTTATTCCACACTTTCCTGTTTTGCTTATAAAGCAGGGGGTTGTGAAGGAAGGTTCAGCTTATAAAGCTGGGGATTGTGAGGGAAGTTAGTGTATTTTGTTTTCCTAGTTAGTCATATGACAGCTATTTGTGTGATTAATCTGATTCATTCTCTTGTATATCTTTTTGTGTATATGCGTGTGTTTATGTATCTTCTGAACCTAGTGGGATGAATGAGGCAAAGAAACTATCCCTTTTTATTGTGAGACGGACTGGGGAAAGAAAGGGAGAAGAAGCAAAAAAAAAAAAAAAAAAATTCAGCATTCATATTTGCTCAGAAGCTTATTTATGTACTAGCTGAATGTGTCTTTTTCCTCCTCAAGATCAGAAGGTTTCTGTAAGAGCTCAAGGAAGTAAAGGGATGCTGAGGAAGGCTTTGAAGTTTCACTTTAATGCTCAAATCCACACAGCCTCCTGTGTATAAACAAAGAGGCCCCACAGAAAAGTCTAGGTGGACCCTGTGTGTGTGGTTTAACTCACCAGTGTGGGCTCTCCAGGGGCTGCAGGGAAGCACAGGCCTAGTGCATGGAGCACCTCCCCTCTTCCTCCTTCTCAGCCTTAGGTGCTCACAGGGCTGTTTCTCACACTTCTCCGTACCTTCACTGCCTTGAAGTGTTTTGTCCTTTCTTAATTATGCTGTCCCCAGGGTGCTGTCAGCATGGCTGAGGGGCTCAGCTGGGATGCTGTGGAGCTGCCTGCCTCCAGCATGAGGCAGCCCCGGCCTCTCCTCACAGAGTCCCCTGCCTGCACCTGGACACGTGTGACCAGTGGTACTGGATGTCAGCAATTTGAAGCCTCTGGTGCTGAGGTGTGCATACCACCTTTATGCCACCCTTCAAGAATTGGTTGTTACAGCTTTAACTGTGGCATGGCCTAGTGACAGATGGCTGTGAACACGAGTGTCAAAGGCAAATATGCTTTTGGTAAACCACAAGAGGAGACAGAAAGCTATCTGTGACTTGGGAAATAATGGTCTCGTCTGGGGTTAGCAGCTGGAGATGTCCAAAGAAGAGTGCACAGATCTGCTTGCTGTCCTGGGATAGCTGGTGTGTGGTCTGATGCTGCTGGAAAGAGGCTGAGGTAAGGCGTTTCTGCTGGAGCTGAGGGGTGTGAAGTGCTGCTTTCAAGTGATTGAGAGCCCAGACTGGGAAAGATACAAATATTAATGTGGTCTTTAGGGGCGAGGAAAGGTGTCCATGTAGAATTGGCAAGAATTTGGCATATTTTTTCCTAAAATATTAATTTGTATCTTTAAACTGGGACAGTAAACATCTGAGAATATACTTCAACCTAATGATACTGTTGCACAGGAGAGAAGGGTAATAAATTGATCTTTATTAAATTCAAGCTGGACATAAAATGCTGTTAACAAAAAATGTATTTCAAGTTTCTTAGGTATTTTTTTCCCCAACCTACTGCAGCTGCTTTTAGCTAGAGCCTGACATGAAACAGGGTATGAGATGTGCAGTACCATACAACAGGCAATAGGTAGCTCCAACTCATATTCAGTGGAAAAAAATAACAATACATATATAGTTAAAATTGCAGCAATATGTCTTGTTGATATGGCAATGATTCAGAAGTTCCCACTCTCCTGCACCACCAGTGGTGCTCCTCCAGTTGCAAGGTGAGCCTGTTTGGTGGACAAAATCCAGCTGATAACTGCTGTGGCTGAAAAAATTTAGAGTGGTTATGCTTCAGGTTGAATATCTTCATTAATAGCTTTGACATAAATATTACTAGTCTACTTATTTTTGCTTCTTCAGCAAATTTTATAAGAAACTTTAGAAGAATAAACCTGCTGACTTGGGAGACCTTGTTCATTTTTGGATGACCTGAAAATAATTTTTTCATCTCTTTTGGTCATTGAACTGAAACTGTATTTTTCACATTGTTCTAGTAATAAGTGTTTATTTATGTACTTTCCAGCCTTTGATACAATGCTGCTAGTGGAAGCAGAGAGGGAAGATGAACACAAATGTTTGTCTATTTCTGGGAGAAATTATAAGACTAAAATAAACCAAACAGGAGGGGAAAAACAGCATGTTCCAGCTAGTAAAGAGTAAACACCATGGAGAAAAATGTATTTCACGAAAGCATCCCAACATTGACTTATCACAGTGGAGAATTTTCTTCAGGAGTAAAAGCTGTTTAAGTTTTTAGTAAGATCTTGAAAGACGCACAAGACAAACATCTAGACATGATGTGTTAGTAACTGTTTCAGCTGTCCAGGGGAAATTTTGAAATTATTCATGTGTAAAGCTGGTTGTGTGAGTGCACTTCACTTACAGTGACCTATGTCTATCATGCTTCACCTTGGATGTTCTGACTGACAAGGGGGAATTAAAGCTAAAGCTTTAATACTTCTCACTGTTTGCTTGGAGGAGTTTAGTGCACTAATAAATAGTGGTTTGCTCCAAAATGGATACAGGGATGATCTGCACATCCTGGTCCTTAAGCCAGTCCATGGATGATTGAGGCCCCCTGCTCATTCCTGAGTTTGACTACTTCAGCTGGTCAGAATCCATGTGACCAATCAGGCATGGTGGGTTGACAATGAAGTGCTGATTTGTCTTGAAAATCTTGGCAGGAATGGTTTGCTTCTGGTAGGTATTTGGACCTGTGTGAGGTGTTTTACCTTTTTGCGGTGTTCTGACCACTGCAGGCATAGCCATTGATAGGAACCAGCTGAGCAGATGTAAGCCCTGAAGAGGTGGAGAGAGAGGGAGAGCCATGACATTCCTGAGGGAAAGGGCAGGGAGGTTAAGAAGTAACCTCCACAACAGGTTCATGTTCCTGCTACGGTGCTGTACCTGTTTCTTGATGAGTGTTAGACCTGTGATTCTGGTTATGGTGTTTTAATTCTGTTGGAGGTTATAGCACATATGATGGCTCTGCAGTCACCTGAGCTAAGAAGCAGGATATATTTTGCTGAGCAGCTCTAGGATCAGTGGAGGTGACCCATGTTGGCAGCCAAGATAAAGTGCTACTTAAGGAGCACCCTAAAATAGTATTATAGCCTTTATGTAACTTCTACTTTAAAAAAAAAAAAAATACTGAGGGAAGGCTTTGGTGCTGTACAGTAGATGTGCTTTGTAAGTCTTTGAGCATATCTGATAGTTTTCAAGGTTATTTTTCTTTATTGTACATTTATAGCAGCTGTATAACGATTATTGAATAATGACTGTCTGCTTTGTCTATGCAGAATTGATTTTTTTGGTGAATTACTGATTGGATTGATTTTATGCTTTAGATAGTATTGGACAATTAAGTGTATAAGTTACTTTGATCTCTGATACTTTACTTGATCTACTGTGGCAAGATCAAGCTTTAGGCATATTTATCAGAACAATTACAGAATCTAGAATGGAAAAGGCCTCAACTCCTCCAGTCCCTTTGACTAGAGAGGAATATTTTTTTATTATGTTTATTACTACTTTTCTTCCCTGCCCCTGCAAACCTAGACTTGTCAAGGCATGTGATTTTTTTTGTTTTGTTTTGTTACTCTTAGGACTAAACTTGGACTTTAGTTGGGATGATTTTCCTGGTATTCAGATTCAGGTCTGTTAGATTTTTTTGTGCTGTTTGGGTACCATGAGAGAAAGGGGAAAGTCTGACAGTCATCCATGTTAGTGGGATGGAGAAGTGGCTGTTAGATTGGGAGAGTTACATAGGTATTAAAGCAGAAGACAAGAAGCTCGCATCCAGGCAAGGGGGAGCACGAAAAGGGATTCACAATAGGTTTGATATAGTGTGAAGAGTACTGAAGTATCTGTACTTTGTATTTTTATTTGGAGGAACAGGAGGTAACCTAGGAGCAGTAACCTATTTTTTCTAGAGTGGATTTTTCTCTCCAGTGGCTGATTTCATATGGGTAAGTAAATGAATAACCATCTGTCCTGAATAATTTGCTTAATATGTTTGTATTTCCTGGGTGTTTCATTGTTGCTGATACTTGCACAACTGTGGTGTTGTCTTATTGATAGCACCTTAACATCTGCTCTTTTTGCCCTCAGTCTATCCTCCCCTCAGGGTATTATTATACCATTACTGTAATATCCAAACACCTCAGTCTTTTATGGCTCTTTCCTGTTCCCCTATGAATAGGGCAGATGCAATTATGCTCATTTGACAAACACAGGACTGAGGCACTTAAAAGCTAAAGGTGATATGCTGAGAGATATTTAGGCACCTAAATGTGTAAAGTGCCTAATGTGATTTTTTTCTAAAGCATCTAAATACATTAAGCATCCAACTCCTGCTGACTGCAATGGAAGTTAAGTACCTAACTCATCGGATGTTGTCAAAAAAATGTGGATGGCTGCCAATCTGTCTGGCTCCTTGTTTAGGTAAATATTTGAAAATACAAGTCCATGACTTGCTCTATACTACAGAGGGAGACCCCCCAACTGATAACCTATTACATTAACATTTTTCTTCAGCTTTTGTTTTATATTGATTAGTTGTTCTACTTATAAGATCATTTATAATACTTTATCCTGAAATATCATAAGCATGGTACTTTAGCTATCAAGTTTCTTAGCAATTCAGCAACAGTACCACACTTAGATTGAATCATGTTTAGATTATATCACTCCTAAACTAGCTATTCTCTTAATGGAATTTATCAAAGCATTTTTGGAGCTGTTATGTCTAAATGCTAGTGTACTTATTCAGTTAGTAGTTGAGTAGGTAGGAAAGGGATTGCGTACCGACATTTAGGTTTCTGGATAAAAACAATGTTTCATTTTTTCTGTGCTTTTTAAATGTTAATGGTACTTGCTAAAGCAGTAAAATACAAGAATTGCGTTTTTACACTTCTGAATTGAATTACTTAAGTCTGGCACGTTGCATTATTTCATCGTTATCTCAGGGTTTCTGGGGGCCTCCAGAGGGCTGGCATGTATGGCACGTATCTCAAGGCGGTGTGAAGGTGTGCACCCCTTAGCCTGAATGCTCACCCAGCCCAGCTGACAGCTCCTGCACCAAACATTGCCAACTTAGCTGCTTTGTGAGCAGCTGCACACCCGTAGATGGCGGCAGTAGATGTAAATGCTCACTCTAAGGATAATCAGCCAGCCACA
This sequence comes from Cygnus olor, assembly GCF_009769625.2. Classification (NCBI taxonomy): domain Eukaryota; kingdom Metazoa; phylum Chordata; class Aves; order Anseriformes; family Anatidae; genus Cygnus; species Cygnus olor. Next base: position 32,275,683 of record NC_049174.1, on the reverse strand, counting down.
AAGTGGTATCAAAGAGTAGCTGGGAACTGAAATAAGAAAAATCACCCTAAATCCTAAATGGTATCAGTTAGAACGGTTACATCAAAACTGAGGTCATAGTGGTAAGGAGGAGCTTTATGTTGCTGCACAGAGTAAGGGCAGGCTGACAAACAGGAAAACTTGTGAAACTGTTCTTACACAATGTTCCCAGTGCAGATTCAAATTACAAGCAGATCATCCTGCTAAAGCACTACCTTTACTTATCAATGAAGGGAAAACTTTATGGGCTACCTGGCAAATTGATTATATTGGGCCATTCAAATCCTCCGTGGGATATCGATACACCCTCACAAGACTGACTGGAGGGTCTACTTACCACTGATGCTATCCAAAGTGATAACAGCTTGCGTTTCTCATGCAAGGAAGTGCAAGATTGGGTGAAATAAGAAGGAATTCAATGGGTATTTCACAATCCACACTACCCTCAATCAAATGGGCTGGCAGAAAGAGCTAATGGCTTATTGAAAAGGAATCTCGAACCACGGGAGGCTTGCTGAGGTCCACGACTTTCCAAGGTACTCTACCAATTAAATGACTGATACTTCCCGACTGGAAGGTTGGGCTTTCTTCCTAAAAACGGAGTTTAGCGCTCCACCTACTGGGAAAAGAGAATATCATACGAAATTACAGCCGGGTCTATGCTTGAGAGGGTATCTCAGATTTGTGTAGAGTATTACATCAAACCCAGTAGCAAAAAGAATTGGCTGACTTCTGGCCCTGGCTGGGGTGTCCTGAGATGAGGCATTTAGCTGTGTCTGGGTCGTGGCACATCTGAGCTTGGGGTGAGGGCTCTGGACAGAAAAGGGCTGGGGTCAGAAAATGGCACTGGCACTTGCCCTCTCCAAAAACACCAAGAAACTTCTGGATAAGGCTTTCTGCCATATTAAATAACTATATTAAATATTTGACAGGTTCAGTTGTAAGGACCCCACCTTCAGGTGGTTAGAGGTCTAAAAAGCAGACAGTTGTGTCAGTGCCACTCAATGGTAGCTTTAATCTAAGCTACAGTATCTGGTGGTTGGAAGATGACAGAGCTGTCCTCTTAGCTGCGGATACTCTTCTTGACAAGACAGCTTGTTTGGTGCTGGCTTTCTGATCTGCCATAAAGATAATGAAATTAAACAAATGCGGGTCATTTTTAATACCTATCTTTTTAAAAAGTTTCCTCAAAATGAGAAATTCTTGAGGGTGCTCTGTCTTTTGTTATTTCATTCAGGCATTATTTTTGTTACATCTTTTCCTCCTCTGTATCCACAATGTGGAAGGGACTTGCATTGGAAGATTAATATTGAAGGGACTGCAACTTCCTAAAAGTAGTACCATGTCACTTTATCAGGCAATAATTTGGTTTCCAAGTGGCTAAAACATGCCATGTCGAAGTATTATATAGCAGCAAGCAACATGCATCTGCCATTGAATTCAGGTCCGTAGCCTACAGCAGTAAAATTGCAATAAAAAAGGTAGTGAAATAGGTATTCTAATCTCCAGTTAATAGAATCTTTGTTCTTCACTAATAAGGAAACTTCTTTCTACACCCCTGCAAGTATTTAATATTACCTGGTTTCAGCCAGGTACGTATACGATAAACAAAACCCATCCATCTTAAAAATAATTTTGTGGTTAGCCACTTCCTGTTGAACCATAGTCAGAGTTCAATTAAAAATATCTAAAATCCCCTCTGGCAGTGGATTGCTTTGATAGTTTTATGTTAACGTAAATTAGGAATTTGGTAAATAATTGAATAATTCTTTCATATCTTCTGCTGCTGAATCAAAACTGAATGAATAGATTTTCTAGCAATGGTCTTAAGGCAGGCTACTTGTGATCTAAAGCAGCAAGGAAAATTCAAAGTGCAGAAACGGGCCGTGCCTCCTGGTGGCAGCACGGTGCAATTCAGTTTTCCTGTCTACTGGAAGGATTGAGTAACTCGGAAGTAGTAGGTTATGGAGTATATTTTGCTGCATGAAACAGATTTTTCTCAACTTTAAAAGCAGTCAATACAACTTCCAGCAGATAAAGGAAATCAACGTGTCTTCCATTTTGCATATGGCTTTCATATTCAATGATATTTTCAAGAGTATATACCTCATTCTTTTATCTTTTGGAATTCAAGTCTTATAATAAAATGTGACATCTGTATCTTGTGAATGGGTCTTAGCTCTGTTATGTCTCTGGAAATTGGTGCCTGAAAGGAGATGGTCATATGTTCAGCTGATGTTATGCTGCTTTTTAAATCTGTTACAGTCCAGAGATATCTCACTGGAAGGGGCAACCTCATCCTCCTCACAGAGGAAGGCCAATCCATGTAGTTGTTCAGTCAGACCAGGGCATCGTCTGGCAGAAGAGCAATCAGACAAAGCCCAGATTTCTGCCAGGGCAGCAGTAGGAGAGGGAAGGGGTGTCTCTTGGCAGCAGGGTGTTCTCTTGTACAGTGGGAGGCTGGCACTGGTGGCTGTGCTGTAGGCTTGGAAAGCCCTATGCTGTGGGACATGGCTGCTGCCCTCGGGAGATGAGAGATGCTCCTCCAAAAGGCAGTTTTTAGGAATGAAATAAGGCTATTCATCTGAAGTGCTGGCAGAGCCCATCGACTGTAGATTGAGCTGTTGCAAACTCAATCTCCATTTTCAAATATGCTCCTGGGCTGTGGAGGGTGGAGATTTATAGGTACTGAGGCAGATATGAGGGCTGCAGCAGAGGGAGTTCTGTGCACATCATTTTCAATAATATCTTACAAGAGAAAACCTGCCTTCAGCATGCACTGTGGCCACTTAGCTCCCACCAGCACATTACCCAGCATTGTTCCCATGTTCTTTATGTTCACACAGTAATGTTGCACAAGGTACTGAAAGATATTACCTTTCTGTAATTTTTTCCATCAGCAAAGAAGCTATGCCTAAAAGAATGAGATTACCCTGCTAGGTGCAGCCTCTGCTTCTGCCTCCTCTTGGCTCAAATCAGACTTTGTCCTAAGTTTCCATGCCTGCTAATTTGTCTGATGTGTTTCTAGAGCAAGGAGAGAAACTATTGTAGTAGCTGTTGTTCAAAAATGTGGCATTTCCCATAAACATCGTATTGCAGTACCTGAGGTAATGGGAATGGTTCTTACCATGTCATGAAACTCGGTATAGTGCAAAGCCTGTAGTTGCTCCTGAAAGCTTCAATGCGCAGAGCTGTTTTATTGTACCAATCTTACTGATTTCTGTCTCTTATTTTTTTCAGTAAAATATCTGCAGCTTATGAAGAGATGAGGTTCATATTTAAGGGCAGAATGAAAAGGTGGTGCTGGACAACAGCTTGGAGACTCATAGCAAGTGTGGAAAAATGTGCAAAAATAGCTTGCTTTGAAAAGTACGTTAAACTTAGAATTTCAATTTTGTATTGGGGTGTGTTAAATAGCCAAACTTTTTATCATTTATTTTTCTTTCATTGGATGTAAAGCCATCACTACATCCCCAGTGTCTAAGTAATTTCAATTAACTGTTGCATGTCATCCACAAAACTAAAACACTTTGATACTTTTTATTTTCCCTTTTCCAAAATAGGCCATGTTTCTAAGGTTAAGGTACACAAAATATACATAAATGGAGAGAACTACCAAAATATACTTGCCTTGGTACATCCTGGAATAGAATCCTTTTTCACTAATTTCAAGAGATCTTTAATTTTATAGGAAGCTTAACTTGAAAAGAAAAACAGGAAATACGTTTTCTTCAGTGCTGTGTCAGATTTTCTGCCTGTTCATAGCTTTTCAGATAAACTGAAAGCAAAGCAAAAAAAAATTGTTTTATGGAAATAAGTTGTGTGCACAGACCTGTAGCCATGCTGTTATGGCAGATAAACACTGAAATCTGACTTTTTCCAACTATCCAGTAATAGTCGGAAATAAGAGCATTTTCTGTGGGAGAAGATGCATGTAGGGGAGACAAATTAATGATGGCAGTAAAAAAAATCTGAGTTTTTCAGCTGGAAGGTGTGTGTTGTGAAATGGCAGTTACTTGTGAGGGGTAGGGGGTTTGACTTCTCTGGTTGTGGCTTCAGGTGCTGGAGGTGGCTGCGATGATTACTACACTGAGAGCGACTTCTTTCAGTTATGTTTAAATAGTCCCTGTCTGAAAGAGTAATGTAGTTTGGGGATGGGCAAGTACTTGCTGCTCTTTAACTGATCAATGTTTCTTATATTGTATGTTTGTGGCATTCCTGTGGCAGTGTAGCCATGTCTTTTATCCACTTCTTTGAAAAGGAAAAAAGAAGAGAGCTATTTTTCTCCTCTGAGTGCATCACAGTTTCTCAGTGTGGCCGCTATCGCAGACAGTGAGAGGCTTGTCCCATGGAGAATTAGTTCAGAGCATTCTGGTGAGAGGTGCTGGACACAGTGTGGTAACTAACTGCTCGTGTGGAATATTTTGGCCTTGCTCTGAAACTTCACTCCACAGTGGGGCTCCTGTTGGAGCAGGAAGCGAAGAAGTGCATGGGTCTGCTTTCTCATCAGTGGTCCTTGCCTGTTGTAATCTCCTGCACTTTTCAAGTCATCAACCTTGATTTCAGATTCCAGATGGATTATTTCTTCTCTCTCATTAATCAGATGAATTGTGAAAAATACTGCCAATGGAGGAAAAAAAAAATCAGAAGTTACTATTTTAGGTTAAAATAGGTACACATTTCTTATTCTGTGACAGCAGTTTTGTTGTGAGCTGACTGAACTACCCAGAGGGGGAAAATTGCAGGGGTGGTGCTAATGCATCTTCCTTGAAAGGCTGTTGGAATATCCTGATCTGATGAGTTCATGGCAGGTCATATGGGGCAGGGAAGAAAAAAAGCTTAGAGGGAAAAACCTTTTCTTATAACTATTCTGGAGAGTCTTTATATTACCTAAAACAATGTCCTCTCAGTTTTGTCTCATTAATTTCTGAGTAAATAAAAAAAAAACACCCAGCTGTCTGCATTTCTTTAGCAGATTCATCCTGCTAAATTGTAAAATGATTTTAAGCTATGTTGTTCATGTGGTGTGAAAACACTGTCACTTACATTGCATATTTTCCTTTTTTTTGAAGATTAGGAATAAAGATTAGCTTTTTCCAGGGCTCATCAGAGTACCTTTAGGTCACAGAAATCTTATTTCAAACTGGGCCATGTTCTTAGTTCTCCCCATAGGTGGGGTAGTGAGGGGCATATTCCCAAACATTCACCCTTTCCTTTTGTGGGTGCAGCTGGTTTGAGAGTCAGCCTCAATACTTGCAGCTCCATTTAATTGTGAGAGCATCAGACAATTAGAGGGGAAATACTTCAATATGTGCTAGCAGTGGGCTCTGTTGCAAAAATGGTAATGTAGGTATTGGCTTTGACATTGGAGGCAATGACTGTTGCTGTCATTCAGTCTTTCCTTTCCCCTTACTCTTGGTTGGGTTTTGGGTCAGTTTTTTTGGGCTGGAGAAACAGGAGGTCTTCTCTAGTTAAAAGCATGCCTTTGTTTGTGGAAGCTAAGAAATACACCATTTTTTTGTGTGTATCTAATAAGTATATTATGGCAGTAGTCTTACATGGTGTGTTGGGCCTTTCCCTTTAACATCCAGAGTTAGCGTTGTACGTCACTGGCAGCAAACCAGGCTCTGTATTAATCACCTAAGCCTGTGAAGCAAGCATCAAAGCTTTTCTGTTTTGCAAAGTGTTTTTTGCTTTTTTAAAAAAAGTCTTGTCTCACTCTACACTGTCTGCTCCTGCTGGTTATACCCTGCCAGCTCTCAATCAGTTGTCCTCATGAACAGTTTTCATTGTGCCTGTCACATCCTTTGCTGTCTTGCCTTCACTTGAAGGATTTTATCTACTATATTCATCTGCTGCTTAAATTCTTCACAGGTTTGGTTGTATGACCCTCACTTCATTTTTTCTTGGAAAGACATCTTTGTCTCACCTTTCAGACACATCTTGCCTGGCAGATGGACAGCTGCCCCTTCCCCACAGTATGCTGTTTTGTTTTTTCACCTCCAAAGTCTGTTACTTATCTCCTTTCTGTAGCCATCGCAGATCAGTCCCAGGAGAAATCTTACATATGTAATTTCTATATCTTTGGGGCTAAAATCTCTTGGTGTTATCAGCACACTGCGCTCATGGGGAAGTGTAGTAGAATGATAGATTTCTAGTAACTGAGGCTGTAAACTATTTTTTTATTGCAAACATTTGTGAATCTTCTTTGGGCTGTGGTCATCTCATCTACCTGAGGGCAGACCAGAAATTGGGGAGACTGACTAAAGTTTGTTGCTATGAGAAATACTGGCAATAAAGGAAATATCTGGACACTTTCTTGATTTTAAACTCAGCTCTTGAGGGACCCTAGTCCCGATAATGAAATGCTGAGATAACTGTACTATATTGAAGCTAGCTCTTCTGGTTTTATGCAGATATGGCCCTGTGCAATCCTTCCAGGAAGGTGACAATGCTTTTGTTCTTTTGTCAGTCTGTCCCACAGAGACCTCCAGTTGTTGCTGTCCTTTTCTTCCACTTTTGTCTGTCTATTCCCAATTTCTTACTCCGTCTTGTTCTCTCAGTCCCTCCCTCATGCTCCTAATACCCTCCTCTATCGCTGCTGGCGAGTGGTGTCCCTTGGCATGATGTCCTTGTGCATGTCTCCTCCACATGGCTCAGACTTGACTTTTTTTCAGTTCCTGCCCTACAGCACTCTGGAAAAAGCAGATGGCTCTCTGGAAGCCTACTTTAGACATCTTAATATATCTCTGAAAAACAGGAAAGTGGAAGGCAAAACAAGGGCACGGCCATTAAATGGAGCAATGCTGAACTAGTAGCAGGGTTGAGGAACAAGCTTTAAAGTGCTGTAATTAAATTGAATTCCTCTTTACCTTGGTATACAAGAATGTTTCTTAGCAAGCAACTGTATGAAGATGCATGTAATATTTAATGCTATGCATTTAGTCCTTGTGAAAGTTAATTATCAGAGCAGCCATTATAGTCAAGAGTAACATGTTTCCTCTGGAGGGTCTTTAGAACTCATCTAAACACTTATTCTAAGAAAGTTATGTTGGAAAGTCTGCCTAGTGTGTGTTGTCTCTAGAGAACTGTGGTCTGATCTTCCCTTGCTCAAAGGTGTCTACTGCCACTGGTGTGCGTTGTTAGGGTTTATAAACCTTAATCTGTATGAAGCCACTTTCTTCTACCTTTTTCAGTTTGGTAATTCAGTAAGGTGATTTAGTGACTTAGCATATTAAGACAATCAAATTATTTTTGGGTCTCAAAATGGTTCCTTTCTGAGCTTTAGATATTTTTACTTGATATTTTTTTGATGCACAACATGCTATTTCAAATAAAATCAAGACAAACTGTTTTCAAGGAAAACAGTTTAAAACGGTTGCATTGGTCTGTACTCTCATTTACGGTTGCCTGAAGGTATATGCATCTCAGTCCTGAGCACTGACAAGTGCTTCCTAGGCACTGAGGTGTCAAAGTGGGGTTTGGAGAAGTGGCTTGTGAAAATCTGAAATTACCAAACCCATCAAAGCATTTTTGAAGAAATGAAGAATCACCAAGTTTTATTTACACTTTTTAAATTTTACTGCTGCTGTGGAGTTTTCTTTCAGAACTCACTTTTTTAGAAACTCAGATTCAGAACGTATTAAATCACACATTTTTAATAGTGGATGTTGTTACCTTCTCAACGAGAATCTGTACATAAAATTATTTTGTCAGTTCTGGCACCAGTGCTACTGTTGAAATGTTTGCTGGGAGGTTAGTCTTTGATCTGTCTTTTCAGTTACTTGTACAATCCAGTGCAGTGAGAAGCTCTGAATTTAATTTGATCAAATATTTGTTTTGAATGTAATGTTTAGAACTGTGAAGTAAATGAAGCTTCTATAAATACACTGTTGAAGGATGCTGTTACTGACTCAGTTTATAAATCAGCTCTGTTTTGTGCTGCTGAATATAATCCAAACGTTGGCAAAGGAAAAAATTGTGAAAACATACATCATTGCATAATGTTAAGGTATTTTATAGCCTGGAAAATGTGGTGAATTCTATAAAAGTGACAAATAACACAACACTAACAAATAGCCATGGTTTATGGATTGTGATTTGGGATTTAGATTCAAATGGATTTTTTCAGCAGGTTGAATGACATACTCCATCTCACCACCTCTCCATGAATTATTTTGATTTCCATATATATTTATGTATTCTAATTAGTTATAGCATGCACATTTTATTAGATATAGTAAAACTTAATCATATTTAAAAGGTGCATAAAATCACTTAATGTGAAGATAATACATTAAAATATGTGTTACATGTGTACATCTCCAATAGGACAAGCTTTGTCTTCGGTTAATTCACATGCCTGGTTCGTTGTCTATGTAGAATGTCTGGCTCTTACTGAGTTGTAAGTGAATGATTCAGGTATATGATACATCTTTATCATGGTATTTAAATCCATCCTTCTGGAAAAAAATATTTTTCTTACACTTAACATAAATATTTATAGGAAAGAAGTTGTATGAAACTCAAACTTGTTAAATTGTAGGATGAGTCTTCTGGAAAACAATGTTTTGGTTGCAGTCTTACTAATACTGGACAGATTACAGGGTATTTGCAGCTGATATTTTTGCTTTAAGTGAAAATGCATAGGTAAGTATTTTAGCTGCAAAAAATTATTAGAGGGTGGAAAACTGAACCAATATCAGACTTGATACCTCTTGGCTAATTAAGCAATGTAATAAGTAATCACGAGGCTAAAATCTGTAGGCTTTAAGTTATTCCATGAGTAGTTTGACTTGTAGAGTATTGCCCAATTAGAATTTGTCTGGAATATTTTTCATGGCTGCATTGTTCCCCAATGAAAAGTAAACTTTGGCTGCAATTATATTACTATTTACCAGACTAGAACAGATCCTACTCAGCCTTGAACAAAATTAACTTCTAATGGTGCATCACATTCAGGTTCAAAACTTCACTGCTGTGGGTGAATCAGCTTGAGTTGGTGTTAATAGCACAAAAGTCTTTCAGCTGGGCTCTGTTAAAAGGGGACATCACAAGTCTGCATAATGCCAATGTGCTCTGTGACAGGGAGGAAAAATGCTTGACATTCACAGTACTAAACGCAAATAGTTTCTAAGCGTATCAGTAGACCAATGTGGTTGGTTCACAACATCAGTTTGGAAGACTACAAGACAGCGTATCTGAAAACGAAGCCCACCCTTAAGAGAATGTTTTGCACAGGAGTTGCATCAGGCTGGGCTGCAGCAGAGCTAATTGGGTGTTCTGCCTGCAACTGTTGTGAGCAATGCTCATGTCAAGAGAAAGGTACGAATAATCCTGTCAGGAAATGTAAACATCGCCTTGGAAAATGCAGCCTGTCTCCCTGAGGTTGCCTTAAATTGTGGATTGTTAGTGTTTGGAGACTTTAAGGTTTTAATTAAATCTTTACTTGTAATTCTAGGTGCTTCAGTATACTTCCTACTGCTGTAAAAAAAACAACCACATGCAAAAAAAAAAAAGCAAAAGCACATAGGCTGCTCAAAATTACACTTACAAATTGAGGAAATGGGTTGCTGAGGGAAAGATCCAATATAAACAAAATTATTATTCATGGACTGTAGTTTTTTTGGATGGAGTAGTAAAATTTCAGTGAAATAACTGAGCAAATGCATCAGACTGTTTTAAGTCTGCCTTTTAAATGTTTGTAAATAAAGCACCTGTGCAACTAGAGTAAAATAGTGGTTTTATTTTTTACTCTAGAATATTAATATGGAAAAATTACCAAAGAGGAAAAGATATGTGAAACAGATTACTGAAGGATAAAAGAAGTAAACCATTGAAACAAAACACAATCTGAAGCGTAGTGGAGAGCACAAAATTAATGTGAGTCTCCTGCACTAGAGCTCAGCTCTGTATCTCAAAGCTTGAAGTAGCACAGTGCTCTGCTGATATGCTTACCATGGGGTTTCAATATAGTAATGTTTAGGAGCAGTTTAAGTGTCCTATAAAGATGTAAAGCTTCCCGTAGCTTGAATGCCTAAGACCCTAAGGAGGTGTTTTGCCACATTTTGTGGCTATTTAAGCTCCAGGTCAGTAAACCACTTGAACTGCTCTTCATTCAGTTTAAGAAGGCTTATCTGAATACAAGTAGAGCGTGTTGAGTCGAGGCAGGGTGTGCGCTCAAATGTGCCTTGAAATCAATGTTATTTGCTTGGCTTCAAATTGCCATAATTTCCCTATTTTTCATATAAAGGCAGTGCAGCTCTGTACTTTATGTGCTCAGAGCATCATTTTCTCAGCAAAAGTATCCAACCCCTGTATCTGTATCTGATCTTGAAAGTGAAAACTTTAGCTAAAGCAGGATCCTTTGGACTTGAACTACAGGAGCTGTGAAAGTATATTTTTCACTCAAGCATATTTTTGATCTAAGGCACTTATTCTAGAATGCCAAAGCACCAATAATTTTGATTTTTTTTCTGTCCTTGATAACCACAAACTAAAAATGAACAAATATTGACTATAAATGAGCAATTAAAACATGCCGTGGCAATGGTGTGTTTCTTCATGTAAACAACTGACCTTGCAGATTATTGGCTCAAAAATCTGTTATCTTCTGAGCCAGCTGATGCAGTGCAAGTCTGTGGCACTGCATGCTGCTGCCTGGCAGTCCTGAAGCTGTATTGCAGGGCTGAGTGAGGATGGACGAGTCCTTGTGCTCCGCTGCCATCTGCTAGCGTTGGTACCTGGTGCTGCTGCTCCTCCTTTTGAGAGAAAAGGCAAAAAGAACATTCATAACAGAGCAGCAGTGATTTTTAAAGCTTTTATGGTAACAATCTTGTGTACTGTAGTATATATTATAAATTTAGATGTTCTTTCTGTGTACCATTTTTCTTTCTAGAAGAGTAATGTGCTTATAGGTAGATACTAATGGTTTTACTCTCTGTATCCAAACCTGCAAAGAGGACTCAGTCCAGAGGCAGTTGAGAGATTTGCAATTTTCGAGTACCTGCTTCATGCTGTATTTCTACAGCTAAGAGGCAAATAGGAGCTATGTATCTCATGTTCCTCATGGCATTGCTGGCAGAAAGTAATGGAAGCAATGCATCCTAAAAGCTCAACTGCTTTTTGTGCTGTGTGCATCTACAGCACACAGATGCTTTTATCTTCTACTTTTGTTTTTAAAGATTTATTGCAAAATAAATTCATGCAGATTGAGAGTTAAAGATCTCTTATATTTGTAGCTGCAAGGAGTCAGTGAGATGAAAGTTCATTCATAGTGAACTTTCTTCAGAGAATCGCAGAACATCCTGAGTTGGAAGGGACCAACAAGAGTCATCAAGTCCAATTCCTGGCTCCACACAGGACCACCCAAGACCAGACCCCATGTCTGAGAGCGGTGTCCAAACACTTCTTGAACTCTGGCAGGCTTGGTGCTGTGCCTACTTCCCTGGGGAGCCTGTCCCAGTGCCTGACCACCCTCTGGGTGCAGAACCTTTCCCTAACCCCCAGCCTGACCCTCCCCTGTCCCAGCTCCATGCCGTTCTCTCGGGTCCTGTCACTGTCCCCAGAGAGCAGAGCTCAGCGCCTGCCCCTCTGCTCTGCCTGTGAAGGAGCTGCAGGCCGCCATGAGGCCTCCCCTTGGCCTGCTCTGCCCTGGGCTGAACAAACCCAGGGACCTCAGCCGATATGCATATGTCTTCATCTGTAGCCCTTCTCCAACTGCATAGCCCTTCTTTGGACACTCAGTTCTGTGTCCTTTTTGTACTGTGGTGCCCAAGCCTGCTGACAGTACTTGAAGTGCGTAGTAGAAGTTGAAAAAGTAGTTGAAGGCTTTTATTCCTTCTAGGTGGCTTGCTTTAAATTAAGCTATTTCAAACTTTAAGCATTTAGTTCATTAAATATGAAAAAAGAACATGTTTAAATGTTGACATTACAGAATTCTTTTGACATAGAGGGAATTTCATCCTGCTGCTCTATTGTTTGACATAAAGGAGATTTCATCCTGCTGCTCTATTGCTTGCACACTGATAATTTGTCTTGAATAAATGATCAAATATAATTATATAATGAATGATTTTGCTTTAAGAAAAGTCTTCATGGAATTATTAGGTGCTTTTGTTTTTGTTGCTATTAAAAAAATACCTAAGCTTGCAAAGATGTCACTGTGCCCAGATCTTGGAGCTGTCTCCCTTGATGGCAAATCTCATTCCAGTTTTTCAAAGCAATCTTGAACAATTAAAATGTATTCTAGTACTTTACTTTTTCATGAGAAGTGGTTACCTAAAATGTCCATTAGTAAAAAGCTTTTCAGTTGTTTGACAAACTCCCTACTGAGTATCACCAGGGGTCTGATGGGGGCGAGGAGGAAGGTGGGATTTATACTTGAGGGGCTGAGGTGCAGTCAGAGCAAGAAGGGGCATAGGGCAAGAAGGGAGGGCGAGATCCCACCTGACACCAGGTGTAAGCAATCTCCAGATCAAATTTGTGAGATTTAGGCATGTTAGAGCAGTCAGTCCTCTGTCCTGCCTTCACACAAACCCCAAGCAAGCCTTCCTACGAGAACAGTTGTTTCATCAGCCTCAAATAGACAAATGAAATTTTAACGCTCAGTTAAGATACTGAAACAGGAGCAATTTTTAAAAGGATAAAAAGAGCTGGTGTAACTAAGTTGAAATAGAAATTGCTGTGCTCTTCTCTAACCTTATAAATCTTGAGCTGCTGTTAGGGCATCAGTACCACAGTGAAGTACACGTGGTGAGAAAACACGCATTAAAAAAATCCACCCACATAAAAGCAGAAGTAAATCCCCTACCTTGCATCTGAGGGACTTGCAGGAGGAGGCCAGTGGGAATGGAAATTATTTAATGCATAGAAAGCATGAAGAACAACTGCAGATTGAAAGAAAGAGCAAAGAGGAGGACTTAGGTTAAAAAGGAAAAGGTGTATGGGAAATTGGAGTTGATGGTGGTGAGCCTCTGAGATTTAGTTGCTGCATTTCTGGCAGTAACAGGCTTATCTTCGATATATTCTCTGCAGGATAGGTAGATCAAGCATAGATCTTGCACTGTTTTCTGAGCTGTCTTTTTTGTGACTGAACACTAATTTGATGGCAGACCTTAGGAGAAGGTTAAAAATGCATAGACAATTCAAGATGAGGCATATGAACGCAGGCGCTGGTGTAGATAATGGTGGTGGCTCGGACAGTGCCTACCTGAGCAAGTGATGCAGCTACATGGTGGTAGTTCTGCACAGCAGGAGGAGGGTGCTACTGAAGTCCACGCTGACAGCTTTTGTGGACCGTGGGTGTGGGACTGAGCACCCTTCAGCAGCCTTCTGTGCGCTTTTGGGGCCACCTGGGAGTGGGCTGCCCACTCAGTACTGCAACCCTAGTATAGCGAAAGGGGTGTGAGGACAAGGAGATTCCCTCAAAAATGTACTCCTAACCCAAGTTAAAATGTTAACGTAAACTTACCCGCTAGCTGTAGCATTGGAAGGTTACCTTTTGACATCCACTTGTTTTTCCCTCTTTGCATCCCTGTTGATGTTGTAACTCTGGCCTTAGCAGTGGATAGAGAAGATCAAGACAAGGAAATGTTTCTTTTTTACCACTCTGTGAATCCTTTTACTTCTGTCCGTACTCAATCAGTGGATCCACTCCGTTGAATAATTGCTTGCTGATATATGCATACTACTATTTGTACAGATGCTCATGTGGGTATCTCTATAGGTATATGGGGAAAATTAAGAATTCATTGCAGCAAATATTTACTGTACCACAATAGTCCCTTATTAAGAAGTATTAATATAATGAACAATATTATTTATTCATGTAATCATTGCTTTTACAAGATGCAGCACCATAAAATATATATTGTAATAATTTATTGAATACTTAGCATATAAATTAACTAAAAAGGCCTTGGGCAAAAGTAAAGATCGTGAATTCTTGATAGTTTTTAGCTCTACAAAAAATCAGTATCTGAGTATTCACCTTACTACGCTGAAGGACTAGAACTGCACAACAAAGCACTGGAAGTGAAGGAATTTGTCAGTTTTGGAGGAGCTACACTGCTAATGCATTTTCTATGATCAATTACTTTCCTATACTTCAGTAACAACAGTTTGGGAAGAAATTTTACAGTAGGTTGCATACTGTATGTGTTATGTACAAACTATTTTCCCCCTCTGAGGAAAGGAGGGGCTGGGGGGAAGCCATAGGAAGGTGTGTGTTTTAATTGAAAGAATTAATGTCAATCAGGAGTCGCTATCCCAGCGTCTTTCAGGTAGGTTCAGATGCTATCATTCTCCCTGCAGGAAAACTACTTTTTGCCGCTAATGGGGTACCTGGGGAAGGCAGCTTGCTCTCATGCTTCTTTAAATTGCATAGTAGCTCCCTTATTAAGCCAACACAAATGTTAGATGAAGGACAGTCATTAACAGTTAAAGCATACCCATAGGGAAATAGGAGTACAAATGAATTATGCCTGAATCTAAGACGGGATAAAGTTCAGTAAGATATCTGAAAGACCAAAATATGGATTCCCTACCTCCACAGCAAGAGGAGGGCAAGGAGATTTGGCCCTGAAGTTTAGGAGTAGTGGCAACCCTCCAGTGTGGCTTGTTGTGTGGCTTGGCCGCATCCCTCTGTTCCTCATGCTCACCTGGTCTTCCTCAGCCTTTCCTCATAGAAGTGTATAGTAGAAATAGATAAACCAAAATTTGCTAGGTTGTTGTCAGGTTTGGTGATTGTCTTTGTGTGAGGATAGAACAATGACGGAAAACTCTGGAAGATCATAGAAAAGAATTGACTAGCAAGAAAAAACAAAGCTTTCTCAAAGATGTAAAATATCTTTAGTTTTACATTGAGAATCTGCCTACCTCTCTGCTTGGCTCCCTGCTAAAGGTTTACTGTGTCCTCAGAAGGAAAGGGTTATCTAAAAAATAACGTGAAATCACAATCTGACAAGTAAAAGTATTTTAAATTCACTGGACTAAACTTGTGCATGTGAATTAAACACAGTTCCACTGTATGCAAGCCTGGCTGCTGTTTCCTTAGCTTACTGTAAATGTGGGTGGGCTTTGGGGTAATGGATCTCTCTATTCCAAACAGTTCTAAGATCTGTCTTGAACCTCCTTTATACCAGAGAAGACTGAGCTTTGGTAGTTTTTGCGTAGTCCTGTGACAAAAAAACAAGTCATGTAGGACAGGAGGCATGCATCAATGCATCCCTTCTGCTGTGTTCCCAGTCTCTTTGCAGTCATGGAAAAGGACAGGACGGAGATGGTACTCAGAAGGGAGTAGTCAGAAGAACAGGAATAAATTTAGCAGTATGAACTCTTCCTGGTAGCTAGCATGTGGGGTCAGAGCAGGCATGACATGTATCTCCTGACTGCTCCTCCTGCAGTTGTGTGAGTAGAAATCCAGTCCTGGTAAGACCAAATTCTCCCATAGACCTTTATCTCAAATACTGCCTGATAACCCAATCTTGTACTTATTTATCCAAATAATTTGCGTCTTTTTACTTATAAACAACTTGACTGGTCAGAAAAATGTGTCCTCTTCAGAAATGACTTCGTTTTGACTTTGGCACCTGCAGCACCTGATAAATGCCCTGTGGACATAATTCCAATAGGTAAAAATAGAGAATTAGGACAGTCAGAAATGTTTAAATTTTTTTAGCTGGTCTGAGATATAGTTGTATGAATCAAGTAATGTTAGGCCAGCCAGAAGTGACAAATCCACTAACTTATATAAGATTTTATATTGCTGTGGGTTCGAGATTGCTAAAGGAAATATATGCATGTGTATTTTCAGCTAATAGGGTCCATTTAAATGGATTTGTTTGGAGAATGCAAGCTTTTTCCTTTTAAATATTACTTTAACAAAATTGCTTTTGGTAGCATAGGAATGAAAAATCTATTTTCGACCCATACTTAAGAGTTAAATAACATTTAATAATTTTAAATTGCTGGTAAATTTATACTGGCTTGAATTGTCAGGATGAGAGATTATTTTAATCTCCTGTAATGACAGAAAGTAGTTTAACATTTATAGGGCCTCAATCATTCTGCCTTATAAGGAAAATGCATTTTATCCATTTAATTTTTTTTTAAACTTTATGATGTGATAGTTTGGTTTGACTGATTCATTTTGGTTCTCCTATTTCATGTGAAGGAGAGAATCACCATGATAAATTGATGTATGATGGATTTGATGAATGGTTACTTTCCATTCAGTATAATTATCAGGCGATAGTTTCAATGAAAGATGCTGGGAAATGAAACTTTTCACTTCAGATAACCATCCACCCTGTCTGGCAAGAAAAATGGAGCTCTATTTTCAACATATTACTGTGGATCAAGGCCAACAGGTAGGGCAACTGTTTGTGAGTTGTGAAGGATAGATTTGATTTGAAGAAGTGCCTGTCTAAATGAATTTGCGCAAGAAATTGTTGACAAGAAATAAAATAGTACATGAAATGTTGAGAAATCTGATTGTTTAAGAAAGATGGTTTTATTTTGTATCTGGCAGAGAAAGGATTATCCATTTATAAAAGGCACCCAAATGTAGTGGTAGCCATTATTTTTTTAATCATATAGATAAAGGTATCTCATCCATTAATAAGTAGATGGGCTTAGAGGGATGCAGAAGGGACTTTGCACATTTTTCAATGGAGCTCTTTCCTTACAGCTGGTGGTTCTGCTGTAAAGGCATCACCTGTGTGATCTGTGTGCTCACTGAAGCTCTCTGATGCTACTTTTAGGGTGGTTTCATCCAGAATATGCAGATGGTATGTTTGGAAGAGTGCATGCATATTGTTTTTCCAAATTTTGAGAGACGGTTGTGGGGAAGCTTGGTGTAAATGGAGCAAATAGAAATACCAGGATTCAATCTGCTGTCTGTAAATGGCCACTAGATTTGTTTGTGTTTTGCAAATATTTAGATAGCAATGAAAGCGTTTTTGGGAATGAGACTGTGCTTGGGAGATGTTATAGTCTTATTATTGTCATTGGTTGCATGCAATTAACAGATAGAATAATAGCACATGAACTGAGTTTACTGTGAATGGAAGTAGGATAGGAGTTGAAACTATTCTGGTGAAATCTGAGATAATGTTTGCTTCTAGTGACTTCGAGTCTCAAGAATTTCTTCTGTTATCAAAATGCAGAATTTGTCATCTGCAAGAAAAATTCCTGCATGTTAAATTCATCAGGAAGTGTTCATGAGGATAAATTCAGGAAGAAGAAAGTTCATATTTTGTCAAAGATTGTTTTCAAAACAGGAAAATGATTAATGCTTTTAGTATTTTAGCTTCATGAAAGGAAGATGAAGCTCTTCAGAGAAGAGCAAGGAAGCTGGTGAAGGGACTCGAAAATGATGTGTAAGGAGCAGCAGAGGGACCTGGGGCTGTTCAGTCTGGAGAAGAGGAGGCTGAGGGAAGACCTCATCGCTCTCTACAGCTACTTGAGTGGAGGTTGCAGCGAGGTGTGTGTTGGTCTCTTTTCTCAGGTGGCAAGTGATAGGATGTGAGGAAATGGCGTCACGTGTTGGGTGGTGGGGTTTAGATTGGATGTCAGGAAGGATTTCTTCACAGAAAGTTGTTAGGCGCTCGGCCAGGCCCCTTAGAGAAGTGGTGAGGATGCCTTCCCTGGAAGTATTAGAGATGTGTGGATGTGGCACTTAGGGACCTGGTTTAGTGGTGGACTTGATAGTGTTATGTGATGGTTGGACTTGATGATCTTATGGGTCTTTTCCAACCTAAATGATTTTATGGTTCTGTTTCTAATTTTTCAGTTCCTTTCTAAAAAATACTTGTGTTGTAGTGTTGATAATATTTCATCAAAAACCAGAGAAACAGCAGACTGGGTAAGTTTTGCTGATGTTTACTTTGCCTCTTGTTATATATATAGTTAGAATTATAAGAATTTTATCTTATGTAAAGTTTTAGGGAAAGGGTATTTTCTCGTGCAGAATTGTGCCAAGACTTGCTGAGAGATGTTCACCTTTCCTATGTTAAGAACTATTACAAATGACAGATAAAAATATTCAATTTCTAAGAAATGAAAAAGCTTCTTTTCAAATGCTATCTTGTATGACTTAAGATGCAGCAACATTTTGTACTGTAAAAATCATTTTGGGAAAATGTATCCATCTATCAATTTGTGAGCACTGAGATAAGTTCTGTGTTGAACTCCACCAGTTGAGCTATAGTGAACAGGGATGGGCTGTCAGTGACTTCTCTATTATCTAGTAATTTCCCCATAGATCTTCATTTTAAACTGCTTCTAGATTTTATTTCATCTTAAAAAATAATCATTTTTGTCCTATCAATTTGTCTCCTTGTTCTTTTAAAGCGCATATATGGTAAAATCCAGCAGAATAAAAATCACTTTTTTTTCTTTTCAATTTTTCTTCTGAGCCTTGTTGTAAGACCAACCGCATGGGGGAAAAATACTTTTCAATTTGTCTTTTTGTTCTTTTAATGATTGGATATAGAAAAACTTAGCAGGCCCTCTATCCTTGACAATATTCTACTTAAAGAAGCACCCACTCTGTGGAGCATATATATATGTAAGCAGAGAAGGAGTTGAGCAGTGAAAGCATTACTTTGTATGTGTAAGTTATTTAAAAAATATTTTCCTCAGTAACTAATATTTAGAAATGTATATACTTATAAATTCTATTGATTTACATGGAAGTTTTTTGCACGTGAAGGAAGAAAGATTTAACACGTGGTTGCTGAGTGAAACACAATGCTGCCCTGGTGGAGTTGCTTCGGTGGTTAGGTAGAACGGGACTGCTTGGATTAATGCTTGTGCTGCCATGTAGCAAGCCTTCATTCAGGGTGTGTAGGTGAAATTTAGTGGTTTTAAAATACTTAACTAACAGAACGGGAGTGATTTGTACCATGGTAAAGCTTGCAGTTTATCAGCATTAGATGGTCAATAAAAAACAAAAACAAACAACATAATCAGAATAACTAATGGTGTTTATCTGGCAGTCTAGGCTGTAGAGATCACTAAGCAAATATTTCCATTAGCAGTGACACCACAGGGGACTGTTTGCCTGGGATTTTACAGGCTGAGGATGAGTTTGCATGCAGATTTCCTCATCTGTAGTAAGGAGTGAACCTACACGGCAGCTTGTCAGCGGGAGCACTTCTCTGCTCCTACCAACAGAAGATGGAGAATTTTTTGCAGGTTTGATTGAGACTCACGTAGGTCCAAATCACATTGGGGCAGTAAGGGCACAATGACCAATAGACACCACAGGGATGATGTCCACTAACCCTGATTTTCAAGCTACTCCTGTATGTTAAGAAATGATGGAATGGGAAATTCTACGCTGGAATATTGAAATAGAATTATTACCTTATACTGCTGTGTTCCAGTAAAATTAAATTTAACACTTGATCTGTGAAGGAGGAAAAATAAGAACAAGTAATTACAGCATATGTACTAGTGACACAATACTACAGATAAAGTTTAAGCATGTAAAACCAACATGAAATTATATAAAAATAAAATTAATAATTACGACTATGATGAAACAATTCTCCATTAATATAAGAATTTGATTGAACTTCAGTTTGAGTAAACAGGCATATTTTGTGTTCTATACTACCATAAGGTTTAAATAAGGACAAGAAAAGTTTGCACTTAGTTTTTCATATAATTTTCACATTTTAATAAAAAAACAACATTGATACTCTTATTTTCTTTGTAGAAAAGGTTATTTTGCTTCCTTCTATGAATTGTATTGTACTTGTAATATTCTGTTTATTAGTAAAACAGTTGCTTATTCTGTGGGATTTCTTTGGAAGAGTGCACTGGCCAGCTTTCTCCACTAGGGTGTACAAACAGCCTGTACAACTCCTGGCGGCGGGATAAACATGATCTTAATTCTGCATAAACTTCAATAGTAACAAGCCAGCCCAAATTAATCATTATTGTATAAAACAAGCAAGCAGATGGAAAGATGTTGATGTCTGTAGCAGGAATTTTTTGAACAAAATATAGAAAACATGGCATTTCGGAGTAAATTAAAGCATATATTTCAGTCTCTGCAGCCCCTCGAAACTTGACATACTGAGAATGTTACCATGCATTTCAAATCTCTTGAAAGCTACCATCTATTATGGTAAGATTAAAGGACTGAGAGCATTGTTGGAGTAAATCTCATATCTGTTTTGAGTGGAACCCTCAAACTAGTTGGGTAGGATACTTAAAAGGGGGTATCTACACATACAGATAAGAGTGCTGATCTTTATTCCTGTACTGGAGTTAACTAGACTATTTTAATGATGATTAGGATAAGAATCATAGCTTGAATGTATTTTTAAAGAAGAAAAGGCAAAGTTCTCACAAGTGACTATGGAGTTGATGACCTGAATTTTTATTTACCCAGCTTAAGTTACCTTTAAAAACTTGTTTTTCCAGAGGATTCTTGTTGTATAGGTTGACTTGAACTGCTAGCTGCTTTAGGATATGGTAGTGAAATATTAACTCTTAGTATGCTGTGTTCCTCATTTGTTCATTAAGGGAGCCTGTGCTTGTTAGTCATCTTTCCCCTATGCTTGTACCAGGTAGCTTTACTGGGGAGCTTGCAGACAGTCTGCTGCTGCTGGAAACACTGAATTACTGCTCTTGTTTAGTGACCAGACTGGTACTTGCTGGGTCAGAAACAAGGTCGGGGATGGAGATGTGTGTGCCAGGAGATACTCAAGAGAAAGGGGAGAAGTGTGGGGCCTGATCCATTAGGGAAGTGGTGTGCTGGGGCGGCAGCAGCAGGAGAGTGAATGCAAGTGCAACTTAGTGTAGTTAAGTTCAGCCTCTTCAGGCCACTTGTCTGCTGGAGTTGAGAATATGTTGGTGCAAAAGAGCTGCATTTTATGTGCCCTGTGACCAGGCCTGCTAGGCTTTTCTCTCCTGATGTAGTGCTTAATGCATCTAGACTGAGAATGTTAATGACTTAAGGATATCTATCTTTCTAGTTGCATGATCTAATTTAGCACATTCAAATTCCACACCAGTGTGCAGCCCAAATGCTTGAAAGCTATTTAGAAGCGAGAATACCAAAACAATACATCTGCTTTTCTGTCAGAAAATTGGTAATTTAATTAATCACATGGAGACACTTGAAGAATAAGGCCAGTCTTAAGGGTTTGGGGAAGAATGGGGGCTCAAAGTGCAGAGTAACGGTGCTGGTTGCACATTTCATGCAATTCATTATCAGCTCATTATTTTAAGCTGATAACTGATGCTTCAGCTGAAAAATGAAGTCAAGGGGATACAAAAGGTACACACACAACTCTGAGAAATGCCAGTTTGCACTGTTTTGTTTGCCAACGGAAAGAAACAGCTTGTTCTTACCTGGAGCAGTGTTGTATACAACTTGAGCAGTGATGGAGAAGTTGGGAGAGAAATGACATAGCTGAGTTCTCAAACTTGCAAGTTTTTATCATCTTGGGAGACATTTTGGGAAGCTACTAGCAGATAGCAAAAGATGTAGTGTTTATTTGAATCTAGATGCAGCAGATGTTCCTTCTTTACACATACAGCTGGGACTATTACAAAACTTGCACAGCAGTAGGCTGGGCTGACCATTTGGCTACTAACTTGAAATGGAAGGACTGTGGGTGAAGGTGGACTATTGGGCTCCACACTAGCCTCTGGCTGAACAGTTGACGTGGTGTGGGATTTTATGTATTATTGAAACAGATCTACTGTAATTTATATTATTATTAGTTTTCTCAACTTCAGCATAACAACTGTTTTTCCTCAGCTGAAGCATTGGTGAAATAAGGAAATAAGACTCCTAAGAGGAGAGATGCACAGCACAGGTCTGTTGAGCCAATTTGAGCAGTACCTCTTTACTAAGGAAAAAGAAGAGATGTAATTAGCTGTTAATTTAATTATAGATGTTCTGATGAGTATTAGTATTTTAACTTTTCATCTAAAAGCTCAAATACAATATCATAAAAGTAGAGAACATCAAAAAAATCTTGAATATTTTATACTAAAATATATAGCAGAACGCTCTGATTTCCAGTGTCACTGCAAATTAAGTTTTGCACAGCTATATAGAAGACATGAAGGAGTTTTGGAGAAACAAGTAATTTACTTGTGTGCGTGTCCCTGTTAGCAACAGTAATGGCAAGTAAGACCTGTAATACCAAGATGGTTTTCTCACCCCTTTGTAATCCACCTTTATGAGTTTAGGTGGTTCTGTGCTTTTGCAGTGTTATGAGAAATGAAACGTGAAAGACAGTCTTGGCTAAATTTGAGGTAAGATCAAAGCCTCGTAATACTTTCTTTTCTAAAATCTAATTTAGGTAAAAAAAAAAAAAAGTGGACTGAAACTTTCCTTCAATGCAAATATACAAAAGAGATGGTAAAATATTGATATGAAATCTACTGATCGTTTTTCTCAAGGTAGTTTCCAAATGCTGGTAACAAATACAGTTTATTATTAAATTACAGCTGGAGGTTAAGGCAGAGGTCTGTAGTGCTCTCTACCTGTGAGTGCATGAGTGCATGTAGGATATGGGTTTCAAGAAGAACCTAGTACTTTTGCCACATTTTCATATTTGAAACATGCCTGTGTGGCATCTTTAATGTGTCAGAGTAATGTACTTTGATCAAGGCTCTCAGTCTGACTTCAGCACTGCTGGCATTGGTAAGAAATTATCTCCTTGGAAGTGTTGATTAATATCAATAATTGATTAATATCAGTATGACTGATAAGGCAGGTACATTTGGATGGTGAGGGGGTGACTTTTGATTATTATTTTCTAATATTCCTTAGTAATAAGCAGAATTTCTTATTTCTGTTGTGGTCTGGTTCCCTCCAGCCTCTTGGCAATTTTTTTCCTTCTGTTCCTTCCCCAAGACACTTTATTGTAATCCCTGCTGCCAGCACCATATAGCAGCATCGTGGTGGAGTGGAAGAAATTCCAGTTCTTCTAAGTAGTCTGCCTTAAAGGCTAAGGCTGGCTCAGTGATTTGCTGCACTTTTGTTTTTAAACAGTAAAATAGAAATGATTGTAAATAACATGAAATATTCCCATGTAGGATTATATGAGTACTCTTACTCAAACAACTCCGCCTTCTTAGCGGTTGAAAGATAGTACTTGGAGAATTTAAGTTACCTACTTGATCTTAGCAGAGAACAAAAAACTGTTTAAGCCATCAATTTCTTCTCATAAAGTGTCTTGCACTATTTCTGTGAAAGACATTACAAAAGCAGGAATAGAGAATGCTATCAGTGATGGTTAAATAGGGACAATTTGGATGAATATATTGTAGGTATTTCTTAAATTCAAATTAAAATCATTGGAAGGGTAGGCCTCAGTTTCCATTTGCATCGCTGATGTAGTTCCAGGATACAGCTGTAGTGGTGTAACTGGAAGCCAAACTAATCCTTTTGTAATGCTCTTGTAACCTAAACTACTTGCTTAAATTGTGGCTCGTAGACTGCAATATATTTTAACACAACAGACAAGGAAAGTATTTAAAAATACGCGAAGACCCAATTAAGCATGTAGTAAGTGTAAAACAAATGTTTGTAAAAAAAAAAAAAAGTTAGAATAGTCCTTCTAGAAGTGCATGAATACATTGCATTATAGGTTTATTAATCTCTTAGAGCATAAAGATTGTTTTTGAAGTTGCCACTGTTAAAACACATAGCATATGCTTTTTCCTGAAATTATTATGTTGGTAAGTAATAACTTCATAGCTGTTATACGAATAATTTTACCTTTTATAACTTGGACTATAAACTTGCAGACATATATAGGTTGCACTTAGCTCTTAAGCCCATTAACATGAATCCATTGCCCAACTAAATGGGGAAAATGATCCAAATTATACCTTTTTTAATCAAAATCATTTTTTTCCCTGATGTACATCTCCTGTATATCAAGTAATTTTTAAGGCTAGAAAACAGCGTGGTGGAAGCTGTTGTCTTCCTTTACATAGTGTTATAGCTTTGTGTTGTTAACAGCTTGGTGTTGAGAGGGCTCTGCGCTAACAATTGAAATAAAAGGAAGGGAAAACCAGAGAGGAACATTTCTGACTGATTGCAGGTACTGTTCTTCCTCCTGCATTTGTTCTGCACCACTACATCTTGTCCAGTCATGCTTTGCTTCATAGAGAGCCTATAACTCATGGGGAAAAGGCCATCTGCTTCCCCTGTATTTGGAAAGCACTTAACACGACAGGGTCTCCGGGTAAATAATGGATAACTATTCTTTTTCTTGCTGTCCTTGTTTGCATGCCATGGTTCAGCTGGCTGTGTGGAGCTGTACATTAGTCATGTGGAAGAAACTGAGCCGTAGCGTTTGGAGGTAAGTCCCGGGTTGCAGCACTGCAAGCGGCTGACTGTGGGACTTGGAGAAAGCACAGCTAACATCAGATGTGCTGGCTGAACCTGAGCTCCTTTAGCCATGGCTACCGTGGCAAATAGCCAATATTAAGTTTAGTTTCATACTTCCAGGGAAGTATTTTTAGGTGCTTGTAGAGGAATTTTATCTCCGATTCTTGTTGATGTTTACGGGAACGTCCTAGCTAAATGTATGCGCTCTGTTTCAAATGCTAACTGCGACTTACTCAGCATGTGAGCTGGAAATGAAATACGAGAGAATTTTAAGAATTCACACCAGCCATATTGCAGGCCATCCAGGTGGGTGGATCATGAGAAGCATCTTTGAAGTGATAGGGTGGGTTTAACAAAGAAATCTTCGTATTTGAGATCAGAAAGTATGCATCACAGGACACAGGATTTTATAACCATGAGCTCAACAAGGATGCTGCACGCTTTGAATTTAGTCAGCAGAGAGGAAGGATTTTCCTTTCTCATCAGTTACTTACTATGGTAGAGAGAAAGTGAAGTGTGGTCTAAAGGTTGAAATGAATGCTATCTGGTGGTCTGGATTCAGTCCTCAACCCTGAGTGACACTCAGTCAATTTCTGTGTCTGGTCTGTTTCTGCTTTAGAAAGCCCTATATGTGACTAATGTGTGAGTAGTGAAGTGAAAAGCATGAAGTAGATGTCCTAAAGATTTGTACTTAATGTGCTGTCTTGAAAGATCCTTTCATTTTTGAATCTTTCTGTAAAGAAAAAATAAAAAGAAAAAAGAAAATAGAAATTACCGTTTCCCAAAGGGCAAAAGTCTTTCAGACATCAGAAATGATGGTTTTAGTATAATGGTTACTGTTAGGGGAAGAAAAAGACAAAATCAGAATAGATAACTAGTTATCTAATAGAAGTACAGTCTTGAGAAAACTGTCATCTCTCTAAAAAGCAAACAAAGGTTAGCGGACTTGGTTCTTCAGTGAGTGCTGTAAGTGTTGATTGTTGTAGACTAGCATGTGCCTAAACTGTAAGTCAGAAATAATTGCTGTTTAAGAGCAAAACAAAAGAACTGTGAAGAATGGTAAATAGAGGTGACAGTGATGCTGGAAACCCCAGTTTAAACACACTTGTTCTTCATCAGGAATCTTATCCATCGGTGGAATGAGCTGTCATTTTCCCTTTTGCCCTCTTGTCCCTACATGAGTACTCTTACATCTGAATTCCCGCCTCACCACGAGGGTGAGATAGCAGCCCACAAAGCAGGCTTTGGTAGTGTTTCCCTTCACGGATGACGACGAGGCATCTACACTTCGTGGCATTACAGGGTGCCAGGGGTCAGTTCTCCACTTCTGATTCTCAGGTGCTGGTCACCACCCAGCCAGTAGGGTTTTTTCGCTCACAGCATGAAGACCTGTCTGGCTAAGCTGTTTTGGACAGCTTCAAAGGGCTTGTGCCACTCCGTACAGAGGTTGTTTGACCTATTTCCAATTGCTGCTTAGTGTCCCATTAAGAAACTCCTGTATTTTCTTAATTAAGATAGTTTCCTGATATTGCTTTCTGGATGTAGCTTCCTAGTGTTTTCCTTTAATTGCCCTCAAGATAGAGTTTTGTGATTGTGCTTCTCAGGTGTGGTTTCCTAATTGTTTTTCTTTAATTACACAGTAGGCATGCTTATTCTAAGGTCGCTGAATAGGTCCTGTAAACATTTTTGGTTTAATTTCTTTAGAATTCATTTTACACTGCCGTGATTCATTAACATAATTAAAATACTTTGAAATTTATTAATATCTAGAGAATAATGGCATTGTTTCTAAAATTTGCAACTTATTAAAAACTTAAATTAATTAGTTCTTTTCAGGTAACACCAATACCTGAACCTGTATTTTTATTGGAACATGAGAAAAGTTGAGAGCCTACAATAAGGTCCTGGTGTCCCCGGAGACACGTCTCTGCTTCCTGTCTGCTGTCAGGAGGCCGTAGTTGCAGGGGTTTGCTCTGCTTACTAAGGCCAGGATCTGTCAGTAGTGTTATTGGCTTTGGACAAATTTTTATAGGGTGTCAGACTGAAGGGAAAAAAATTAGTGATGAGGGGAAAGTGTTATGAGAAATCTCAGAAGGAGAGGTGTGTGTCCATGTACAAACAGGTGATAAATAAGTAGTAGTTAATGTAATAAATGATTATTGAGAAGATGTATCTGGTTGTGTCAGACTAGTAAAATTTATCCTTTGGAAATATCAAATTCATTATATGTCTCCAGAAATATATTATTTTTCTGTTTTGCTTTTGAGATGTGCAGTTGGAAGCCCCAGGGGCAGTATCAAGAGAAGATCACTTTATTACTTCTATCCTATCAGCAGTGGAAAAAGCTACATTGCTTCATCTTCATTGCCAACAGGTCAAGCAAGGAATATTTTTTACTTGTTTGTTCACTGCATTCCTGTAAGGCTAATTTAATTGGAAGAAAAATCCAATAGAGCACTTCTGGATTTTTTTGTCAATGTAAAATAGATGACCTAAATAGATGTCATGCTAATAATATTACATGAATGAAAATTATGTACAATTTTAATAATGGAATTATTGACTTTGATGCTTGGACAGACATACTACTTGTATGCGAATGTTATGTTAATATATTGATCATTTAATTGAATACAAGTGTGAAGAGTTGCGTTCTCTAGGTAAAAATGGGCGTGCAGTTTTTTCCATGCAGGTAATAAATGACTTGCTTGCAGTAGTTCTAGTAACCTGACAAACAGTACTGCGTAATTATCAGTGTTTGTAACTGGCTCACCATGTCTCTTGGTGTACCTCTGGTAGTGCTGTGGTTTTAGTTGGCATTGTTAGCCATTTCATAACCTAACAGAGGTAATTCTTAAAATGACTGTCTTAAAATTGTGGAGATTTCTCAGGATTGAGACTTGTGACTGAGGCACAGAATGGCTTTAACAGATGTAAAAATGAACTCTACCCCTTGGTGCACTTTCATCTCAACAGCCCTTGTACACATGCCTAACTTTAGGCATATGAGATCTTCCACTGGAGATTTTCTGATGTTTTACCCAATTAATGTGTTTCCATGGCATGTTTTCAAATGCTGATTTTCTTTACGTGGATTGAGAATTATTAGTTCCTTCAAAATAACAAAGTGCAAATTAGTAGCAGTATGGGGTAAGTCTTTGTAATATGAACCTTTGTGAACTTTTGGAACAAACCATAATACCTGCAGCTGATAACGTTTTGTTATTGGTTGAGAATAGATTTAAGCCTCTGTCTTTTGAGGACAGATGTTTACATCCTTCCATGCTCACTTTCCCATGGAAGCTGTGTACTGTAATATGTAAGTTGGGTAAGGTGTACAAAGGGCGCTCGCTAGATTCAGCAGTGGTAAGAGGCTACATCCAGTTCTGAGCATTGCATTTCCTGGAAGTTGCAGGGAAACAGAGAATCCAGATGAGGTCAACAAGAGTAGTCTTGAAACCATGGAAGAATTGTAGTTTATGTGAAAAAAGCAGAGATATTTACAGTCCTAAGACTGAAGAAGTTGTGAAAAGAAAAACTACACACACTGTGGATGGGACAGATGGTAATGAGATTAAGATTAAATATGGGAGGCTTAGATTTGATACTTGGAAAAACTTCTCATTAACAGTGAGGACAGTGAAGCATGAGTAGATTAAAAAGGGCAGGCTGTGAAGTCTGTCATAAGGACTTGGAAATCACACAGGTGTGACAAAAGATGGATAAGTGGTCTCTATTTGTAGATGCTGAGCATTGTTGTATTGATTGATATATACAGTGAGCATTGCTGTATTGATTGTATATGCGAATGCTTTGGGGTTAGGATACAATCCCAGCATAAACCACAGAGTTAGGATTCTGAATTTTGCTACTCCTTGGTTCATATGCATCTTCTGGGTTTTCAATTCTGTCTTTGCTGTTGAATGCAAAGCTGTCTTGGCTGTATTTAGTGAGAAAATGTTGGGAAAACTGGAGAATATTGCTGTCAGGATGTGATCTCACTGAAAATGCATTCATATTTGCCAAGCAATTGATCAACAGCATAAATTTATATAATGAGTTGCAGAGATCTCTTTAGCAAAACAAACAAAAAAACAACAAAACAAAAAAAAAAAAACCCCAATCAACCAAAAAAAACCCCACCCCAAAACAAACAAAAATGAAACAAAACTTGCAAATAAATGACCATGGACTCTTAAATGAGTGAAGAGACAATCCGTTCAAAAGATCCAAATGTTTTTTTTCTCTGGGTTCATTTCTCACAATTGCATTGATGCTGCTGTTTTGGAGGATGGCTGTGGCTGATGTCAGGGTTCCTGACAGCATTTGAACCTTCAGGTTTTTGAATGCTCTCATCTCCCGTGCTCTTGTGGCACATTTAGGAATGTACTTTGTCTCTAGTAGCTCTAAATCTGGATGCCTAAGAGGTTTCCACTGTTAGCGCTTTAAATAAAGATACTCCTGCTCAATAAAAGAATCTGAATAGAACAGGCACAGACAAATCTGAATTTGCTCCAGTGATATTTGACAGCTTGCTCAGACAGCTGTGTGTTAAATTAGCACTAATGTGGGGACTTGCTGTGTTCTCAGAGAAAAGGAGATACTTCCTGTCCTCAGGATCCCATCCCAAACCTGCCTGAATGCTTCTGTTCAGGGGATTGCATTGGTGTCAAGTTAACTGGTTACCAGAAAGCTGGTGGCTTAGCACTGCTTTTGGCAAGCCTGTGATAAGGTTTGCATATTTCTATAAATGAGTTCTGCAAAGACTGTTTAGGGATTTTAAAAAATTTTATAGAAAGACTGGATTTAAATAATAAACTGCAGCTGTGATACATTATTGATGAAAGCAGAATATTTGTTTTGGCTAGAAACAAGTACTGGTTCCCATGAGGTGCTTGGGTTGCGTGATTCTTAACTGAAACTTGTTTTTCTGGCCTGAGGTTTTGGGGTCAGCAGCCTGGTACTGTTCTGCCTTGGCTTGAATCTGCTTTCCCTTGAGTCAGTGGAAGCAGAAAGAGCCCTGAGCTGCTGCTTCTCAAAATCTGCCAGACTTGGGGTTGTCCATGCTGTGCTTTGAAGTGCAATACATAGATTTCTGAGCTGGTTACTAACCCACCTTTGGAGCTGAAATCAGTCCAAGTGAAGCTGTGACTAAGCTGATAAATCTTGCTGGGAGGTAGGTTAATTACCTTAAGTGTAATAGTGTGAAAATAGTTATATTGCCTTCAGGTCCTGAACCA
Source organism: Cygnus olor (assembly GCF_009769625.2). Classification (NCBI taxonomy): domain Eukaryota; kingdom Metazoa; phylum Chordata; class Aves; order Anseriformes; family Anatidae; genus Cygnus; species Cygnus olor. The sequence goes on along the minus strand of NC_049174.1, from coordinate 32,246,049 downwards.
CCACCATCGCAGCACTGCATTAAGCTGCATGGTTTTACTGTAATAAACTTGAACTACTGTTGGGACCTTTGCACCTGCCCTGTTACATCTTGTAAATTCCCCCTTTATTCCTCGAAGATGACCTGATGTTTTAGTACTTTTTATTTTCCAGTACGTGGGGAGTTTGTAATGGGAAAAAAAAGCATTAAAAATATATATGGCTCCCTCACTTCTTTCTGGACTAGGACATCCTAAATGCAGAACTCAAAACCAACAAGTCCTCTCTACCATTAATATATATAGTTTGAGAAATATACTACATAGTATTTAACAATATTTGGAATATGTAATGTTAGTATGAACTGTAACAGTGATTAGTTAATCCCATTTGTCTGGTAGAATTTTGTTAACAGCTATTCATTACAGCCACCTAATGCGTGTGATGTATATGACATAAGTTTTAAAATAAAATATACACACGGGCATTTCAAGTTGCAGTTTCGCTGGAGCCTGTTTATATGGTTATCATTAGTTTCACATGCTTGTAAGACCCAAAGTTTATGGCTATATAAAACACTTCTGAACATTCTAAAACTCCGACCTCTTCAATGGATAACACGTGAATTGCAGTTTAAGAATTGAGGATGACTAATAAAACTCAACTGTGGTAAATTTAGAAACATGCAAGTTGCTCCAGGTCCCTTAGAGGTATTTACCCCCAGTGAGAATTGAACAATGGAGAGGGGATGAACAATTTCTTGAAAGGGGGGGGGAATTAAACGGCTTTGATTGTCTTAGTAAATCTGCTTCTTGGCAGGCTATTTCCCTAGTTTTCCAATAGGCTAGCATTGCTGCAGTAGGTAAAGAAATGGGAATGGAAGCCTTGGAGTTGGTTTGTGAGAGCAGTGAAGAGGGGTGTGTGCAAGTTTGTTTTCACTTGATTGCGAACATAACTCCCTAGTTTGAGATCCTGTATCCTCAAGGCGTGCCACTTCACAACTGTCCACCCAAAGTCATGCAAATCCTTCTGAACTTTTGTTCCTTTGCCAAATACCTGGTTTTCTGGGGAAAGTGGGAGGGGATGAAGGAAACAAGCTTGTGTGTTCTACATCTTCAGTGTTGCTGGATTTTTTTCTTCCATGTGCTTTTCCCTTCACAGTGTCACTCCTCTGTTCCTCTACAGTTGGCAATCCCATGGTGGCTGCTCCATTATTGCTGAGAAAAGGTTCTTTAAGACACTTTCACCCCTTGTTTTCTTCCTTTTCCCTTCATAGCCTCATCTTTCCCTTCTGCTTGTAGCATAAACAGTTAGCTGCTTTTGTACCCTGAAGCTGTTTATTTCCTTGCAAGGGAAGACAGAATTGTCTTTCTTAACACACTGTCAATCTTTTCTTCCAAGTTCTTTCACTAGATCCTTTTTTTTTTTTTCCCCATGGATATTGCTTTTCTTTCAGATGCTCAAAATTCCTTTTTGTTGCAATATTTGCAGGCCCCTTTAATCTCTGCTCTTCTTTCTGCCCTGAAACCTCCGAGAACCTGTCTCTGCTTCCCGTTGCTTCCCTGCTTTGCACCGTGTCCTCTCCGCAGACCCGAGCCTTCCCCTGGCAGCCCCTTCCTGCAGTGCCAGTGGGCATCGTGGAAACATTGCAACTGCTTCTCCTGGAAGTAGAATCCATATCTATCATGTAACATGCTCAGGGCTGTAGCTAAGCTAGGTATAGCCTGACATAAAAGTAGAGAAACATGAAAACATGACAATCCTGCAGCACATTTACATTTTGGATACACAAGTGTCACAATCTGAGGCATTTTTTGTTCAACGTTGTAATGAATATGTATATGGTAACAATACACTGGTTTTTGTTTCAAAAAAATTTAATATTTCAATTACTACGAAAAAGCAAGGTCTGCCACCCAATCCGTGGAAAATGTTGTAGAACATTTTTATATGGTTTCCTGGCTAAAGCAAAAGTCTATTTTAAAGTTATTAAAGTTCTATAATGAGCTACCTTTCCAAGCTCACCGATAAAAGTATAGTATTCTGTGGCTCAACGTAATAATTCAGTGAAATTAACCAAGTAAGTGGTCAATGAAGCAAATGATTAAAAAGAGGACTGAAAAATGAAGATTAGAAGGGATAAAATTGTATTTGTTATTACTGTGAGTTTTGTAGGTCATAATTAAAGCCCACTGCACAAAAAAGAAAAACACCATTTTAAAATGCAAAAAAAGTGTGTAGGGGTGCTTGCATTTTTGCCCATGGTATCAATCTGTGTAGCGTTGCTGACTTAATGCAGCATTTGTACCAGGAAGCAACAATCCTACATTTACCTCTGCTTCCATTGCTACAACATAGATGATTGCCTGGGTTCATTGGTGACCTTAATATCTTATATTCCCGATAAGCACTTCTAAGTATACAAATTGTCAAAACTGGAAGGGTTAGCTAGAACACCTGCTTATTTCACATCCTTATATGCAAAGAGGATTACGAGGTTTAGAAAGTTTGCAAGAGAATCTGGAAACCAGGGGAAAGGTGAATAAATTACTGAAATGGTCTTGGGTGGCTGTTCTAGTTTTTCTTTTTTTACTTCCCCCCCCCCACCCCCCCCCCCCCCTAAATATCCCTATCTGGATTATACAGGCATCGTGGGGTATAAGAGTGACCAATACACTTCAGGACAGAACACTTTTTTTTCAGCTTGTAATAAACATGTAGAAAAGTTATTTTATTGCCCCACGCTCCTGGATCTCTTCTTGTTCTGCACTGAGGAATGATCCATTGCACAACTACGTAGTGGTTTTGTGCAGTGGGACAGGTTGGTCTTAAAATCAGGAGACTTGCAGTGTAGAGTGAGGCTATTTCTCATTTCTGTATCTGTCAGGGTCATTTCAGGAGCACATCGTGGGTACCTTGTGGCCTATTTCCCATCCTGGGAGCTGGGGTGTGGTCAGGGCATGTACCTGCCCTTGGGACTTGAAGGGCCCACTGGGGGACACTGTTACTGAAATGTACTCTATGTCTTTAATCTGGGTTTTCCTGAACATAGTAAGGGGTCCCTTTGAGTGTCTTGGTTAGTGCCTTCTGATGTGGAGTGTACTGTGGTTTAACACCAGTTACGTTGCCTTTTCCTGGCCTTATCACAGCTGCATCTATTCCCAGTCCTCTTGAACTTTGAATGTGAAAATAGTCTCAGCCTGCTTCTTCCAAAGTCAGTGGATGTCTTCATAGCAAATCTACCAATACACCTGGTACTAATTTTTAGTTTTGGCTGTCCCAACAGAAAAGCTGAGACTTTAGTTGGTAATCTATTGTGATCAATTATTTAGCAATAGGCTTTTTATCTCTGGGAGCACTGATTCATCACCCTGTGTGTTAAAGAAACATTGACAGTAAGGTTCACAGGCCTTTTTAACACATCGTTAAAGCTGCCCTGAGCCCTGGTATTTTGTACAGAGATGGTATATCTGAAGAAGCAATGGGAGGAAGGAAAACAGTCAACCTCCAAACTGTTTGCAGTACTGTTTGGAAGCCAAACAAAGGTGGGTGTGCTTGTGTGAGCAGAGCAGCCACTAAATAGGAAGGAGAGATGCAGGGCTAGGGACCCTGCCAGAAGGGATGTCAGTGGAGGCGTGCTCGGCAGTCAGCAGGAGCTGTAACTTGACAGGCTGAGCTATTTATTTTAAGAGCTGACTGCTCTTAAATATTCAGTGCCACTCAAAATACCTTTTGATTTTTATAATGCCGAGTGTGATGAGCAGCAGTTTAGAGCCTCTCATGTGCATTTAGTGTCACTTGTTGGCTGCACTACATGGATGACCTCTTACAAAGACACTGCTATGGACTTGGTTTACAGCATCATAGGATATTGCCTCGTTGCATCTATACCTGTATTTGGGTCTTTGCTTTCATGCTATGTCTGGAGTATTGTGAAATCTGTATTTGGCAACAAAAGTCATTTATTTTAGCTCTGTACATAAATTAATAGCCTGGATTTTCAGTGTCAGGCTTCCTCAGTACCTACTGGTGTCAGTGGAAATCATTTAACACTGCTGACTTTCAAGCCGTTCACTTTATGTGTGTAAACAAGTGTCCTTGAGCAATTGGGTGCAAACATAATGGTTTGAGTTCTATAATGCAAATTCTGTGACCAATTAAGGACTATTAATAGTTTTGGCATTATTAATTTAACTAATATTTATCAATATTTCAACACTATTGGTATTAGATGGGAGTCTTTGAAAGCCTCAGTGTATCCCGTTTTCATAATTAAGTCTGATTTTTGCAGTTACCTTTAATATCCCAGCTTGGGTACCTCAATTGAATCTAATTATATTACAATTGAAAAGAAGATATTCTGCAGACTGAAGCTGTAGATCAAGGCTCATTACTAAACCAGCTCATTATTTTTAATGAGCAACTTCATTATCTGATTCTACAGAGAACGAGACATAATTTTGTTGATGCAGAGAAGCTTGTTAAGTTTTGGTAGCCAGCAGCATATAGCTAACAGTCTGAATCAGGCAACAAAGTTGAAGAAATTAAATCAAAGGACCCTAGCCTATCCCCACAGGTGAGTTACAAAAGTCAGCCTGCAGGATCATTTTCTATTTCTTTTCTTTTGGTGTGAACTTTGTTAGACCACAATAGTTGTATATTACCTTATAACTGCTCTGTTATAGAAAAGGAATTGCAATGAAAATTCACAATAAGACAATTTTCAGGAAAGTTTTAGTCTTAAAAAGAAATGTCTTTCTCCCAGTCTGAGTACCTCCTGGGAGTGTTAGAGTACATGTAATGTTCCCTAGTGCAGCATTTTGTGTTTGGTCTCTGGATTAGTTTAAGAATGCATAAAATCACGTAGCCCAACAGCCCTGTTGGGAGGATGCAAAGTAGCAAAGCATCCCAGGTAAACCTACGTTCATACAGCCTGTTGTGGGTCTTTGTGTGCCTCCTGGCAGGGAGCTTGCTGCTGGTGATCTGCACCCTCTCGGGGATCCACAGTGAGGGAACAGGAGCTCTCTTGTCTGTGCTGTGAGGAAGAGTCTGCAGATCTGCTGCTGTATTTCCGTTACTGCATTGTCGAAAAGGAATGGGTATTAATAGAAAGTGACGATATAGCTAGAAAATATGCTTACTTTTGAGTCTGATAAACCTGTTTGTCTTCTTAGAGAGAAGCTATTTGCTGAAAAATGCAAAGTCTGAACTAAATTTATTGGAGACCTGGTTTATTTGTTACTGTTCAGGGTCATAAATGATGTGGTGTTTCCAGCTTTCACACTCCAGACCTGTGGTTAAGGGAAGTTGTCTGGGGTGCAGAGAGCTCAGCATCGGTTTGCTCCCCTTTCTGCCTAGGCAATGTAGAACCAACATCAGCAGACCTGCTGATACAGGGTGTTTGGGCTTGCCTTTGTGCTCATCGTGCTTGCCCTTGGAGAAGTATTTGGAGACCCAGATGATAAGAGAACTGAAATTCTTCAATGTGAATTTTTGTCAATGGTTTTTAATTTGGGCCAGTTCATGAACCTGTTAACTGGAGGAAATTAAGGTAGAGAGTCTGTGCGATTCAGCTTCCCTGCCCCAGTGGTGGTAACATGTAAAATTGCTGCAGCAGTTAGGGCTGCAGATGTGGGCACCAGCAGAGGCTGAAGCAGCCACAATCTGCCACATATCTCACTGTGAGCTGCCCCATGTACTCTATTGTGCTAAGATCGGGTGGCTCTTTCAGCATGAGGTGACTGCCTCCAACCCACCCCTCCCACCATGCTCAAAAAAAATGGTGTTTCCTGGCTCTAGCAATAGGTACATGCTAGACCACTGTTTTCTGCCAAGTGTCAAGATCACACTCTAAGAATAGGGATATTAAGTTTTCATATAAAAGTAATGAACAAAACAATTTTTCTTCATCTTCTGGGAAATATGAATTTTTAATTAGGCTGTAAATACCCTGAAGAATACACAATGCATACATTTAGTGTAGGCAGTCCCTTTGAAGTAATAAGCAACCAAAAGCAGGGCTTTATAAGAGGAAGTGTCAGCAGGCAGTCCTATCAGCTTGGTCTGTAATATTTTTAATCATTCAGATTCTATAGAAAAAATACCTATACGCTCAGGTAGACATCTGACTTACAAATTTTAATCCTGTGTTATGGGTCTGTAACAAGAAGTGGAAGAGCTGCAATAACAGGTAATGAAGAAATGGGTGAGCAAGACTGAAGTGGATATCTTTACGTAGAAAAATATTATGACCACCAGATGCTTGTATAATTTAATTCCAAAAAGGGGAAGGAAATAGGAAGGGACAGGAAAAGAAACCACAGTGTTTCTGTAAAAGAAATTAGTTTAAATTGGCAGTTATCATGGGTTCCACAGAAAAAAGAAAGGAAAAAAGAATTTTAGAATCAGTTATTTTATTATCTACAGATTATATTGGGTGACATGGAAGATAAGGGCAAACAATATCCATCTGAAATGGAGAATAAAAATCTCAGGAAATTGCATCCAAGTTAGTCCTAAATTCAGAGTCTAGATAGACTTTGTAGCATTTTTAAAACTCACAATCTGGGGAATAAGATGGTAACAAAAAAAAAAAAAGGAAAGTCAACAGTGTTGGCTCAAGAAGGTGGCACAAGGCCCACGTAACTGCCTTTGTGACTTGTAGTTCAGTTAAAAGTAGTGATGTGATACGTGGACTTTGATACTTTCCCATATGACAATGCTATTAGTTATAAGGCAGATACAGTCCAGATAGAAATCACTGTAAGGCGATCTCACAAGAGGATGAAGAGCATTCTAGCAGTGTTTGTTGTCAATTGACAGTTTTCATCCCCCTGGGAATTTTTGGATTCAGACTTATTCAGTATTGTCATAGCATGTTATATGGTGGGATAGAGAATACACTTATTAAATTCGTAAGTAGTATTTGAACTAAATTCACTTACGTTGGAAGAAGCTCTTGGGAAACTACAGTGTATAAAATAACAAAATTGGGAAGATGAGAAAGTAAACACAATTGTGTTTTACTGTGAAGTTAAATGCACAAATAGAAGACAAGAACTTGCTGGGCAGCAATACAGTAGACATCTGGCTGTTAGAAAACAAATGAAATATATGTCAACAGTTTAATAATTCAGAAAAACAAGACTTGATGCTGGTCAAGCTCTTATTAAAATAAGTGGCAAAGCTTCTCTGTTTCAGTAAAAGTAAATTAAGGTCCTTGTTTGCTGCACTTTTCAGTGATATAGATATAAAGATGTGTTATAAATAATGCTCTTCCACTTCTCTTCCTTTCTTCCATTTTTGTCAGTTTAAGTTACTGGAGTCAGTACCTGAAATGGAGGGATTTCCTTATTGCTGTGACTGTTTCTAAAAGATCTGTCTTATTCCCCCTACTTGTGGGTGATAAACCAAACTACAAAGCATTTCACGTGCAATGCATTTAGTATTCTATTTTTTTCCCCATTTTAAGGGTACTTTTTGTTTCAGTCAGAGGTGTTAATGCGGTATGTATGACATACCAAAATTAGAGTGAATCTTGCAAGTACAAATTTCAAAATCAAAACCATAGTGTTACAGTTTATAGTAAGGGCGGTATAACGTTTGTCTGAGTTCTTGGGTGCTCATTCGGTGTTGAGTTCAAGTCCCACCTAATCTAGTAAAATCCTATTTTGATGTCACTGAAGTTGATATAATTATCCTTATTTATTTCTTCCTATGTGCAACTTTTGACATCAGTTACGACAGGAGTGCTTTGGGATCTCATTGATTTTAACAGTATCAAACCCTAATTAAATTGGCTGCACTGTCTCAAATCAATTTCATGATTTGATTTGTGACTAGAACTAATATTGTTGACCATCAGTAACAGTGCTCATATTTTGCATACATGACATTTTTATGCAAATCCCTCTAAGTGGGTAAAGACCAACAGAACTACAGCAGTGTGTTTTTACATAGAAAGGAATCAGATTTATTTTCTACCATACAAGTATGCTTTCAAGTTCTTTGAAATTCAAGTATATTTGTGCTGTCTTTTAATGTCTTAAAGCCTTCCTTCCTGTGTATCTTATTATATTAATTCTTATGCTATAACAGAGCAATTTTACAACATATAATCCTCTATTTAAGTAATTTCTTCTCAACCTAAAGCTGACTGTGCACTATTTCTGTTTTGTTGGGAAGGTTTTTTCAAATTTCTTTTTCCAAATCAGTACATGTCAGAATTAGAATTGATCAGAAGTGATGCTGCCTATTCAAGTCAGAAGCAATTATCATTAGGCTCAAAACACACCAGTATCTTCAGAGCACAGGTAGCTGATAATGAGCCAGAAATTACACTTAGAGGGTGTACCTCATGTACTGTTTTGATATGCTATAATGTGCAGTGAATACCCATACTAGCACTGAACAACATTAGAGGTCAGAGTGTTTACAGTATCAGAGCTCTCATTTCTTTGCCTTCAATTTTAAATTCTGATTTTAGGTATGCAATGCTTCTTGATGGGTCATATTTTTCACATAAGCTTTTTTCTTGTTTAGTGCTAATATTCCTCTTTCTGAGAAATTCCTTTAAGTATCTTTAAAGGGATCAGAAGTGGATTAAATCTAGGGGAAATAATTATAGTTAATCTTTCAGGCTGAATTTTGCTCATTCTTCATGTTCAGTCCTGTTCAGATCCTCCTGTTCAGTAATAAAATTCAGTAATCTATGTCCAGGTGGGCTGCAAGAAGAGCCTGTTGTCCCGATTCTTCTCCCGCCATGTCCCCTAATTGCAGCTGCTTTTGGGGGTTTGGGGCCCCCTGGAGAATCATTTAACTGATGATTCCTGCAAGACCAGGCAGATCTGGTAAGCTTACCGCCAGGTAAACCTTAAACAAAGCTCTGAATCACTGCAATGCCAGCCCTCTCCAAACTTAGAAGCCCGCAGAAACTTCTAAGCTTTTATTTGAAGAAATCACTCCGGAATCCTTCCCATACATCTCATGCAATTCTGACCCTATTGTGATTCTGTGGCTCATCAGAATTCCTGTTGGTAACACCACAGGTTCTTTGCTTGGAATAAAAAAGTCCTTGGCACTGGCCTAGGTGCAGAGTTTCTCTTCTATATATTGACACTTTTAAGGTGATGTTTCAATATGGGATGCTACCGTGCTCTTGTAGGAAATATTTCCTTCAGTTTTTCCTTCTCTTTGTAGCAATAATTTATTGCCACAAAGTAATGCATGCTACAAAATGTGGTAGTATAGGTTGCTGACAAAAAGGAAGACCTGGGTATATGTGTATAAAAAATAAATGAAGAAATGTTGCTTCTGATGACTGAAGTCAATAAACTAGAGAATCTCTAAGCACCTTATCGAATATTCATGTTTGGTAAATACTAGTTTGTGTACTATTATTCTCTAAATATGCCTGAATGGGTGGTAAGTAAGTGTTGTAGCTGAGGTGGTAAGACCCAAGAAAGTAAATGTGCAAACAAATGGTGTGCATTTCTGAGGAAGACAGTTGTATCATTAAGAATAATTTTTATAATCATGATTACCAGTAAAAAGAAACATACTGATTTTTTTAGATATGCTGCTTGCTGTTTCCCAGAATAAATTGAGATGAATGGTGTGAAGTGGGGATTATTTTTGCTTTTACAGTGAGTTTGTTAGCTACTCATCTTGTAAGTAATTTAAAGAAACCTAAAGAAAAGGACCTAAAACAAAACCTGAGTGAAGGCAGATTTTTTTTTTTTTAAAGCAGATTTTGAAGTGCTACAGTGCCAAATGAATTATTCTGAATGTAAAGCAGGTTGTCATGCAGAATCCTGAATTCAAGAGCTAGGTCTTGACTGGCAGTAGGAAAATCATTATGAAAAAAAATCAAAATTAGTGGTTGAATTAGTAGTGGCCTTAACCTAATGCCAAGTAGAATGGTCTAGTGAAACACAAGCAATACAGGGCCTGTTGCAGGCAAACAATGATTAAAATAGGTGCTGAAGTGGCATCTGGCCATGGAGATCCTGAGAAAAAAGGAAGCTAATCATTATTGGATTAGAGTTTCTTAATGTAGTCTATGGATTACTGCAGCTGTAAATATTCTTTGAAAGAGCCATGCTGCCAGGGTCGCTGTGATAAATAGATGCCCTTGGAGCTCTCCTCCAGGGAGTATTTAGAAACTGTGAAGGTAGAAATAGCATAAATAGAGTACATTCCCTTTTCAATAACTTATCCTGGCTTCACATACTGAGTTTTTTATTGGTTTGTTTTTTCAGTAGGGAAAATCTAAGAGTCCAAATAATGTTCAGCCTTGCAATATCCTATAATCACAGCTCCTTTTTGACTCAGTCTTCTGGAGGGTTTGAAGAAGGATGTCAGTGGGTCAAAGAATATTGTTTTGGTGGCTGGTTTCACCAGGTGTACTCTGAGAATAGCCTGTTATTTTCATATTTTTTCTTCTCCTAAAACCATATTTTTTGAGAAATGTTTGTATTCAGAATTAATCACTCAAAGTGGTAATGTTGTCAGTGATTAAAAAGATACTAACAAATAGCTGCAGAGTAGCCAAAAATTTATTTATCTGTAGAGACTGATACATAAAAAAAAAAATCAGTATCTGTTTTAAATAACAAAGATCAATGATAACAATATTGATGAACTGCATGCTTTTTATTTTTATCAACAAAAATACTTTTCTTCAAACATTACTGGGAAAAAGTCACAGGCAAGGGAAATATGACCTGTTTAAGTACTTATAATATGATACAAGTGACTTTTTATGGAATAAATACTAACTTTACAGAGGTCAACTGGTAGTTTTAAAAAGCAAAACTAAGTGCTAAGACTACTTTAAAGTTGTCATAATTGTAAATTTGGGAATTATTTTGCTTTGGTCTTAGTAACAGCCTTTCTGTAGTTCAACCACTTTTCTATGTTGGTCTTATTTCAGTTTTTGGTTGTCGGTGCAGTGGGTTTCCTTTATCCATTGCAGTTAAAGCAGTATGTCATTTTATTTTTTTTCAGATGTGGACCATGTATTGACTGTAAGTGTTCTTAGCAGAAATGTGCTACGCAGGGTTTACAGAAGCATGTTAACAGAGGGTTCAGCGGCTGGATGAGACCGTAGGCTGTTGGTACTTAATGATTATGTTAATTGATGTAAGGTTTTAGCACCCTTTAACCAAGACATTTCAAATATTCATATAGTTGGATGTCTGTTGGGATTTGATTAATTTCTTGAATGTTTGTCTGGACAACTTTTGAGACTGTAATATACAAGACTTTTAAGGCTTGTGGGAAAGCTCCTTTGAAGTTAACAGGCTCTTTCCAGATAGAGAAATGTACTGAGAGTTGTTTGACCCGTTTCCTTCCTATCAGCTCTCAAGTGTACATGTTATAGCAGTTGCACAAAGGAATAAAGTGCCACCTGATTGCAGCTGATCAACTGAGGAAGTAATGACTTTTTAAAACCTGAAACTATTTGAGAAATATGTTCAGTCCTATCCTTTTTTTCCTGTTAATGAAATGTTCAATTAAAACTTATGAGCGGAAGGTACATGATAAATAGACTTCATTAGGAAATCTACATTACAGAGGATATCAAGGTTTGAGTCTTCATTCACAGCAGAATAAAGACTTCCTTTCCACATAAATGTTGTCCAAATTAGATAGTCTGGAAAGAGTACTTTCTAACATACTTTCTCAGGTCAGTCTCTAATTCTCTTTTTTTGGCCAACTCTACTGCTGAAATATGTGGACATCACTTGATATTTATTTTCTGCAGTAAGTCCTGATCCAGAAAAGCCATTAAGGATAGGTGTAATATTAACCGAGTAGTCCATTGATTTAAATGGGGCAATCTTGAAGTGCAGATATTTAGCTACTTGCTTGTACTGGGACTAGTTCAGGGAATCTAAACACATCAGATTCACAAATACCTGCTGATACACTGAGCAGTAGTTAGTGCCTTCTTGACTGATGCATCAAGAAACGATAGGAAAAAAAACTAAACTATTCTCATGTGGATATCTATTTTCTCAAACTCCTGTAGCACCTCTAGCAACATCTCTTCATTTAATATCATCCTGTTCCATGAGCTCTTTGCCATCTGTTTGCATATTTTTTCTGCTATTGTGTGTATAACCAAAAAGTGGCATTGTTGCCCACTTTCTGTATCTGTAATTTGATCGATATATCACAGCCTGTTGGCTGAGCGTGTAACTCTCAAGTGCTTATTTTCTCTTTTACAATTGGTTCACGACATGTATGTGATGCAAATGCCTACCCCAGTCTTTTCACAGCCTCTATTACCTTGTTTGTTACCCTGTCCATTATGTTGGTGCCTGCTGTGGTTTTTCTCTTGTACACTATGTACTTTTGCTGGAGAACATATGTATACTTATATACAAAAACTATATATATAAGTGTATAAAAGTATGGGTGTATTTTCTATTTCGGATGTTTTAAAATTCTGTATCTTTAGTACAGAAATGTTATGTGCACTGAAATTTGCTATTAAGGATTGTCTATGAAAATAAAAATACTTAAAACATGCAAACAAACCAAAGTCTCAAACTACATCTCTCCTGAATTTTCAAAACAGGGATACCTCCATTTCTGAAAAGCTAAATTGAGGATCCTTCAGGGTATGGATTTTTTAAAGGGATCAACATGTTTGGAGAAACAATGCCTATCTTTGAGCATCTGAAAGCACTGAAACTACTAGGAGAGTTAAGCATCACCCATGGAAACACGGATGGCAGAATTTGATTAATCTGCCTCCTCTTAAATTGATTTCTGCACCATTTTGTTGCTATTCATTACAATTTTTGTCATAACTTTCTCAATATGTGATCTTCAAAAGGGAATGGCATTTTACCATCAGTATTGCACTTGAGGCTTGGAAAAGGAAGATTTAACCAGTAAGAGTTACCAAGTGACTTTACATTTAACATCCCTAAGAAATTAGGCAAATAATAATGATCAGGTTGGCAAGTAGCTATTGGGACTTATAAGCACACATCATGCATACATATATATGCATAGTTATACACACATTAAAATGCATGTAAAACCTGTATGTAGCAACTATGTCTAAATGCTAAATTGAGTATGATTACTTGTCTATTCCTTTGGGGAAAATAATTTTAATAGGTCTAGTGTTAAGAAGATGTGTGCCTTTGTCAGTTTTACTTGTTCCTACAGAACTAATTAAAACAGGATTTTTAGTCTGACTGCAATGTTCCATTCTAATATAATTACAGAAAAAATACCAAGGCTAGTATGCTTTGTCCTGGTGTCCATTGTCTTGTTTGGTTCCTTCAGCTGCAAACATTCTAGGCCAATGAAGATCACTATCTGCTTCTACAATGCCTGAAACCATAGAAGACTCTTTTGGAAAAAAAGAATTATATATTTAAAAAAAATATTAAATAATTCAAAACTATGACCCTTTTTGCAGGTTTGTAAGACTTGCATCTAATTGTCCACTGCATTTGTTTTAGCATTAGGACAAATAACAGTATTTCTGCTGTGAGGATCAAAGTGAGTCCTATTACTGAAATGACTGAAGAGCAGCAGATATAATGTGTGCTAGGAAAACGTATGTTTCACTTTTTGTTTTGCAATAACTTATAAAATTAGTCGTTTTCCTGGCTTGGTCTTCCTGCCCTAGCCTTACTCTAAGCCATGGTGAGTTTGGGCAGGCAAGGTGCCTGCTCCTTCCCTCTTATCAGCACCACTGATGAGTTTCTTCTCCTGTTTGGGGAGGAAAAAAAAAGGAGGGGGACTTCATCCTCTTGGGAAAGACCAGGACTGACTTCTTCAGCTCTGGGAGATCCTTTAGGAGTTGCAGGAAAACATTAGACATCCACATGGTTGATTCCTAGTAAGAGGTGTGAGAAGTTATGGGCTGCTGCTACCCCTCAGACACTGAGATAAATGATTTAGCATATGAACCAACTTCTTTGCCTCCTGAAGGAGGCCATATTTTTAGCAACTGTACAGACAGTCCTAATTGCCATCAGAAGATAAACAGGTATTTCCCTCTTGTAGATGACATTCCCTTGGGTAATATCTATCCCCACTTCTCTATATTCCGTGGTATTTGGGTGCATCTCAGCTGCCTTTAAGGTAGTTAGATCTGCATGGATCAGGTACACCGAGCTCTTCAAGGCACCCCATGCCCCCAGGAGGAGCACCAATCAGCCTGGTGCTCCAGGCTCTGGCACAGAGTGGGCAGCACTGCTCTGCTCATTTTGTTGCCCTCAGCAATTTGCACTTCCAGTTATCTGCCTGCTTTGTGCCTAGAGACAGTTTTGTACTTTAAAAACAGAAGAAACTCCAACAGAAGAAAAAAACAAAACCAAACCCCACCAAACACACAACAAACCACATTAAGTTCCAAATTTTAAGTTTTTTTTTTGGGAATTCTGAATAAATCAGAAGGTGTTATCAAGACTGTTTAGTGTAGAAATCTTAGTTCATTCATACTTATATATATTTTGCAAACATGGGCACAAAAAAAACCCACAACCCCTTTTTCCAAATGAGCATACCAGTAATTAGTATTGCTGCACTTGTAGCCTGACAGTAACATACTGGCTGTTTTATTTGTTCTGTAATATGGAATGGGTATTACATTTGGATTATAAAGCAACAAGATGAATGAATCGGGCTGTATCGATTGAACTTCTGCACCAGTCAGTAATCATTTTGTTTCTCAAGCTTTTCTGCTCTCAGAGTGGGAATTAAAAAATGGTTTAATTAGAACGTGGGGAAGTATCCCCTTCAGTCAGCATCTGCTAACAATAAGGAAAAAGGGCTTAAAGCAGAAAGGCCCAATGACTTGTCAAAGGAAATGGGAAGTCATGAAAGATGGTGGTGGTTGTTTCTTAATCAGACTCGAAAAAACAGTCATAATGTGTTTTGCTTAGTTTTTTTTAGCTTTTCCTTGTTTAATCATAGTATCATCTACCTAACCAGCCAACTATGATTTTTCAAGAACTGTCTTTTTTTTAAAGTCTTGTAATTAAATTGTATTCCATTTAAACAAAAAAAAGTTGGGAACATACAGTAATAGAGAATTAAGGAAATTTGTCCAAAATTAAAAAAAATAATAATAAATTAATAACCTCCATGACCAGCCTCAACCTAATATTTTTTTCTTTTATGAATTTAAACAACAAAGCAATGCACCTCAATCCTGTAGAAGTTAATGAGATATCCATAGTGATTTGTCCTTTCCATTGCTTTTTTATAGTTGACTTTTCCATTGGGCTGTCCACTAACAAAAACGTTTCTATCGAACTTAACTCCAACAGCATTCATTATAGGACTGAAATAATTCAGTAGTTTTACTTCCACATGATTTGCTGATTTTCTGTATCCTAGTAAACAAGAAAAGCATTCTGCTGTGTATGCTAATGCCATGTATGTGATATGAAACTGGATTTGCCCTATGTGTGATTATTTATCTCTACAACACTTGCAATTCAAATGCAAGAGCCACAATGCTTTTCATTTTAGAATCAGCATATTTTGAAATACCTTAGTTTGGAACAGATAAAAATACCAGTGGTGGAATTTAGTCTTCTATGGGAGACCTCACATGAAGGTCTCCCAGAGCTTCATGGGGCTTCTCAAGGCCTTTTGTTAAAGGGTTGAAAGTCACCCAAACAGAGGAAAAGTTATGAAATACAGCAGCTGAATTGTTGGTGTAGAAAACTTACCTACTGACAAAAATGACTAGCAGATTGTTCGCTTTTCTCCACAATAGGATTCAGAAATAGCTATTTAATACTCCTATTCAGCTTTTGTTGAAATGATGTTGGTTTCCTGTGCTTTGAGTTCATTCTGGTCTGTGGCAATGCTGGTGTGTTTTTTTCTTTTACCCTAAAAAAAAGAAAAAGCTCTCAAACTGGGTTGAAAGTTATTTCACAAAACCACCACCAACTACAACAAAGCAATAAATTCAGAAGTATACAACTGAAAAGTGCTTTTCTCTAGGTTATGAACTGGCTGAGGGCACTAGGTGGGAATTAAGACTCGGGGCAGAGGTGCAGCAGGTAGCAGCCAGGGGTTATTTTCTGTTGTGCATTTTGGGGCTACCTCCTGCTGCTCCTGCTCCCAGGAGCTCTCAGCACTGCTGGTGCTGCAGAGGCTAACGAGGCAGGGCTGCAGCTCAGGGTACAAGGAAGGGAGAAAACCAGCAGGGTTTAACCAAGATTACATCAAAAAGATGAGGTCTGTTTTTCTCTAAAATGACACTTGCTCTGCGTCAACTCTGGATGCTGGGGGGGGGGGGGTGGCTGGAAAGGAGGAGAGGGACATGCATTCCAGTAATGAAATTTAAGATGTAGCAGTGATTTTTTGGCAGACTTTGGCTGAACACCCTGGGACAGGGATGCAGGATGGCAGAGTTTGTTACCTAGCAACTGCGGGAAGATGATTAACTATTTGGTACCCGTCATTGCTGCCTCTCCAGCAGGCAGTGCAGAAGCTGAGTTTCTGTAGAAAAGAGGGTTGGGAAGGTTTCTTCTATTTATCTTCTATTTACAGTGTGATGTTTTATAGAGGCTATGATTAAACTGTTAGTAAAGAAAAAAATTACTGCCCTGAAACGTTGTAGTTCCTATTTAAACTACTGTAAAGCCATTGTAGGGTCTATTAGTAGGTTGTTTATAACCGTGATTGTGTCTGTCACCAGCCGTAACGTTCCTTCTGCATTTCTGCAATGTGACTTTCTGTATTGTGTAACATGGATGGGATGTCAATTAATCATTTACTAACTTCCTGCGAATGTGAATTTTGAAGATCAGAGATTCTTCTGCTGCAAATGAAAAGTACAGAATAAATTGCCTATATATTGTAGATCAGACTCCAAGCAGGAGTCAAGTTTCTGTAGTTAAGAACAGCTGCTGTTGTTCCAGTTAAATCAAAGTACCCAAAACAGTTACTAACAGCTGAGGATGTAACCAATAACATGGTGTTACTGGATAACAGAACTGTTTTTCAGACGAGAACTCCTTTTAGATGCTATGGCTTCAATAGTTTGCTAAGTGAGATGTGTGCAATGTGCAGGAAACGCAGAGGATATTTAGAGGGCAGTAGAGGACAACAGATCAGACTCAATTATGAGTCCTGTAACCCAAAATGAAGACAAGCTGAACTTAAATTACTTGTAGCCTTTGGTATTAGTGTTAGTAATCGATATCTTTGTCAGGGTGCTTGTGGATATGTGATATTATTTAGATATTCCAGAGCACAGCTAAATTGGCTTTTTGTGATAGTTAAGTAGAAACCTTGATAAGTGTTACTTAATGTTTGTTCAATTTTCCCAAACTGGGTTGTTCTTCAGGTAACAGCTATTACTTATCAATGTCACGATGATAAAACCATTTGGAGATTTTTGTGTTCTCTAAATATACAGAATTGCTAAAGTTATTTTTATGATTTTCCTAAAATTGTTGCATAGAACATATCTGCAAAGAGGCAACAGGCAAGACAGTCCGTCAATCTCCCTATCAAATAGGGGAAGAAATTCCACGGTCTGGTGGGTAGATATATGTATATACTTAGACGTTTATATATAAAGGTGAAATAAGAGGGTGTTGAACACAAATGAAGTTATCAAAATTTTGCCTAGTAGCATTCCCATATTACTTTATCAGCTGCAAATAAATATAGATTCATAAAATCTATAGTAATAGAGTTGTAGGCAGTGTGTCTTGGTAGTCTGCTACTAGTAGTCAGCCATTATAGCCTTTGTTTTGTGTGCCTCTGTTATTTTAAATGTTCTCATGAAAACTGAGAAATGGAAACTTGAATAATTTACCTTTTTTCAATCTGTTTTTTTAACTTGTTCAACCTCATCATAAACCTCATTATAGTTTTCTCACATTTGTTATGTGAGTAGCGATTTACTAATAGTAGATTCTATTATGAAAAAAAAAACGACTGAAAACAGCAATGAAAACTCGAAAGAATACCATGAATATGATGTGCTAATAGCTGCACAGACAACTTTAAATTTCATCAACACACTGTAATGTTGTTACTGTCTATATAGCTGAAACACCAATTTTGATTGTGAGTTAATATTTTGTCACAGTTTCTCATATGAGAAATAAGTAACTGAAATTCTAACTTCGGGCATATCAAACATTATTCGTCTTTTAGGTGACAGTGTAGGAGCCCCATACAAGAATATTTTTCTTTTTCATTTTATTTTCTTTATTATTCATGGTTCTGTCTGACCTGTCTGGCTTCGCACTGGAATGGAATTAAAAGTGTTCGCATGAAACCTCACTTACAGTTTACTGTTTCTATAGTGAAAGTAGTCCAGTCTTTCATCTCAGCACAGATACTTTCAGGTGAGATGAAAAAGTTCTAAGAGAGGATAAAAGTAAAGAGAATTTTGTGTTCATCTTGTTTCCTATAGCTGATGATGACAAGGAAATTGTGAGGTGGTCATTGAGATAATTGCCCCTGTTCTTCATTCCAATTTTGAACAGAAGTATAAAGTTTTGCAATATGTAATTTTCTTTGCACTGTAGAATTAACAGGCATCTGTTTGCAAGAAATGTGGGATGGTCATAGAAGTTGTAAAGCTATTGCAAGAACTCAAGACGAAAGGACAGTAGGAGTGGAGCTGTAGGAGTCTAACTGTATTTTATCTCCAGTTACATTGTGCAAACCCTACAGAAACATAGTCTAACGGTTGGCAATATTTTGTTATTATTTCTCTGAAAATGTTAATTCCTCTGAGACAGATGACTGTCGAGGCAATAGCCTGTTGAAGAGGAGGACCATTGTGCCCGTTACTGGAAGTAAGTTCTGGGCTGTTAGTAGCCAGCTCTGACATTGGTGTGAGCATCTCCTTGCATGCCAAGATGGCTGCTTCCACCAAAAGGCACTGAGTTTGTACAATTGTGCATCAAACAGTGATAATAGCATGCTGGTATCCCATTCTATTTAGTCTCCTCATTATCAGTATGGTTTTAGACCACAGCTGCAGAAAGCCCGGACTGATTTGAGGGGAGGAAACAAATAGCCAGGATATGTTAAACACAAAAGACTGAAAAATGTTTTAAAATAATTTCAAATCCTTCCGTGAAGTGGCCACATTCCAGGGTGACAAAAACTGAGTTTTAGTGATTTCTGTGAATCAGCCATCCTTGTCCTGGCAGAAGACTGGAGGCAAACAGAAATCATAATCAGTAAAAAAAAATAGCATTTTATTTCTCACTATCTGCTCTGCATTGGTACATGTTTAGACAATATAGGAATTACCAATGAACTTGATCAGTAGTTATTGTTAAAAAATCATTAGGTTTTGCATTGTGACTTGTTGGCTTTGTGATACTGTGATGCTTTCTTGTGCTCCCCAAGGGCGAGCAGCAGGAAGGTCACACTTGCCGGGAGCAATGGAGGGTGACACGCCATAGCTGGTGGCTCCATGCTGCCTTCTGGGGTGCTTGCCCTTTCGATCCTGGTCTGAGACTCATGCAGTAGGACTTTTCTTCTGAGAACCAGTGCAGTGATCCTCAAACAAGGCCATCAATCTGATAAATGCTCCTAATTTCTTAGTCCCAAAAAGGAATTTTGAACTTAGGGCCTTGCTTCTCAGTTCAGTCCTGCTGGATTCAGACCTTTACCTCCAGGGCCATACCTGCAATCCCCCAGCATGCACTGGAATGGTACCAAGTGACAACATTTATGTCACAGAGCTAGTCATTAATGTGGTTAACTTGGCACATGTATAATGAATGAAAGGGAAATGCATTTTTTCCCTGTACAGCACTGCTTTGTTGGGTGGTTAATTTGTGGTAATCATAAATATCCATGAATTTTGATGATAATTTGTTCATCTCACAGACTAAAGTCCTTGCTTTATATTTCATTTAATGGTTCAAAGTTAATTGGAGACATGCTTTGGAGCTGGCCAGGAAAAGCATGGACAGATGCAACCAAGCTATCTGTGTGTGCCTCTCAGGCTGTGCTGTTCTCTGCTCTTCCACAGAAACAGATCTCTCCAGATCTTTTCTCTATGGATGTGTAGAGCTGAATTGTTTCTTTTTTCCCTCCTGTGTTTTTTCAGTACGTGTTCTTGGCTTGGTGTTATTGTTAACGTAAAATGTTCCAAATAGGATATAATTTTCATAACGGTTATGTAAAGGAAAATTTCAATTACTCACTGTGTGACATCAGACTAAAGACTAGGTTTTCTTCCTGCTTCCTTGCAGTGTTCAGTTAAATGGTAATTAGTGAAGATTCTTTCAGCATCCTATTGAAGTAACTATTGCATTTCAAAGACACATCCCAATGTAAAACTTTAAATTGTAATAGGAAAAGAGCAAATGTTTTTCTGTGACTGAGAGTATTTGAAATGCTAAGCTACACAGATTTCTTTCCTTCCTGATTTTTCTCATTGTCCTTTCACAGACATTAACACAACTCAGGCTTAGAATATAACATGACATGAGGCAACAGCAATATAAAAGAGGTCTTTGAAGCTGTTTCTTTTTATCATGCTTTGTCCTTAACAGGGTTTCTCTGGTCTAATTCCTTTGCAGTTCTAAAGAGAATTACATTTCAAGTTCCGTAATTGCACCAGGGAATTGAAACCTTGTATTAAAAAAACAAAACCAAACAAAACCCAACAAAGTATTCTGTCCAATACTGATCTTATCATCAGCTAGACTTGTATGGTGATTTATCACAAGAAAATGTTTTGAATGTTGTAGTAAAAATTCTTCTTAATATGTGTGTCTGTGAAAAATACAAATAGTGTTAATATAACTACTTTTTGGTAGACATTTTGACCTCCACAGAATGTGTTTAAAAAATTATAGGCTAGCACAAATACCTCAAACTTCAAAAATTTTTTTTAACTGAATCTGATTTATCACTTTCATTGCTTATTGCCTAAAATATGGTATCAGTGATGTATCTTTCTGTAATTTTTTATGTTATTTGTGCACAGTTCTTCAGAAGCATTAGCTGATTTGAGGGTACTTCTTTTGGTTATTCTCGCAAGAAGTCTTGGTGATGCTCTGCAGTGTTCTGTTGATTTACATGTGTAGCAAACTTACAGATGTAGGTTGTCTTTATCTCTCCCCAAAGTGTCCAAATAATGTTGTGTTTTTTATTATATTAGGAAAAATCTTGTGTAGGTCAATCCAAAAATAAATTTATTGACAAAATGAAAAGCCCTTCCTGCAGCTGAAGCAC
Source organism: Cygnus olor (assembly GCF_009769625.2). Classification (NCBI taxonomy): domain Eukaryota; kingdom Metazoa; phylum Chordata; class Aves; order Anseriformes; family Anatidae; genus Cygnus; species Cygnus olor. The sequence continues at coordinate 32,224,856 of NC_049174.1, read as the reverse complement.
ATGTAATAGAATAACTACATTTGAATCTTTTATCTTTTTTAAGGAGAGATTTTATTTATTTTAATCTTCAGCAGTTGTGGAACCAAAATTTATTTATGGCACTGAATTGTGAGTTCATTTATCATATAAATAATGAACATATAGTCCTGGGTTCTGAAATGGCATCAGAAAACTGTTATTGTTATTAAGGAGTGAAACAGATTACAACAACCTCTAGTCATAGAGGCGTTTATTTTTTTCCTTTTGAAAATTCAGGCTGATCTCTGGTCACAGAAAACCATGGTAAATTTCCTCCCCAGCTTACAACTATGTTGTTTTCAATGGAATAACATCCAGGTATGCTACAGGTAATCTGACTGCTACTGTAATTTAAAAACACATCTGAAGGTTGAGTTATTATCTGTCCTGTTTAACAATGAATTCTGAGTTCATTTTGGAAGATGGTGCTTCAGTATTCTTTGACAACACAACAATTTAATCTATATTAGAAAGCATTAATTATATTTAAATATAGCTCATAGATAAAAAAAAAAAAAGTTGGTAGTTTACTAAAGCTATATTTGAATGGAAAAGGTGTAAATATTGGAAAAAAATGCCAATGGTCAAGCTATTCTGGATAAGCTTGTTATGTAGTATTGTAGCAGAGGTATGGAAAATGTTATTTTACTTAAAAAAAAATTACTAATAGCTGTATGGAGTATGAAAAGTTAACCCTTGGTATCCTGATATATGGAAGATGCATAGCTTACTACTTAGGCAAATGCTTCCATAAATCAGCTGAAAGTCCTGCATGTTGTGTTTCAGCTTAAGGGAGAGAACCCCTACTGACACAATCTGAGCAGTAGACATCAGATATAAATTCTTTGTTTTAGGGATAATACGAGAAAAAAATAATATAGCTAACTTTTTTTTTCTTTGCCTTTAAAAATAATTCAATTTCCATGTACTGTGAGTGTCCTTTATTATCCTTTGGGTATCTACATAGACACCACGCTATACAGAAATATCAAATTATGTTAGCGCATCATTCTTGTAAAATGTTGTAATATTATTAATAGATTTAACTATAGGAAAGCAAGGCTGAATGTCACATGAGTCCATGTTATTGCTCCAACACAGTCATATGGGAAATTACTTAGGTAAGCATTTTATATCCTTAAATAGGACTGTGGCATTCATTATTCATAGGATAAAAGCATGCATGATCTTACATTTTTACATGAATTAGATCTATACAGATGATAATATCTGTTTTTAGTGAATGCTGGAAGAAATGTATTATATAAAGACATAACTTCTAGAAAAATAATTATAATTTGGTTGTTATTCTCCGTCTATCTGTATCTAACTGTAGTCTTTTTGCTTACACCAAGATTGAATGTGTCTGCATGTTTTGGCCTACAGTGCATAGGCCCTATTGCATTAGTTTCTAAGTCTGTAATTACAGCTTTTACACGGTCATGGTTCATAACAACTTTCTTCATTCTGGGGAAAGACACTTGGCAGATGCGTTTGCCCGCATCTTTACCTCATGAAACCTACCCAGAATGAGGTATTTGCCACAATTCCACTCAGAAATTGAAAATGTGGTGGTTTCGTACTGAAAGTGCCAATCTCATTCCCGCATCCCGTCTGTTACACACTTACTTGTTACCTTCTTCCTGTATTATGAATGTTTTCCTAAGCTCTTTGCCTGATTTCACTGTAAATGGCTGATACCTGATGTCTCTTCTAAGCTGCTGGTTTCCTCTTTGATCAATGAAAATTATCTGTAGAACTGTACATTCAGCAATAGAAATTCAATTAGATTACCAGAGAAAATGATTGAAAACCAGCACAACTTTGTACTGCTGTAGTACTTTTTCTGAACATGGTTGCAGATATCATGCCCAGCTTCCCTGCTTACACTGGGCAGTTTTGCTACTCTGAGGGAAACATCTGTTCCAGAAGCGATCATGCTGACAGCAAGTCAGTGCAATGAGAGATTTGCCACGCTTGAGATTTGGATGTGAGGTTAGCCTACAGCCCTTTGTTTAATCGATTATTGAGCGTATTTAAATAGAAGGCTACAGTCTGAATAAAAAAAAAAATCTGAATTGTCTATGATATTCTTCTATCCTCCATGCAAACCTCTGCAATCACAGTTCGGCTTTTTTCTTTAGAAGCCTTAAGCTCTTGTATGTACCAGGAATCTGGTGTTTACAAGCATTGAGACTCTAAAATAGTGTCTTATTTTTATTTAATGATGGAAAAAAAAAATCCATTGAGCGAGTATTCTGAGAAACAGTGAGTGGCACTGTTGGTTTGCAGCTATGAAGCTACAAAGACGGAAGCAGAACATTAATCAACATTTAAAACAACAACAAAAAACAGTATCTGTTTTAAACGGATGGAGTTTTTCTCAGACTGTGTTGGAGCTCTTAGTGTGGCTTGCAGAAATTCTTAGGTAAAGATGACATAAAATAATAAGAAGACTGAATTTGGTCATTTCTGTCTGTCAGCATGACATTGTGGTTTGTCATAGAAGGAAAAATGCCCAGGTGACTGAGTTTGGGGTTAATGGCAGTAAAATAATTTGGCAAAAGCCCTGGAAAAGCAATGGCTTCCTCACTCAAGGCAGGCCTGTTAGCGTTTGTGGGTTTCAAGGCTTACTACAGCAAAATCATACCTACGGCAGAAGAGCAAAGGGAATATGTTCAGATTATTTGGCAACTATTTAGAGATCATCTCTAGAAAACAGGTTGTAGTTATCAAGTCTATTTTTGGGAGGTGAAAGAGTTATGCAGGCTTGGAGTTTAACAAGTAATAGCCTGGGTAATAACACCCCAGTGAAAGACACAATGAGACCTGTGGGATTCCTTTTGCTGATTGTAGAGAGCTTTGCATCAAGAGCTTAAATGCATTTAAATGTTTGCTTATTTGTTTTTGAAAAGATAAAATGCATGCATGTTTTATCTAATTTTATTTTTAAAAACATGGTACACATCTGACCATTCAATATGCCTGGGAGAAGACATGTATGGATGTTGCTAGTCTCCTCCTAAATGTGCAGTAATCTGTCCAAATCATATGCACAATTTTTTTTTTTTTTATATTGAACCAAGAATTTAGTGTGCATGGGCTCAATACCTTTATGCTTGGTCGTCAAACATTGAAATTTATTTCCTATCATGTAAATGTCATTTAAAGAGAGAGCAAAGACTGTCATTATCACCAATCCTTTTTTTTCCTGATAATGGCAATGTCTCCAAAGAGGAAAATTATTTGGAGAAGTTTTACTTGATTTTAAAGTTATGAATTCAATGTTACAGCATTTCTATAATGCACCAAATATCTAATCCCCCATGAATCATATAGAAGCTTGATGACTAGGAAACCTGCAGAGCTATATATTTGTATTTCTTTCTTCATTAGATGGAAGATACCTGTTGCAATTTCTAACAGTAATAAGAGCCTATTTGAAATTATGAAAAACTATTGGTGGATTAAAAAAAATAAATAATTAAAAAAAATAAACCCAATGGCAGGAAAGAGTAGTAGTACCCCTGTGAATAATAGCGAATAATGGAATTCAGACTGGTGCATGTAACACTACAATTTTCATAGCAAATAAGAGACAAGATACTGACTATAAAGTTATTGTTGAAAAGATTTGAAAAATATTGTTGAAAGATTTTTTTTTTATAATCATGTTTGTAAGAGGATTAGCTTCAAATCAGGCTAAGGATTTGATATTAATGAGTTAAGTTCAATCTTTTCTTAATTTTGGCAAAGAGGAAGACCCAATGGATTTAATGAGGGAAACTGCTTGCTTAAACACTTGCTTAAATTCTTGCTTAAATGAGCCATTTTTTGGGTGAAGTTTGTGTCTGTACGTGGCAGTTTTGCTACTCAGTTCACCATTCACCTTATTGCTGATAAGTTGCTCTTCTTCATCCCTCACTCTATGTTGATGAGGGGTAGGAAGCTTAAGAGGTAAAGGGTAATTCATTGTTATATTGGGGGTTATTTTGTTCTTTTCTCATGAAGACTTCTGGTTGTGTTCATGTAGATAAATGTATTCTTGTAATTTAGATTGAGGTGGTTCCACAATATTGGGGAAAGATTGATTTGGCTAGTTATAGATAAACAGTATTGTGATCAAAACCAGCAGCTTTAACTATTACTCCATTGCTGAGACTCCTTCTGCCTAGATGCACACCTTTCTTTGAAAGGTATACCTCAAAATGAAATATTCATAAACTCGTACTTTAAAATGAACTAGGTACTCATCATAGGATGCAAGTTGATTCTTTTTGGAAAAAGTACGGGTGCATCATCTGTGTTTGAGTTCTGTTTTAAGACTGCATGTGCTTTAAGAAGGGACTTGTTCTTAATTTATACTTTTTAATGCTACAGAATTACAAAATATTGATCCTATGGCTATTTAATCTGCATCCTGTAGTCATCATGAAAGAATCTTAGTTTTTACTTACCTAGACACATTCATAGTCTAATAATAAATTGCATTGGTAATGGAATTATACCACTCTGTGTTAATTTTGTGTCTCAATTCCCTGCAACATCTTTCTAGCATTTGTGCCAGCTCCAGAAATTTCATGTAATGGTCATCCTATCTACTTCTGGAGCATGTTTTTATTGCATTATGGTGTGACAAGGGATGTTTAGTGCTTCACCTGCCAAGGAAGCAATGCCACTGTTGCATACTGAGGCCATGGAGTGATCAGTTGAGCATACTTCTGCCTGCTTGTATGGATCCTTATTGCTTGTATAAGACTAATTGCCAATCTGTTTTAACTAGCAGAACTTAACTAGCCATTTCCAGCCAGGATGCAAGAGGAACAGACTTTGTCTACACCAGCCTAATTCAGGATTAGATACTAGGGAGCATTGCAACAGACAAATCCTAAACTAATGTTAGTTTTCTTCAGGGTTTCCTATACTAAAAAAGAAATAAAATAAAAAATAAAAAATTGGGCTTTCAGTGTAAGGTAGGAACTTCAATTAATGCTACCTTTGTTTTTCCTTTCTCTTTGTTTTTCTACTGCAAAACAAGGTGTTCTCTAACACAGAAACTAAGGACTCAGATAATAAGAGTGACTTGCCTTAGATTAGAATCCTTTGAGATGATGAATATGGTTGCCAATTAAAATAGTGTGGGAGGAAATGAAACAATTTAGTCATGAAGAGGAATACGAAAAGTGCAGTGGTGCAATTCGAAGAAGGAGGGGAGAAGGATAATGATGAAATAGCTAGATGAATCTAGCTTCAAAATTTAAGAAGAATGAAGAGCGAATGCAGAGCCAATCCCTTTTTCTGCTCAGATTCCCTGAGAGGAAATTGAATGCAGCCCTCTGAAATGTGAGGGGAATTAGGCTGTGCTGATAGACAAACCTCAACATGGATATCAGCCAGCAGTAAAGTAGAAAAATAAGGTTTTGTGCCAAAAACCAGACTAGAGATATTGAGTAAAAAGGCAACTTCAGTGTTGCACTTGTCCAGCTTGTAGACCCCATGCATCTTGTTTCCAAAAATGCTTTTTTGTCATTAATTTACAAGTATGCTCTGAGTGATATTTGTTATTTAATTTGTTACAAGCATATTTTCTTGGGGAAGGGCTGTAATGTAAATAGGAAATCTGCAAACATTCTCAATAGACTGAGAAGTGGCTTTATACAACTTGATGATTCCAGATTATTAAATAAGCATTTGCTCAGAGAAGTTTTGGATGCCCCATCCCTGGAGGTGTTCGAGGCCAGGTTGGATAGGGATTTGGGCAACCTGATCTAGTGGATGACATCCCCCCCTGCAGGGGGGAGATCGGAACTAGGTGATCTTTAGGTCCCTTCCAACCCAACTATTCCATGATATGCTACTTAAGTATTATTGCATAATATGGTAAATCTGGGTAGATGGCATGTTTCTATTACACGGGTGGGGTGTTACTCCACAGATGGAGTCTGTTTAAAAGCCTCATTGTTGCACCAAACCAATTCTTGGTTAATATTCTGAGTACTTCTTTTATCTAAAATTGCAAAGTCCTCACTTCAGAGTTGACATATATAAGGCTTTGCTGGGGGTGACATCCACAACAGGATAAAATGGTCAATAAGAAGTTCCAGAGCAGTGTAACACCATCCTGTAATATGTATCAGAAACCTCTGCATTTTGCATGGCTATGCTGAAGTGTGTATTTCTTCTAAAGAAAGCAGTAGTTCGGAGGGGAAAAAAAAAAAAAGATTAACAGTGATACAAGCAACAAACCCTGAAAAGTATGCAACCAATAAATGATAAGGGTGCCACACTGGCATTATGATGAGCTAAATGATGTAACAGTTTTGCAAGCCTACCTCCTGCTTACGTGTTACATACATACTAGAAGACACTCTGCAGATTTCATTGAACTTATGCTGATGTAAAATTATTATAAACAAAAGTAGATCTTATGAGTAAAATTATTTTTGGTTTGGGAGTTTCTAAAGTCTAGGTTGTATGTGGCTAGTACGTAGGGATCCATAGAGATGTGTTCTGGAAGAAGTTTTGATATCTAGTCTGATCTGCTTAAGTATGTTCTTAAACCAGATGAGTTCTGTTGAAGACTATAGGACTAGTTACACAATTAAATCTTTGGAACAGGTTGACGAGATCTGTGTGAGCCAAGAAAGACAGGTATATACAGTCACCTTGCACTGAGGTCAACGCTTCTTGGAGTTGATGGCCTCTTCCCTTCAGTAGATTTCTTTCCTCTCCTCCTCCCCAGAGTGCTTTAGGAGTCCTCAATAGCCTGTCCTTTACTGTAGGGGTTTCCAGTCAGGGAGCTGTGGTTCAATGGTGTGATTTTGTGCAAACTGGCACTCTGGGCTCTGCTTTCATACCCCAGTATTTGTTTTTACCTTTTCCATGTTTAGATCTGTCTTTATGATGAGAACTGGTTTGTGGAAATAGCTGTTCTAAGAAGGCCCTAGTGCACTTTTGTCAAGAAAGGTTTTTTTGGGCCTTGTCTGGCTTTCTATATTAAAATGTGAAATTCACCTGTATTAGCCAATAAGTTGACAGGTCAGATGAGTAGTAGATAAAGAGCATAATAGATCTCTCCTGCAGGAGCTGTCCCATTAGCAAAAGTCTATTTTTATTGAAGTAATGACCTAAGTCCTGGTTACCCACACTTGACATATTCCTAATCATTGAAGAGTCTTTTCTCGTTCTCTTCATGCTCTCTACTTCCCTATGTATACAATTTACTTGGTATGCTGGGAGAGAAACTGGAAAACAGACACAGTGAATTGGAATTTCAAATTTATGATCAAGATGACCGCTTGGACAGCTCTGGTGATCATTCAGATGACATCTCTAAACAGGACATTGTGTCCTTGGGTTAATGTCCATTTTGCTTTCAAAAAATTCAAGGTTTTGTGCTGGCTTCAGTGCAAAATGGAGTATTTTTAAAGCTTTGGATGCTCAGGAATACTGTTCATATCTAAATGAACAGATTTCAGTGCTGATTTTTGGGACTGAATGTGTTGCTTTTCAAATTGACCCCAGCCAAGGAGTGGTCTTCGTGGTAAAATGCATTCATGTCAAGATAAAACCCATTAAGTCATCCAGATGATATCAGTGTCAATGATACAAGAAACAGGGTATGGGAAGGAAATACTTCAATAAGAACACCTTTTGTAATTACAGAACTAAAAACGTGAGATATGTTTCAAAAACCAAGCAGCAAATGACTGAGTCACTGAATGTTAAGTTCTAGAGAGCTTTGACAATACTTAGTAAAAAATGTAGAGATGTATTTTGATGTATACAGTTGAACATCAGGAGGTGGCAGTAGTGCTTGCTGAATTGCAAAATAAGAATATTGGGGAGAAAACCCTAGAAGTTAAAATAACCAACTTTGTAAATTTGCCAAAGCAGATAGCGACATTCTGATTTATTAGAACCATATAAAACCATCTTATTTAATTGAGACTTTCATTGAGTATTTGATATGGTTATTAAATAATTTATCATTTCTATTTAAAAGCATTGTAAACTATGATGTTTGTTTATTCATAACATGTTATCATCATCTGGATTTGAAAGTCTTTCAAGAACAAATACATGATTTAGTCCTTGGTCAAATTTATCATTTTTGTCTCTTGAAAGGTTAAAACATCAGTCTCATTCAGGTTATAAGCTTTTAGCAGATTCAACATAAAATAGCAATCGCTCCTTAGAAGCAAAACTATATGACATTATAGTCAGTTAATTTTACTGAGTTTGTGTGTCTCAAATATGTACATGAACTCATTCTATAAAAAAAAAAATGAAAAGAGAAGCTTTTCTTTTGCGTAGAGTATCCATGTGTGATCTTTGCATTGTAAACTGCCTTCGGCTTCCTTCAGCATGTCTGATATTTGGAATTTATTTTGGAGGCTAATCACAATTTAAATGCTTTGAAATACCCCAAAGGGGGAAAGAAATCTTTTTATGAAGTTAAAGGAAGCAAGTTTTACATAAAGTGGAATTATGTTTTATTAGTGAAATATAATTCAGTGATAAGTGTTGAACAGTAGTGTATAATGGGTAGCTAATGAATAAATGAGGCTATGCCATTTTTTGTGCATCTATGGAAGATAAAATACTGAAAGTAGAGCTCAAAGTATTGTGACTCTGTTTGGTGAAAGAAAGTTCTCCTTAATTTCTCATTATTCTACAAATATTAAATGTGTCCTTAAGGCCATGAACAGCCTTGGATTTTAAAGAAAAAAACATTCCCATTATATTAAAAACTAACATTATTGAATAACAGTCCATGAAAAATATGCATTGGTGTTGCTGAGCACGAGGATAACATGCTGATGAAGCCTTTGGGTAAAACGAGCACCAGTCCAAAGCAGAGCCACCAGCAGAAGTCATTTAAGCCGCTACAGGGTCAGTGCTGTCTGGCGTTGATCCCACAGCTGCAGGGTGATCCAGACCAGGAAATGGATCCTTGAAAGCTGAAACTGAATGTGTGGATTTGTGGATTTTTATTTTTATGTATTTTTTAGACAGGGTAGGATGTGGAGACAAGGGTGACCTTCCCTTTCGGAGGGCGGCTGCACTTGGGTTGGCTTAAATCTGTCAACAGGGCTCACTCAGCTATGGCAGGTCTTGAAACTTGCGGGCTGAGCCCTGTGTGCTGTTGTTTTGTCCCAGGACTGAAGCTCATTGCTCTTCCAGTTGTGCTGCTTCAGCTATTGAAGGACCATACCAGTAGCTGTACTTTGGCAAATGCAGAAGGCTAGTTCAAAGGTTAAAAATAGATATCAGAAAAAAATAGTAATCAAACCCAAAAATCTGACAGATTTTTTGGCAGGCTTCAGGTTGGAGGCTTCCTAAACTGGAGGAGGTCACATCCAGTGTGTCATGTTAATCATCTTTGAATCTGTGTAACCAGTTTTTAAATCCATTTTCATTGTTGGCAGTGGCAATTGATCCAGCAGTTTATTTACATGTGTGTGAAAAACATTTTCCTTTTGTTCTAAACCTGCTATCTGAAAAATTCATTTGGTGTGCTTTTGCTCTTGCTTTATGAGGGGTACTGACTAATCATTCCCTATTCACTCTGTGTTATTCATCCTTTCTCACTCATCCTTTTTCCCCAGCTGAGGAGTCTCACTGTTTAAACTCTCTTGATATTGAAGCCATTATATACCTTTGATCCTTGCTGCTCTTCTCTTTTATCATGTCCTTTCTGAGATGGAGCAATCAGAACTACATGTGCAATTCAGGATGCAGGAACAATACGAATTTACATAGTGGAATAATGATATTATTTTTGTCCTTCTCTCTATTCATTTATTAAGGATTCCTGGCATTCTGGTCATCATCTTGCTGGCTTCTGAATGATGCCCTGATGTTTCAGGGAACTATCCATGAGACACCCTTCCTGAGCAGTATGAGTTAGTGTAAAGCCAAACAGTGTGTGGGCATAGCATGCTTGCTTTTCTCTCCATTTACAGTATTTTGTATACGTCAACACTGAATTTCATTTGCTATTTTATCACCCAGTCTCTCGCTACTATAAAATCCTTTTGCCATCCTTTGTAGCCTATTTTAGCTTTTTTTTTTTTTTTTTTTTTTTACTACCCTGAATAATTTTGTATCGTCAGTAAATATTATCACCTCCCTGTTCCTTCTCTTTCCAAAGCCCTTCCCTGTGCCTCAAATAGCACAGGTTCCTCTACAAGGCTGTGAATGTGACCTCCATGTTTTGTAACATCTTTTACTCCTGCTGTTCTCTACAGCTACTGTTGTTTATCCTTGCCAGCTTTTGAAGGGATAAGGAAAAAGAAAAAGGCTTTTAAAGCCATAGCTGTTAAAGTAGTTTGTTTACTCTCTGCTGTGTTTCATTCAGCTCACAATATTTCGCTCTTTTGTCTACTTGGAATTTTCTTTTGATAAATTTTGACACCAGCATGCACTGCCTCCTTTTGAAATGAGACACTTTGGTAGATTCTTCTTTTCTTTCATTTGAAACGTTGAATTTGAATACTGTGTACATACATGGTATCAGAGTGGTACTCCATTGCGTGCATTGTGAATTGTCTTGCACAATGCTTATGTCTAAATCCAGAATTGCTTCAATTCACAGGTTTTTTGGACCTGTTGCTTCAAAATAATCATTTTGTGCTTAAAGATGTTTCTTCTGCGATCTCTAATGTTTCACACTCTGTGCACTGGTTGGTTGCATTTCACTTGCATGATTGTTTTTCTTTATGCAAGTAACTGAAGTCTGTGAGAGCTCTGCAGTACTCGTTACACGCTATTTTGTTTGGTTGTATGCTTTCTTTCACAGTAAGGCTTTTCTCTGGCACAACCAATTCTGTCATTCCCACCAAGTCTGTTTTGAAATATTAGCATTCCACTTGTTTTCAGAGAAAACAATTTTGCAGTATTTTCATCATTAGCTTGTAACATAGTTGCTGAAAGCATTACTAATTTTTAAGCATTAAGACCTGACGTGTCAGTGTTACATCTCTTTGAAAATTGACATTTGGGAAGTTATATATGATGTCTGAAAGCTGTTTTGTGTGTCCTTTCTCAGCTCATGTCTGTCAGACGTTTATTGATGTCAGGTGAACTGAAAAATTTTTGATCTAACTTCGGCACATGGCTGCTATTTTTTGCTTAGGAGAAAATATTACTGCCATGTCCACTCCTGCCATTCACCACATTTCTAAGGGACACTTTTTCCTAGGCTAAGTTCTTCCTTTTTTAATACTTCTACTTACAGTAAGTGAAGCTGGAAGAGTTTGGAGAATGTAAGATATGTGTTGGGTTGTGCTTGAGAGTGTGGCTAATGAAGACAACCAACAGACAGCAATTTGCTGTGCCTGCAGAGAGGAGCCAAAACCTTGTCCAGAGACACTGGGTACACATGTACAGCAATGGTGGCGGCAGGGCACAGAGAATACAGGCCAGCAACCACCTGAGCACATCAGGGGCCTCGAGTCAGTGAGTTGCCAACCCCTCCTCTCTGGGACGCAGCCCCCTGGGACAGGGGGAGGTGACCTCCTTGCATGTTTATGGGGTTGGGAAAGGGAAGAGTCCTGTGGCAGTGAAGGCTGGAAGCTGGTGTCTTCTGGCACCAGGAGGAAGAGTTACACTCCTTGGAATGAACACTTAGTTCCTGTTATTGTTCTGAATGTTACTCAATGCTGAGAGTAATTGCAGTAATTTCAAATATCATCTTGTTTCTGATTTACTTTTAGGGAACGCTGTTGAAAAAATCACGATGAAATGTTATACAGAAGTTAGTTTTCCTGAAATCTTTTCAAATTCAGTCTAATTTTTTAATTGTGAAAGGCCATGGGTCTGTTTAAGCATTGCATTGCTCAGTGTCCTTCTTGGCGCAGTGGCAGATAATGTCAGATATTCCTGCTGAATAGTATTATTGGACATGTTCTCCTGTCAATAAACATATTGCTCTGCTAAACTAATAATACTGTTAACAATGTGCAGGATTTTGAACTCAAGTCAGTAACAAATGGTTCTGCAACTAAGTTACGGTCCAGTCAACAGAATACTGCAAAACTATTTTCACAGCAGTATTGTGAATAAATAAAAACCTGAACCTGAATAAAAATTAAGATTTTAAGTATTTCTTCAGCAGGCTTTTCTTCTTCTTTTCTGATCTCATTTCATAATTGCTTACCACTCTGAGGATATTCACTTAGAGGGTATCTCTTGTTCTCTTGCTTAATTGTATAATATGCCACTGCAGGTAGATAACAAAAATTGTATCACTAGTAATAGTTTATAAAGATTGCTGAATGCTTTCTCATGTCCTTTTTTTTGTACAGGCCCTGAATTCACATTCAGCCTTGACTGAGTGCAGTCTTTAAAGATCTAACACCTTTCCCATAGCATTTTCATGAATATGAAAATGAGGAATGCATTTCAAGTGATGAATAGTAGTGCAACTATTAGGAATAATAGTGTGACTGCATTGTATGTGCAGGGACATTGTCAAGGTGAGTAAAACCTTTTTTAGTGTATTGACTTGATTGGCATGTAACCACGGTTTTCTGCCTTCTTTCCTCCTGCTGTCCATTCACACACTTTCATTTAGTGGATGAATACACTTTACTGGAAAGAAACTGTTTTTACACTTAGAGGAAAGAGACCCAAAACAAAGCATTCCAGGAGACTGAATGGCTAAGTGAATAATGGAAGAGTTGCGAAAAATACTGTATAATTATTCTAAGGAGTTTTTATCACATCTAAGATTGGGGTGTCATTACTAGTGGCAAGACTGGCAAGTACATAGGCATCTGACATTTAAATAGTGCCAGAAATCTAAAGTTTTAAAGATGAATCTTGAGCTGTATGTTAACTATCAAGGACTATGTGTATGCCCTAGAGGCATTAATCATTCCTTTCTGTTCTCTTGTTGAATTGTGGCGAATGGAAAGAGAAGTTTCAGTTTTTATTTCTAAATAAGACCAAGAAATACAATAATTTTTGTAAATCTCTAAGTCATAAGTTGTGTCCACTTTATGTTAAATAACAAAGAATTTTGTTAACTTTTTTTTACTACTAGATGCTGTTCTTCCTTTTCTTTCTCTCTGAAGTACAGCTAAGATCTGATTACTTTCAAGTCTAGATGAGAATAAAAATAAAATCCACAAAAAGAAAAAAATCCTACTTTTAACTAAAACGCTGAAGTACAGGCAATTCTCAGAATTCAACACCACAGCTTTTGAAGTCTGTGATAAACATCTATTTGGTCCTGATAGAATTTTATCAGGTACTTACAGTAAGATTTTTATTTTGCAGTAATAAATATCATGGCATGATATGTATTAGCCATTTTTTTTCTCATGTGCTCTCTACTTTTCTGTCATCTGTTTTTAACTTTGATAGACAAAATAATTCTTGATTTCATGAGATTTCTATGTCAAGAATTATAAATATGTGAAAGATGCAATAGTATTCTCAATAGTAACACTAAAATCTTCAATCAGTAATTAAAATTGATCTGGTAAACATTTGGTTTAAGTTCAGATTTTCACAATAGAAATAACAGGCTCTATTTCATATTCTTTCTTAGATACTAGCCTTTGAGCTGTCAGTTAAAATAATCTAAACATTCAGAGCTTTTAGAGTTGATTCTTTCAATAAGATAAAGGAAAGATCTAACGTCTAGAAAGAATCATTTCTTTGGGGTATGTTGAGCTTTGTCTGTCTCAAACCTCTTGAAAATGTTAATTAGCACTACATAAAGAACAATGAAAAATGTCTGCGATCTTCCTTGGAGACTAAGATTTGGGACAAGTAATTTTGCACGTGAGTTGAATATGCAAGTGTAAAGAGATTTAAATATCTGATTTTAATAGGTTTCATCCCACTGGGAGAGACACTTTTGATTATCTATGACCTATACCAATTATTGTGATTCTCCCTGTAGGCCAGCCATAATTTTAATAACTAATCAAACTAAGCCTTGAAGGTTCTGTAAAATGCCAAATATGTACTTGCACTCTTGCTAGTTACAGAGCTCATACTTGCTACCTGACCTTGTTTCAGTTTCTTAAACTACTTATTCTCAATTCATTGAAATATTTGCCTTTTGAAGTAGAACTTATTGAAAATCAAAATAAAATTGACAAATAGTTACTTCTTTACTTTTGCTTCTGATCAAGCATAGTCATAAAATAATGTTAGACTCCAATTAAATGAAAATTGGCGTGATGGACGCTGAGGCACAAAGTGCCACTGGTATGATGGTATAAATTAAGTCAAATTCTAAAGTGGTAACTCCATTAAAATCCATATGCAGGGGGACAGCACCAACCTCATGTTGCTTGTCAGGTCAATAGATTATCTTGTCTATTAGTATCTATACTAAGAGGACTTTCTCCTGCAATGTCGGCTTCAGGAAGCCCCGTAGGATCAGAACTGAAAATAGTGCTCTGTTGATATGACAATCGGGACTATTCTTCTAAAAATGCACTTGCTAAGCCAAAACAGTTTTTTTTGCTATTATTCATCAGATAGCGGTGTAATGCTCAATCCAGGAAAAGCTGTTGGGATGTTTAGGCAGTCTAAATACCAGCTACATTTCTCTGTTCAGTCTCTGTGGCCCACTGTGCTTGGTAGTATGAATTGAAGATTTTAATGCCTCGATGTAAGAGATTGTGTTGAGCTCAAGTCGGTGTAGATCAAGTGTTAACATTTTATAAAAGTGAGGTATAGTCGAGAATTTTAACTCTATATGCAGTGTTGCATATGAATCTTAAAGTCAAACCCACTTTTTGAGGTGAAACATTTTAAGGAAGTCCCTAACGGTTGTATATAAGGTGAATGCTTGTAAAACTCATAAGAGAAGTTATATATAGTAAAAACAGCTTTTAAAGGAAGGAAATATTGTCTTTCTTGTTATTCTGTGAAGCATCATGCATACTTAAGAATACCTAAGATATGTGTTTACAAGCATCTGTAAACATCAGTGTTGAGTGTGGAGAAAGGAGCTTCATTTTCTGTGTCATTTCTGGACAGTTGTATATTTAGTTTGATATGAAACTAATAAACTGAGTGCTGGGGAGGTGATGTTAATCCCTCATGTTTTAAACCCAATGTCTCTTGGTTAGAAGATGACTCAATCCACAGTAATTAATACCTCTGTAGAAGTCTTCCCAATTACAGTTCTCCATGGCTGCAATTGTTCTTGATCTTTCTGACCAGGCTACAAGACTTTTTGTATAAATTGCATCTTTTTTTCCTCAGTTGCTCTCTTTTACGTGATTCTCACTCAGTCCTTTCTGTGGATGCCACTCCCATTTGCTCATGTGTCTTCCTGTAAGCTTTCTTCTACTCCCTTTACAGGATCCTGTTGTCTCTTGCTATGATACCAGAGATCGTGTTCATGCCAGTTATCTCTAATACCTCTCTTAACCCTTTTTGTCTTTTCTACCTGTCCTTTGTCAAGCCACACCTCCTCATGGCCCATTGTGCATTCTGCTTTGCATGACTACAACAGCACCAGACTGTGTCCTGTTGTAATACACTTGCTGCCAAAAGTCATGGTTACCGTGCTCAGAGAATGCAGACCTTGAAAGGAGATCTAGGTCTATAAAAGTAAAATCAAGTCCATAAAGTTTTTACAGGCTTCAAATTTACTTTCATGCATGTTCCCTTCCATTAAAAGAAATAGGTAACGCTTCTATCTCAGTTAGAGGTGTTTAGGAATGTAGCATTTTTTATTGTTAGTATTTCAGGCAGTAAAGTTTGCTAGCTATTTTTTTTTTTTTACTCTGCAATAGATTTCAACATGTTTTTTACTGACTTCAGCTTGAAAACTGGGGACAGACCACTGAGATTTCTTTTCCTCCCTTCACACATTTCAAGATATAGTCTATGTTCTTCTCTGCCAAATGCAAGTCCTCTCCTTGTTCTGGGGCCCAAAAATAAATTCTAGTTTTTAAGACTTTATTTTGAGGAACAATAGGAACTATCAGCACTGGAGTGAATAATGTAACTTAAGGTAGGGAACCTTATGTTTACATTGTCTTCATCTGTCAAACAACAACAACAACAAAAAAAAGCACCTTGAAACTAGTTTTTTTTCCTTCTTTTTCTTGTTGAAATAGTGTTTCCAGGTCTGTGCAGAATGTGTGCATATCTTGATCTATTCATCCATGTGAATAGCACCATTAATAAATCCAGCACAACTCACAGTAAAATCAGTGAAAACCAATTTAATAGTTGCATTTTCAGAACACCAACCTCCAAAGTGCCCCAGTGATGCTCCTGATGCAGAGCTGGCTTGCTGCTGATCAACTTGGAGTACAGGCACAGGAGATCCACCAGCTCTAAGGAGGACAGCTTTCTACCTGGCCTTGTACCTGCATCACTATAAATTCTGTATTAACTACTACCATCTGTAGTTTAATATTTCCTAGCTGATTCCTTATAAAATACTGTCCTGAAATCTGGAGAGTTTATATCTACAGTATGCTTTTTATCAAGCAAGTCAATTGTCCTTCAAAGAACATATAAATTTTATCTGGCAAATCTACATTTGTTAAATCTCTATCGGCTTTTATCTCATTTTCTGTTTACTTTCTTCAGTTGCTCATTCCTTTCAATGTGTTTTAAACTCTATGGGCTATCAAAGTCAGACTAATGGATGTGCAGTTGGATGATCATCCAACTGTTTTGTGAACTTATTCCATGTGCAGTTCGCTGACCTGCAGCTGGCTTGGTCAACTCCATTTAGGGTCAGACTGATCCAAGGTCATATTTCAGGGTTTCCAGGGTTTGTGTTATCATGCCTCAAGCATTAGAATTCAGTCTCTGAGATAGAATTATGTATCAGTAAAACAAAATATTTTATTTACTTAGAAATGTTTTTTTTTTGTTTTGTTTTTATACCCTGTTCCAAGAGAATCTTAAAAATATCTGTTCCTTAATGCACAACAGAGCATAGCAATTTGGGTTCTTCCTCTTCCTTCCTGAAAGCCTGATCTATTATTCTTGATTAATAGAAAATGAAATAGAAAATAGAAAATTAATAGAAAATTCTCTGACTCAGAAGCTGTGATTTTCTTTAATGTGGCAGGCAGGAGGATGGATGCCATATATATAGTCCCGTATTTTGAATTACTGTGGCCCAGTGGTGTTTGTGCACAAATGCACTTTGAACAAAGAAAAGTATGTAACACATTAGCTGGGTTTTGCTTAGACTCACGCTCTGACCGGACTTCATACCTTAATGGAAATAAACATTCCTGTATTAGAAAGCTTTGGCTATACCACCATATGCTTTGCTGCTGCTGCTGTTTGATTCACTTTGTGGCAGTACCTACAAAAATTACTTCACCTCTCCATTCATGGTTAATAAATCTAAATGTGCATATGGATATTACTAATAGCATTGTTGGGCTGTTAAATCATTTGGCCAAAGCTGGAAGTCTTCATTGCTTCCTCAATCATGATCTCAGAATTTGATTGGCATATCTAATCAAAGAACAGGAACAGTTTGAAAAATAATGTAGAGTAGAGGTTTGAATTGTCATAACCTTTGCTTACATTAATGCACACCATTTTTTTTCTCAAAAGTAATTTAAAATGCTCTTTCCATTTATAATTGTTTTAATTAACAACCCTAATTTTCCATAAACTTCATATGGTATTTTACGTAACTTAATAGTTTTGTTAGAATGTAGGGCATTCAGTGTAGAGTATACCTAGTTAAATGATATTTCATAGAATATATATATAAGAAAACTATTTTTAAAGAACAAATAACATGCCATTAAAGTGCATTAAGCATTTAGAAAACATTCAAAACTAAGAAAACGTCTTTGTTTTATTTAAAATTGAATATAATCAATTGTAAATATTGTAGTAAGATACAACAGAAAGGAATGTGCTGTAGAACTATATGTAGGAAGTGATGTAATACATTTTACTAGACCAAGTAAGGTAATTGGAAAAGAATTGGTGCCACTGCGAATTGAGTTGACACTTGGAGAATGCAGAATAACTTTATTGCTCAGTTACTCACTGTTGTGATTCTCTTTACATTTTTTAGTTCTAGTTCTGACTGTTGAGAATTTATATGTTGTTCCAGCACTTCTTTTACAGCTTTTAACCAATTAATCCAAGAGAGAACTTTCTTCATACCCTGGAAAGTTTACTTTCTTCAAAAGTATAGGACAAGCTGTCTCAAAAGATCTCAATGATCCAGGATATTTACACTTAAATGTAAGAGAACTAATTTGAAAATAGCAGAGTGAACAAATGAGGAGAGTAACAGGAGTTCTCAAACACAGTAGAATGTCCAGCTGAGCACTTCACTTCTAAAGTCATTTGAGGAAAGTATCAGCTTAAAAGTGGCAGTATTATAATGATAAAATTTATTCTGGAAGGAAAATAATGTTTTTTATTGCTTTATAGACCATTGTGATTTGAAAATTGTACTCCAAATATTTGGCCACAGGGTAAATGTGTTGCCTTTATCTATATAATTAGTGCTTCAAAATCAGCACAAAGTAGAATCGTATGACATCTACAAAAATCATTAAGTACATTTTCAATATATTTAGCTGCTTATATATTTTAATTCTACCCTTCATAACTTAGAGTTGGAGTTTTAGCTCCAAAAATAACCTAACAGCCCATAACAATGTCATGATTATAGTAAAAGGGGCACATAGGTTCTTATAAATTGAATGCTATGTAGTTGAAATTTTCTGAGAGGTTCAGAATGATTGAGCTCCATGGTATCAGTAAAACCTTTTACACCAAGCATTGTAGCAACAATACAGAGAGATTTCGAAATGCTATTCTTTATTAAGAATGTATTGAGCTGAATATTTCTGAAATTGAGTCACCAATACTGAGCCAGAGCCAGTATCAGCTGCCATGACTCCGTGAAGTCAATCAATAGCCTCACCTGCTTATCTTTGTTTTGCTGGAACTTGACTGACAGATGGTCAGAAACAAAAATGTCTTGGTTCACAGTTCTTCATCCTTCCTAATCAGCTCAGTTTCAGTAATGTGGAATAAACTGATATGTAGAAGTGCAGTTGAGGGTTGGTTTGGTGTCATGGTATCTGGAATAGATGGTGATAAACATAATATTGGTAGTTTGATTTAAGGTTGTCTCCCTTGAATGAGTCTCTTCTACTCTCTTTTGTTATATTTATACTGCTAAATGGAAGAGAATTGGGGATTGATCCATGCAGCTAAGTGGCAAGGCATGGTCGTACCCGTACTGTTTGGGGGCTAGCTCGCTTTGTAGCAGATTTGTACTGGAGAGAGAGAACAGGAACTGTTGAAACAGAATTAGGGAGTAAGCTAAGAATTAAGCAGTATGGATGACTGGAGATCCAGTGTTTAAGTTTGCTAACCGAAATCTTTTTTTCTTATCAATTAAGGTATAGCTAATGGCATCACCTGAGTATTAAGCAAGCAGTGTATGCCTGTATTTCATGCAGTAATCATAGTCATGTTTTCATAATCTTGATTTGGAGACTGGTTACTACCGAGCTGCTTGTGCTCTGCATTTATAGGCTGCTTAATATTTATGGCCAAGAGCTTTGCGTCTTAATTGACCTTAATGAACCTCATTGTGTGTGTTTATGTGTGTAAATATAACAAAGGCGACTGTAGAAGTCACCCACCATGCTTCTGTCTCAAACACAGCTCCCCAGCCCCTTCCACAGCTCTTTTGTCAATAATGCTATCCTTTCAAGGACAGCTGATCAGATGCCTCAAGTTGTTCGATACACTGAATCAGACGCCTGCCAGTAATCTATAAAATGTGCTGGGCAGAGCTTATGAAATCTAGTTATTTTCTCAGAAAGCAGTCTCAAGGTGAAGTGTAGGTCAATACTAGAATGACCGGGTTTAAATCTGCCCTGAACATCCCATCTTTTGCCACACAGTGCATCATCGATTTGAGATTTTACTACAGGAAAAAAGACAACTCTTTTCTCTGGGACCAAGAGCAAAGTATCACTGCTAAGGCTGCTGTACTTGACATTATCAGCCAGGGGCTTGGGGCTGATGATAGATTACTGTATGGACTCCTACTGAAGAATATACTTCTATACCAACAGAGATAATCCTACAGTAAATGAAGATTGTGTATCTCAAGCAAATAGCAGCCCCACATAAGAATAGTTGACTCCTTGTGTAATTACCCAAACACCTCTATGCAGTTAGGACTGAGTTAAAGAAATGTGTGATCTGGCATTAGAATAGTCAATAATAAGTTAGTGCTGTGCCTGACAAATAAGGTAAATTTCAGAGTTTTTCCTACTATAATTGGGTGCAAGTGTAACATTTTTTTTAACTGAATTATTTTGAGAGGAAAGGGGGAGAGGAACAGAAATCAGACAACTTTTCAGTGCATATTAGCAAGGAAAAGTGAAGTTCTTTCATCACCAGTAAATTTTAACTGATATATGGTAATTACTGATTCTAAAAGGCTGTCTGTTGACTATTCATTGTAGGTGAGGATTTTTTTTTCTTAGTGAGACAACTAAGAAGTTATAATACTTGTAACACTAATATAAATAAATAGGGGGTTATGTATAAGTTAGGTATTTTCCAGAACAAAATAATATTTGCAGTAATCATTGAAACACCTCAAACTTGAAGTTTTGATCTAAAATTTATGTTGCAATAAAAGCATTGCTGTATAGCTGAAGTAAAGAAGCATTTTTCTGTTTTACTAAGGCTGTTCTTGATTTGTTGCATTGTGTGAGAGACAAAGGTCTGTGGTTTATGCAGGTTGTTTTCTTGAATGTTATTTAAGAATATCTTGTTCTATTAAGTGTTTACTGAGTGAAAACAAATTGTGAACGATACTCCTTTTAACTTAAAATGATACATGTTTTCACGTATTTGTCACTGTAGTGTTTGGAATGTTTGAAATATTTGGTTTTGGTTTTGATTTTCTTCCTAGCTGTTAAATATGTGTGTCTCTTAAGCATGTTTGTTTTTCAAATTTTAAGATGTTCGTGAATACTGTTCTGGCTTGTTTAGCCCTGTCACTGTGAATCTTTCCTATTAAAAGACACAGATTCTTATTTTCACAGCTTAGGGTGGGGAAGGAGCTCTCCAAAACACAAACAATTCACTTTCAACGTTACCATTTGTAACTGGTTGAATGTCTCCATATACTACACAGTATGCTCCTACCTACGTGCACGTGAATGCTGCACAAGAGGATACGATCCAAAATCCTGGATCAAGTTTCGTAATTGACAATGGAATAACCATGTCAATTCTTGGGTGTCTGTGCATGCATATTTGGACTCAAAATTAGCTGAAAGTTAAACAAAATATATAATGGGGATTGAAACACATACTCAAACACTTGACTTTGTTGCTCCCAATTCAATAACCAATCATATTAAGCAGTAAGTGAATTATAAATGAGTCAATGCTCCTACATTAAAAAAAAAAAAAAAAAAAAAAAGAGCTGGTTTGTCCAGTATATGAACCTAAGAAACAATTATTCTGGCTGCAAATCAGGCACCTTCCATCACTTCAGCGGTGTGAATTCAGGAATAGTGTAACTCTAAGGACACTGTGTACTCTCTACAGGGCAATTCATGAGATAGGTATCACAAGAGGATGAGTCAGTGATACAGATGTCTGAACTGTCTTTCTGAGCTCTGTATCTCACTTATAGCAAGACTCCTAACTTAAATGTCTTAATCAAATATCTGAATTTAAGTGGGTGGCATCTGTTTTTAGGTTTGCATCGTTATCCACGTTCTGTTTGTTAGTGTATCTATTTAAATGAATGTGTTCACTTGAAACTGTAAACTTTCAAGTATTCTAAGCTGTTTATTTTCAAGATAAGAAAGAACTTCAAGTAATTTCTAGCATTCTTGTCATCTTATATGGCCTTGACATTGGTGAGTTGCCTTTCGTCATAGTGACAGGCTAACTTAGTGGAGGCCAGCAGTCTAGGTCATGAAGCAGAATGGATGGGAAGTGCTCCTTAAATTGTTTGAAATGATAGATATATGTTACTGTACAGCAAGTTCAATATGAAATTACATTGTGGGTAGTGCATACACATTTTGTTTTTTGAACTTAGTAATGCACAAAGCCCCAGTGCCTCCAAACACTTTGTGTCACCTGCTGTAATACGTGTAACTATAAATCTGAAATAATTGTGCTCAACTTGGTGGAGTTGCACCACAGTAATCATGTTCTAGATGAGTGTAAAGTTTTTTCCCTCTACTTCTTAAATTCGAGTAATGATCATTCTTTTCTAAGTTACTGTATTCAGATAATGTAATCTGGAAAAGTAGATTCAACGAATGGGACTTTTTAAAAATTATTTTATGTTTTTTATTTTGTTTTTAATATGTAGGTTTGAGAACTACAAAACCCTAGCCCTTCCTCGTGGACAGTATTTTGCTGTGCTCGGTTCATATCAGTCATGCAATACATGTTACTTAAAAATAGCTTAGAGCAGGGGAAATGACTGGTAATAATTAAGGAAGGATTATTGTCTATCCTGTTCCTTGCCAGAAAAAATATTTTAAATATTTGATAATTAAAAAGGAAGGGAGGGGGGAGAGGAATGCAGAAATATCATTTAAAGTAGCCTTTGTTCTATAATGCTGTTGTAGACCTTTTGAACAGATCTATTTTTCACGTGTATACACACTCTAAATATACCCATTTATTTCAGATTTTTTTATTTACCTTAGGTCCTGGGATTCCTCACTTGAGACTGTTCAGTTCTATCTTTTGCTTCCACAATATGTCCCCAAACTCCCCAATATCTGGGTAGAATAACTTAAAGTTAGATGACTTCATTGGTTTCTGTACAACATATAAATTGCTTTTTGTATTTCAGAAAGATTAGAGCAAGATAGATTTAAAGTTAGTATTGCTCCACTTTCCTCAGTTCTGGATGGACAGATCCTCTGGCTTCTCTATAAAGATCTTTTAAGGCAGAGGTCAGAAATATTCTGAATTACAACTGTAGAATCTATCTGAAGTCAATAGGATGGAAATAGCACTGAGAGAACAAAATTTATTTTTTTCTGTGTTTATTATGCTTGTCATATTTTAATATCATTTTTTGCATAGTCTTGAAATTAAGCTTTTTTATGTAGAAGAATTGCATTTTTGTGCAGTTTTGGCTACTGTAATATATATGGAAGTGCAGTTTTCTGACATTTTTAGTTTCAGATACCTGCACAGGTAAAGTGTAGTGCCATACAAAAACATTATTAACACACTATGCAGCATCTCTTCTACTCTGATATATTTCCTTCTGTATCTAGCCCTGAAATCCTCTGAAAAGTTTTTTTTCCCTTTTTTTCTTTCCCCCAGACTCCATAGACATTATATGAAAAGGATGTGCTTGTTTATTTTGTAATACTTAGTATACCTTGTGCACATGAAGTGAGATAGAACCTGTGAGTCAGCACATGCTACTATGTTGAGTCATATAAGTAAACTTGTTATAGAGCAAGTAAGTCTGCCATTTAAGTACAGATACGTAATATATTTGACTAATGTATAAGTATCATAGCAAAATGAAAATTTATTAAAGTTGGCTTTGGTGATTAAACAGTTATGGCTCCAGACATCTCTTGCAGTTGAGAAAGGGCTACCATCAATATTTAAGAAGTAAGGCAAACATTTAGCTGGTGTTTCAGTGAAAGCCATGAGCAGAAAAAGATGTAGAGATGGGAACTTTAGAAGGTTATTGTTCTTTGTAACAGAATGCAGAGTTTGGGCACACACAGAAGACATACCTGTCTTGCTGTGTACCTGTCTTACTGAAATGCTTTATTATAGTGGAAGTAGTTGTTAGAAGTATCCCTTTTCTGCAGTAGGACTTTGTCCTTCTGCATTCAGTATGAAACATAGAGAGTGAGGATGGTGCCTCAGTAATTCTATAAATGTCCCAGAATGTACATAGACAAATTTTTCAGTGATACCTACACGTTCATACCGTAAACTCATACTGAAACTGGTTAAAAAATGTGCATTGTTGTACAGTCTATATCTCTCTTTTTTTTTTTTTTTTTTTTTTTTTTTTTTTTTTTAACAGCATAGGACTGTATAAACTGTGTATGTTCAGGAATATTGCCTCAAAAAAATTCTTTAAATTCTCTCTAGGATTATATATAGACTGTGCACATTCGCTCTGGAAAATTTATTCTTCAGCCTCTCTGTTGTACTTAGAGGCATTATCCTTGAAGTATCAATCAGCATTTCATTGCACTACCACGTGAAATAATACAAAACCTAGCTTATGTCTCAGCCCCACATCATGACTGCTTTCAGCAGTATGTCCATGGTTACAATATAAAATGAAAATACATAATGGCAGAAGAAAAAAATCATAGTATCTTCAGATATTCCAAACTGATAAGAGAAGTATAAAGTGCATTTTTTTCCCAAATGTTTGCTAAATTTGCTGTAATTGTGTTTAGTAAATGTCCCTCCCCTGTTCCTTTTGCTTAGAAATATTCAGAAGTACTCAGCAGTGAGAGTTACTGAACTCTTAAACTTTCATAAAAAGATCAACATTCGTGCAATGAATGTAAACAACCGATCACTGGAAATTTGGAATACTTCTGTTAATGTCAGTTAAGTTGATAATAACGTGAAATAAATACAAATATTTATGATGTGATAGGCTGTCTGACTTATGCTATATTCAAGTATTCATCAGTCACTTTTGGCATGTAGTTGGAGACTTGTCTCTGGATATTTCCATGGCAGAGAAGGTTGTCTGACTGTAGATCATTATTTTGCTCATCAGTTCTCTGTAACTCTTTTCACTTGCAAGAATCCTCTCAGGATGGCCCATCCACATAATAACTATTGACTCGATAAAGACAGCAGGCTATTTGTAGCTTCCTTCTATATTGCAAGACGAGCTTTAAAATGAATATGCACATTTGATAAAAGAAACAACGTTATGTCACAGTGTGTGATGTCATCTATATATCAGTGCATACGTGAGCATATGAAACATGAAAAAATGTAAGCTTGCTTCAATTTCGTCCTTGAAAGGTAACAGAATCTCACTTGCTTTTGGCAAAATGTTATAGCAATGCTATTGCAATAGCTCAATGTTTTCTTTTGGTTTTGGCTTTTTTTTTTTCCTGTTATATGTGGGAGATAAGTGTCATGAATGAGTTAACCCTCTGTTTTTCATTGACATGGCCTCATGAACTACTTAAAATTCCTAAAATAAATGATTCATCAGAATCAAGTATTTTCAGATTTAAATATAGATTATTTACTACTTCAGTAGGCATTGGGTAGTAAGGCTGGCAGAAGGAGACTTGCTCATAGTTGCAGCACTGAGCTCTCAGGTGTCTTTGATCCAAGTTGTCTACGTTTTCCGTAAAGCACTCAGGAAGAGTTATTCTAAGAATGAGACTTGCAAAGGTCTGAATAGTTGGTAGGGAAATGGCAAACAACTAGCTGTTAACTAATTAACACAACTAATTTCATCTTATCTTGTATACTGACATTTATCTTCAACGGAGATGCTTAATTACTTTCTGTTCAGTTCCCACTTTTCACTCTGCACATGCAAGGAGAAGCAGCTGGAGGAAGATTGTCTTAAGTAGGGCCGTGTGAAATGTCTGCGGTCATGTTCAAATTTGGAATAAAATATTCCATAGCATCTCAAACAGTACAGAACTGGGATTATTTATTATTTGTCTCAATATCATAGGTTATTTAAGTATTAATAGCAAAATATCTATTTGGATTGTGGGAAATAAGTGAACTTCTCACTTCTTATAATTGTAGTAGAGATATTTGAACATTCCTTTTCTGCCAGAGTAATTCAGCGCAATTATAATTGCAATCAATAAAATTACCGATTTATAATAAAAAAATGGCAGCTAGGAAAAAAAGGAAATGGACTGATTTGCAACTTAAAATGTATCTGATATTTTTTGAGTAAAGTATTTTATGATAGTGAATAAAATTCAGCATTTTAAAACCTAGTTTGGTTGTATTAGGTCTTAGCAATAAAAAAGAAGCCAAGAACAATAAATATTTAATTGCCTTATCTATATCAGATGAATGCAGATATTTTGCTGTATAGTATACTTCAGAGCTGTTATTGAATTTTCTTTGTAGTGAGAAGAACTGAATATCTGAGAAGTTTCAATACTGGATTTTTAATATCAACTTTAGTAGGGGAAGTGTTCAGCAAAATACACAGTAAATCAAGAAAGCTTGATTTAACTGCTTGAGCATGTTATAAGTACAGTAATCAAAGAAATGAGGTAATATTTCTGGTACTAACAGTAATATTTCTTTATAAAAGTGTAGGACTACAATACACAGTGGTATTTCTGCTTTTTGGAATTTCAGATAACTCTGATCCTTCACTAGTGCTCTTTCTTCTTCCAATAAAGTTTTCAGATAAGTTGAATGTTATGAAGAAGAATTTGTCTCTTGCAGTGCCATTTTTGTTTCTGAATATGGTTATCTTGGCCAAAATGCCTTCAGATGTTCCTGTGTTTTATCTACTGTGTAAGGTTTGATTCTGATTATAGAATGCAAGAGGTGCAACTCCCCTTTCCTAGGACTGTAAAGTCTTTTTTTTTTGCATTAAGATTTTGTCTTCAACTTGAAATGTCATATATATATACAGTAATGATATGTATTTATTAAAGGAGAGGTACTGAGGTAAGTTGCTGTTAACAAGGTCTGTATTAAACCTACCTAGTTATGGTTTAATTCTTAAAAACTAGTGTGAAAAATCTCCAGTATTTAACATGCATAATGAGTGATCAAAAATTTGTAGTCTTTCTAGTATGGGAAAGCATGGCTAGTAATGGGTAGGGGTACAATTCCAGCAGTTTACTGATCCAATACCAATTTCCAGAGAGATCTTGAGCACTGAAAGCTTCACAAAGGGAAAATGTTATTGAAAGGGATTGATGAAAAAACGCTTTGGATGGCGAAGACATCTGCCTAGGTTAGGCAATCATGGATGAAATCACTGGCCATGCTTTTAAGAATCTCAAACGCCAACGCAAATAAGTGGGTCGTCTTATGAAAATTTTCCGAAAAGGTTTAACCTGATTCTGATCTCTAACCCCTGGGAAAAATTACTTATTTGTTTAATCATCATCAAATTTGTGTGACATGGAACTAATGTCTTATCTTTTGAGGGGAAAAAAATAATTAAACTATCAAATTAGTTAATTGAAAATACAGGGGAAAAATGCTGTGAATATTCTCTGGTAGACATTAGCTTTCTTTGAGTCTAGAAGCTAAAATAAAACCAATGCAAAAACAAACAACAACAAAACAAACAAACAAACAAAAACTTCACAATTGAAGTGTTCTGTCCTCATCCTCACTCGCATACTGAAAATAAAATTCAGCTTTGAATTTGCTTGTTGAATACTTCAGATTGACTTCTGGATTTGAAAAGTACATGACAAATTATAAAATTTTTGCTAAAAAAATCTGTCCTGCTCTTCCAATGAGAAGCTTAAAGGTTAGTTTAATTACTTGCATTACACTATCCTCAAATACTCTGAAAGTTAGAATTAATTTTTTCTACATCCCTTGGAGAGCTGGAGACAATTCTTAGGCCAGTTTCACTAAAAGGAATGATATTTGATTACCATTAAATGTCAGTCTAGCCATGGTGTACTAATATGTGAAATATTCTGCTACATAACACCTCCTGAGGAGGTAATGTTGTAAGATCCATTAACTTGCTTCAGTGCTGCACTATGCCTGATGGAGGAGCTGAAAGATAAAAAGAAACAGGTACACACAAAATGTGAACTTAGATGATGGGGTACAATAAAGTTGCTACACGCAGAAGTTCAGGTACTAGAAGCCTCAAGATACTAAATTTTCCTACCAAATCTCTTTTGTAGCTGTGCTGCATATTAATAGCTAAACCTAGAATTTAGTTTCCTTCTTGTGTTGGTTATGAAGCTAAATGGGCAATGTTCTGTGAATGAGAAGAGACTGAATGCTCTGGTTTAGTTTTAGGAAGATCATAGTTTATATCGGAACAGTCATCTTGCTCTACTCTTGACCACTTTGAAAATTGTGATTGATCAGTTCTCTTCCAATAGTCTTAGGTTTGGTATGGGTTAACTAAATTCCTGTTGTGAAAACGTCAGCTAGAGCATCTTATTTTCTTGAATTCTTGTTCATACTGTGATCTATAAAGCAGAATAAATATTTGGAAAACAAAAATTACAAAACAAAAAAACAAAAACAAAAAACAAAAAACCACAAACCACACCTTGGTATAGAACTTAAATGAATCATAAACAGGAGCTATGTGGGGAGTGATGTTGAATGAATTAGGGATATCAAATGAATGAAAATTCAAATTTCTCTCTTAGGATCTCTTAGTATATATATACTGCTCTTATGGATTTTGAAAAGTTTAAACTCTTTGTTATGTAAAATCCCATTCCTTCCCTCAAATTACCTTAATTCATTGCCTTCTTGCAATGATAGTTTAATTGAGTGAAGGGTATAAAGCTAATTTATTTCTCTTTCACCATCCTAATAGTTCTCACTCTCTTTATTGAAAAAGTAATTACTGCCTTTCAATACAATAACTGGGAAATTACCTTTTCTAATAACTGAGGTTATCATATCATCATAGTAAAAATCATCAATGCACCAAAAAGAGGAGAGGGTGTTATGACTAAAAATTTGTTTAAAATAACTGATAAAAAGTTACATTTCTGTTTTTACCATTTAGCCTTCTGCAACAGACTTTAATGTTTGCTACATAAGGTAATAATGTGGGGAAGTGTTGTCAGATTTACTTTTCTGATATTTCAATGTTGATGAGGTAAAAAATATACATACTGTTTTTATGTGTTAAGGAACGTATGCAATTTGTTGAGACTAAATTTGATGTTTTCACAACATTTATCCCGCTGCCCAACATCTCTGAATGATGCAAGTTAATGAAACAAAGATTTAGAGATCTAAAAGCAGATCTCTTTCGCAATTACATAGATATATGTCATAAAAGAAGTTTTAAGTGTTAAAAAAAGAACAATGCAGTATTGATAATGGCTTAAGATGATCGTGAGGTCTATGTTAACTGCTTTAAAAAAATGAGAAAGCTGACACTTAAAATCTGTATCAGAAGAATTACTATGTAAGCATTTATGCACTGGAAGTGTGAGCAATTAAAGCTGATGCAAGGATTTTTGATTGCTCAGCTTTTGCAAATTGAAGGCACAATAAGTAGTATAGAAAATAAAATGGTGAATCCTAGTGTATTTAGAATATACAACTGAATTTTCCTCTTGTGCTTGCTTAATTAGGTAATTCAATGTAGTGCATTTTTATTAACACGTTCATCAGGCAAAATAAGCTATAAATGGGATTGTTTTCCTCCCTCTGGTTTGGTTGTCAATAATTATTTTGTGTGGTAATTAAATAGCTTTCTTTAGAGGTCTATGTGTCTCAGGGTAACCTTGAAAGAGTCATTACATGGCAAGATGGGAAAGGGCTGTGCAGAACAGGTGGAGCGTGACAGGCTCCAAGTGTTGGATCTGAGGCACTTCATGGAAAGTGTGTTAAATGGAGAGAACCAGGTGATGATAAAGTTCTATAAATAATAAAGAGAAAAGTCTGTCACCTATGTTTAGGATTCAGTTCAAGATCTACAGCTGAGTTTTTCCATGAGGTCACTGGGCCAGAGTCCAAAAGACTGAATTTTTAGGTGTCATAGAACAATATACAAGTGCACATTCTTACACCTGGCATTGTTTGAGTACACTTCTCCAGAATGACACCCATTATCTTTCCAGGAGATCTGTGAAGTATCATTTCATCTGATAATTACAGACCTCTAGTAAGCTTGCTTTATTATTTCTATCATCAGGTAGGTCACCTGGCTGATAGTCAGGCACTATTCTAACAAGAGATGTATTAGTAACAGCAAGAACAGTGATGCCATGCCAGGGAGATGAAACATTTTAGGATCTCATTGTTGAAGGCTATTTTTTCTTGGAATTTGGTCACAATCTAAAATTAAGAACAAACAAATTAAACACTGAATTTTCCATGTGACAAAAGCCTTCAGAAAGTTAACTCATATGCTTATGGGTGACAATTCAATTGCATATCTATTTCTATAACCTTTGGGTAGATTGATGTGCTTGTTTAAAAAGAGTATGGAAAAAGATCAGCCAAATGTCCCAAAATGTGAAAGATTTCAGAGACCTAAGATGTAGTAATGTTCCCATTTTCTTTTTTATAAAGTTTAGTCCAAGACCAAATTGCAAGTAGCTAATAGAGAAGAGTCAGTGAAACAGGTGTGAACGCCTGTCTATGTGGTAAAACGATGTTAACATCATCTACATTTAAATATGCTCTCTGGCCAGATCCCAGCACTTGGAAAAGATATTTTCTTTATCTCTATTGAATGACTAGCTGACAAGACAAAAATGTTAATTTTAGCATTTGATTTTCTTTCACCATGACTTATATCAGTCATGAAACTTGTGCTTCTTGGGGACAGTTGCTAATACTGGTTTGGGGTGTGCTGTGGTGCTGTCGTGAGTCTCCAGCTTAACATTTGTATCTCAAGGAGCTGCTCTCTGAGTTACTTTTCCAGTGGATGCATAGTCTAATAGTCCCACTGGACTTGTTGAGAAGGAGGTTTCCAAACAGCACACAGCATATGTGTTGTTTGAGCTGTTGCAGTTCAGGTAAACAGCATTGTCCTTCAGCCTGTACTGAAACTTGGTGCCCATGACATCAGTAGCCTCTATTTCAAGGATGTTCTCTTAGCATGGGCAGAAAACTTTGCTCTTGGTGCTCCTTATCATCAAGGGTCTCCCCATGGCTTTCCACAGGTATTGATTTGATTTCATATCCTGTACTGCCATTTTTAATCTCATATTCATCATGGAAGTACATTTGTGTTAAAACCTGGGTCTCAATATTGAATGTGCGCGCGCTCTTGTGTGTGTATGCTGGCTTCCTACACAATCTGTTGCACAGAAAGATGAGGCCAGACAGTGTGAACGCGGGGATTTCCTGCTGCTCCGAGCTCTGTAACCTGTTGTCTCTGTCATCTTTGAGTGGCCTCCAGCATAAAGGATCCTCTATGCAAGGAATGGAGGATTTGGAAGAGGTGTCTTGGGACTCAAACTTCCATTATCCAGCTGGGGCTGTTCAGCCAATGCCATGTGTCTGTTACTAATAAATAGATTTGAGTCCCACTTTGAGATGCAGCACCAGTGGGTCCAAGCCTCTGTTATATCAACACAGTCTCCATGCAATTGCTGTGTTTTGTCCCAGAGGTGGGATCTGTTTAAAGCATCTTAGGATGGGAAGTAATTTGAATCTGGTGCTTCAGGAGCAGTTGTAAAACATGAAGTACAGTGGATGTTGCCTTGTATTGGCCACCTTGAATTGGGCTATGTCTTTGTATATGGCAAGATAGTAGAACTGAGCAAAAAATTAGTCATTTTATTGTCATGTGGCCACCTAACACCTAACTTTTCCCTGTTCTGTGATTTCTCAAAATACCAGAAGAAAGTAAAATCACGGAATATCTTTCTGACAGTTTCATCTCTCTGGAGACATTAAATTTAGAATTATGATCTTTAGTTGTAGTATGGTTTCTCAAGACTTATATCGATCATAATCAACCATCTGCACAGAATGCTATACAATTATTTATTGCTATTTTTTGATATAATTTTAAATAATATTGTGTACATGTAGTTCCTTGTCCTCATCTTTTCTTATTTTCACTCTAAAATTCCAGCCTTTCTATTTTTTTCTGCCCTTCTCTGCAGCAGAACACATCAATACCAGTGGTAGAAAAGAAATTATGATGCTACCACATGCTTCCCAGGAGCTTTGGCTTAGTTAATGCTAGAAGTGTATTTTTTCTTCTGCTGTGCAAGGTCATTCTCTCTTCTTTTAGTGGTAAAAGGCACCAAATGCTATGTGCAGCTTTTTGCCTAGCATATTGGTTAGGAAATAGGATACATCTCATCTCACGGATTTCCCAGTAATACACTGTATGTTTTCAGTACTTCCAAAATGAGGAAGATGGCAATAACTTTGAATCAAAGACCCTGTAGGTACAGAGGTCTTTCCCTGAAGACATATGTATCAGACGTTTAAAATGGAATGGGAAAAGACAGTAGAGAGAGTCCCTTCTGAAACATTTTGCAGTGAGCACAGTTTACCTCTGTAAAGAACAGGGCACTGCATACCAGAGAGACAAGCTAAAGCCTTGTGTTGTAATGACATCAATTGTAAAATATCACCAGGGTAATTTATCCCTGGCATAACTATTTTGACTTCAATAGCCTTATGTATTTTGCACCAGAGTTCTAATTTGCCAGAAAGGGAGGAGTATATGTTGTGACAGTTATATTATTCTAGCACAGTTCTGGCTTCAAAATATAAAGAATAATGGCAGAGATGAAAGAAAGCAGCTTTGATGCTGTTCATTACAAATAACAGAGGAAGAAAAAAGACTTGACCGTGCCTGAACAATGTAGTTCCTACTTTGAGATTTAGCTAGTAAGAACGCTTGTAACTTTATGAGGCACCTTTAATAGCAGGTGTACAAAGGTGTGTGATCTCTGCACAATCACTTTGGTGGTTCTTCAGCACTTAGAAGAGCTGGAGTCAACATCTTATGAACAGAGGTCTGAGTGGGCAGAGTTTTCAGATCCCTTGAAGGCTGGAGCAAGACTTCTCTGTAGAAGTAAAAGGAACTTAAACACATGTTGTAAACTGGTTCTTGTTCATTTGAGTGTGTGTTGGAGCAAGTCTTAGCTCAATAAGGATTTCTTTTTCCACGTTAACATACTGCAGACTGTGTTCTCTGGGGTGTTGTTTTGTACTGTGAGATTTTAACCAACATCCTTAATTTTTTAGGAGGATGTGGGAAAATTAATCACAGAGAGCCATGCTTGCTTCTGAGTTTATTGATGGGATCATCTGGAGATGTATAGCTTCTTTGAAGTAAAAACACAGATTGCTTTTTCCAGATAGTGTTCTTAATGCTATTTACCTGACTGCATGTGCATGATTTGGTGAATCTGTTGGCTTTTAAATTTGGTGAGCTGATCTATTTTTAGAATAGGATGTCTGATAATGATACCTGTTATTGTATTGTTTTATCCTTATTCTTAATAATGGGTTTTATAATTGCCAAAACACATATTAATCAAGCTTCAGCCTCTGTTATGCTAAAGAGGAACCAGACTCTGACCAGCATTTTTGTAACCAGCTAAGGCATCTTTTGAAGTTGACTTGCCATCTAAAAACATGAAAGATCCATTGGGACAGAGAGAACATAATGCGAATCATAAGACCATAGCCTAATATTCACCTGAAAGTAAATTCCTGGGTACTACCAGTGCATATTACATTCAGGTCCCCAGCAATCACATCTACCTATGAAGTTAGACCTGCTTTAAGGAGGAGGTTGCACCAGGTGACCTCCAGAGGTCCCTTTCAATCTAAATTTTCCTGTGATTTTTTATTTAAACATTTGTTAGGTCAGCTTATTCTCTATTTCATTTCTTTGGTACTCTGACCTGAGTTTCTGGAGTATGCTCTGCAGCTAACATTGTTAGTAACTTGGAATGCAAGCTGGAAGAGTGCAACAAATTGCATTTATTGGATATTTTTATAATAAAGATTCCCAGTCTCTTGGTGTGTTTTACAGAAGCAAGCAGGTTTTAAATGTTTAAAAACTCGGGAAACTTGAGAAGTTCTTTAAATATTTAGCTTGAAAATATAATTATATGCTATATCATTTCATCCTTGTAGAGGCTAAATCACAGTTCAGTGTTCAGCGGAGTCTATCTTTGAAGCTGACCTCCTAAACATTTGAGCTATGATGCAGGCTCATTTGACTCTGAAGTACAAAAGCAGATGTCAAGAAATAAGGACAAATAAATCTCAGTCATGGGCTAAGCGGAAAGCCTGGAACAAGAAATCTTGCTTGTGTGAGATTTGGCTGCAAAACACACAGATAACCATTTTACCTGCTGTGACTTTATAAACAGGAAAGAAATGATAAAGCTGGCATGTTACATCATCAAACACAATATTCTTTATGGTTATATTCATGAATTTCATTTCCCTATAGGGAAATTTTCATGATAAGAGCACAAACTTAAAGTGCTTGGAAAGTATATTTTCTATATGTGCAACTTTAATCACCAAAGAGAAAGGAATATAGAATCTACATTTATATTAGGATTGTCACACTGGCAGAAAAGAGAAGTCCCTTCCTAGCATATGTTTTTTCTGACTTAAAATTTTATAACCAGCCTTAATGCTACTGCTTTGTAAAAGATGAAGATTCAAGGTTTAATGTTATTAAGAAGCTGGACTTAAGGTATTCCCCAGATAACTATTGCAAGAATTTTAGCTGTACTGAAAATCAAAGTATTTTAGGTGAGTTTACTATTGAAACTGTTTCCTTCTGTTCAACCTTTTAAACAAATGATCTTATGCAAAATATTTACCATGCTTGCCTCAAAGTGGATTTACAATCTGTACTGCTCCTGAGAATGTCTTTTTCACAGCAAAAAATTGTTTTTCTCTACTTGTTTCCAAAAGTGTTTTTTTGTGGTGACACGAGAAATAAGTTGAATGGTAATGGCTAGGGTGAGACACAGTTTGGTGAGGTTGGTATTATTCATTGAGTTAGAAGACTAAAAGATATAAATGGTATGGAAATAATTAGAGTGATCAAAGGCTTGACGTGGTGCCCATTCAAGCAGGGAGAATCTTCCTGCTTATTTCTTTCTACTTTTGTTTGGGCTCCTCACTAGCTGTTGGGACCTTGCTTTTACATTGTGTTTACAGTTGTTGCTGCCATCTGCTCTACTCCCTATCATGAGTCATGTTCTTCATTAGATCTGTGAAGGTGACCATATCTTCTCTTGCTTTTACTATATGTGAAAGGACCCTTAATTGGACTAAGGAGTTTGGGTCCTACAGAGATAATTAACATAATTTTATATTTTCAAGTGTGCTCACTTACATGTCAGCTGTAACTATTTTAAGCACATATGTGTATCTCTTCAGGCTTGTACAGGGCACATCCAGTTGCTTAACGAACAGAAGGCTCCGATACAATGGAATTCTGTAGCTCCTTAGACATGGAAGTTGTGTAATTCAGCTTCATATCCTACCCAATTCCAAGAATTCTTGCTGACAGAACCTCAATGTGTAGTATCCAAAATTAAGCCATGTAACCAGTCTTAGCAAAGACTTAACAAAGGCTGCAGTTGTACATTTTCCAGTTAGGGTACAAATGTTGTCATGGGAATGGATTAATGTCCTACCATTTTCTGTCCTTGTTATAGTCTTTTTTTCCAAAGAGTGTCATATCAGAATGTTAATGTCTTGTATAATCTGTGAATTATATCATTGTGCTCTACTGCTTTGACCTTTTCTACATGCTATAATTTGATTGAGTAGCCATTCCACTGCTCTCTTTTTTGACTGCTTTATTATCCAATAGGGAATGTGTAGGCTAGGCAGACATTCAGAATACACTCCACCCTCATTTTGACATCAACTGTCAGCCTTTTCATTGCTTTACAGGGCTGTTACTCAGGCTTCATATTCATTAATTGGTATCTAAAAGGGAAGTAGCCTTATCAAAGAATATGTTATAAAGAGAGAGCTTTGAAGGAACGACGTGTATCAGGATATTGAAAAGTCATTTTAGTGTTGCATAGGTAACATTTTGTAAGGCAGCATAGCTATACATGTTCCCAGATGACACGGAATTAATCTCTGCTGTGATAAAGGTGATAACAAAGTGGAAAAAGAAATAATTTTTCCCAGTTCTCATTATGATCTGGAGATAGCAATCGTGGTCTTTCTCACTGCTGTAATAATAGCAAAAGGTATGATGAATGGGAGATCGCGCCAGCCATTACATTTCAAAGGGATACAGAAATAATGTTACAATGTTATCTATACTGCATTTGTGGCTGGATGAGATATAAGTATTAAAACTTTAGGAACGATAATTTGATTTTATACTCTTTTACAGAGTTTTCATTTGAAGGTTCATCATGAGAGTGAATTATTCCACTTTTTGATGCCACTGCAGACTGATGTTATATGCTTTGCAAATGCTTGTTCTCTGGCATGCATTAAGAGTGCTTTAGGTACACTTTTTCCTACTGTTTTGTTTAACTTACTCCAGCTTGTTTACTTTACATAAAATAATTTCATGAACTCTTGTATTTACCCTACACTTTGAAGCTGAAGAAAGAATGACAGAATTCTGTGTTTGCAACATGCTTTGGAAAGAAGAATCAGTTATGGCTAAGGAGAGACTGTTTTTGAAATATTGATGGATTATGAGCAGAAGTTATCTGCTGTGTACACATTAATGCTTGTCAATGGAGTCGACTGAATCAAAATTCTTAAATCCTACAATTACTGCACTTTCATCACTTAAAAAGCTTGAAACAACTTCTAACTTTACCTCATAATTAATAAAAAATGTTGATACTGTAGAATTTAAGCCAAGATATTGCAAAATTTGGAAACATTTTTCTGACTTTTCATCCAACTTCAGAACAGCAAATATTTTTAATTTCCAGCAACAAAAATATTAATTGTACAGAGAACCATCTCCTTTCACTTCCATTGCTGAGTGGCTTTAGAAAAGACAGCCTCTGGGCTTTTTCTTCCTCTTGTGCTTTGTATCTTTTTTTCCTACCTTGGAAGCCCTTGAGCACAATGTTTTCTTGTATTCCGACTCATTTAAGTATGTCTTTAGGCTGTACCATAATAAATAGAATTAATATCATCAAAACTTAAGTAGACTTCTGTCAGAAAACAGCTTTGATATGGAAGTCTTGTCTGGAGAATTGACACAATATACGTTGAATGTAATTGCGTTCAAATGCATACAGTCATCCTTCCAGACATATGCACTGCATAAACTAGTTGTCTTTCTGTAGCTAACTACACAAAAGTTGACTTCTTTGCTATATTCTATAATAGTTCCTGATTAAATGTATTCTATAACATCAAAAATTCTATTGAAACTTTACCGGGAGATGCTAGGCCTATTGTGCAAAGTAAGGCACATTTTTTGTGAAAAGGCAATTGCTGCTCTGAAAATTTTACATACAAAAAACTTACATAAGTAAAAATAAAAAGAAAACATGGTTAGGTTACCAAGGTGAATTTTTCAGTAAATGGTGTGTGTGTATATATATGTACTTTTCATTTTAAGGTGAATCAGAAAATAACACTTGTTTTCAAATTCAGTTTGTCTTAAGGGATTGTACTATTGATACTATTCTAATGAACTTGCATGTGCTGCCTGGGAGCTGGAAGTCCATTAAATTCAGATTAAATTGGTTAAAGCCAATCTTCTGTTAAATTTTAGTGAAGATCTCTTAATGACCACATCAAAGTTGTGTATTAGTAAATGAGAATATGATATGTGATGATGCAAAGAGGTATTTGAGAAGAGAGATGAAACCAGTAAAAATGAAAGGGAAGTTCCAAAAAGGTATGAAATAGAGGAGAATGGTTACATTCCAGAAACCATACATCTTTAATCTTCCAAGCAAAAAACAACAAAAAAAATCAGCTACTTTTTAACAACTCCTTTTTCAGATATGGAACAGAAGCAATGGTTACATAGCTGTCTTTGTCTATGTATCTTGGACTATGAAAGAACTGCTCATTTTTGGCTCTTAGGCTAGCAACGGCGTGCCTCTAAGCCAGAGCATCCCAAAACCCGCTTTGCCTTTCTGTTTATTAATGTATGAAGGAAGCTGTGTTAGGATCCAGTGCTAACAATGTCCCATTTCCCCTCCCTACACAGTACATGTAATGCATCATGTCCAACGTAGATGCTGTGACCCAACTTTGTGAGATCAGATCATCCTGCAGTTAATTATTCTTTGGTGACACTGCAGTCTGAACGTAGATGACAATTCTCATTACACACCTATGTCTTTTGTTTCCATGGGGTTGATGGACACAAAAGGTTTGAAAAATAATCAACCTCATTGATTGCACGAGGACTTTTCCAGTGGTCACTGGGTCTCCTTCCATTAATTTCCACTGGAAGTTATGTTCAGCACTCCTGTTTGCAGAGACCAAATCAGAGGAGAGGGGGAGAGAGGCTTTTTACTTGTAATTATAAAACAAAAATGTATTCCTGGGGTAAGAAGGATGTCTTATGGTTTCCTCCATTTCTTAGGATTAATGCTAAACAAAATAAACTTTAGGAGCTTTGTCTGCCTTCAGTTTATTCTTTTTTTAAAATGGATTCCCTCTCTTTATTGCTATTCATTTTCTGTCTTTTCCATATCTTTTGTACACTTACTAACCAATCAATCTCTCTCTCGAAACTTCCCTAGAAGATTGTCCTTTACAATAATTTGCTATAATCACTCATCTTAGTGATACACTGCAGAAGGCAGAATAGCTCCAAGAACAGACAGACAATTGGTGCTTATTTTCAGACAATTTTCATTTATGTGATTTTTTTTTATATCTTTCAAATGCCCATAAGTAACTACTTGACTTTTTCAAGGTCTCTTCGATGTGACTCTGCCTTAGGAAGATGAATCACTGCTCTGACCTTCATTTCTCTCTCCTCATTTTGATGAGGCAACTTGCCATTTTGTAAAACAGAAAGCTGTTTTCACTTGCACAATCATTTTATTGTGCCAGTCAAATTGCACAAGTCATACCAGAATGAATATCTGATTTACCATGAAGGCTAAGGGAACATTTAAAGAATCTTGCTTTGTTTGCATGCGTATTGGGCTTTTCTTGTTTGTTTTTGAAAGCCAATTCAAAATATTTTCAACACAAATCCTTTTTTTTTTTTTTTTTTTAACTAGTTTGGTAAATTTGGTGTAGATAGCTCTTAGTAGTAAGCTAAGTCAAGTGTAGAAGTCTTGAATACGCACAATCACTTTCTTTGGTATGAAGGAGATGTTCTAACAAACGTGTAAGAGTTTAGTTAAGATTAAGGGAAAATACAGTTAATGTTTCTAAAAAAAAATTATTTGCTTGATAGAACCTACTAGAAAATGTACATATTCCACACACCGGACAATTTGAATTGTGATTACTATAAATTATTGGTATGGAAGTTTGATATCTTAGGAGATCTTATCTGTTCCTCTCCAGATTATTCAGCCTTCACAAGTGAGGAGCTACTTCTCTCTTCTCTTTCTCTCCCCTCTCTTCTCCTTTCCTCTCTTGAAGAGGAGTTATAAGTTCTTTAATTAGGGTATAATACTTGGGAAAAGAGAGGTAAGAAGAGAGAAAAACAATTCGTAAGTTGTATTCTAATAAATGATCATTACTGGTATTTTGATGTGCAGTGGGTTCAAAACATCTGCTGTTGAAAAGAAACACCCTCATTTATTGCAAAGATCTCCAGTACTTTTCAATCTCTTCCATATATTATTTTCTTAACTTTCCTTGTAGGAAGCTATTCATAGTGCATTTTATTAGCTATATGTTAGGTAGCAAACACAAATGCAGATACCATTCTTTGCCATATACACAGTGTTCTGGTATTTCAAATTTATGAAACCAGTTTTAAACCTGCTTTTTCATTTTCATGCTTACAGCTTGCTCTGATTTATACTTCTGTTGAGACTTATGTAATAGGCACCTAATGTGAAGGAACTGTATTCTTCTGAGTAGTATAGCACATTTCCCATTTTCAGAGAATTCCTCTCACGCACTTGGTTTTAATTGTCAGCCCCATGTTCCTGATAGAAACAGCACTGCTGTTGTTTGAGTGCATTTCATAATTTTAAAAGTCAGGAGGGAAAACTCTGGAAGATTAAAAGAAGTAGAAAAAATATTAGTTATTCTGTGCATATGTGTTCTCCAAAAACATTGAGGCACAAGATTTCATCAAAGAACAAAATCATAATGCTACTTAATGGAGGAGGAAATTACGTTAGAGAAATACAAAGTCACTAAAATCCTAAATGCCACTTCAAATAATTTATCAGAGAAAGCTCTAAAATTGGGCTAATGGCATATCTTGATAAAGTTTTTAGAATGATGTTCTATCTTACAGAAAACTTGAATGTCAAGAAGGATACTATGTCCTTTATGCCATTCCCGTGTTGATTGCGTTGCTTCTCATTTTCTATTTCACCTCTGGATTCTTTAACTTTTTAAAAAGCAGCTGTATGGGAGATTTGTTTTAGATGCCTTTCCAGTTTAAAGTCATTACTCTCTTATGCTTTAATGATGGTGGTAATGTATTTATTTGCACATAGACCCTCTGGATCTCATAGTTTATGAATGTTTAAAACATTTAAATGGATCAATTTTATCTTGTTTCATTATTTTAATTAAATTATTTGAGCTCTCTTCTTCCCACTGACAATAATATTCACATGTACTCAGTGTTTTTTTCCTGTTTTCTCAGTTCAAGTATACAAATCCAGATCCTACCGTATGCCACATCATTAAAAACTGGCTTAATGATCATTGCCTTTCAGACTGAAATCAGAGGACATTAAGAGAAAATGCAGCCTCCTCCTATTTCAAGCCCTTCCTTCTCCTTCAAGCCCTTCAGCTGATGCCACTCTGTGTGCTAGGGTTGCCATGTCCCCGGAGGAGGTTGTAGCTCTTCTGATTTATCCAACAGTAACATCAATGTACCCGATCCTGGCCCCATACCAGAGAAAACGTCACATTGTCTGTCCTGTTTATCTCTAAAACTCTTCAATTTCTGCAGTATCCTAGCATGGTTTTCAAATGAGCTAAGACACGTATGGCTGTACTCAGTGTCCTGTACTCCCAAAGCTCTTAAACCTGTCAGCTAATTGCAGCCGAATTTGACAGAATTCTTGATGTCATTCGATCCCTATAAATTCTGCAAAACAATATCAGCGGCTACTCGGAGGTAAAGCCTGGGTTAGTGCTGCAGTGGGAGAGGCAGGCGGTGCTCCGTGTGTGCAGGGACTGAAGCTGTGGCCATCAGTGGCGTGGCCACAACCCTGCCTGCCTGTCTTCAACTTGTAGCACTGTCTGTGGAAACGTTAGTTAACTGGAGATCTTTGCAAATCGGATGTTAACTTTACAGTCATAGAATGTATTTCTTTGTGGGTGTTGAGGTCTGTATTTCAAGTGTGAGTGTATAATGATTATCCTTTCTCCAGTGTTACCTAGATCACCAATGTGCTTCCAAATTCACCAGCCAATTCAATCATTTACTTTTTTTTCTGTGCTACTTGAAAGCATGGGTGCACTAATAGCTACATGTACCTGGTGCTGTATGAACACTGAAATGCTCAGGCTGTGTCATTATGGGGCAGTGAGAAAATCAACAGTGTCTGCCTTTGGTGAGTGTGGGATCTTTCCATTAGGATTTGAATTTTCCTATTAAAGCTTCTGACTTCATAGTTACTCTGTGCTGAATCCTTACCTCTTCCTAGGTATCCCTTGAAAAACTTCAAGAACAAAATCTGGAGGAATATGCCCTCTTTTTCTTTTGTCTAAATTACCTCAGATAAGAGGATTTCCAAGGACTGAGGTTTAGTGAAATGAGCAGTCTTGGGAGCAACTTTTGATACCTGGTTATCTTACTAGATGATCCTTACCTGCCTCTGGAGTTTTGCTTCCAGTGTTTCCTTTCCTCTGGAATTGATAAGCATCTTTTGCTTGGTTGTCATTGATTTCAGTAGGAGTGGGGGTCCATATTTTAACAACAAAAAAAATATGTAAAATTGTGCAAAAGTAAGGAAAGATTATTGATTTTTTTTTTAAATATAACATTCTTTTCCATGACAGCTTTCATGGAAACTACTTATCTGACATCTGTAGCTGTCTATTTTCCAATAGATAAAATTTTCCAGTCAAAATATAAAAGTCCTTCCAAAGTGGATGGAGCCTCCCCACCAGTAATTTGTCAGAGTTAGGTTTGCATGAAAAAATCTTAACCCAGAGCTCTTATGTGTAAGTACTTATGTGTACTCTTATGTGTAAGTACTAATTTGCTGTTTACCTTCAATCTCTTTCTCTCTCTCTCTCTCTTTTTTTTTTTAATCAAACCATATTTTTCATCATCTCTGCTGTGAAACTAATGCCAGTAAAACCTGGAGGGATGGAGAGGAGCTGTAGCAAATGGTAGAAAATGTTAGGCAATGTTGAAGAGAGTAAAGCCCTATAAATGGTACATAGTATTGAAGAGAGTAAGACTCTATTTCTCCTGAATTACTTAGCCTTCCAGCAGTAGATGCATTCTGTTTGGATTTAGGAAACACAGTTTGTACTTCATTAAATAATTACTTGATGTCAGCCGTGGAGATGTAACTTTTAATATTTCATTTGGTGCCACTTCAGTGGAAAGGGAGGTAACTTGGTTTAAGTGGAAGATAGAGGCAAAAAAAAAAGAGAAATGGTAATTACTGAAAACCACTCTCTTTCTGCAAGAATGTTAGAAATAAGTTACCCTAAGTATGCAAAATAAGTTTTAAAAAGTGGTGCATTTGCCAAGTTATCTAATCCATTGCGATGTTCCTGCTCTTGCTACTGACCCATAGCAAATTAGTCAGGTTGTATAGGAATTTGTACGTCTCATACTGCTGCCTGACCTGTGATGAATTTTTGAAATCTCTGCATGAATTTTCCATCTAGTAACTTTTGTGAAAAAAATCAATGAATCCTTTTGTTCGGCGTATGTATCTGACAAGTTATCATTTCTGGTGTTCCAAGTGGCAGTGCAGGATGCTAATCTTACACCCATTTTCTATCAAAAGCAGCTTAAAAATAACTAAAAATGATTCCCCCAGTTCTGGTTCAAATCACACACATTTTCTGGGTGAGGAGAACATTTCACAAAGGCAGAAACTCCAGCTTCCAGTGAGATTGAATTGTTGAGATACTTCTGGCCTTTTAGAAAAGGTGTTCCAAAAAGAAGGATGACTTAATGGGGAATGTTCTTGCAGTTTCCTCCTGTGTAATTGAAATTCAGGCTCTATAAAGTCAGGAGGAATGCAAACTATTTGCAGAACTGTAATATAATCTAATTGTATTGCCATACTTTTGGATTTAATCATATGCTTTTTTACTTTAATTCTAGCTGGTCTGTTGAAGGACTTTGACTTTTTCTAGTTTGAGCAAAGACAACTGAAAATAGTTTTGAAGGGAAAACTGAAATTCTGTTAGAGTGATTGTAATTGAGTTTAAAGTTTAGTTTTCTTCTTGTGTTTGTTTCAGTTCCTTTTGGCACTCCTCTTAGCTGTAAATCAGTGTAGCATGTCTGGTGTGAGTCTGATGTGGTAAGGAAAATCGTCTTTGCTATTGGGATAATTCATTACTACCTTGTGAAGTTGCATTAAAAACAAAACAAAAAAGCCACCAGTCTTTTCTTCCCGTGATGTAGTTCTAAAAAAGAAGTGTCTGTAATTGGAGGAAGTGGAGACCAACATTTGCTCAGATACTGATAGGGCCACAGAAGTGTATAATGGATGTTTAGGTAGCTTTGAGTTTTACAATATATTGGAAAAAAGTATCAGGTGAGTGAGACCTCAGAGGGTTACTCTTAATAATGTTTTTATTTTCATTGCAGTCTGGTGCAGGAACTGTGTGTAAATAATTAAATTCTGATGATGGCAAACTCCTCCCTTTGTAAAACAGATGTAGCACTGCTCAGGTCTGGTGGCAGTGATGTTTAGAAGGATCGCACTTTGTGCTGGGACCTTTGCTGTTGGCTATGTGGGAAGAAATTGGTGACTTTCTTGAAATCCATTAGCTTCTTGGCTGTTGATTCTGGATATGCAGGGAGTGCTTTATATGGAGGACTTACAGAGCCTGTCAAAGCAGGCTGGGTAATGCCATAATCCTGCGATGGCACTGCACTGTGTTCCACATAAGTCTTTGTTCTGAGACGTTTTCTGGTCCCATTAATAATGATATTCTGATATGGATGTGTAAGTTTATGAAATGTGTGCTCCCCTGCCCCTCCTGCCAGAGGTTATGTTTTGAAGTTGCTTTCTGGAAAGTTTGATTCCAGTTGGGGATTCGAATTTGATGAAAAGAAAATAAGTGGCCTCCATCCTGAGGGTTAGGTGGCATTAAAATCCAGTGGGGTGTTTATGTAATGAGCATCTCAAGTTAAATGTGTTCTTATTTCCTGTTTTTAATGCACTTCAGTTTGATTGGGATCAGTAATAGAAATGGTATGCGATGCCATGCATAATGTGAATGCCTATTTGCTGTGGTCGTGTTGGACTTCTCTACTGAAATCAGCCCTCCTGGATATTCCCTCTAGTTTGGATACTGGCTTACTATGTGAACTTAACTGCTAATTTCCTGATCTATTCATTTTTCTGACTGTAAAGTGAGAAGTCCAATGTAATCACCTCTGTAGAAGGGCTGTGCTTCTCTAATGAGGGTTTTCCGAGTTATTATAGGCTTTTCATACACACTGAACGTTTTTGTGCCT
This sequence comes from Cygnus olor, assembly GCF_009769625.2. Taxonomy (NCBI): domain Eukaryota; kingdom Metazoa; phylum Chordata; class Aves; order Anseriformes; family Anatidae; genus Cygnus; species Cygnus olor. The sequence goes on along the minus strand of NC_049174.1, from coordinate 32,180,386 downwards.
ACTCAAATACCCAGGCATTGATTGATTTATTTTTTTCCCATTATTTTCTCAAATTAAAAATCCTCACTGAAAAATATCCTGGGTGCTCTCCTGCACAAAATGTAAGCTATATGAAGAAGCAGTACAGAACAAGACTCCATAAAAGGAGCATAATAGCTCTGCAATATGCAACAACACATCTCTTAATGGCAGCAGCCTATGGTTTGTGAAGTGTCCTGAGTTTCACTAGCTTCTTTCTTTGTGGTCTTAGTCTTTCAGATACTGTGATAACACTTAAAGGATTTGTTGAAGCATGTCAGAGCCTCATCTCCTTTTGATGCCTTCCTTAAGTTCCTTGGCTCAAATTAAAACAGAATTTGGGAGAATATTGAGGCTCAGGAAGAAATCTGTCAGCTCATTTAACCCTCTTGTTTTTACCTGTTTTAAAAGCAGATTTTTTTTTAATTTTCAATTATGAGTGTTTGCATTCCTTTGTCTTTTTTCCTCCAATAATGCAAATCCAAAGCAGAGAAATCTGAAAAAACAGAGACCTGTTTGTCACTTTTGGGACCAGATGTCCATGTGAGTTTCAAAGCATTTATTACACTGCTTGTAAATACTAAGACAGAAGATTGCTTTGATTCGGAGTGTTTAGGTATTCAGAGTGCTATAGTCGTAGCCCTGCTGGTGACAAACGATGGGAACAGAGTTTGATGAAAATATCAAAGAACTAATTTATGGATTTCTGTTAAATTTTGATGAAGCAGAGGGAGGTGCACACTTAGTGGGAATAATACAATCAAGTCTTCATTAATTCATAAATAGTAATTTGAAGCTCATGTCCTTAAGGACATAGCGATATCATTCCTTGAACAACAGCTGTAGTTAAAAGTCTTTTTTGTGTGTGTACTAGTTGAGATCTGATAATTTTTTATTGCTTCAGAATTTTTCCTTTTGTTATAAGAAGCAGAAAATCCAGAATATAGTCAGAAGAAACCTATACGGGGCTTTGGGCAACCTGGTATAGTGGGTGGCATCCCTGACAATGGCGGGGGGTTGGAATGAGATTATCTTTAAGGTCCCTTTCAACCCTAGCCACTTTATGATTCTACAAGCTTATGTCCTGGTTTCAGCTAGGACAGAGTTAATTTTCACCCTTGTAGCTGGTATGGTGCTGTGTTTTGGATTTAGGATGAGAATAATGGTTATTAATGGTGTGTGGTATAACACAGTGATGTTTCAGTTGCTGCAGAGCGATGCTCACTGAGGCAAGGACTGTTCAGCTTCTTGTGCTGCCCTGCCAGCGAGGAGGCTGGTGGTGCACTGGGTTAAACCACACAGCTTAGAACTTGGACATTTTAGGAACTGGAGCCAATTTTTCGACCTACTGAAGATGGAATAAATCATTTCTCTTTAGGTCGAAATAAACTTTTGTGGAGCTTTTTCATACCCCATCAGATACAGTGCATGTCCACCAAAGGGCTGCTCTGTAGTCGCATAACATTGCATAGCCTTTAAAGTCGATTTGCCAGTATAGAGAAATAGAAAATCATGCCAGGAAAGTCCCGATGCCTCTTTTATGGCATCTGTGCCCTTACCTGGAAGGGCTTCACTGTTGCCTGCTTGCAGCTGCTGCAACAGGAGCTGGGTGTGGAGCAGGACTGAGCAGTGCCAGCCTATTCTGCTTCCTAGGAGCCTGTGAAGAATTAAGAGAAGAATAGAAGTGAATTGGAAATATATAGTAATTTTTCATCCAAAATGCTCTGTTTTAATATCGTTGATAAACACTTTTAATTGCCCAGTGCAGCTTTGTTGTGTGACTGCTCATAGTGGGGGAGGCAAACTAGGTCAGGAGTTTTAAGGCAGCTGCTCCATGAGTGTTTACTTTGGTCTCTTTCTTGTGCAGATCTGAAACTACGTACCTGGTGTTGGTTGCCAGGTTTTCTCATGGAAATTCTCTTTATTTCAAGTGGCTGATACAGACATTTGTGGAAGAGGATTTACTTTCAATCCTTGATGTCTCAGTGAAATTCCAAGTGGCCATGGTGTGATAAATGTGAAACTTGGTGTCCATAGCTGTCGCCCTGTGTAAAACTAAATAAATATCCCCAAAGCTTTCAGTATGCTGTGGAGTTGTGGAGTGTGCGGAGATGGCTGCAAATGTGTAGAGATTGCACCTAAGTTAATTAAAGATGGAAAAAATTTTACATAGCTGCATTGATTGGATGCATTCACCTAAATCACAGGAAAAAATAAAAGCCAGCCACAGTTAGCATTTTATGCTTAATTGCAACAAGTAGTCATTTCAGTTTTATTTTTAGAATATCCAATGTTGTTCGGTGTAGAAAAATTATTTGTCTACTGTGAGATCAGTCAAGTGAGACAAGAACACCAGTGTAACTAAATAAAGTGATACTGGAGACCATCAAGACAAATATGAGTTTTTATGTTGGATATCTTTTACTTTCTCTGTCTCTCTAAATTTAGAGTTAATTTTTAAAAGGATAACTTTTTTTTTTTTCCTTTTCATTAATTAGGTTGCAGACTAGAGCTGTGTTGTGAAATTTGCAGAGCAATTGAAGTTAATGAGTTTTCTCACAAGTGCAGCTGTGTCCTCCAAATACACCACATCGGTATAGTCTAGCCACAAGCAGGCACTGTAATCAGCCAAAGGAATTACTTGCTTTGTAGAAAATAGGTATTGGCAGGTGCTTACATATAAAATATGTAATTTATGTGTATACATAATGTGCATGTGTATGCATCAGCATTTACATATACACTGAAATGAATATTTTATGTATTAACAATATATACATTTAAGTATTTGCCGATACTTTATATATAAACATGTGAATCAGTGAATCAGAGAAATCAAAGAAATTGATGATTCTCAGTGATTCAGAGAAAAGGATGCTTTGCTCATTCAGTAGCTGCACTCAAGAAATAAAGCAATTTTGTAGGTCAAGAACAGTATTATGTAGATACCGATTTTGCCTTCTGGCCTCATTGCTATTGCCATTTTGTTAGAACTACAGAGCTTCAAGTTTGAACAGAAACTGTTTCATCTCAGTGTTTCAGAAGATTCCGAAAAATGACTAACTTTTGCAGCCACTTTTAATACCAGTACATTTTTTCAGTAACAGAGTCTACCTTTTCAAGGAAAAATCACGTCACATGAGATAGTATCTCACATAGTATATATTACTTCTATACGAAGTGATGTAAAGAACAGGAATCTAACCCTAAATATTGTAAGCATTCTAATAACCACGTGAAATCATTCTAATTCTGCTGTTACCTTAGACCATACACTGGAAAACAAGTAATTAAAAAAAATCAGATTTAACATAGAACAAATAACAGGAAATTTCTTTTGAAAGCTCACAAAGAGAGGTCTACTTAAACAAAGCATGTATAATTCTAGAACATGCAATTGAAAGGGAAGATCATAGGTTTAATTATAGCAGTCTATGGTAGTAGTTCACTTTAGAATATATCACTATATTACAAAAATATCTTGTAGCAGTTGAAAAATTGAAAGAGTAGTAGTTATATTGATCCCAGATTTTAAAAAGGAGAATAGTGGGGTGTATTAGGAGGCTGCAAAATATAGTCCGATTAGGAGAACTCAGTTAATTTATGACATCTTAAATGCTACAGGTAATGCCTTTTCAAGTTAGTGTTTCCAGTCTAATGCAGATAATAGGATAATGAGGTATTTATGTATATTGTATTTTAAAAGTTACAAATGGACTAGTTTCTAGCCAGCAAGATTGCACACACAAACAGTCATTCAGGAAATCATTAAAGGTGTTCATAGTGCAGAACAGAAGGAATTGAGCTTTGCTGGGTGTAATGGCTTTTACTTGTGTCCTAAAGGCCTCTTACATTCTTTTTAAAAATAGGTCTCCTTTCTATAGAGTAGTTACACTGTGTTTTCAAAATGTATTCTTCATCTTCTCTATCACAGGGACCAGAATTTCACACATTTTCAAATCATTTGTGGTCTTGTAGCTCCTCAAAAGATGTAGTTATTTGACATACTCATTCAGCTGCAGAGTGGCAGGTTGTTTGCGAGGTATAGTTTTCCCCATCAGCTGGTACCTCAAGTGGTGAGGCCTGGAGCGAGGTCCTTCACGTGCAGGAGCCCCACCTCGTTACGCCAAGTTGGAGTCCCTCTGACTTGTTTACTCAGCTCTGCAAACACATGATGCAGTTTTAATTTCCTTTCAGAAAGTTATTGCATGACAGGAAACTGAATTTCTTTCAGATAAATAAAGAGATAGGAGCTAGAAAAGTTTGTAGGTTTACCCTCTTTAGTAGCTGCTGGAGTAGGGTGACACAGTGGTTGAGGTCTTCTGCCATGAATTCAGAGAGATAAGCCTGTGGTTTGTCCCATGTTGTGTGCATCTGGAGGAAAAAAAATTATATCATCGAGTGGGATGGCTTCAGTCTTAAATTCATTAATCATTTAGTCAACCTTTTAAAAAAGAATAACAGATATGTGTTTTTACTGCGTGGACCTAACTGCAGAGTTAAAAAATAAATAAATAAATAATAAATGATGGTATTAATTTTATTTTTTTAAGCTGTGGAAGTTTATTACCTGTCATGATATAAGCTTTGTTCCGTGAAGTCTGCTTTCTAGCTTTCTGCTTTCAAGCATGTTTGCTTGTGCTTTGTTTATCATGCCGTAACTTTTATAAGATTCAACCTAATACTATCTTTTCCATAAATTTGAGTGGAACTGCAATAAATCTAGCATTAGTTACCAGGCAATTGCTTTTAACTTTCTGAATATTTACTTGTAATTGAGCAGTCTGTAATCTTAACACTGTAGTTCAATTTATCCTAATAAAAAAAAAAAAAAAGTAAATCAGTGATGAAAACTTGAGGAGTCTTGAACGATTATCCAGAGCAGATTATTTTAAAATATTTAGCTTATTTGATATGGTAAAACATTTACACTATTTGTGCACTGTGCTACTTCTTAGCAAAGAAGGAATATATTTGAGTTTGATGATGGCTGTTTGAATATGAATTTCTTGCTGTCATTTCTACCTTTTTTCTGTGGCTGGTAAAACATTTCCCTGCTCTGAGAATCCATTACTTCCTCAGGAAAAGAGAACTTGTTCACTTATGGACACCTATGGACAACCACTTGTCCACCTTGTCCAACTATGTCCACCATATGTCTATGTGGTTCTTCATTAGCGTTCTAGTTTTATCTCCCTTAAGATCTAGTGGTTGTGTGATTCTCTTTCCTGTTCTTTGGATGAAAGAACTGCAGATGAAGCTCACCAGAAGATGAACAGCCTAAGGCTCAGTGAAAATACTTAAAGCATGCACTTAAAAAAAAAAATCAAAACTGGCAAAATATATACATATATATTCTAGCTAATCTATATTGACCCCAGAGACAGTTTCATTATATAGAGGAATTATTCATTCTTTGCAATATAAGGCAAGCTGTAGAAATTTAATGCAGAACTTCTCTTCTGTGTTTTCTTTTTGAATAACAAATATTAAGATATTTAAGGCGATGCATCATTTTTCCTTTTCTCCTCTCCACGATGGCTTTATTTCAAGTGTAGGTTTTTAGGTTTTAATCCTTTCAGCTGATGGTGTGCTGACATTAATGTTCAGAGTATCGTTAAGGACATATTACAATAATGTATTGAGTGTAATATATTACCAATGTAATGTTCTTATCATATATCAATGAATTAATCATTATTCTGAATTGTTTGATGTATCAACGAAATGCATCATTACTTTGAACCATCTGATTTTTTTGCACTGTAATACATCATTGGTATGGTATAACCTTAATGATAAACTAGCATACTACCAGGCTTCATTATGTTAAATTATCTAAAACAAGAATCTTTATCTTGATAAATATCTCATATAAACAATCTCATTAGCTGAGAACTGAGAGATAGAAAAGACTGGTGAATTACCATATGTCTGCATGTAACAGGAGAGTAAACAGCACAATTTGATGTGTTTTGGAAACAAAATAAGTCTTAACATTTCTATGGAAATAATTAGATAAACCAGCACTTACTTCAAACATGAAACTTGTCACTATATATACTCAACACCTGTTGAGTTTAACTTTGTCATTTTGGCTTGTCAAATAAAATGGAATGATAACTGAAAAGAGTAACTGAAAATGAGTATCTGAAAAAGTTGGTATTTCCCTATATAGACATGATCATTAAGAAGGGTCAAGCCTCTGAGGTACAGACTCCTCCATTTTCTAGAAAACAGGTAACATTTCTAGTCACAGAGAGAAGAGAAATTCAATCATTTACATTAAATCAGAAATGTAATGTATTTACTTTCCTCCCAGATAATCTGCAATAGCTAAAAGAATCCAACTTCCATACACATTTGAACATTATCTGATTGATACGGAATATAAACCAGACCCACATGCCCATAAATTTGCTACATGTTAAACTGGCACCGTGAACACTACTAGCACCAAAAACATAACTCCATCTGACTAAAATCATCTACTAAATCAAGAAAATATCAGGCAGTACCTTAAAAAGTAGCAAATTAAAATAGCTGTTGACAGCAGACTATTGAGAGAGAGACAATTGACTCGTTTTAGTCATGTATATAAATAACAATGCTTATCTAAAAGTATAAAGCAAACATTTTCTCATTAAAACATGGTTTAGTAAAAAAAATAAAACTTCTCACAGGAAATTTGATTTTAAATTTTTATACAAAATTCTGACATTTTTATTTCTCATATCAGTTTTTGAGAAAAAACAAAAGTCAGTTGATTACACTCAGAACAGAATGCAGTCACTTGCAAAATCTATCTTGAAGAATTAAAATTTTGAATGGAAAAATGTCCAAATGAAAAATTTCCCTTTTAATTATTTATGGAGTAAGGAACCACTTTTAAATTAGCCCTAAACTATAGTAACTTAACCATGACATTCTATTTACATGGACCTGTTGAAATATAGCAAGATGAGGATTACAATTCATTTAGATTGCTAATAAAATATATTCTTCCCCCAAACTAGAAACTCTCTTTTGCTGTTTAATTGCTTTCAGATAAATATTTATTAGATTATGTGAAACAGCAATGTGATCTTGAAGTGTTAAATACTGTTTATTTCAGTGGAATCTATCTACAAGAAAATGGATCTATTTGCAAAGAGAAAACTTCATTCTGAAGATGAACACGCTTGTTTGTAAACATGGGCTGTTACTTCCAAATGCTGATTAACATAGGTAAAGTTAAAGCAATGTAAATGGTCATTTGGAAGGGCCACTTGTGCTATGCACCATGTGAACAGGTGAAAAAATCTGGCTTTTTAGCAAGCAGGGTTTCCTGACTTTTATGCTAAAAATTTCTGTTACAAATTTCATGTGGTGGTATGCTGTATGAATGAAGGATACTGGAATCCTTTCTCAATTTAATTATTTTTTTAATGTGGATTGGAAAGACTTGATTGCTTATATGAGAACATCTCAAATACCTGTTTGTGTTGTTTAGAGATTTAAAAATTGACATATATCCTCCCAAAAACTTTAGATGGCAAGGTAGCATCCAACAAAGTGCATCATTTTGATTGTGTCTTTATTTATTTCCTGAATTTAAATTTGAATATTAATAAGATTTGAGGAAAGTAGTTAACTAAGAAATGAAATCTAATTTAAAAAATCATGGGCTAAATAAGCAAAAGGATTTGTAGAATATAGTTAAATATTCAAACCTAATTAAAAATATCATACTAAATTAAAAATGAGAAAAATGTTTTCATGATAACTATACTACTGCAGATAAATTAACTTTTCCATTAATACTATTTGTTTAATGCTCACCATAAAGTTAATGAAATGCTGGGAGATAATTTAGGATACATAGTTTTGCTAATTTTTCTTTTTAGCTTAATCCCGTGTGCATTTTCAAGTTCCACACTGATTACTTTTTGGTAGTCTGTGAAGCTTATATCCAGTAAAAAGCTCCACAAAAGAAGATTTGCAGCAGCTATGTAAATATATTTGAAATTCAGCTCTCGCTTAAAAATTGATATAGGTGCCAACAGTTACTCTTGATATTTATTTACAAATATTTCTACATCTACAAACAAATAAAAGAAGTTACCAGATTCAGAACTGATGAGCAAAGTGTGTGCATGTATATATTTATAGATATAGAAATACCTATAAGAAATATACTTTATATCAAATACCTATATTATGTATAACATATGTATTAAATTAATATATAATACATATATAAAAGTATATTTGCCTTGTCTTGATGTTTCTCTTACCACTCAAGCTGCTGCCAATGAGAACAGGATGGTAAGTTGTTGTTGGAAAAGATCACACTTGACATCTGGTTCCACGGAGACCTGAGCAATTAAACATCTTGACAAATCTCTCACGTTTCTATTTCTGCTATTACTGTTTATTTACAATAGGGCTCAGAAACTTCAGGCAAAGATGAGTATTCTTTTTTAGATTGGCACAGGCAGGATTTGTAGCAAAGAGGACCTATGCCTGGTGCCACATCTGTCTCTCACCACCTTCTATAAGAAAAATGAGGTCAGTGGTTCAAACTCGAACAGCTGATTTCAGGATATCAATTTGACCAGTCAAAATAATACACCTTTTTTTCCCTGTGAGGAAGCAGGCTGTCTTAAACACATACATTCACACCAAAAAAACAAACAAACAAAAAAACAGTACAGAGGCCACTAATGCTTCAGCTATCTCACATTAAATTAGAGTCGTTAAGCGACAGTTTAATTACAAATTTGTAAGGTATTTCAATTACCAAGGAAATAAGCATTAGAAACAGTAGACATATTCTGTGTGATTATGAAGTGTGCCAGCTGTTGGTTAGGTCATTAACATTAAGCTAAAAAAGGAAGCCAGAGAATTTTGACACTATTTTAACCCTATTACTTTTTGATACTTGTATAAATTTTCCACAAAGTAAAAGCTCTTGTCACTCCTGAAAAAGATCCGGAATGCTTTTTTTTAAAACCTTGCAAATCCTATGAAAATAACTCTGAATATCAACAGTCTAATATATATACATACATAAAAATAATAATAATTTAATTAAAAATAATAAAAATCAACTGAATAGAAAGTTATAGTGCTTAGTGTCTTGTAGCATCATCTCTCTCTGTTTGCTTTGGCAGTATCTAGAGAATGAAATGTAAGAGGTATTGAATGTGAGAAGAATGAAATATGGAGGGTGAGTGAAGAGCCACAAGGGCTTTGTGTATGTGATGTGTTGAATGTATGTCTGTATACATATAGAAAAAGAGGCAACATGCACTCTGGAAAGGGGCCGTTGTACTTAGTTAAATGGAGTCATTGGAATTTTTTTTTTTCTGATGCCATTTTTTCCCTTTACTTAATTTCTTTCTCTTCTCTGTGAAATCTCATCAAGAAACTAATCGACAGAGTAAAAGAGCATTGGCTTAGAGTACCTTTAGTACAGCTTTTTTAATCAATCTTCAGTCATGTATTTGGATTCATATAAGACCTCCAATTAACTTGCACATTAACACTGGTGAAACAAATTTAGATCCTTAACTTATCAGAAATGCTGTATGCAAGGAATTTGAATAACTGAGCAGAATTTGTCATCACCTTTCTTCACAGTGCCCATATAAAGCCGGTCACCAAACAGAAAAGGTAACAAATGGACTGAGAACGTTGCTTTTCTGAGATTTTCAGTTCTTGAAGCGTAAATGCTCTCTGCATGTTTCACGGGATAAAACAGGTTTTCTGAAGGGAGAAGTTCTTGCTGTTCCTGTTGACTTCATTTAGGTATTCTCTACCTAAAGAAACCCATCTCATTTGGTTTTGTAATGGTTTGTAACATTTGATTTTCTATGTTAGACATCATCATACTTTATCAGTAAAGTATGTTATCAGTAAACTTCAGTTCTAAAACAATGCTTAACTTTGCCCATTGGAGTGGTGTTATCAAAGTCAGTGGAACAGCTCATACCCCTGCTGTCACTTGCTCTCTTGGGAATAAAAGCTGTTTCCTAGGTATGCCCGTATATAAAAGTTCACTTGAAAATAAGGTAATTAAGTTAATCTTCTGATAGTGAAATTTTGCAGTAAGTGCATGTATCAAATATGAAAGTAAGGAACTTAAGAAGTAATTAAAATTAATTCAGGCGTTAAATTAAGCTTCTAGCTATATGAAGTGGTAGTAATTACAGACATCAGAATTAGAACCATATTGTAATCAGAGTAACTACAGTGTAATTAATGTAACGACACCACAAAATATCTACAAAAATAAAATGTAAGGTGTTGGTTTCACAGAAAACATTACTGTTTTAACTGGAGAGCAAGTCAGTCAAAACTTGGAACAGACATCAGTACTCAAAATATGAACAAAGCTGCCTGCACTCAGGATGTGTGCAATTTTCCAAGTGCTGAACCCAAACTGCTCTTGAGTTTACAGAAAGTATAGCAATTTGGCATCCTCACCTAACTTTACTGTCCAGAGGTATACTTGTAGGGTGCACGAGCTTTGCAGACTACCTGGTACATCATGAGTTACAGGCAGGCAGAGCCTCTGCAGTTGCTTTCTGCAATTAAACTTGTCAACATCTCTCTCAGGAAAGTACTACTGGCTCATTAGGGCTAATTGCTGGCAGACACCTGATTCCCTCTGAGGAGAGGAGAGGAGAGGAGAGGAGCCAGGCTGCGGTGAGGTCTGCAATGGGTGAAGTAAGGATTGCCTGCCAGGCAGGTGGATGCAACTTTAATCATTCCTACAATTGACTTACAGCTACAGGAAACTTGACCTTTTCTTTGATTAGAAACTGAGTTGATGAAATTCCTCTCCTTCCTTCTCTGCAATCAGTTGCCACGTGAATTAGGCCATTACATATGTGTATCTACCTGTCTGCCTTAGGCATGTTGTTAATGCTGCTGTGATTAATGTAATTTATTACAAATTATTGGGTCTGAAGAGGGATCTGATAGTAAAAAGTAATATGTCAAAATAGGCATTCTAAAAGGTACAGCTAGTGTCATGCTGTGTTTTCGATTATTTTATATGGCAATACTGATGTTTTTATCTCTGGCATGAACAGTAGATTACCCATTACAGGTCTTACATTATAAGGCAACTTGTACATGATCTATGAAGCAAGGGGAACTAAAAAAAAATCTGATTACAACTCAGTCTGAAGAGAGAGTGGACCATTTTCTATGTGGTAGAAGCAGATTAAATAGTATAAGATTAGGTTTCTATGTAGTACTTTAAGCATAACCCATTTTGAGTTTGGGGGAAGGTTTCTTGCATGTTATTTATCTCTCTCCCTTTTCTTCTGTGTCCTAATTTATTTAACGTATTTGCCTGGAAGATGTTCAAGTTCTGTTTTACTACTGAGTGTTAAATTCCAGCAATTTGCCTGCAAAAAGTCCGGTATTTGTCCTACCATTTCCATTTCAGAAAGGATTTTCTTTAGACTGGCCAAATTTTTGGCCCAACACAGTTATCATGCAGCTAGACATACTAAAAGCACTAGGATGTTGCAGATGTACTGGAGACTTCATAGCCTCAATCATGCATCTGAAGGCTGATTTTTGGAACTCCAAGTGTTTGGAGATTTCTATGGGAGCATTCAGGCACACCTCTGTTCTGTGCCGAGGGTCAGAGGCACGGGGACTCTCAATAACACCTCCATGTTTCTAGGACTTGACGTAACTGCTCATTATTGACTCTAGCTGAAAAGATGTGAATTGCTTTGTGTAATTACCCAATTGAGCTACTGGAATTGCCTAAAGGATAAACTGTATATCATGTTCGTGGCATTTATTACTTTTTCATCTGACTAATAAAAAACAGCAGATTGCTGTGTAAGTCTTATCAAAATAAGGACAAGACTGTATTTATCGATAGTCATGAGTTAACACAGCGTAAACAAGATTCACAGGATAGTCTGAATTTTATGTTAAAACCTGTTTGATTACTGCATAGTGATGCATCAATGAAAATTATTGTCTTTTCTGTATTTGTGGATAATCTGGATTAAGACAATGAGTGTAAGAGCAAGGAATAAGAAAACACCATTGATTTAAAGATGTGGTTAATTCAGTGAATTGTGACCTTTCAGTATTTTCCAAAAGAAAATCAGAGCTATTTTTTTACTTGGATTTTAAGTAACTTTTAGGAGTTGGACACCTGTCCAACAAAACTGGAAAGAAGCTATTAACTATGAACTTTTTTTCCTGACAGACTTTTTTTCCCTAGTTCCTACAAAATTCTTAAAAATAAATAAATCTTTCATGTTATTTTTGTATTATTTAGGATCCACTTCTCGTGAATGAAAATCAGAAATAATATAGGTTTAGAGTTGCTCTTTTGCATGTTTTGATCATGAGGACTAATAATCTCTCCAGTTTTTGATCTGACAATGCATATATACTCCTTTATTGTCTAAATGTTTTAATTCCACCTCTTTTTCCAGTTTCCAGCTGAGCATTACAGTTTTTACTTCCAAGTGTCTTAATGTGGTTTGTAAAATTGTGGCCCAAATTTTGTGAGTGCAATGAAGTGCTGGGACTTGAAGCCAACATTAGATATGCAGGCATAAAGGGCAACGGAATTTACACCTGTGACTGAGTGCTTTTGCGATATTATAGGTACTAATGGGAAAAACCGGTTGGAAATTGTTGAAAATGTGTTGCTAATTACAGGTGTCATCATGGAAAAGGAATTGAGATTTGTGGGTATTCTCTATGCTGTGCAGAGGTTTGGAAATGCCATTAATGTGCTTCATGCTTATGCTTTACTGTGTATATCTGGGCCATTGCAAGAGGATGGTTTGTTACTTGTACTATTGTTATATTTTTCAAGCAGTCTGTTGCAAAAAATTGTAAGGATAATTCCACTGGTAGGTATTCTGAAGTTTACTAAGCAGGCAGTTAAAGCTGTAGGAACAAAACATTCCTTAAACCAAATTCTGGGGAGTCAAAATGCCATCCAGAAGACTTCAACATCTTAAACAGAAGGTATCATCATTTGTTCCTCAATGAGCAGAGGCAGTGGCTTAGTCTATCTATTTTATTTTCTATACCATCTTATTACAACAGTGAAGGAAATTTTAGTATATCTGTGTGCTGCAGTTTGGAAGGATGGATACTAAATTTTTGAGAGTCCTGATTTCTGCATGGGAGCTAACACAATTGGATACTTCTGGACATGTTTGTCTAAGTAACAGCTGCTCCCATTAGGAATTAGATTATTCCTGTGTGTCCTTGGAAGCTCCGGTGGGTGTAAATTCTTTGAGTTCTGAATAACAGGAAATCAAGAGTTACGTTTTCTTATTTTCCGAGACTTTAAGGTCCACGTTTCAGAATTTTCTCTAAAATTTTGATTGTGAAATGTCTAATACATACATATATTTAAATTCTGGTATTTGCTGACACCATAAACCTGAGGTTTAGAAGTTCATAGCTAGAAACATTGCATTTTCACTTCCATCTTAGATTTAGCTGATGCAGAGGGCATGACGCCATGGGAGCATGGGCTGATCTAACTGGTGGTGCCAGAGTGGCTCTAAGGTTAGAACCAAACCCAAATTTGCTAATCCTCTACTGTGAGTCCTTAACAGCGTCTTCAGGGCTCCAGAGCAAACAAACCAGTAACTTAGAGCTTGTCTCAGAGCTTGTTTATCTGCAGTGTGGGCAACTCTCATATAATCCATCTCAGTCCTTTTGTTCATGGCATGTGAATGACATTGGGCAGATGACACCATCCTGTGGAACCACAAGGGCCCCCAAATCACCAAGGAATGAAGAAATTTATGAGCAGTTTGAAGCTCTGAGTTGAGACTCCATAAGTGGTTGATATGGATGAATGGAACCAAGTTTTACGATTGCTATGGGCTGGCAGCCTCCCCAGGAACAGTGCAATTCAGTCTGGATTACCTCCTTGTGTGTGATTCTCGCTTATCACCAGCTGGAACGTGGTGCAATAAGACAGCTGGGGGCACTCTTTGTCTGACGCAAAAGTGAGTTGACTCGCTTCATACAGTAATGAATAGTGATCTCATTCCTAAACATTATCCTATGTACATTTGTTAGGTGAACCTCACTGATATAAATAAGGTAGCAACCACTGATCACCCCCAGTCTATTTAATTTTAACACTGTACCATGTGCACTGTAAGCTGCCTCTTGAGCAAGAGCTTTGGATGCCACGTTAGAGTGCAGTCAGGTTTCTTTTCTGCTTCCCATACGGCATGACCTGATCACCAGGACAGGTCAGCCAGAACAGAACTTCAAATTGGGTTGGATGTACCTTAAATTTAATTAGCTCCTGCTGTTTAGGCCACTTCAACCTACCTCACTTTCCAAGCTGAATGGTTTACTCGTCCACTTTCATCTCTTCAAGATGAGATGCTGGGTCCAAAGACCAGTGAATTGAAAGGACCTCAGGAAACTTTGTAGGCCATTACAATAATAATGGGGAGAGGGATGGCAGAAGCTACCTTTTGAGCTGCCACGCACCAGGTGAGAGCAAGCTCTCTGAAGTGGAGGGCAAGACTACTGGAGTGCACCATTCCTTAACTTTGTTCCTGGAGCTGGCGATGAATAAGGCCGGCTCCTGATGTCTGCTCCTTGCACAGCCAGGAGTTTCCAGTAGGGAGCAGGGAACGGGCCACAATGAATGCCAGTTCTCCAGGTTAGTCAAGGCCCTCATGATTCATCTTTGTTTTGTTCCTTACTAGAGTCACGGCTCAACAAACCTGTGTAACCAGTGGTGCTTTTAAAGTCTCTAACAGTAGCAGGCTGCCCTCCTGCCCCCAAATAAAAGGCCATGTTGGATCCTTAGAAGTTCATATTCATCTGTGTCTGGAGAACTGTACTTGCAGTTCACTCTATCATCAACCTGTCATTTGTAATGCTATCAGCTGCGTTTGAAAGGTGACCAGGCCTGCCCTTGCAAGGTATTAGAGGCCATGCTGATGTGAATAGAAGAGAGAACAGAGCTGTAGGATGGGACGAAGAACAATGAGGTGGATGGTGAGGTGTGTAAGGTTGGGATGAAGAACGGAAAAGTGTTAATGGACAATTTGTGTACAAAGAAAGCAAAAGAAGGAAAACCAATAGCAGAGAATGTTGAAGAGCAATTGAAAAGCAGTGAAAGTGTTTTACAGAATGGAAACTTTATAGAAAAATAGTATGAATAGACTTAATGAGTAAAGGAATATGTAAACAATGCCAGAAAAGTCTGATTCTAAGATTAAGGCTAAGAAAGTAACCTAGAAAAAGAGGAAAAATCCATATATGTTTATAAGAGCAAGAGAACTGTATTTCATGGAGAGCTTGCTTTAATCTTTAATTTGAATCTGTAATTTAATTACGGCTGTTTGTGTTACTTCCACTAATGCTTTCAGTAGCAAAACTGGCGCCCCCTGTGTTTTCATATGGATGTTGATTTTCTCTTGAGTAGCGACCAATTTTGAGTGCCTCAACAACTCAGATAAACTGTAATTACTGGTTCACTTATTTTTGCAGTGCACTGGAAGTGAAAGTCATGATGATGTAGAGTCCACAGTGGAAATGAGAGTTACGATGAGATCTCCTTTACCCAAGTTTTGCCCCACCACTGTGGCGCAGAACTCTACTGGTTTCCACCCCAAACTGGTGTTCAGTGCAGAGTTAAGGGATCTGTGCCATGCATACAACACAGAGTAGGTCAGCAGCACCCTGGCCATCTCTGCAGTGGACCTTGATAAACCATACCAGCACGCTGGTGGGCGTCTGTCCGCAGCCAGCTCTTCAGTCCGTAAACCAGGAGTCCTACCACTATGTTGGCTCAGAGTAATGTTATAGTGCTTAATGATTTAGTAGTTGCAGAATCACTTTTGAAATCCTTTTAACGTCAGTTATTTTACAGCGTAAATATCTCTGTTGGTGGTAGTGGTGGCAAATGGATCGCAGTAAGAGATGAAGAAAGCATTTCCATTATATGGTAGTTGTATCCAGGTGGTGTAATCTGACACTTCTGCTTTTATGTACTCTTTGAACTTGTCACTGTCATAATTTGATGAAATATTTTTCATTTGGAAAATAAAGCAGTAGAAACCAATTACTATATGGGGTAAGAAAAGAGAATACATCTGCAAAATTGCTGGATGTTACTTACAGAGGGTCTCTTTATAAAGTCTGATTTGTTAGGTATCCAGCCTTGGTTACAGAAAATAGGTTCTCAAAGTACTAATAAAGAAATAGATAATTTGTGTACTTTGCATGCTTGTTCTATCTAAGGAAGTGTCTCTGAAATAAGAGCACATATTTCTGTTTAAAATACTGAACAGGCAATTCACAGACTGATATAATATTTCTGCAGTTTATGATTCCATATGTTTACAAATATATGAATCATTTAAGAAATGACACACTGTAGTATTAGCAGCCTTTTACAGACAGAAAAAGATAAGTTTCTGGCTGATATAGTATTTTGCTAACTCTGAAAAAAGATTTTCATTTATTAAAATAAAAAAAATGTGTAAAGGAAAAACAATGTAGCTGAAAAACTGAATATTTAGATTTTGAAATCTTGACTTGTTTTGTGGAACCAATAAATGAATACTATGCTTCATGCTTACCTCTTTCTGCCTAGGTAGGACTTGCTGGTGGTCAAAAATCTCTGTAATGCACCCTCCTGTGGTTTTTTATTATTATTATTATTATTTCTTTTATTTTGGTGCCCAGCAGCCAGAGGTGCTCTGTAGCATCTGCAGCTGAGGCTTCAGATTCCCATCCAACCTCCATAAAATGGGTCAGACTTGGGCCCGCCTGTTTCCCATCACAATGCTCTAGGGAGATCATCCAAAATTTTCCCTTTCCAAACCCATTTTTCAGCAACCGTGATCCCAAGCAGAAAGAGGTTCAGGATTGAGCAGAGCCTGAATGCTCTCACCTGCCCAGAGAGGTTAGTGACACGATCAGCTGAGCCCATATAAAGCTGATAATACATTGTAAGGGACAGTGCTCCTTCAATGAACAAATAGATGTCTACATTATGCCTTCAAAAATTAGTCTTCCATCTCCATAGATCTTTTTACATGTTTTGTGTGATTTTTTTTTTGTGCCCCACATTTGTTTTGTGCCATATGTCTACTTCTTCCTCAGAATAAATGTTTCAATAGTCACTTAAAAGTACAAAAAAAATTAGTGTCTGCAGCTGAGCTCCCAAGGGCAATGATCTAATAACAAATGTGTGGATGAAAGGAAAAGACTTGATTATGCATTTCTAAACCATTATGACAGACAACAACAGCGAAGAAATGTTTTTAACCTATAAAACTTAATTAAATTTTATCTTCCCCTGTAAAATATTCTGGCTGTGATCCAAGAAGGACTTGAGCAGGAATGGCTCCGTCCTCAGTCCCTGTCTTCTCAAATGGCTTGTGTGACCCTGTGTTAAGCAAATTGGCTCCCTAAGCGCGCCATGAGAAGGGCTGGGAAGAATCAGGCTGTAGCAGAACATTACTCTCAAGTGTTGTGCTTGTTTAAGTAACCCTGTTGCTGCTGTTTGCTGCTGCCTCTCTCCCTATCACCTTTAATCTGCATCAGCTCCTGACCAGGTCCGTGATGTGTCTGTCTACAGGCAACGCTGTACGCGCACATCTCGGTGAGGTGCCAGGGGGCATGAGTGCATGAGGAGCAGAGCAGCTCTGCCTTTGAAGGAAAGCATAAGCATGGCTTTCTTTTTGCAGTACATGGAGCTGGAGGTAAAAGACAATGTGCTCTTCCTCATAAAAAGGACTTCCTAGACCTTTCCTAGCCATGTTCATGCTACTCGCCTTGTAATTCTATCTTTGAACAGCAATTTACTAGAATCCTTGTCTTACCACTATGTAAAGTGTATTTATGTCTTGTTCCTTTCACGTGTTTTGCAGACACATCACAGATAGATGATATCTGTTTCTAATGATTTCATACTAAAAGAGATATGGGAAATAGGAAAAAAAAAGATACATTCTTCTAATGGAGTTCCCATGCCATAGCAGGTGTGGGGATGAAACCAAAAGGGTGGGTGAGGAGTATTTCAGAGTTAATGGAAGGAGATTTTGGCTCAGTATCTAACTATGATAACACTTTGTCATGTCATCCTTCTGACACAGCCCTCCAGAGTCACATTGGAGCACTGAATGGAGGAAAAACGAATCATAGAAGCCCTTGGCAATCCTTCCTTGCATGAAGCAAACATCAGCTTACGGAAATAAAAGACAAGAATAGATACTCTGATAGAAATTAGAGCAGATGGGAGCTGACTAGGCCAAACTGTATTCTCCCAACATTATAAAACACTCAAATTATTTTCCTGGTTGTTGTCTGATCATTGAAATGCTTATGTAGGCGTGATAGCTCACTAAGAATGGTAAGATGTAGTAAATTTCTTTTGTTTACATTATTGAGGCTTTGAGTGGTAAATCTGTTAAACATTCTTCTGTGATGCTCTGAGAAAAATGTTTGCATTTTGCTGTCTGATACATTCCTATAATACACAGACCTGAACGGTGTCCGTTGTTGAAGAGAGATATGCACAGTCTATTGACAGTGCACTAACCCTGCATTTTCCTGACCTTCTGGAATGTAAGTTTTGTAAAAATGTCTTTCTATACAGAATTCCATTTTTTACAAAATGTTATTTCCATTATTTTTTACCCCTTCTCTGTGAGATTCTCAGACAGTACAGTGAAAATATATAAAATGATAAAGTAATGATGTAGCAATTGTGTTGTCTGATTTTCAAGGGTCGTAAAGGGCTACTTCTTTAATCTGAATTCAAGTTAGTCTCACTCTAAATTCAAGGCCAAATACTTTGTCAGCCACAATTTTCAATGTATTCTGTAGCTAGTGGGTAAGTACCATTATCCTCAGTTCACATGCATGCCTTAAAGATAGGAACTGAATTTAATCTCAGAAAGTGAGTCAGAACCAGAACTAGAACACAATTTTTGTGCATTTAGATTTGACATTTGAATACAGCTGCTGAAGCCAAAGCCCTGAGATGCTTCCACAACAATTACTGCTGTTTCAAGCATACCACTGAGATGATCCCTGCAATACAGAGATCTGCAGATCTGTATTTTTGTGCTAATTTAATGTCTGAGTGAACACCAATGTTGTGTTAGAGAAGACAAAAGTTAAAGAAATTAATTAAAAATAGGGCAAAATTCTGCTGTAACCAGAAATTCCTGTAAATCCTGATGGTGAGTGGAATACTGCCATGTGCGTGCAAGGTATGCTTAGTGCTTGAAGGAAGTTAATCTTAAAATAATTTAGTGTCTGACAAAAGCAGGTTCTGAAGTGTGTTCCTTCATGGAACGTGTAGTGAGTATAGCAAAACTAAAGTGCCCAAGAAAGGTGTTATCATCCCACAGACAGGTCCAGAATTAGATACAAGTGTCTGGGTATCACAAACAATAACAAATTATTGGTCTGTGAATTCAAAAAGAGGTGCTGGCATGGAGAATTGATCATTGGGCCTAATATGCTGAGTGAAGATTTTTTTTTTCTTTGTTGCTTCTCTCTCCTAAAGTGTTACTTGTTTATCTTGGCTATGTTCATCTGGAAACTCTCTCCCAAAAAAGTTAAGAGCTTTTTTCTTTTCTGTTTCTAGAGGTGCAGATTGTAACTCTAGAACAAACTGAGAAGCAGTTGATAGCAGTTGATACATTTTAGGACATGCTTTATCTTCCAGCAAGTTTCATTTGTCATTAGAAAGTCAGTTAAAGACTGAATAAGAGCATATTAAATTCAATTTAATACCTCAGCTGCTGCACTAAAAAATTCAGAAAAGGTTTTAGTTGAAACCTAGTTGTATTTTTTTTAAGGTTTGCATTTGATTCTCACTAGACTACAATTTTTTGTTGTTTACTTTAGAGACAGAATGGCCAGAAATATTTTTTCTGTTCAAACAAAAGCTCATTTTGTAGAAACTTGATGGGAATGCATAAAAACATGCAAACGATTTATTTCTGCAGGTCGGCTACTGATGTACTGAAGTTCAGTCTCTGAGTTAAGTGGTACTGCATAAAGCAGGGTAAGAGCACAGCAAATAAATGCAACAAGCAATGGAAGAACAGCTGTTGCAGAAGATGGATGTTTTGCTGTAATGATGCTGCTAAGATTATTAATTTATTTAATAGAATTCAGAAAGGATTCATCTGTTAGCTGTCACAATTTTATCACTGGGAGCCTGTGGGTTGCCTTAGGCTATGGGCATGCTGTTCGCCTGTTAACAACATCCAAGGGGGGTCAACTGACAAATAGCTTTGTTTATTACCATTTGGTTTATAGTTCAGGATTCGTTTGGAACGTCCCAGCTAACATTTGGTCCCTCAGTTTCCTAAGATTGCTGACACCAGCTGTAACAGTAGTCTTTCTCTCCCAGCAAATCTTTCTTCCTTTGATGAGCTTGTTCCTGTAATTGGCCTTCCCTTCTCCCGTAGATTTTATTGCTGTTTGTATCGCAAGGGTACCTGCAGAAAACATGACCTTGCTGTTTTAGCCACTGTCCACACACATCACAAAAACATATATTCTTCAAATGTGTGAGAGGTTGTTTAATACAGTACAATAGGTGGGTGAAACCCATAGATGCAAGGAGCGCAAGGTAACAGTAGGATGATAACAATTAATGTAATACGCCATCTGCCTCTAGTCACTATCAAGGACTTTAATAATAAGCTTATTTTCAAACATTGTGAGAAAAGAGATGGGATTTTTTCTTACATATTTGGTGACATAGGATGTGATTCTTTTTTTTTTTTTTTTTTTTTTTTTTTCCCCACAGCACCTTTGCTATCTTTTTTTGTTTTGGTCTTCTCATTGTTTCAATGCCACGTACTAAACAGCTTTTTCCACAGTAGTGACACCTGCCTTAAAATATGCTGGTATCATTTAGAGGCAGAGGGGTGAAGGTGACAGTGATTTATCCTGCCACATGTACTGATGGCATCCGTATAACCTCAGTTGCAAGCAGTTATTGATTGTAATCTAGGGCTGTAATTCAAGAGGTCTGATTGAATACAAAGGGTGATTATTATTATGAAGAAAATTATTATTATTATTATGAAGAAAAAATACCAGCAAGTGACAACAGAGTCATGATTCCTGTATCACCTGAAAACTGTGCAAACCAGCACCCTGTGATTTGATTTCTGAGAAGCTAATGGAAAAAGAAGTGGTAATTTCTTGTTCTTTATTCTTTATTTCTCTCTTAATTTCCTGTTCATATATATATTTTTTGGAAATACAGGAGCTTTGAATGTCTATCCTTCACCTTTTCTATCATAAATCTGTCATACCTTTAGAGAATAATTTTACTTTAATTTCAAGTGTTTTGTTTGTAAATTTTCTGGGGAATGTAAATAGCATGGTGATGCAAGCCACGTCATTAGGATCAGCTTTTCATGGAGTCTCAGGCAGATAACCCAGCTGAATTCTCTTTGTGCTTGTTGAAATAAAGTACAGTGATTCATAAAACTAAAAAGCCGTGAGTTACAGGAATTGCACGTATATATGAACTTAGCAAATAAGAAAGAGAATGAAACATAAGTTTAGTCAATTCCTGAAAAAAACAAAACAAACAAACAAACAAAAAGAAACAAAAAAAAAAGTGGGAGTGCTTGGAAAAAAAGAAAAGGCAGCTTCATATTTGTGAAGGGAAACATCTTAAGGCAGTGTTTCTAAATCTGATACCTGTGCCCTTTCAAGCTTCAAATGCATCATCACAAGCAAAAATACCTGGTATCACAGTCCCAAGACGAGGTTGAATTTTAAGCTATAGCTTGAGCATGCATTGTTGGGCAGCTCTGCTGACGTCCTTGTCATTGCTCACCTTCTCGTCCATCTTCCCATATTCCCTGCCAAGTAAATAGCACAAAACTGTGACAAAGGAATTTATTACTTCTGACTTACATATTGCAAACAAGTGAAAGAAGTATAGCAGAATTTAAAAGTCCTGTGCAGTGACAAGTACTGTGTCAGCCTGAAAAATAGCTGTACCCATGAAATTTAATCAGAACTCAAATGACCTCTTAGCACTGTGCCTTGAACAGTGGAGTAAAATCTGTCAGTCTTTCCTTGAAAGACCTCCTATCCCTGTGATTGAGCTGGTATTCACCAGCTTCATGTGGATAATTATTAATTGAAAGTATAAGCTGTGTGTGTTAGAGATCAGAGCTACTCCACTGAGGCACAGAAGCCACAAGCTTCAAGTCTTTGGTCTTTCAGCACTGATGAGTATGGTTAATATTGGGACACTGATGAAACACACATCTTTGCTCACCTTAGCAAAGCCTAAGCCCAGCTTTTTGGATACACCTGTGTGTGGAAAGCTAGGCTTGCAGAAAATGGCAACTAGTTTGTCAGTAGGGTCAAAGAGCTTAATTTAGCCATTCAAAGTGATTGTTACAAATGCACTAGGAAGAAATAAATGCATTTAAGCAACGGTCAGTATATTACAATATTTTTACTGTTAGTTAAGTAAATGGCTTTTATTATAAACATTGTGTGGATACTAATTACAAAGCTAAAAGAAGACCTGTGTATTTTTTTTTTCAGACCCGTGTACATTTTCTAGTGCTGCATTGGCACTTCCAGAGCAGTTCAGTGAGGAAACACTTGACTGGTCAGGGTGAAACCCATTTTATTTTTTATTTTTTCTAATTTATTTTTTTTAACTTCATCTCTTCTGCGGCATTTTGCATTTATTGGGTTACAAAGTAACTTAAAATACCCAGTTTTCCCTCTGTCAAAACTTGGAAAATAAAATAAAATGAATCTGTTTAAATGATTGGGAGACAAATTCATGCTGTTTAACACAGTAAGAAACATGGCATATTTGAACATAAACTGTATTCTCAGGGATTTTCTGTAAGATACTCCCTTTAAGTAAATAGCCTTATCTGTGTATGTATGTGCATGCACACACAAAAATATTTACCTGTATTTCACTGTTGTCTTCTTTTCACTGTTAAATCACAATTAATGACAGTATTCCTATAAAATACCTGGCAGTTAGGGTATTAACATGTACTGTATTTCTATGGAATTGCTGACAGATATGTAGAACTCAGATGAGGTGATAGTTAAAGAATTAGGGTCTAATATGTTTTGCTTTCTGTGTCTTAAAACAAGGTAGGTTTAGAGAGCCCTTTGAACCTCTAGAATATCATGATATCATTTAAAATAACATTGTGAGAGTATTTAGCTCTCCTGACACAGAGAGATGCAGGACTGTACCTTAAACCGGGTGTGATGGAGGTGGGTGCAGTCAGCTCCACACCTGGATTTCTGGTGTACCCGCTCAGGCTGACCTGTGCTATGCTTGTTTATGCAGGCTGAGTCTTTCTGAATAAGAAAAATGTCACTTATTTTGTAATGTATTTGATATAATAGATTAACTACAGTAACAAAATCCTACTCCGAATTTGTCAAAGCATTATGGATGTTCAGCTCCTATGTTTCAGTGAGGGCTTGTTTCTGCTTGTCACGCCTTGGGGAGATCTGGCTTATTTTCTAGAGAGAGGATGGGGGAGAAACCATGAGGGGATGCTTAAGGAAATACGAGGGATGGAGAGAGAGCCAATCTACAATGTCAGTCCAGGATATCATTGGTATCAGCCTGTTATTTACTTATTTTGTATTCTGTTTCTCTACCTAGATTAAGAAAATGATAATATCTGAAGAGTTTTTTTTGTTTTGTTTTGTTGTTTGTGAAGGATGAGAGGAAAAGACTCATCTGCATAAATTTCATCTATAGTGTAATACAGCAGATCCTAATTTAAGTGTTAATCATGTTTTTGTATTATTTGTAAAATTTTGTCTGAGACAAAATAAAGAATATTGTCTCATTAAGAAATCTGGCAGTATTACTGTGACAGTAATCACATTTTCATTCTATTTTCATAACGAAATCTTCAAAGCAGCTTGAGAAATATTCATTACTGATTCAGGCCTCAACATGCAAGTGAATAGCTGTATCAGCACTGTCATATATAATTTCAGCAATGCTATCGAGCACAAGAGAAGTTTAGCTAACTGCAGAATGAAAACAATGGAATGCTGGATAAGATTAATGCAAATGTTCCTTTAGAAGAAAATAAGCATCTTAGAAACCAAACAAAGCAAATGGTAATTTTTTATTAAAGTAGTAAATGCTGCTGTTTTATTGTTTGGTATTGATAAATTCTTTCCTTAAGGCATGTAGTCCCATGGATTTTAAAGATGATTTTTAATATTTTTTTGCTCAGAGGGATTTCTCTAGGAACAATGCAAAGGAAACAAATTCAGTAATTTGGTTACAGTTTCCATGTTTAAAAACAGTTTTGGATTCTATCTTTATTTCTGTTATCCATTTGGAAGCTTCTTTTTATCATTATTAGATGATAACTCCAAACTCTGAAACCTTTGCCTACAGTGAGAGTCTTTTTGTGTTGCTTCCACTTCCATGTGCCAGACCTAAACTTTGCCCTTTGCAACATTTGGGGTTCCCTGGCTCTGTTACCTTGAGGAAAGATGCAATAATCCTAGTTAATTTTGGATCTTGTCTGGGTTTAAGTTTTTCTTTATATATTTATATTTCTAATTCTTATTATTTACATTTAAAAATATAAGCTGGTTGAAAAATACTTACTTTAAAGATCCTTGCACAAAAGTTCTTGATGTAAAATGAAAACTGGTTGTGCAATGCTGCTCCATTTGTAGGGTGTATTTCATCACTCTAACCCTTTTGTATTACTTCTACCAACTATGATAAATAAGTTTAAAAAATGTAACTGGATAACATTTTTCTTCTATTAGAAATGGAAATTTATGAATACCTGATGGTTTTGCAAGAATATTTATGATTACTAGGGTTAGCGTGATCTCCTTGGTTCTGCAGTGTATTTGGAGGTCAGTCTAATTACTTGTAAATGGAAATCCCCATTGCACATAACCTGAAACCTCGGGGCTCTATTCCAAGCTTTGAGACATACATACATATATATACATATATTTATGTATTTTTTTTCATGATATGAGCTTCATTGTGAGTAAAACAGAGTATGATGCTTCCAAAGTGTTTCTGTTTTTGAGTACACAACAAGTGCTTTTAAAGATACTTATCTTCCTTTGTTCCACTTTCATCGGCTTAGGTGGCATTGCCCTCATCATCCCTGTTGGTCTGCAGTTAGGTGATGAGCAGCTGGTTAAAGGTTAAACATTTGCCATGGTCTACCTTGTCCTTGTGTTAATTAGTGAAAATGAGGCAGACTACAGCCCCTGCTGTCAAGATCCATTTTTATCCATTAGTGAAGGGCAAACTTCAAAGGAGACTGAGGTTTTGCCAGTTCTGGAGTAGGAATGTGATACTCCAGGGCATTACAACTCAGTGGTGAACTCTTTGGCAGAGATGCAGAATGCCACAACTGCAAACCGAGAAGCATAACGGGGGTGTGTGACCATGGTCACTGGTGAGGAGCTGGGGAAGGATACAGCTGCCCTAGGAGGGGAGCACCCAGTTGATCTCTGAGACATGCTGGGAGAAGGTGGTGAGATATGGTGATGGTGAACAGCTTGAATTGACTTATGCAATGGGGAAGTTCAAGGGAAAATTTGCTTTTCCCTCTACAGTGGGAATGGCACCAACACAGGAGCTCACTTGCATGTGATACATCTACAGAGTCTTGCCATGTCTGCATATTATTCCATCTTTTCAGTGCTATTTTTTCTCAAAATAGAATTTAACCTTAGGCTACTGGCTTGGGATTCACTAAACTGCTTGAAGGGGGAGAGGGGTAATGGTGGATTTGTCCTCTTTGTTTCCTGATGGAGTCACTAAATAAAGGAGTTGGAATTGGCACTACTATAATTTTAAAACCTGAGATGAAATGTAGCTTTTCAAAAAGTAGTTCAGAAAATTTTCAGACTAAATCCTTTTTCTGGTATTGTTCCAAGTTAAGCTTTTGCTGTCACTTCAGTGACAATGCAGCAATGCAAACCAGCATACGGTTTTGGGAATGTGAAGGAGAGGAGTAATGCTTTCTAAGTCATATTTATTGTTGTCAAAGATCACCTTGATAAGTGCAGCTATGCCCATAATATATAAATCCATAATACAAATCTGCTATGCAAGCTAAAACTGTGCCTTTGATTACTCACATGGGGATCAACCAAGTTTTACTTCAGAATGCAGTAATTTTTTTGAATATTGAAATTAATACACAACACCACGGTGTGTCCTGATTGTAACCTTGTCTGGCAAAAAAACAAAACAAAACAAAAGTCTACTTAATATTTAATGATAGTTACAGCAAATGGAAAAAGAAAACAAACTTGTGACACTGCTTGTTACTGAAGAAATGGTTGCAGATTTATTCTGCAATGTAGTGAGGTGATATTTAGAGCTGCTGTAAAGATTTATCTGCTTTTTGCCTTTAAAATTAATTTTTCATGATGACTGCAGTTCTACTTCTATTACAAATATTTAAAGAAGTCAAATTAAATAGGTGGAGTGGGAAGAAACAGTGAAGTGGGATTAGCAACAAAACCCCATGTTGGAATGCTGGAGATATCATAAGTCATATCGTATGCTCAGCTGTTTGTGATAGCAAAATAGTCCTAGGCTAAAATAAACATTATGGGGCTCTATAAAGCAAAGAAATGTAAGGAACTGTTACAAGCACTAATAGGGATTGTGTTTAGAAAGGTTTAAAAAAAAAAGGAGGAAAGTTTAGGAGTCAAAGCTTGTTCTGTTGTTTGTATAAAAAGCTTCATTTTTTTGAGATTAATAATTTTACCTTAGCACCAGTTTATTTTTTTCTGACATTTCTTCTGAAACTGTAGTGAAGCAGCAGTTTTCATGTAATATTCTCCATGCATCGCGGCTTGCTGGTGGTCCAGATCATGAGGCTTTGTCAAGTTTTACATTAATTCCCAGCTCAGTGCTAACAGGTAGAATAGTTGCTTTCCCAGTGGTTAAATTTTGGGGAAGTTACTTCACGCGTTGTAGAGGAAAGTTGTATCTCTGTTATTCAAATGCTGTACATGATTTTGACTGGGAAGTATGAAATACATGAGAGGCTCTGTTCAGTTGCAAATGTACTGCAGCTCTCCGGATGATGTGTGGTGCAGGAGCTAATGGAAAACCCTTTCTTTTGGATCAGGGCTTAGAAAACACACATTGAGTGACTTCAAAAAGAAAAAAACAAACAAAAAAATGGAGGCCTCATTTATTCCATAGCTGTTGTGCTGAGTATTACTGAATGTTTCTCTTCAGATCTTCAGATGCTTCGGCTTCTATTTAACTTCCTTCTTCAACCATTGCCTGAGCACCTGTGCATCACACCTCAGGTCTCCTGAGCAGCATGCACAGCTCACACTGGGCTTGCACAGCAGCTGGGTGAGGAGAACACAGCCACACGTGGCTGCCCGTGCTGCCACGAGATGCTGGGTGCTCTGCCCTGCCAGAAATGGACCCAGCGCTGATGGCCCCAGCACGTGCCGTATTTTGGGCATTGGCACTCATAGTTTCCTGATCCAATAACTAAAGTAGTACCTTCCTGTTTTATTAGTGCAAGCTTCCCCGAACACAGAAAGACAGCTAGCTCTGAGCTTGAAAAATCCTTTTTATTTTTTTTCCCATCTTTCTAAATGTAGTTCTCCAAGAGCCTGTGTTGTGCCGTGTTTGATGCTGACTGGAGCAGTGTTTCTCCACATCTGTCAGCTACTGAGCTCCTTTTTGTTTCAAGGCTGACCTCTAGAAAGGAACAGATCCCACTTCACTTCTCACACTGTTTTAAACAATTTAGGGAAGAGAGAACATTATTTTGCCTCCTGAGTCTTCTGCCAAGTTTCACTACTGCCAGTCACCCCCAAGGTTTTCTTATTCCTGATTCCCTTCCTTTCCTCAAACTAGGGCTTTCCGAAACAGTGCAGGGCTGTGATGTTTCTGAGAGCTGATTTTTTTAGGGAAGCACAAATGATGGCTATGTAGGGCTGTTTGAACTTGCAGGGATCACCGGGAAATATTCGTAGAGGAAAATTGGTCTTGCTACCTGGTTTCCTAAGAAAGCACTGGTTTGCTTCTGTATAACCTTCAGTTTTTATTTATTTATTTATTTATTTTCTACAGTATATTTTATAACGATACCTTAAAATTAATCTGTTGGTAACAGAAAAAGAAAGGATTAAACAAAACTAAGTAGGACCTCCGTTAAGACTTGAAAAGGAAAGGTCAGAAGAGCAGAATGTCAAAACAAGTGAGTTGTAATGTAACTGGAAGTTTCAACAAACATGGTGCACAGGAAGAGATGAATGGTTTGTGTATCTGTGTGTGCACATATGTATTTCTGGTGCATTTTTCACATACTGAAAATCAAGCATTGCCCAAAAAGAAGCAGTCCCATTTAATAAAAGAAGAAAGACGAGACCAGCATGGCTTTCAAACAGCTGTATGAATAAATAGCACCAAAAGTATAGGAAAGAGGGGCTGGCAATTATGAAGTAAAAAGAACCTTGCCAATGCTAAGAAAACTGAGAAACTGAAATGTGCATGTAAACATAATGGCCACTGATGAGAGCACGTCAGTGGTAGGGCCCAGTAGGAAATTATCTGCCTGTTAATTTGATTATTTATTTAATTTGGGAATTCAGTTTCTAAAATTGGGAAGTATTTTAGTGCCTATACACTTGATTAAACGGTGGGAGAAAAAAAAGTCACAAAAAATGAATTAGCTTTCAATAGGGCAGGAATCAGTCTGTTACCTGGTAAGATTTTGCGTTACCTAGTAAAATAATGCGATGCACATCAGAAAATAAGGCCTGGAATATAATGTAGGAGAAATATACTATGAGCAACAAACCATTTGAGTAAAATTAAAGGTGTTTTGAGCTCCCATATCCCATAAGAAAAACATAATGCTGTCCGTACTCAACAAGAATCCTGGCTAGTATGTTCTTACTCAGTCAAAGGAATATGTGTTGCCTTCAGGCATATTCCCAGCCTCTCCTGTAATTTGAAACTAATCTGGACAAAGCGCCGAGACCTTTGTCACGTGGCCTAGTTCGGTTCCAGAAGTGATGGAGGATGGCTTAGGTGACCTGAATATGCTTATTGTATCTCAGACTTTTATAATTCCATTAAAAGTGTTTTCCTCCCTGTGATTGAGCAATGTAGACACCTGTCTAATCTGTATTCCTCCATCTTGTCCTGAATGAAGTAGAGATGCTATCTGGGAAGTAAGTACACTCGTGGTCTTGCTCCCTCACAGCAGTTCTATTTCTAGGACCTCCAGTTAGTTTTCCCCAATATCATGTGTTCAAACATGACATTTGTCTGCTATCTCCAGAGCCCAGCTTTCACATTTGCAGAGACTTTAGCATTAAGGACTAAGCCAAGGCTCGTATCAGTCTGATTCCGTGCTTATCAACACAGCCCATCCCTTATCCATGACTGTAAACTGTTGCAGATGTCTGGCACACAGTGGAACAATCCTGAAATATTACCCGGTAAAGGCACTTTTATCTGCTTGCTTTATACATTTTCTGATAAACACGTAGGACGTGTCATTTTATTATTTTAACTAATTATAATGCATTTATATTAGAAAGTACAGTTACACATTTTGAGGTGAATACTGTATTGCATGAGCAAATAATTTATGCTGTTCCTTGAGCAGTGAGAATATTGTTCCATCAGATTTAACAGTGAACTTATTCACCTTCTGATTTTATCTGATTAGTCTGTTACGTCTAATGCTTTTATCTGAACTTTACTATTAGTCAACTTACTGACATCCCGTTCTATGCCTTTGTTAAAATTCTGTAACCCAGCTGTTGTAACTACAGCAATAAATGCAGCACAAAAATCACACTTGATAAGAAAGTACGGAAGGGAGGCAGGATTTTGGCCAAACTACCTGGTTTTGCTGTGAAGTGTCATGCTTTTCCAGACTTTGTCATAACAAAATCACAAAGGTTGCTCAGTTGTTGTTAGCACAATAGCCTTAAAATTAATTATTGATGTAATAATTATTCACTTCCCTGAGGTGCAGGTTAAATGCTGTAAACAGTGGAAATATGAGCCAATATTAGCACTGACACATGTTTAGAGCATTGATTTTACATCTCCTCAGCCCAGTTTGCAATATATTTGTTTAGAGTAGTTAACCTGGCAAAGTGCAAGTATTTCTTTTCTGCCTTAATGTTGAGCTAAAACGTTAGTGGGAAAGTCACTGAGAAGCTTCTCTTTTCAGCTGTCTCTCCTACATCATTTTCCTTCTTTCCTTTCTAATCTGCAGTCGGCTTCTTTTACTCCCTACTTCTTCCCTACTGGCTCTGAGTGCAGGCACACTGGAACAGACTAATGGTCCATCAGGTCCATTATCTGTCACTGGTGGTGACCTGTACCTGGGATCTGGTGCACTTTGTGATTTTGTTTTGTTATTTTGGCCTTGCTGCTTGCCAGAGAATCATTTTGCTACACAAATGCATTAAGAATTCACGGCTGTCAATTAAAAAAAAAAAAAAAAAAGACTTTTAGACCTTTCTGTTAAATAGAAATCATTTTGAATACCAACTGAAGGTGAATTGTAGCAGCTCTGTGTGCCTGAGTCTGCTGGTATTTTAATGCTGTAAAAACATCCTTACAGTTCTAGTAGGTTTGACTTCAAAATGTAATGGTCACATTATAAATAACTCCGTGACCACAACATCTGACTCCTTCCTTTGACTTTTAATACCAAATTTCTCCTACTGAAGAATCTCACACCTACTGTAGTGCCAGTGGCCAAGGGACCAGAAATCCCAGTTTTGTTTCGGACACTTTTGTTTCACATGTATGTGATCTGTGTGCAGGTACCTTGCAAGCTGCTGCTGACAAAAGCTTTATTTTTCCCTATTGTATGTGTTTGTGGTGTTGCATCTCACAGGTTAAAGGGGAGCTACATTTGGAGAAATTTATTTTTTATTGAGATTGTTCATTTTATGATCTTTATGATCTGTGAAGGAAAGATTTCTTGATTATCACAAGACCTTTTTATAAAATGTTATGTACAGTACAATATGTACATATTTTTTATGCACGTTATGGCAGTGAACAAAGACAAAATGGTCTACTCTACCCCTAGAAATGCAATGATTGTAAAGAGCAGTGTCTCATGTTCCTCCCTGTGAGGAACCTCATGTAGGTACTGGGTTCCTTGGGACAATATGGCCTCTTGGGAAGCCCTTAAATACAGCTCTTGACCTGTGTTTGACTGTGGTTTGCTTGGAAGCTTCTTTTCCACAAAAAGCAATGTTCCAGAGAGCTGTCCTAGAGGTTGCATAATTTTCCCTAAATCTCCAGAGAACAAAGCCTGCTCCTCCTGACAGCTGATGTGAGCAGCTGGGTGTTGGTATGGGCTGTGAAAGAGCTTAGCTGTCTTTTGCACAGGTACTAAAAGGGGACGGTTCCTGCTTTTCTCCAAGGAGAATGAGTTGATTGTGCATATCTGAGAGAGATGTATGTACAGAGCACAGAAAATAATGTTTTTTTTATACTTCTCTGCTAACTACTTTTGTGCTAGAGCAAGGTGCAGTCTGTGTGTAGCACACAAAGTCAGTCATTTAGCTGGCAGATATTGCAAAGTATTTATTTCTGCTTAGGATGATGTATGCTGAGTCCTGAATGGATTGTCCCTTTTCTTGATGAAACAAATGGAGACTGTCAATAAGTGAAGCAGAGATAAGATAGATAGTGGCTTGTTAGTGATTTGGGAGTGAGGTGATATGGCACAATAGATTAATGCTTTGCCGTCATTTGTTGACATTTAATCTCTAGATTTTGGTTTGTATTCACTGCACAGAGTAACTGAAAATCTCCCATTTGACACTTGTGAAGTTGATATTGGACTCTGACTTGGAATCAGCTTCCTTGATCTTTAGTATTTTTTTTTTTTTAATAGGCGTTTTAATCTTTGTTTCTGAAAACTGACATAATTCCACCATTTTCCCTCTGAGGGATTCAGTAGTTATGGCTCCATACTATATCCTCTCTTTTTTGACCTTCTTCCTCCTTTCTCTCATGAGTCTGGTCAGGGCCTGTGTGGTTTTGCTGCATTTCCTAGGTCCTTCCTTGCGTCACTCCTGCATCTAAAGAGGGTAAGGACCCTGAGGCAAACGGGCGGTTCCATTTCTGGCCATAGGATGGATGAGAGTGCCGACTTGCCGCCTTTCTAGCTGGATGGATTAAAGCTTAGAGACATTATTTGTTGTCTCAGATAATCCGGAAACCTTCTCAAAGAAAAATATTATTATTAGTCATTGATATCTTGATGTATTTGAGTCTGAAGACATCCTGGTTTCCATCTGGCCATGTGAAGGACTGAAGGTAAGTCCTCCAAAATGGACAGAGCCTTACTGTGCAAATGTGTCCCCCGTGTAGCTCTGAAAGATATAGAAGCATGCATAAGAAGAGCAAAGTGGTATCTGTTGTGTGGGTATGAATCTCAGGATATAGGGTTGTACTGTGTTACTGAAATGCTCTTTATAACAGTGTGCTGCTGAGCTGATCATGAATTCAAGTTGGGAGACACAGTACTTCTGCTTACAACTGCTGCCAGAAGCGTACATGGCAGTCTCTTTTCAAAAGATAACCATTACACGTGCAGCTTGCATTTGAGAGAGAAGCCATCTTACAATCACTGATGATCAAAGTTGTTTTTACGCAAAGAATTTGTGCAGTTTGGGCAGTAATAACTGTGAGTACAGCCTCCTCGTTTCTGTTCCAAAAAGCTTCATTAAGCTCCAGGGAATTTACATCCAATACTGAACTAGAAAGAGCAATTAACTCTGCAGATGTGGTGAAGGCTGCCAGCCCTGTTGATGCATTTGATGATGACCCTTCTCTTCTGGGAACTGCCCCTGCCTTTAAGAGATTTCCTACTTGCCAATGACTAGATGACCTCTTTCACCACAGGAGGACAGACTGGACGGTGGAGAGTGAGGCTGAGCATGGGCTGTGACCGCACACAGAGAGGGAGGGGGAGCCGTAGAATGCTTCCTCTTCCCAGCACGTCTTTTGTGCACAAATGATGGTGGTAGTCACAATTGTTCCTATCCAGCACACAATTGTCTTTACCATTGCCAAGGGTTTACAAGCACAATAGATCTCTAAGAAAAGAAATGGAGTGGCAAAATCAGGAAACTGATCTCTTCTGGCGTGGAGCAGCGTACCGACAAGCCCTGTGCAGCATGATGCTGCAGCGTGTCGTGCATAGAGTTGCGCTCTTATTAACCCAGAAAACATCAGTTGAGGCAAAAAGCCAGTTTGTTCATATATTTCCTGTGATGAAAACCGACTCCTAGATATTATCTTCTCGTAATACAAAATAAATGAATAACTATTTCATGCTCTGGATCAATGTACAAATAACATCTTGCAAGGATGACCCCTTTCCTTTGAAAACAACTGGCACTTAAATCTTTTTTTATTTCAATCAAACTTTCCCAACCATGTGTATATCTTCTGCAGCAGATTTTTCTGATGTTAATATGCATTACCATATCTGAAGATTAATTCTTCTAGTCTCCCCTAAATCAACCTTTTGTGTGCAGAAGAATGCTAATAGATTTTGTTTCTAAATCTTCTAATGTACCATGAAAAACTCTGCTACGTGGCTGACTTCTGCCTCTTAAATATTCAGATTAGTGTATTTGTCTGCACAGCCAATTTGCAGTTGTGTAGGATATGTAGCTACACAGCTATTGTAAATACTGCAAAATCCCATAATCACTAGAAAGAGCCTGAAAAATCTCTTAAGAGACTACTTAAAATAAAACTTCATGAGGTTTCCACTCAGTTCTGCTTGATTTGTTTTTAAAAAACATAGGTCACATTCCTTGTTGTGTGTCGAACCATATATCCACCATATCTTCAACAGCCTCAGATTTATCTTGACCTCCCTAAGATCAAAATCTATTATCGTTCTCCTAGGCTGCCATTCTTCTAGTTTTTAGGAAGGTCAGTTAGGATAGTTGTTTCCATACATCATCCCTTAGGAGTCTGTTAGGTTTTAAAGTTCAGCACTGTTTTCTCCATTCCCAGAACCACTTGTAATGATGATTTCCATCGGCTATCTGAAAAACTGTGTGGAGATCGGCAGTCTGTCTTCCTCGCTGCTGTCTGCTACATTCTCTCTTCTCCAGCCTCTCCTTGGGAGCCCACCATGTCCTGGGTGTCCACCCTCAGGGAGCTGGGGGACAAGTGGCTCTAATGTTGCCTTCTTGATAGTTTCCTCAGGTTAATGAATATGTTTGTGGCTTTGCTGCTGATAATCTTCCCTGGTCCCTGCTATTGTCAGGGAAGAAGAGGGCACCTCTTGGCTGCTAAGTACTGCCCTTTTCCTCTGCAGATCTCGGATCCAGCACCAAGATTTTATCAGAGTTTATAGATTTAGTTTTCTAGTCCCAAAGCATACCCTCCTTATGTCTGATGCTACTGGGTTACTTGTAATGGCTGATCCGTTGTATGTGATAATGACATTACGGGGTTGATAACAACATTCCAGCTGCTGAAACTCCCCAATAACTAGACCACGAGCTCAACCTTAGATGTAGAGACCTTGACTTATGTGTTTTGATTCAGAAAATATATATGAAACCTTGAGCAATACCATTTAGCAGCATGCATTTAACACTCTGCAGAGGATCCTCCTTTGAGGACTTCCTTTCCTCATTAGTCACAGTACAATCTGGAAAGCAGGATAAGCAGAGATGCTTTTCATGTATTTTGCATCATCATTTTTATTTCTGTACTAGCTTTTTTAGCAGTGTTGTAATTCTTTGTAGCACTATCTGAAAAAAATCCCACATTAAATTACTTTATTTAAAAGTTCTTTAATTATATCTCTTTTGGGTTTTGGTTTCTGAGTTTTATTATCTTTTTCCCCAGTATTTTTGCACTCCATTCCTTAAGATTATTCTTTTTTTCCTGTAATCCTTTCCCCGATCTGATTAGATGGTCTAACTAGGGATAGATGGCTGTGTGCAGTTTGAATCAAGGCACACAGCTATGAGAGTCTAGGCTCCTATAACAATATTGCATTGCCTGTAGAAGGACCAAAACGAGAAGAAAACAGGATTCTAAAATAGATTTTGCTCCAGTGCAGATTCGATAAACAAACTCTGCCAAAATATTTGTAATGCTGATTACAGGAAAGCTTGCAGAAATGAACAAAAAAGGTCATTTGCTGCCTTCTTGTGATGTTCATGACTCATTAATCAGAATGCAGAGTTTGCATTCATAATTTCTCTAATCAGATAGTGAAGTTGTGAAGGAGCAGGGAGCATAAAAGTATATCACAGATTTAATACTAAAATGGTTGAATATGTGTCAATTTGGCGTAAATCGGAGATTTGTAGAGGTCATGCTTTCCTCCAGCAGGGTGGAGAGGCAGTACTCCCCTACACTCCCTAGCAGTTGATTTAAAGTTGATTTACTGCTACAGTGAAAACCGTAAGTCCTTTGGTGTTTGAGGTCAGTGCCGTGGTGCAGCAGAATATAGATAAGGGAGAGAGGAAAAACTTAAGGGAATGTGGGTATTCTTTTAAAGTTTCAAAAATCCCTTTCTGCAAAAGAAGGTAAATCCCATGCAGATGGCATTTTTTATTTAAAGGCTTAATCGATTAACTGAGTCTTTGGAAGCCCCTTAGATGATGCTTTGCTAGGTCCTTCGACATGGAGAAGCATCGGGCTGTGATGTCGTTTTGAACATGCAGTGAGCAGGTAAATAAACCTAAGTTAATTTTATTTATTTATTTATTTATTTTCTCCTATGACTACATTAACTGTATTGACATCAGCCTAACAGGTCCCTGACCAGCTTCTGGACATTCATGCCAACCTAAATTATTGAATGATTGTGTGATAATATTTTTATTTCACCTTAAGAGCAAGGCAAGCATTTTAGGGGGAAAAAAATAAAAAAATAAAAATAAAAGGGTCATTGCAAAATGTGAATTGATTAAGAATTCATATTTGAACAAAAGATGTTTACAGAGAATTAATGCTGTTGACCTTTTAACATAAGCCCTCTGTTCCCTACAGTCAGTTCAGAGTGCACATTTAGTAGGCTACGTGTCTTTATGTGATTCAATAGTCTTATGGCTGCATAGGTAAGACAACACCAACACAATTTTAGGGGACCCTTGTGAGTACCAAATTAATATGTCTGACTGCTGCCAATTTTAATTTATATAATACATTATCTTATGTATAATGGCACACGTGTAGATCTTCAGTTTATTATTTCTAGTTATTTTGAATTTAAAATTCTCCTTTTCAGAGTGAGAAGAGTCCATGAGGACCTGTTGGACTTGTAGTCTACTATGAGGTTATGGGTTGAATGGCAGTTAGTTAAGATACTGCCAGAGGTGGCCACTTGTACGTGTTTTCTCAGTTCAGTTTGGCCTGTTTTGATTTTTGCTGCTTGCTGTCCTAAATATTTTATTGAATGTTTGTACAGATCCTTTAAAGAAATATAGAAGTCCAGCTAGCTTAGATGCAATGACAACAGGAGCCTGCTGCTGGTCCAATATATTTGTTTCAGAACTATAGGAATAAGATGAACAACATAAAATATATATTAAACTGATTTTTACATTCATGAATCTATATACACAGCCTGAATAAAGAAATCTAGGTAGCAGGAAAGGCCTCGGTATGTCCCTCTTCCTTTGCCTTGTCCACCACCTTACATTTGGTGAGCACACAGTGAAATTTCATTGCTAGCTGTGGAGGGGAGCCTGCTAATTCGTTAGGGAGCTCTGCCTACATTGCTCTCTGTCCACTTTCCTGCTGCCTTTTGAACTGCAGATAATGTGTGAAAGTGTGAAGCTGCTGACTTCCTCCCTTTCTGACATTAAATTGAATGAGGGCAATTTTTCTGAGGAAACCTGGGTGATTGAGAAGTTTGTAGATGTCAGGTCTGCTCAGGGTAACAGAGCTCCCAGGTGCAGGCTACTGGTGTCTGTATTTCCCCTGTGTGGTTGGGGTACCGCCTGCTAACAGGTCCTGTCTGTCCTCCTGCTGGCAGTGTCATACGCGTTTTGTAAGATTTATTTAAAATAGGAAGCAATTTTTCCTTTGAAGCTTCTGACAGCTGGGGAGATGGTTCGCAAGCTTTCCACAAACAGTTAATAAGCTATTGGAGCTGTTATGTGCGTTATTTCAAGCCAATATTGTTTACACCTAATAGATAAAATTTAGTGTTTCATTATAATGAATATTTAGAGTTTCTGTGCTCTGCATTTTATGAAAGTTTTTTTTTTTTTTCTTTTCAGTACTGTACAGGAATGCATAATATTTGCAAGAGAAATTACTAAATTTAGTCTTTTATGTCAAGAGATTTATAAAAATTACGGAAATAAATTTAATAAATGAAAATGATACTTCAACCTCGTTATTAATAATCATTTTTTGCTCTCTTTCACTCTGATTCTGACCTCAAGTTTTATCATAGCTGCTTTCTGATTTCAGCAATAATTACTCTTGACTCTAGACAGTACGGAAAGATTCAGAACCAGCTCTCAGTTCCATAACCCGAGACAAAATGTCAGTCTGAAAACTAACTCCTTTTTTTATTAGGATCAAGCAGGAATACTTCTCTTCTCACACAGTAAATCTGGCTGCTCAAAAACCTAAGCAGGATAGGAGCAATTTTAAGCACTTTTGAAAATGTCTGGGTTTTATGCTGTTCACCAGGAATGCAATGATGACTATTCTGAACAGCAACTTTCTGAGATGAATCCCTGGCATGAGCATAGCTGGGCTCTGTGCTGCCGCACCATGATGAAGAGATCCATATATTGAAGAGCCATTGCTGTGCATGTTGACTAAATGTTCTTTATATAGGTATGGAGTGTTATTGCCATTTTTTTTTTCTCTTTAATGTAAGTATAATACTTCTAAACTTCTTCACATGTTTTAAGAGTTGATCCTGAGTTTGATGACAGAAATTTTTAGAAAAGCCATAATGGTAAAGTTTTGACCTGCACAATAAGCAAGAATTTTGTAGACAAAGATGCATATCTAGACCACTTGTATGCACTAATTATGTATTGATAACCTCTTCTGGCTTCATCCTTTTGCAGTGTTGAGGTTTTAACAAATCAAATTCATTTCACAAAGCTGCTTAATGTTCTCCTTGATGTGCAAACCTTTGGAAACATTGAATATCTTCTCATGTTCTCATTGATGCGCTAATCAGCTAAAGGACACACAGGTTTTATTATAAGAACAAACAAAGTGCATCTGCTTGAGGGATCAGAGAAAGATACAAGGTTTGACAGCTATAGCCTTTTGAAACAGGCTGGACTAAAATGAAATTTTACAGAACGAGCTGTTACTGTTGTGATGATCGTTTTTCGTCTAAATAACATTTGCACCAAAGATGTCTCTGAAACAGTGACATTTTAATAAGATATCTGCATGTTTGCATTTGTGTAGTAATATAGTGGAGCTACAAATGCTCTATCAAGATCTAAAAATTGATTTTGTGATATGTCAGGAGAATATGAATGAGATAAACTAGAAATTAAAATGCTAAGGCTCAATAATAAAAAAATAATAAGCTAAAGCACAGAGGTGAGAAGCAATTATGGTATCATATTTACTTTGTATTGGCTTAAGATCCACAAAGCTAAAATGTTAATCTTATCCAGAGGTTTTAGAAATCTCACTTTTTTTTTCCAAGAACCATGATTTTTCCCTGAAAAATGTTCTTCAAAGTAACATTTTCTTGTTTTTAAACTTCTTATTCCAGTAGTAATTAACTCCATTCTTAATAAAAGATTATAAACTCCTCCTTTTAACACAGTCTATCTTAGCCATAGCTTCATTTCTAATAAGTGAAGGATATTTTTTAACATAAAAAAATTCATTTCTATGATTAAAGGCTCCCTAATATCCATATATTCCTACCAAGATGTGAAAGTACTCCTGCATTTTCTGCCTAGCCTCCCTTCCCATCTTTTTGTATCTAATCTTGAATACTGTCTCATGCCTTCCCATCAAATTCTTCTGTCATCTGTTCTTCCATCGTGGTTTCTTCTTCTAATTTTCATTTATATCAGCAGCCACTGAATTTTAGCGGTGCCATGGAGATACAAAATACATCTGTAGGCCAACGTTTGGGCAGCAATGCTATATAGCAACTGACCTTTGGGTGAGAAAAACAATACATTTATTCTTTTGTAGTCTCCAAAACTCATCATGGTGTCTAAGACCTGGGCTTTCCGATGGAACCTGGCAGAACAGAATAAACTCCTGCATTTCCATGCCATATGTGCATTCAACTTAAATACAATATAGTGTGTTGGGCTTTTTTGAAAGAGTGAGTTAGAATACATTGTTCTGCAGTATGAAAATTTTTAAAACGGGCTATGTTTTTCTGAAATATGCTGTCAATCAACTCATGTGCGTCCAGAAAAAGAGAGACCTAATAGAAAATGGCAGCTGAAAACTAATACTCCAAACTGTCACCAGCTAATTAATTTTCTCATTCATATTCTAACTACACTTCCAACTTACATGGACTTCTGCCAGGGAACTTGACAATAAAATGTTCATTTAAAATTCTTAACAATACAGAAAATATTGCAAGGTTGGAAATAAACAGAATAACCTTGGATGACACGGTTGTCTTTAGTCTGCAAATTTTACATTTGCAAGTATACAAGAATATTGCCATCCCTTTGAAACAATGGTAAAATCATAGCAGCTGAGAAGTTTGTCATATTCTGCGACAAATGGAATTGCCCTTCACAACATGTTAGCCTAATTTTAGAACTTCTCAGAACTACTGTTTTTTCTTCTTCCTGTGTCTTTAGGGTTATCAGACAAACCAATGGTTCATTATGCTCTTAAAATTTTATACTACTTATATTAAATGATTTATTTAGAGACTGGCCTGCAAGCTTGGTATCCACCTACAAGTCATTACTTTTAGTTGCAGTTACTGAATTCAACAAGATTTTTTAATGTAGTGACGTACCTAAAGGTGCAGCTAATGAGATGTATTAGAAAACATCTAAGGACCTAAATCCCTAAATACTAAAGTACTGTAGAAACAACTTGAGACGTTATCTGCATCGTTAATTATCTGTAAAACTCCAGCACAACAACGCATATAATTGTAGATTTCTGGAGTCTGGTTGTGTTCTTACTTCCCTTGAAAGCCTATTCATTTAATTACACAGTGGATAAAATTTATAGTTGTTTACGCACATGACACCTGGAATTATGCACTGGTGTTCATCAGGAAACCTGTGTATAGAATTTCTGCACTGGTAACTTTGCACACTGGTTTCTTGTGTTGTTTTGCTGTCTGGTTAAACGATGTGTTTGTGGGAGCTGTGTTGTGCTGGGATCTAATGTGACACCATAAAAACATTCCAGACAACAATGTAATTTCTGACACAGCACCTAACTTTTTCTAAGATGCTGTTTGGTTTGGAAATTGAAAAATTGTTTGAAACTATGCTAAGAATTGAAAGTAAATGAAATGGAAATACGATATATTATAATGAGACAGATGTGAGCTTGTTTTCCCTAGCGCAGGTTCATGGACTGCTCATTCACTTGGTCCGCCTGACATTTAAATTTGAGTAAATTCAGTGGTTTATAAGAAAAGCATCTGTTGTTGAAATGACAATAGCAAGATACAATACCAAGGAAAAGGAATCTAATTGTTATTAGGTATTACACCAGAATGTCAATGAAGGGGCTTTTATTGTGTTGAGATTCTGGCATCAGCCTGGATATTAAATTGTCCAGCTCATCAGGGAATATAGCACATTAGTGAGTGATTCAGCTGTGACTGAGTGTGTGCATTAAAATGTGTGACTTAGAAAGTTTCTAATGCCATAAATCAAAAAGAGATTTAATACACAACACATTCATGAAGGGAATATAAATTAGTGTGCTTTAATTCTACTAACTTTAACCTTTAATGACATTAGGCTCACTCTTTATTTATTTCTTTTTAATAGAGATCATCATGTTATTGTCATGTTTACTGTCCACGCTGTAGCACAGGTAAAAGCTTAAATTTTGCCTTAGTCAACCTGAACCAGCTGTAAAGCCTACAGATTATAGCTTTTGGTTTAAAGCTCTGTATTTGGGAACGCTCAGCAACTGAATAGTGGAGGTTGCTGTTAATGACTTTTAATTAAATCAAAAAGCTCTGAGATCATAAACCTGCTGACTTCATTTCCTTTTTCCAGTGCACTTCAAAAAAGTAATTACTGTACTGCACATATAGGCAAATCTTGTAAAATGCCCTCAAGATGCAACTTAAAATTAAGACTTCTGGTAATGAACAAAGTCTGTAATGTTTTTCAGTAAAGAAATGAAGCAAAAGTTAGGATATTCTTCAAAGCACATTTGGGGATGATCTTATTTCTGTTCTATTTTTTAAATAAAAATTCACAAGAGCCTGCATGTTCAAGCTTGGAGAAGGTTAAATGTAAATCTAATTTTTTTTTTTTTTCATGATTACTTTCTAATCACTGAAGCAAACGTAAGGCCAGTACTGTTCAAGTCTTTACGTTTGATCTTCTTAGTTTTTATCACTATAATTAGGCCAAAAACCTTATCAGGAAACACTGAGAAAGTATAGAAAATGAACACAACTTTTGTCACAGGAATGTCAAAAAAGTGAAAGGCCACAAAGATGGAGAACAACAATATAAAAATATATTCTATTTTACTCAAAATATTTGAAGCTAGTTTTCAGGTGATTTAATATCACCTCCATCGTCTCCTGTCTACCTCCTCCACCAATTTTTTAATTTTATTTTTCTTGGGCCAAAACGACATTTTGAAGTAGAAGATCTGAACATTTAAATTACCTATCAAATTTTCTTTTCTGAAATATATTTTGTGCTGGTTACATTATTTCCTGATTTTGGGAAGCATTTGTAGTCACTGCAAGCCTGCTTTTTTGGGCAGGCAAAGGTAGTTTTAATGAAAAATGTCCCCAGCTTTGTATTTTCTCAAGGAGTAATTCTTGGTACAAATTACTGTCTATGCCCTGTTTTCCCTCATACTTTTTTTTTTTTTTTTAATCTTATTTATTTATTTATTTTTACTGTAGTGGTGGGTGCAAGACACATATAGCAGTGCCCTATCACCCTAGTGCTGCATATGACCTGTAATCTCCCATGCATAGGATTCTTGTTTTGATTTAATTGTAGTATCTTTTTGTTACATGATCTACATTTTCAGCCAGATTTCTTGTGCCCTTTATTCTTCTGATATAATCAACAAGTACATGCCTTATTTTACTTTGCAGACCTCTTCTAAACAGGGGACAAACTGGTGCTTTGTATCCTCCTACTGTTTTACAGCAGTGTTTTGCCCTGGC
The DNA here is from genome assembly GCF_009769625.2 of Cygnus olor. NCBI lineage: Eukaryota > Metazoa > Chordata > Aves > Anseriformes > Anatidae > Cygnus > Cygnus olor. The sequence continues at coordinate 32,137,961 of NC_049174.1, read as the reverse complement.
TTTGTACAGAATGAAAAAAACATGACAATTTCTTCAGAATTTTAAGAACATGAAAAAATGTTCAATCCATGAAGTCAAGGAAGTCTGGTAGCTGAATGTCCCCCTAATAGTTTCACTTTTTCTCACTCCTCCTTGAAAATCCAGTAGGTATTTACCTTAGCAGTTAAGAACCCCATTGTTTCTATAAAATGTTTTGATCTGCATATATGCTGCTTTCTTGGTTTGTGTAAAGCTAACACATCTTTAACATTAATTTGAATAGGAGGAACAGTTTTGTGCATGGTTGCTTTTGAATTAAGACAACACTATTTTGGAGGTAGAGGTGTGAAATACTTTATTACCACCTAGCAGGTAAAAAGCAGTATCTGCACAAGGTCAGGAACCAGTACAGTTGTTGCTGGAAAGAATAAATATTTTACTCTTATGCTATTTTTATCATTTTATTTTTACGATTAGCCTAAAGCAAATGTGTGAAAAATCATGAAACAGGCAAAGTCAACTGCTCCTCCCAGATCTCCCAGCCTCTACCTCTGGAGGCCTCCTGTGACAGAAGTCACTTTTTCTTCTTTAGAAACCTCTGAGGATTTTTCTTCCCTGACCTGGCCACCTTCGCTGTGAACCGCTATAAAGCATTGGCATCTACAGTGTCCCATGGCAAGGATTTCCACAGCCTAACTACAGCTGTTTGAAGGACAAAACCTCCTTTCATTTGTTTACTGCCTGCCCCTCCTCTGTGTATTGGAAGAGGCAGTGAACGGTGGCCATCTGACCTCTCCATCCTGCTCACAAATGGCTCCTTGAGATATTTCTAGGCTGTACCTGCATTTGAGATGCATACAGATGCTTGAGAGAGCACTGTTCAGAGACGTCTCTGGTAGACAAATATGTGACATGGCAAGATATGCAGGATGGGCTCTGATGAGCACTGCCCACCAGAATCTGGTCAGGAGTCTTACAACAGCCGGGGACTGTCCTTTGGAAACGTTACCCCTATCCTTAGGCATTGCCTTCACCATATACACCACCTGGACTGTTTTTTTGTGGGACTCAGGATAGTATGTCCTGAAAGACAGCTAGTTCTTTACAGCAAGTCTCAAGGTCAGCATTCTGAATCCCTTCAAGATGATCATTTCCAACACAGGAACTAGCACTGAGGAAGAGCTCAAAGGCTGTTTCTCCCAGCTCAGGAAATGTTTCTAACCTCTGGATTATGCTATCTGCTTGTACCAGTACGATGTTACATCTTTAGCTGTAAGAAATTCTTCACAGCACAGAGGAAATTCTGTTTGCTTCATTACAATTCCAAAAAATATAATTATCTGGAAAGAACAGACACAGTGTCCCAGTTTTATAGCTTCTATTTGCACAGATAAATGTAAATGTGAACATCTCATACCTAGCAGTACCCTGCTAAGTTTGGCAGCCCCTTGAGGTTTTGTTTTGTTTTTCTGTATTTTTAAGAGAGCGGAATTAGTTGTCTAAAATGCAGGTGTGAAGGTAAAAGATGTAGCTATGCTGTTAATATTCAATTTATAATATTAGTTCGTGAGGAGATTTATAATTTGGTTGGTATTAGGAAGGCACTACAATGTACTGAAGTAAGAAGAACATTTAGAAAATGACAATGTAGGTGGAGTACTGTTTATCTTCTTATTTTTAAAATCCTTCCTCAATTTCAATCGTGACTCAATTTAAAAATTGACAATGTGTAGCCTCAGATGAAGGAGTCACCTCTAGATTAATGCTGTTGCATTGCCTCACAGTGTAACCTTTTATAATGCAGGAATTTGGAAGTCTGTTTTACCTTTAGGAAGGTAAAATACCATAATTTTATTCCAATGTAGCTTAGTCAGTGCATGCTTCAGAAATGCAGCCCATGGAGAGCAGATAGGACTACAGAGGGTCTCTCTGCTTTGAGACTACATGCTGCTGGATGTAAGGGAGACTGGTCCATGGCTGGGGACTGTGGAAATGAGTATAATTTATTGTAATTGCTATCTGACTAACACAGCTAACTTCCAAGACCGCATCTTCGTTTCCCTGCAGTACTGCTGATAACCACACTTCATCTTTCAGCAGTCTTGATTTATTGAAAGTATTCAGGTGGTATTGGACTTCAGTTAGGCGGTAATTACTGGAAGAATACTGCTCTCTTTTAAAAGACGTTTAAATACAGGCATTTATATCTGATTACTGACCATTACCTTCTGAACTGAATTACAGGCATTCACAAAGACCTTTACTAGACCACAGCAAGTGAAATTATCTGAAAATTGAAGTATTTTAACTAAAATATACCTATATTGTGCGGTTTCTAAAAAAAAAATAAAGTAAAATAAAATAATGTTTCAATTACTTGCTCAAACCTAGGCTCTCACATGTTCATGCTCTATGGAAATTAACATTTTTCTGGAATGTTCATAATTTTTAATAAATTAGATTTTTGTTTTTATCTGAAAATACGTTTTTTGGGTTCCATGGATTACTTTTTTTACTTTTGCTACCTTTCTGTCTCAGCTCCATCCCAGGGAATAATATGGGGACATTTATGACATAATGGGACATTTAATACCAGTACAATGTGGATATTTTATTTTTTGTCTGGTGAGAGCAGCTCAGTAGTAGAAACATTTTAGTAATGGTGCTTGGTTCCTTTCATCTTTCTGTGTTGAAAACATTTTGCTCAGCTGGACTACATTTTAGAAATGCAAAATACAGGATAATAGATATAGATTGTTTAGATATAAGGACTAATCTGATCTCTCTGGAAACTTACCGGTACTACTTATAGTAGCATCTGAGGAATAAACACATCGTTATTAATTATTTTAAATGGATACTAATAATAATGATTTATAAACATCTTTTAAAGAACAAGAGGACAACAAGGACTAATATTAGCAATTGCATTCTTAGCTTTCCAGTAGCACGTATCATAGACCAAAAACTTCTTTACATAAATGTCACAGTTTAGTAGGTATTTTGCTTGTAGTTCTCCCTAGGAAGGTCAATTTTTTCAGGAGGTAATATGACTAACAAAAGATTACTATTTAAATAACGAAAATACTGCATCCTTTAGGAGGAATGGAAATGTTAAAACTGCCTTTTTGTATATAAATATTTCCATGGAAATTCAGTAACAATTCTGGCCTTATGAAATGGAAACTTCTCTCCTCTGCATTTGTGTGCAGAGGTCATGGTTCCACATGCTCTGTTTGCAATGAGCCTCATGGTTCACTAGCATGGACCATCTATTTTTGTTGATAAAGAAAGTTACACTTTTCATACCGGATCCTTGCTCCTTCTGGGAAGCACCAACCAGAAGGGCATTTTTGTATGGAAGAGTGCACAGACACCAGCAAGGCAGTGCTTCTCTCTAGTCACTGTACCACAGGGGTGGTACTACGTAGAATTGAAGAAACATTGCTTTGGATGGACATACCGGCAGCACCCTTTCCAAGCAGCAATGTACATATACATATGTATATAGAAAGGACTTTCCAGTGCAGACAAAATCTTGATCTATGATGCATTTCAGTTGAATTCTATGCTAATTTTCACCAGAGCATGAGTTTGTTCAAATCAGCTTGCAACAAGTGGGATCAACAAATAGTAAAGAAGAATGAGGTTTATACAAGAATAGCAATTTATTCATTTGTCATGCAACCTTTGCTTATTAAGATTTTTCATGTATTTTCTTCCCAAAATACAGAATTCACTATTTCAAAGTAAATTATGCAGTGCTCGGTCTCATTAAGTGCTCACCGCTTTGCTTCCATGGAAAGCAGGCTCCATTAAACACCTAATGGTGTTCATGGGAAGCAAAGGTAAAAACAGGCTGACAGGAGGTGTTCTCTTCTTGACTGGAAAAGCTATATGAGATTCAATGCCTGTAATAAAATTGGCTAGGGTCAGATTAAAAAATAAATAAATAAATAATAATTCCATCATCTATTTACTCTATGTGTGTTTTAATCAATGACTAATGACTTTATAGTGCTATTCAGTAAGAAATGAATATCCATATTGGATAGTAGTTGGCAAGATGAGGAGTGTAATTACTAGAAAAATTAGATCACCTGTCTATAACATCATTTTCTAGAGTTTTACATGTAATGAGGAAGTAGCGATATTTGCAGCTGTCCTTTCTTTAAGGAAATAAAACGCTTGCAGGTGTGTAGTCAGGTGCAATATTGGTTGGAATGTCAAGCACTGGGGAGAAGGTACTATGTAATATTAACTGACATTCTCCCAAATATCATTTAAAGGGATTGATAAATGTGTCAAAGACTGAAAGAATAAATTTCAAGTTACTTCACTAAAATTGAAAAGCTGGATTTAACAATTATATATCAGCCAAACTGTATTGCTTCATTTGTTCCAAGAGAAAGTCATCATTATCTGAGAGAAGGAATGTATTAAGAAATTATGCTAGGTTTGAAACAGCGGAGCACCATTGACAGCATTCTAATTTTAAAAGTAATTAGAAAAGTCAATACTAATACGAAGAACAATTGCAAATGAAATTTTACTGAGTAAAGGGTTGTTCTGGGGAGTTTTTTTTGAAAAGATGACACCTTGGATAAATAATTGACCAAATGAGCAATTTGCAGCTTGAGAATGTAAAATGTGAATGCCAGTTCAATGAAGGGGAAAAGACAAAACAAAACCATAGCCATCACAACATCTTTACTGGCAATGTTATTCCATATGGCAGAAAGCTACTAAATCTAGCATTTTTAGCCCCACCAGTAGACTGGAATTAGAGGAAGATCTCATCATGCTTTGCTGGAAACATAACTGAGAAAATCACCGAATCAGAGAGGCTTGATTTGAAAGCTGTTAACCGACCTGCCAAAGAATATGGCCTTTCCTATTCTCTGAACCCTGAAAGTCCCGTGAAATGGATGGGATTGTGTTTATAACGAGTGAAAACTGACCCCAAACAATGACTACTATTCTTCTCTTTTCCCAGTAGTAGAAATAACAGGTGCCTTCTCCAGGACAAAGCAGGGAATGTTGCCAGCTGTTTCTTGACAAATGCTAACACGCAGATCCTGAGTATTAGATAATATCTGCCAGTACCTCCATGGTTTGTAATCGGCTGTGCCTTGGGTATGGGATGGAGGCAAAGCCTATTGTCCTAACTTGAGCTCTTTCTGGTAGGAGCAAAGACATACTTTTATAGTTCCTTAAGATGTAAATGGTGAGAACTAAGAGCAGAGTGCTTTCAGCTGGTGAAGACAAAACAGATGGAGGTAGCTGCTAGGACTCCTTTTCCTTCTATTTTTCAGCTGGGTGGCTGAAGAGCAGGTGAGAGCTCACCCTTGCTTGTTTGGGTAGAAGGAGCACCATCACCTTGTGCCTTAGCAGCATGAAGGTGTGCAGCTGTGTGTGCTTAGTGGCAACCAGAGCTAATTAAAGACAGCATGTGGGGAAGAAGGAGGGAGAGCAGGATATCAGAAAGAACCTGAGAGTGAGTACACGTTTAAGCAGCAGTGAAAGCAGCATGATTTCCAGTTGTAGCAAAGGAGACAGAGCAAGGAAGTTTTTACAAGAAGTGAGAGGAAAATGTTGAGGCTTCGACATGCTAGAAATGGTTGATGTTGGAACTGGAGACTATCTGGAATCAGACAGAAAGTAAAGTGAGTAGAGAGTTGGATTTGTGAGTGTGTGATATTAAGATAGTACTGTAAATGCTGTGTGTGAATGAAGTTACCAAGCAAATGAGGAGGGTTGAAGTATCATATGGCACTGAATAATATTAGAAGAGACTCCAGGTAAATTGGAAGACAACAGTAAATATTAAAGGAGTGTTGAGGTGGAGGAGAGGAATAATAGACAGTGAGGTGGAAGCCAGACCAAGGGAAGTTGGAGTAGCAAAGACTCTACAGGAGACACGTTTTTAGGGATAAACAGACAAATGAGCCCCCCAAAATGCTTCATTGCTCCAGACTCTAATTACGTCCAGTAGATTCGGTTCATGTGATGCTGCATGTTCTATTTCTAGTGAATGAGGAGTGATTGCACAGCTTGCAGTAAACTATCAGTGTTCACACAATACAAACACTAAGTTCCTCAATTATTTGATGGAGGCTCTCTGGGCAACTAATATAGCTTTCAAAAAATCAGAGAAAAAGCAGATGTGGTCTGCTCCTTCCCTGCCCTTTCTCTCCACAAAATTTGCACATAGGAAGAATTTTCTGCATTATCTTCCTTGTTTATTTTAGGATCTAGCTATTTATTTCACCAAATTGACGTTTAAATTCCCATCAGTTGCTAATGCGGAAGTATTTCATATTCATAGTTATGCAACCATAATAGCTTATTTAATTTTTGTCTTGATATTTTGTTCACATAATGATTTGTCTGATAAGTGTTCTTATTTTTTAAAATCAGCAAAATTTAAAATGAAATAAAAATACATTAGTCTGCCTTTTAGTTTCACCAGTATAATTAAAGGTCACTAGATAAAGACCAATACTATATACTGTAGCTGAGAGGTAAGTAGATGTTTTATAGATATAATAATTTGACTTGCTTATGCCAAGAAATATGGTATCGCTTGGTAAATATACCCTTAGTTACAGAAATGATGAACAGCTGTATTGTCCCATGGAATATATGCGGACAGGGTCTCAACAGTAGTTAAGACTCTGATTAAAGAAAAGTTTTCTGCTGAAGTTCCTGTGAAGTCTTTAGGAAAAAAAGATATTTTGGAAAATGTTGCATAATGTATTCTCTTGGTGGGAAGGTGTTTTCTATGGAACACGTGTGAGTATTTCAGGCTGCTACTGCCCAAGACTACTTCCACTGATTACCTGAGCTAGTCCTTATATTCCATACAGTAAAAAATATGTGGAAACTGTGGGTTGTGGGGAAAGAGGAAAAAATGATTTTTGTTGGTTTGAATATTATTAAGTTAAACCTAAGTGATTACATTTTTTTCCCTTTTGGCAGCTTTCAAATAGACATATTGGTTGGGAATCTGTGATATTTTTTCATGTGCTTGATAGTTAAAATTGTGTTGTAATTAGGTGTCACGTCATGAAAGCTCTTCTGCCATACACCTTGACTATTATTATCAGATTTAAAAATTAATTTACAGAAACTAATGCTAACCAGGCTGTTGAGTACTCTTAAAATTCTAGAGTAAACAGTTCTCATGATAACACTTCTGCTGTCATAATATTCATTAATTTTTAAGCAATACACAACATGTTGCAACATAAAAAGATGATCTAGTGTTGTAAAGAACATAAATACAGGCTCAAAACACATTGCAGATATTGTATATTTTAAATAACTCTTTTTCAGATGGTAAGTTTGGGTTATGATGCTTGTTGTCAAAAGAAACTCAGATTTAGCATGTGGATATAATGCAATCAAAATGGAAAAAATGATTTTTAAGTAAATGCTAGCATTCAGAGGCAATTGGGAAGTTGACACTTAATCTGGAAGCCCTGATCCTTATTGTCAGATGAGCTAAAGAGATGCTGTATGAAGTGGCTGTCAAATTACACGCTTTAGCAGTTTTTGTAATTGAAATGGTTGCACATAATAACTGTATCATGTCTGGGTACTCTGTATCTAATGCAGCACTGGAATGAATTTTGATTATTTTTTTTCCTGTATGTTTCCTTTTTCTTTCCTTGGACACCAGAATAATCACAAAAAAGATGGAATGTTACACATCCAATGAGTGTCAGAAAGTTCTGCTGTTATTACTGTTACTTGGTTGGCTTTGATTTTTTTGGGGGGGAAATCTGTTTTTCTTTCAAGTCTAGAGACATTTATTCCAAATCCATAAATGGATGAAAGACTATGGAGGTGGATCAGGGGCAGCTGTGATAACTGAAAGAAATAGTTCTTACTGGGTAGTCCCTGGCCTCTAATGGTAAGTGGAGCATTGTAATTAAGTGTAAAAGAACCTAAGTGGTTTTGTGGCTTCAGCGGGGACTCCAGTGCTGGGGTGTTTCAGATTTCGTGGGCATACAGAACCCTCTGACCTGCCATGTGGCAATAGATGAGAGAGAAGAATGAGCAAAGGCAGAGATGAGCTTCATTCATCTGTGTGCCAACATAATTTTTGTGTGTGTGCCTGTTAATCTATATGCCTGGCTCTGTCCCTAAAGGTCAGTCTTTTGCAATGTAGAAGGAGCAAGTAAAGTGTTAATCACAAGCACACGCAACAAAGGAAAATGTCTCTGAGCTCTGCAAAGAATGCTACAGGTGCATGCACCAGTCTATCAGGCTGCATAGTGCTTGGGTTTGCATACGCACAGCTTGCATCAACTGAAGAGTGAGCCTGCTTCATAGATATGGCAGTCTAAAGAAACAGGACTTGTGGATTGTGTTAATCTCAGCTTTGATCCTAATTTTTTTAGTCTGTTTTCTCTCTATGCTTATTTCTGTTGATTGTACCTTATTGTGTTCTACTTTATCTGCTTGTTTTTTCTTTCCTTTTTTTTTTTTTTGACCTCAGTTATTTTGAAACAAACTTTCTATCCTTCTGTATTGGTGGAAGGTGGAAATACTGAAGCAAAACAGAAAGCAGGGATTTATTTTCACTGAATTTGTGTGTCATAGCAGTAAATAGTTGGTATTCACCTGTTGGATGACATTAGTTTCTATAGGCTGATTCCTCTAACCGTCAATATAAAGTGATGGTACACAATTACCAAAATTTCCCTTGAAATTGGATCCCATCACTATCTGTATGTCTTGTATTATTTGTTGAACTCACAATCCTAGTATTAGTTATCTTTTTGTAAATAGAACAAAGGTTATATTATATAATATATAAATATAATATTATAATATAATAATATTATATTTATTATATATATTATTATATATATATTATATTATATATATTATATATTATAATATAATAATATTATAAATAGAGCTGCAAAATAGTTTTATTTTGAGTGATTGAGCAAGAATATGAGAAAAATACAAAGTCACTGGCAAAGCTTTTCCAAATCAGAAATGAATACACAGTTTTGTTCGAATACTGAACTGAAGTTAAGGTTAATTTAGATTTATTGTTCTGTAATGCCGTCAGGGTTATTGTGCACTGTGTGTGGTTTACTCATTTCATGAGCACACTCTTCATTGGGTCATCCACAGGGAATGAGCAGCTGCATAAGCTGGTAATACCAGCTGGTTATGTCCTCCTGGGTATGTGGCAGATATATTTATATTTTTGAATAGTTCATTTTAGTAGATACGCTTTTTTTTCCTTGTTATAAACAATCCTGTGTTCAACTTTAGGGAAATTTGTGTGTAGTGCAATCCCTGAATTGATTAACACTGGTGAGCACCTTCTTGAATAAACGGTTTCCATTGGAAAATCGTTATCAGCTCCATTTCCTAGTTCCAGAGTGGAATTTGTGGTCAGAGAGAAAAAACCTACCAGAATAACACAGTCCAGCAGTTGCTGAGAGAGAACCAGTCATTCTTTGTTTGCTCAACTGGCTAATCCCTCACTTTTAGAATGTGTGCATCATTTCAGTTTGTCTGGCTTAGCTTCCAAGCACTGGTTATTACACTGGCTTCACAACTGGATTAGGCAGTCTTTCAGTACCGAGTTTTTCTTCTTGAGCAGTACATTCACCCTCTAATGAAGTCTCCTTCCACTTGTCTTTTGGTGAGCTTAAAATCCTCTGCCTTCAACTGTAAGATGTTCTTTCTTGCCTGCAGCATATAGCTTTTAAAATTTTTAATGAAAAATAGTTGATATCGGAGCTATAACCATTTTTTTTCCGGAATCAAAAATACCTTCTTATTCATATACATTTAGTAATTACCATTTTTTAATGAGTGTTATCATGGTGGCTGTTCACATTGACTTGTTAGCACAGTGTAACTTTCCCCCTGCTCCCTTTCAGGGACCTAACCCTTCATTTTGAGAGGGTGATCACTGTACATGACACAACTTCGCATTCAGCTATGTTAAGATGCATCTTCCTTGAATGCTGCCGGCTTATGAAGCAGTTCATGTTTATTCTTATGACTGCCCCGTCCTTGATGTTTACCTTCTTGTTCTTTGCATCATCAGTGGATTTTACCAGCATAGACTTTGTTTATTTCTAAATTGTTTAAGAATATCTTGGTTACAACTACTGCTTTTCCTTAAAACCTTTTTTTTCAAATCCCTCCTTTCCAGTCTGTTTCTGAAATAAAATTCAAAAAGAGTTAATCTCATATAGCCAGCCAGTTCTTTGTCTTTGGGTTATTTCCTACTAAGAATGTTTAGGTTAGATATTTTACAAAGCTATTGCTCTATATGGTTTTCTAGTCTTCTGGAGTATATGTGTAGCCTCAAGATTTATTAAACTATAAGTCTCGAGTACAAGTGGCTCAGAAGCCATCCCAAGTAGATGACTGCTGTGTACTTTGATTACTAGTGAAGTGAGAGGTGTGCTCATCTTCTTTCCAAAGATAGATGGGAAATATAGAATTCTTCATTCCTCTCTGTTATTATTCGAAGTGTTACTGTCCTGCTTCATCATAGATCTGTATTGTTGCAATGCGTTTAGAAAAGAAACAAAAGCAAATCCTAGCCTCTCTCTGCATTGTCCTGACAGGTTTTTCCTTCTATCTCGTCAGTTTTTCTTCTTCTGTTTGTCTCCTACATTTTGAAATTTCTGTATCTTTTGTCAGCATTCCTGCCAGTCCCTGAAAGCTGACAACCTGTTTCATTGACTTGATGTCTTATAGGATCTCAGCCAAATATTGGTGTGTTGTGCTTAAAGAAACGACATGGGGTTACCTCTGGAGACTGTTCCTCACCATATCTTCATCACCTCTTTTAGACAATGGTGCCTTAATAACAGGGCTTCTGCAATAAAAAGAGGTTTCTTGTTCGTGCAGGTCATTGGAAAGAACTTTACATCATCTTCATTTGTTCCAGCAATGCTGGGAGGCAAAAAAAACAGCGTTTAAGATGTGTGAGCAGTCTGACTTCGGTAGTGGTTTAACTGAGAGGACGTGGATAAGTCAGAAGGGTTTATTTTCAGGGAGTGCTGCTAGAATTTCTTATTCTGTTTGTGCACACTGTCTTGCTGTGCCAGACAGTGTTTGCAGTGCGTGACTTAATATTGATGTACCAGTCCTCCTGACACAGGGCAGCTCCCAGAGATAAAGTGTCTCATAACAGAGGGAAAAAAAAAATGTTTTACAGCCAAGATTGTAATGAGGGGGTTTTACTGTCATCGCACTTCTTTGGACCATGTCTACTCTGTGCTGGGATATGGTAGTTGGGGCAAAATCTGTGAATTATCAGCCTACGTAAGTGATCATTTGACTGGAAAGTAGGTTGTGCTTTGAAATTGTTTTCACACAGTACTGTTGACAGGCTCAGCTAGATAGCACCAGTTCCCTTGGCGTGTGTGTGTGTGTATTTTACCTCATTGGCAAGAAATCAGTAGGCAATACATAATTATGCTGAATCTGATGAAACTGATTCTGTGTAGGAGGATGCCAGGATGGGCCCCCGGTTGTAAGGGGCAGAAGAACCCCACACAATTGTGCGTAGGTAAGAAAGACTACCATATCCCCCACATAGGAAACCATGACCTTTTATTCATCCATAGTTATTTTACTCCTATGTAAAGGAGAAGATAGAGCCCTGATGCATGTACTCCCCTCCCCGTGGGTGAGTTTTTTTCATAATCTTCCCTTTCCTAAACTTCCCTAATGATGTCAGGTGTCTGCATGACCTCTAACAGATGGCTGCACACAAACTGCACTTCTTGGGCTCTGATGTACTTTCTTCCGTGTTTAAAGTGCAGTTCTTAATAGTCGCTGTCATAATTCTGGGGTTGCTTTTTTCTTTCCTTTTTAAAACCAGAAAACAAGTGCATTTAACCATGAAAGCAGGTACAAATGTATTCCGGTTAGTGGATAATAATGAAAAGTCAGAGAGATTAATGTGCTGTTACTGTTTATTCAGTACTGCATTACTTGTGTCTAACTACAATGGATGAGACCTTCTTTCTGCCTCATTAAATAAGTTAATCATGTAAATCAGAAGCAAAAACACTTTGGATAGCGTGAGTATAGGCTGAGCATCAGATAAGCACTTTTTACCACTGGGTATTAAAGGAAAATTGACAACATACAGGTGTCCAGCTACAAAACATTAACATTGGTCTTCCGTTATCTCTAAAGTAAATGAAAACAAAATTAAAAGGTCATACTGGTGCTTGTTTCAATCAGGACTACATGGCCACTGACTGGAATTTCTCTCAGAGAAAGAGGGGAGCTTGAAAGGGAATGGAAGTACATTAAGATGATATCAAATTATAACGGGCGTCCCAATATATTCAGGGAAAAAATGTCTTTATAGATTTTGAGCTGTAAATCAAAAATATAATTTTTTATAAAATGGATTTTACTAAAAGTTCTAGGTACTGCCTTGCTGGCTAACTTGGGGATAAAACAAACATAAAGCAACAACAAAGCACAACAGTGTACTATGGGTTCAAAGCCAAAAGAATGAAAATGTAAATTAGGACATAATCTGGACAACCAGGGAAGGAATAAGAATAACATTTTTAGATGAAGCTAGCACTACAGTGGTAAAGAAATGCAGCTCTTAGTATTACAAGATAGAATTAGGAAAAAATAACTCACCTTATCATTTGTCACATTTTGTCACATTTGTGACATTTGTCACCTTATCACATTTGTCCAAAACATTTTTTGAGCCAACGCTGAGCTGCGGAGACTCAAGAAACTTCAGGGTTTGATATTTGATTTTTAATCAGACTTAGTGCTTACGTTTTGTGTTTTCAGATGAAATTGGGAAAAAAAAAAAATCGTGTTCCAAGATTTTCTTCTGTTTTCTAAACTTGAGTATTGCTAGAACTCGTCGTTGTTGTTGTTATCACAGTATTTCTAATCCACAGACATCAGATAAAGAAATCTTAAAGACTGGCTACTTCATTACAATAATAAAATGACAATGTAGATTACTGTCAGAAGCTGGATTAAAGGATACCGAAGTATTGCAAAAAGATTACCTTCCTTTTATTTATCTTTTATTTATCTTTTATTTTACTTGATTTTATTTTCTTTAGAGATAGTAGTGATCACAGAGGAAGCAAGCAAGGAAGCCTGCAAAAGAATATTGAGAAAATGCCACCACTTTATTGGTCGGAAGGAAACGAGTATGGATGTAATGCAGAACCTTCTGAAATCAATGGAAGATGATCGTTGGTTTCAGTGGTATCTGGGCAAGGTTGAATGTGAGTGTGAATATTACATAATTAGGCTTCTGACTGCTGTTTAACCCAACAAATTGTGCTTATACTTAACTCCTTTGAAAAATGGGTTATGTCTTTGCAATAGACATAATCTATAATTCAAACCACAAGTTTGTAGCTTTAGTATCAAAATCTCTTCTTCTATTTCTGGATGACAGTGTAGTAGCTAGTGTTTAGTTTTTGTTTGTGTGGCTTTTTGTGTATTTTTTGTGTAAATGCCTATGTAAGTTTGATAGTAAAACCTTATATAGAATTGTCATTGAAATGTATGAAAATATGGGTTGAAAAACTTAATTTCATAACAAAAATCTAAATGATTTGTGCAAGTGAGTAGCAATTTAAAAACGTATAACAGTTTTAAAGTTGCGTTCTAGTCAGGAGCTGGTAAATCCCTGGAGGCTTGAGCTTCATTGCAACATTACAACTAACTCAGTTTGGCCTGGAAAGCGTGAGTTTGGGGGTGGGTGGTGTTTTTTTTTCTTTGTTTTTTGTTGTTGTTGTCAATGCATTCAGTTACAGTTTGGGAAAAGTCAAAGGTGGCATCAGCTCATGTTCCACTTAGTCTGTGGTCAAATGAATCCTTTTCTCTTAATCTAACTCTGTAGTGGATTTGTCCTAAAAGAGGACCTATAACTAAAACAAATATCAGGTAAGAATGTGTAAGGACTGCTCTCCTGATGACGTTTCTATTCAAGGTAATAGAAAACAGGCCAGAACGTCTCAACTTGACACTTATACCATTACATGCAGAAATGTTTTCAGAACTGTTAATGATATTTTGATACTCTTGAAGCTAATCCTTAACTTTATTTTGTTTGTAGTGATATTCCTTTTATTGATGATTGAAAGAATATGCAACTTTATTTTCTTACAGTAAAATTAAGCACATTAATTTATTGCCATTTGTATTCTGTAGCAATGCAAATGGGAATACAATATATGGCTTACAATGACAAAAAAAAGCTTTCAATTTAATAAGTCATTTTCAATTGAAAATATAATATTTCCTACGTAAGACATATTGCAATGTGGCAGACTGTAAATATTAGGGAAGACCTACTATAAATGAAACAACGTAATTAACACTCTTTGTTCATGATAGGCAAATAAACAACCAAGGCAGGTCTTTCAGTGATGGATTACATCTTTATTAAAGAACTAATCTAGATCTCAAACCAGGATCTATCTAGTACATAAATCAGGGTCTTGTGGTTCCATTTACAATTCCTTTTACAACCTAAGTGCTGTTTATTGCCATATAGTCCAATAATTCATTGTTGAGGGATGCCAAGCCCCTTTCTCCTTTTTTTCTATTCTCACTGAAAATGGAGATGCATTTAGTACCGATAACATCACTGACTTGTGCTATTCTTACCTAGTAGCTTAAATTCTGACTGTCTAATGATAATGATATAGTTTTATTAAGAATTTTGAAGTTCTGCTGATAAAATGTATTTATATATGCTGAGTATTTGGTTCCCTCAATGGGTTTGTGAAGTCAAGGTTGCCCTGTCTGAGAGCTCCTGGGCCAGGGACCTCAGAACTTGTTCTACTGAAACATTGAAGGTTGCAATTATAAAGAGAATGCACAAAACCCGCAAAGTTATTAGCTCATGTTTGGATCTGATGGGCCAAAATTTGTTCTAGCTATTTGCTAGGTGATGTGGTCTGTGATTATTTGAGCACCTGTGGCCCCCAGTAGTTCTCTGTGCTTATACAGGTGCTTGGGAACCCCAAAGGTTTTTTCCCTTATCTGACTCGATTACAAGATGAGATCACCATTTAGAACACCAGGGATGTATATTCAAAGCTGTACTTCACCTCTCATTGGTTAATACCAGATTAAACTAAGAGACTGTGTCATAGCATTGCATGCATGTATGGTGATGTAAAATGAGTGGATATCTTGCAAAATTCCTTGGGACACTTGTGAGAGCTCTTAGTCCCGCTTCTTTTTGGTTTAAAGTACTGGTCGGGCTAAGGTTTTTAGGTTGTTTGGACCTAATGGATTTATTATACTTGGCTGTGAGCAGGCTTCTAGACTGATTACTTAAGAAATTTCTGAGATTTTTGTACTTTGATGTGCAATGGATTAGCTGATGATGTTGTTTAAAGAATTAACAGAGATTTGGGAGATCGCTACTACTGAATGGTCTCAGCAACTGTTGTTTCATGTTTCCAGTTAATGCAGGCAAATACATCTTCAGGGATTACACTATTCAGACTGTAGAACTTCCAGGGCAAACAAACATGGTAGGGTTTAAACTTAAATTTTTTATTAGTAGCAATATCTTAGTGAAAACTGAGTTTAGAAAGCATTTGAGAGGCTTGTTTACAAGATTCTCAGGCAGAAGCTTCGGCTCATTAGGGAATGCCCATATAGAAATTCTGTATCGTATTGGTCTATAAAGATTGCAGATATATCAAGGAGAAGGAGATGGATTAACATTAACAACAGTAGAAAACCTGCAGTCTCCATCATCTATTCAAAATTCATACCATCTTCCTCTGTTCATTCAGTTTGGGATCTTGAAAGAAGGAAAGCCTAAAAAGATAAAATAATTTTTAAGGACTTTTTTTATATAGGATTTTGGGAAGGAAGTGAGCTAGTGAATAGTGTAACTAATCTGGCAGTTGTGAAGTAAATTGTAAAATAAGGTGTTTTTCAGCAGAGATAAGGGAATAAGAATTTGATTTTATGCAGCCAAGCTGTTACTTTTTAAGAATATGGACATAAGATACTGCTGACGTTATTAATTTGACAAGGCTCCTGCTTCTTTATATCTCAATATCGAGGAAAATGAGGCCTAGATTTCTATAGGTACACTAATGACTGCAAGCTAACACTGAATATACCTGTTAAGACACATCACCACATTTCCTAACCCACAAAGTTCATCATCTGAAAGAAAAAATAAAATCTTTCGAATGTCACTGATGATAAGAAAGTAACAATTCACTGACAAAGCTGTGGAGTTGCCTCCGTGAGCAGGTTCATGATGGTGATTAGATTTGGAAAAAGTCTCAGAAAAAAACAACTCATGGTTTAGGTTGAGCCATTACTAATACAAATAGTATTTCACAGAAAGCAGGGGATTTTGGAAACACCCCGGTACTAGTGACCCTGTGTTTTGGTGTGAAGTCACCTAAGTTTCGTTTCCTCTCTGGATACACTGATACTTTAGCTTCTCTTAAATTTCTATTTTTATTTTTGTTACATTGCTAGTTAAATGTCTTCTGTTTCAAGTGCCTTACCTGAATACTGTCAGCAGCGGAACCATACCTTTAGTGAGTATTTGTATGGTAACAGCTCTGCTTCTGGATGATAAACAATCTCAGTATATTAAAATATAGTTAAATATGAAAAATAAAGAACCTCCTGTTTTTGGAGAACTTTGGAATTTTAACAAAAGAATGTATGGTACAAATGTGATATGCCATAAAACCTTGCTGTATTGAAACTAGAGAGCACCAAAGTTGTAATAAGATTACCCACACGGGTATTTTTAAGAAGTTCAATAGCGTGTTTCCTTGCCTAGTTGAGAAAAATAAATCTCGTTTCAGAGCACCTTACTTACATCAGTTGGTTTAAGGTACGTCATAGCTCAGGCACGTTATCTTCAATCAAGAAAGCAATAACCTTTTTATTCTAAATTTAAAAAAAAAAAGTGCAAAAGCATTCCTGATGAAAACTGTTTCAGCTAAACTGAAATCAGCAAATCACAGCTGTCTAAACTGGTGTTTAAGGTGTTATATGCCCAAATTATGGTTCACCCAGGTTTGTAATCAAAGTTCATCATGATTTTAGTGCAAAGTGTAAATAATATATTACTATGCAACATAACTGGCATTAACAGTGGAGAAACCAGGTGGTGTAAGTCCATTGGAAAAAGAAAACTTGAGTAATGGTGAAGGCTAGCAAATAAATTTCTTCCAGATTAGCAGTAAAAAAAAAAAAAAAAATTAAATCTTTGGATTAAATAAATAGACCACAGTTCTTTTGTAGGAAGCTTCTTTAATTGCTATTTTGCTTCCGTAAGTCACTGCATAAATTATATCTTCTCTATAAATTCTTTGTTTTTGGCTTTGCCTCCTGGGGTTTTAATTTATCAGAGTTGTCATCTCTTGAATATTATCACAGATTGAAATGTACAGTAGACACCTGGAGGCTTTTACATTTTTCCATCCTTGGGCTTTGTAGAAATAGGACCATCTGGCCAGCAGGTCTGGAAGCATCGACATTTACTCATTAAATGTGTCTGAAGCCCTCACTTTCAATCTGCCTCATTTAGCTACCTTAGGACTGTAGTTAGGTGGTCTGCTGCTTTCACCTGTTTACAAGTAATTTAAACGTGCGCTCCAAACTGATGCTAACATCTCAAACATCCATCTTCAGGCTTTGTTAGAGCTTGGCTACTCCTGGAATAAGAACCTGAGGGTTATGAATGGTCATTTTCCCCACATTCTTGTTACTGTTTCAGAAATGGTTATATAGCACAGAGTCTAAAGTGGACCCTGTTGGGTAATCTGGTGGGCGTTTCTTGTAACACAAACAGCAGAGAATTGTCTGCTTCTAGTAACAGCTGCTGCTCAAAATCCCTGAGGGGTGAGCGGTGCAAACCTTTCCCATGTCAAACAGGGCTCGGGATCCCCTGTGTTACCTGTCAGCCTTGGAAAGAAGAGTTTGAAGGAGAGCTCAGCTCTCTGGTAGTCTCTGGGAAGGTGCTCAATTTTTATGCTGGGAGAAAAAACATCATCTAGTTGTGAACTAGCTGAAGACTGTCATCTTGTAGTGTATCCTGGGGAAAAATTAGAGCCCAGAAAGGAGTCTTGTTTTGATTATTACAAGTGCCTTACCTGCCTGTCAGGAGATGGTGACAGGCTGTAAAACCCACTTCTATTTTGTGTGCTCTGCAAGAGTTGACAGCAGCTTATTGTGAGCTCAGAAATGATGTTGTCGCACTGTCTTGCTAATCGAGCATATTTTTTCGTCTCTGTAGCTAATAAATACCTTTTAAAACTTTCAAATAAAAGTGGAGAGTCTACAACTCTAAACAGAATCCTGTACCAATTAGCTCAGTCGTGTTCATGTGTCACCAGATGTGAATGCTCCTGTAACCAGTCTCAGTGAACGCAAAGCCAATCATTACAGGTATTTGGCCCAACCTCGCTTCTATTGAAGACTGAAAAAAAATCTCCTGTGTAAAAGAAAAACAGCCTGAAAATGTGCTGCTGTGATATGAGCATGAATAAGGACTTACTCTGAGGACCATCAGGTTGAATGAGAAGTCTCAATGTGAGCTTTTCCATTGGCTTCTCTAGGACTTAAATTAGAATAGATTTACTGAAGTGAGGCTTTATTTTCAAGCCAGCCAGATTGCTGAGGGTTGTACATTTTAGGTCCAGCCTGCGTGCAAGATGCTGGGACCTGGGGAGCCTCACTGAACTGTATGCAGCTGCAGTTATGCACATGTATATTATGCCTATGAAAGGCTGAGCCGATCATTTCTAATTAGCATTTGTGGACTGGCTTTCTTCCTTCACTTCTACTGCCTATGATTAAAAGTTGTGCCCACACTGCACAGATTGCTTTCCATGGTGACTCCAGCAGTCCACTGGCTCCTTTCTGTTTCGCTCCAAGTCTTAATTTATCATAGGGAAAACAGATTTGTAAACTTGAATTTGCACAAATAAGATTTGAACCTGTGATTGACAGCCACAGCAGTAACTTTAATAACCAGGAATTCTTGGAGAAGCAAAATAAATATTGATGTTCTCTCCTTTTTTCTTGTTTTGCCTGAAATATATGCAGGTCTATCATTTACTCAGAATAAACGTACATCTGCAAAAGCTTTGGAAGATACAAACCATTCCTGTGTGTTTGCATACTTCAGGTTTGTTTTGATATAATTTCTCTTCTTGTTTATCTCATTTTCATTGTAGGGAGATAAACTCTCAAAATTAGCATTGCTTGAGATGTTTTCAACAGCAGGTAAAATGTACCAGGTAAAATGAGTCAGTAGAATAAGTATTATGTGTAGTTTTAAGTTGCTGGCAAGTGTGGACCTGAATCATGCATTTGCCAGTCAGAGGAAGTCAGAGAAAGTTGGGGAGAAGGTAAAGCTGGAGACTTTTACCCCAATCTCCAGATACTGCTGCAGCAACAGCATGCAACACCCTATGGGGCAGCTCCGCAGGCTTTGCCCAGGCCAGTCCCATCGCCATCCTCAAGAGCATACACAGCACCAGATGTTCCTGATGTTGAATCTGGTGCTCATTCACCCCCTGTGAAACATCTCTACCCTCCTATGAGGGAATTACTGTGCCCTTGAACCTCGCACAATGTAACTGTTAGTGGTTCATGCTGACGTTGATGGCTCATCTCTGTCAGCAGAGAAAGTAGGAATGTGCAATGTGGTGACCTTATCCATTTGCCTAGAAATACTGTCTGAGCCTGAGACAACAGCCTGTTCCTGATGATTCTGCCTCTTGCAGCTGTGGTACACCTGCTTTTTTTCCTCTGATCCAACCTGTTTCCATTGCAAGGACATTTATGCAAGTGCTGGGTGGAGGTTGTGAAAAGGCGCCACTCCTCCTAGTGTGCTGGATGTCGGAAGCCTCTGTCCTTACTTCCAGCTTCAGTAAAGTCTTTCTTAAAGCTGCCTCCAACTCCAGCAGCCCTATCTGCACAAGAAATACCTGTGCTGACTGCTAAAATGCAGAAGTTTGGGGTCTGGCTTCCTTGACTACTGAAGCAGACTGTAACTTGCTGTGGGAAGGGAAGAAACATGCCCTTCTGCTGAGAAAGGGTTAGTTCTGGTGCATCAGCCACAGCTGCTCACAAGACTTGGCTCTATCCTAACTCCCAAATTTGGGGTCAGAAATTAGAAAGGCTCAGCTGACAGGAATATGGAGTTATTTCTTCTCTTCTACCATTATTAGTATTTGGCTTTGTCTATCCTCCTGAATTAAATCTCATGGAGTAGGATGAGATGTTGGTGCTTTCCACCAGGCGGTAGGTGCGTCACAGCATGAGCCATGCATCGCTGCTGCCAGAGCCCACGGCAAGGTCCCTGCCAGATCAAAGCAATGAGCTGAACAAAAGTGCTCATTTAACCCCCTGTGCTATCCTTGAGGGCTTCCTGGCTTCATAAAATGCATTTTGGTCTCTGTTATGATGATTTGATACGTGAATGATTTATGCACCTCAGGCAACAACAGTGAAATAAAAAAACTGAAATAGAAACCAGGGGCAAAATACCTGCATCAGCCTGAAAGAGCAGTGCCATTGTCTCCTTTCCAACTATTCAACTGGAGTTTGAAAATGAAGGGATAAAACTAATTTACTGCATTCCTCATAGTTATAAGAAATAAGCTCTCACTGAAGGTAGGCATGAGTGGCTATTTATAGGGTTCAATCAAGAAGAAAGTTTTGTAGTCAGTTGAGAGAGAAAGGGTAAATAAAGCATTAGCCCTTATCTGTAAATGGGAGTCTGCACTAAGGGAATCTGCTTTATAAATGGCAAAATTGAGGCACAAATTGATGTATGTGCTTCTGTGCAAACTTCCACCAGCCATAACCACCATGCTGGAGGAGCACAGAGTTTGTTCTGCCTGCGCTGTGCAGCTGGGCTGTGCGAGTGCTATGCATCTGAAGTGTTCAGGGTATGATAGACTGGGGGAAACTCTATGGAGTCAACTTGCACATGAGCAGTCACATTTTCAAATGAGTCTGCGAGGCTGGGGATTCAGCTGGAAAGCATAAAAAAATGAAAAATATTAACCTTCTGATTTTTCTGCATCAGATTTCTCATAGCTATTCAGGGAAAAATTGCATGAAAATCATTTTAATCACATCAGTAACTTGTGCGAGAACAGAAGTGGGGCTCTTGCAAAGAAAGCATTGTTTCAGATTTGAATAAATTCAAAATTAACAGTAATACCTAGTTTCAGGAATACACAATCCATCTTTTATTGGAGCTTTTTACTGTAAATGTGCATGAGTGTAATGCATGATTTTAGCTGCTTAGATCATTTTATATATATATATATATATATATATATATATACATACATACACATACAGAGAAGGTTAAGTTAATAGAGATGTTATCTAAACTTCTATACGTATAGGAAATACCTGAAATACAGTGAACAACTAGGGTGAGCTCATTCAGTCTTCTAGGCAATAATGAGGGCTGACTGCTGAAGCTATTCATTATATTGCAAACTGTTTTGTGCAGGCTCCATCCAGCTTCAGCTGAGAGAGACCCCAGAAGTTGGTATCCTACTTGCAGTACAAAAGAGTAAGTTAGAAGCCACTGTACTAGTGCCAAGTCATACCAGCCTGGACCTGGTGAGGGTGGGCAGAATAGAGCCCTCTCTGTTCACTCACTGTTTATGAATGTGAGCAAAGTATCTTGCTCTGTTTTCAAACAGAGGAAGAAAAATGGTCTGTTCACTGTTAATCTGCAAAACAGTATGAAGTGAAAGCTGCCAGTTCATTTCATAAAACTGAATAAGATAAAGGTCCAATGAATGTAAGCCTGAGACTTGAAGTAATAGTGTGACTGCTCATTGCTATATAGAAAACTAATCCAGAGTATAAAGTTAATTAGCATTAATCACAGACAAATCATTGTCTGAAACAAATGTATTCTTTGTGGATGAAGCAGACTTAGTAGCATCTACTCATCCTAATGTTCACAATTTCAGATCAAACTTTTTCTTACTATGCAAAGTCGATATCATGAATGCTTTAAAATGGGAGACATCTTATTGTAGTGTGCATAAATTCTGATAGCACTGATTTATATCAAATCCAATCTGAGCTGCGTACATGTGATTAACATTTTAAGCTAATATCCAAATCAGGTTGTTATTTTTATAACCTATCAAATGAAAATTATGAGACACTTACAAATGAAAAAAAAAAACCTCAACAGATTCATGAAGGGGATAATGAGGGAGACATTAGCTGTTTATAAAAGATAATATCTCATGCAAATTTGACATTACATGTCTTACTGAATATTATTAGATGTTCATTGGCTATGCAAATATTATTCATTTTTTGTAAATGTTGTCTGCTCTTCAATCAACATAAGGAAACATGAACTTCAGTGCTATGGTTTAGCATTTTTCAATGGAAATATAAAAGAGCTACGCTACACACTTGTCTTTGATCAATGCTTAGAATAAAAACAAAATATTAATAGTGATTTCCAGTGTTCACTTGAAGGGGACAATTGGTTGTTTAATGCCTGTTTAACTACATAAAACACTTGAAATTATAGTAAGAATAAATGAAATGTATTCATAAATTCTAAAATTGTCGTCTATCCACATTTATCATGTAGCACAAATATTTCTGAGACTTGAAGTATATGTAGATTGACAGGCATGTGGAAGACCTGACATTGACACCTTTCATTTGTTGGGTTTCAACAGGATGACTATTTTAAGGGTAGCTTGCAATAATATTTTTCAGCTGAGGAAAATGTAAAGTGTTCCATTCTTTCTTCATAAAAATTGACATGGCTACATAATGTGGGCTGGAAAAGTAATGGACATGAATTTTCTGATGATTGAGCAGACCTTTTTAAATTTTTCTAATTTAAAGATGAAATATAAGTCATGATTTAAAATACAGCTGCCAGTGAACAGTGGAGACAGGATTCCTGGAGCTTCTGGGTCATCAGAAGCAGTCCTCTGCTGTGACTTGTGAATGTATCATATAATCCTTCTCATGAATTAGATAAATCCCATCTTCAAGCTGTTCTGTGTTTTTTGCCCTAGGAGGCCATTCCAGGATCTCTATCTTCTGATAGTTTGTAATTGTCCTCTAATGTCCTGCCTAAACGTATTCAAGGCGACTTATACCCATTTGTTCCTATGCCAGTATTACTTTTTTTTTAAGCTAAAGTATATTTTCCCTTCCTGTTGTGTCCCTGAAGTGTTTTCCGAGAGCAATCATTAGCCTAAACAAGCTAGGCTTTTAGCCTTTTCTCCTAAGATTGAAGCCTTTTCCCTAATTACAATGTCTCTCTGCTTCTCCTCAGGTTTTAATTCTGTATATTTTAACCCAGTTGAACATGAATGTTCAGAGCCTTCAAAACAAAACCGGTGTCTTGTACACTGTTGATTAGTACTTACCACCTCTTCTTGGCAATATCTCTTCCCGCACAGGAACTTACTTTTTTCCTTTTCCCTACTTCCTCCACAGAAGACAAGTGCATTTTGATCCCTTACCTCCTAGGCAATTTCTTATTTCAGGATGATCAGTTTATAACCATAATTCTTGCTCATCATTATATGAGTGACCTTGTACCTAGAAGCATTAAATTACATCAATTGTCTATTTCCCCTGTTTTCAGTCATGCGATTCCTCTTGTTTGATATCCCAGCTGACTTTTATATCAATGTTACTGCAAAATTTGTGTCACCAGCAGACTCCACTAGGGCTCCTCTTTCTGTGCCAATCATTAATGAACAAAAAAGCTGTCCTCTGGTTCTCCAAGTGATCTCCCTCCGGTCAATCTCCATCTGTTTTAGACGTCTCTACTTTAGATGGTTCCTTACCCATCCATAGTCCTTCTGCAAATCTCTTGCACCTTCAGTTTAATTAACATACGACATGCAAGTGAATTATTGGAGGTCTGAAAAGTGAGATCAAATCTGTCTGTCTTGTTAAGAAAATCTACCAGGGACTAGCAGGAATTTTTGTATCTAGCTGCTCCGGAAGACACCTGTTGGTGGATTGTCTTGGATTTGCAATTTTTTCTGTTAAGATCTTCTGTAAATAACTTCTTATAACTATTTTTCCATGAAACCTTGTTTTTCACCGATCCTAAACTGACATGTCTGAAGTGGTCTATATTACTGTACTTCAGTAAAATTTTTGTGATGCCTTAATTAGTAAGGAACTGAAACTGCTAAAACAAAGTCATGCAAGAGTTTTGCAGTGCCACTTGTGGAAACTGATGTTATACGGATGGCATGTCCACACCAGAAGACAAAGCTGTCGTTTTTGCATGTGTTAACTTCCCCACGCTTCTTTAACTTAACATCTGTAAAAGTCCCGTGCAGTGTGTAGGGCATAAGTGCTCCCTGTGGGCATATTCTGGGTGGTAGCAAGCATCCTGGCACTGCGTTCCTACCTGTGCTAACTACAGACCTGCCTGTGCCTCTGCTGCCTTTGCTGTATGGACACCCAAAAGGCTGTGCCAAACTCAGCTGCCCTTCAGCATCTCCACAGTACCTCGGTAGCCTGTTTTAACTTGTGTGCTGCTGCTGCCTGGGACAGGGTTTTGTAAATCCAGTGATTCCGCAGCTCTAGCTACACTTCACCCAGGTAGTGTGCTTTAGACATCCCTAATATGCGTAGTAGATGTATTGAGCAAGAGCCAGGTAACTTAAAGAAAAGCAAATGTGTTAGCTAGCACAGAACACAGGCTGGAGCCAATCACCAGTTTTTCGGACTCTAGCACAAGCACAGACAGATCCCTTTATTTTAGAAATAACCTTGGGTTATATTTTATTCATAGAGATATTCCCTACATCATTGCCTTGCATGATTCCTGCTGTGTACAGATGCGAATATAGTGGCTTTAAATCCACCTGACTGCTGCATATGTCCTTGAATCAGCAGTCTGTAGCGCACTTAGCGGCGTTATGATAGCTATTATTTTCCTGCTTCCCAGTGGGCTACCATTCGTTCCAATCCTGACAAAGCCTCCAAGTGCCAAATCCAGAATTTTAACATTCAATTAACACTCTGTTTTGTTCAGGGAGCGTTTTACAATGGCAATATGCTGCTTGTGTGTCATTATAAGAGTAGCCTTTGCAAACACCTTGCTAGAATCTGTGTCACAAAGGACGACAAAAATGGAGCTGTAATTATATATCTTGATAAAGCATAACCATGTTGGTAGTTTATCCTAAATTTCAGCAATTCATGATTAAAAACAGTCTCTCTTTTCAATCATATTTTTCTTATACACTACTTATCCATGACAGGATTTTCTTTGCCTGCTTTTTTTTCTTTGTGAAAGTTGCTGTGATGATCTGTTAGAGAGGTTGTATGACTTGGCCTTTGCACCAACCATTATTTTCTTTGGCGGACTCCCTCTTCCTTTGGGAAGATTTAGGTTACCTAATATATGTGTCTAAAATATAAAGAACGTCTGTGTCTTTGGGTTAAATAGAGCTTCAGAAAGTATTGGAGAAAAACTTCAGCAGCTGTCCAAAGTTGAATTACAGTCTATATTTGGTTCATATGTATTAGTAGCAAGCATAAGGAATTCCAAGGCAGAGGATGAATGTGGGCTTACTTGGGCTGCGAGTGCTTTCGGCAGACCGAGATAAAATAGAATTTCATTTGGCCACTTTTCTTTGTTTATTTTCCAATATCAAATTTGTGTTTCCTGAACCTGGTTTGGTCAGTTAAATGCTTGATAAATACTAGCTCTACATTATTCGAGGAAGATGCGGTTCCCAGCTGAGGTGAGCAAACCAGGAGAGAAAACAGGTAATTAACAGGCCTAGGAAAGTGTGGACAACCAAATTATTTTCCTGTCTTGTCTTGTACGAGAGTTATACATGGATATGCAAAACCGCTGCAGTGCTACAGGGACTGGTGCAGACTGAGAGCGGATTTGTTATCTGCTCAGCACTTCCAATAGGGCTGCTGCTGTAGGACAGAAAGAACTTCAGGAAGCGATCCCAACGTTTCACCTGAGGCTTCAGATTTGCTCGAAGCTTAAATTCAACTTTTAGAAACATCACCATTTTTCCACCTATTCAGCTTGAATCTGTCAGTGTCTGCGTAGGCTTTTACCATTCTCTGTCTTGCTAGATAGTCAGTTAAGAAGATGACTGAGGTTTATTAGCTAGTACTGGCAAAATAAATAAGAAGAGCATGTAGTAAAGAATGTTGTAAGTATTGTGAGCTGTACAAGAGTGGGTGGTATGAAATGCCCTGAAAGTCCATCAATTTTTTTTTCCCCACAATTTCTCATCTGTTCTTGGTTCCTACAAGCAAAATGCCCAAATGCTTTTCTCGTCTCTAAAAAGGAATCAGATTTGCTGTATCTCTTATGATAGCAGTGACTCACTAAATTATTCTCATTTAAAAGGTCTCTTTCCTTCAATTACTCCTACGCTTTTTCTAATACTTGAAGAGGGGAAATATTCCTTCCCCATTGAAATAAAGCAGCTCAAATGGCATATTTGTATGAAGATGTTCTGCTTGGAATTCTTTTGACTCAATCTTTCAAATGCTCCCTCCTAATTTTGTCCAAAATTGAGAAACTGAGCATTTTTATCTAATGTTCTTTATATTGGATAATGGAAACTACCTGTTTGGCTTACTCAAAATGCAAACTGTATTGAAGGAAGGAATCATAAATCATTTTTCTGTCATTTTTGATACATTTGTGTGCAAATGTTAGACCTTGGGAAGCTGAGAGAGACATATGCTTCCTAGCAGGTAAGAGCAGATAGGGAAATTGGCATCAAGGAGACTTGAGTAAGGGAGAGAAGCAGGAACAGTCACACTGATTCTAAATTTCAAAGGCGGCTTCCCCTCCCTTCAGTGTCTTATGTTTTTGCTGATTTTCTCTCACTTCCACTGAGTTTCCTTTAGTGGGTAAAAAATATATACGTGTTCAAAACTTTAAAGGATTGTAAAAAATCTTCCTAATTCTGAATGCTGTAGACCAAGTAGGGAAGTACTGTATTTGAATTATTTGTTAAGGCTAGACGGAGAGTTCCGTTTCTGTATGGAACTCTGATGGATCCGTGAGATCCATCTTTATCTTTATTTAACAACAACAAAAACCAAAAAAAAAAAACTACTTCTCTCTGCACTATCCCAGAATATTGTGGAACTTCTGTGTGTGCCCACAAAAGGGTTATTTTACAAAATTTATGCATCTTGTATGTTTTCCAAATGTACGTTAGTATAAATTAACGTGGCTGGCAAACATTACACTAAACAAAAGCTGTGTGTATAATGGAGCTGAGAAAAATACATTATAATGGAGATCTTGAATAATGAAAAATGAAGTATAGATTTTTTTTAGCTTTAATTCTAATAACAGGCCTTATAGTAATTTTCAGTTGTTGTCTATTAGTAAGTAGAACAAAGCAAGTAATTCTTGAAGATATAACTCCAATCGATATAACTTCAATATTTAATTGAACTGACTCATGCCAAACTATTCGGGTGAATTAAAAAATGTTTTTGATCAAGACTGAATTTATTCAAAATTAATATTTCTTTATTCTTTGTCTTCCTGAGGGAAAACCAAGTACTCTGAACTTATAGCTATTTTTAGCAGTTATCAATAATATATTGTTATATATTTATTATTATATATTTATTTAGCTCTTACATGCTAAAGTTATAGAATTGTAACGTTGGACCAATAACCTAGAAACTATAATAGAAGGAAAAAAGAGAAAAAGTTCTAGTTCAATGAACAGAAACAAACTTCAAGCTATTTTCATGAGAAGCAATCATAATTTCTAATGTGTGGTTATACCTATTTTTCAATTGAGAATGAAGGACAGAAAGCTTAGGGGAGGTGGAGAAGAAAATCTTGGAGATGGACCATACTGGAAAAAGGAATGAAAATGGTAAATGGTTCTTACGGACTCTAAATTATTCTTATCCAGTGAGGTTAAACACAGAATCATGATCAGACTGTACTTGCAAATATAGGATTTATGCTTTGAAACTACATCAAGATTGCTCAGCATCATCTCATCTCTTTAAACTATTACCTCTGTGAGTCAAGGCTGAACAAGGCCATCGGAAAGAAGCCAGCTCTTATTATTCTCCCCTTAATATCTCATTAGGAGAGGAGCAGGAGTCAAGGGCGTAAGGATTACTTCAGTATTTCTCTTTACTTTCCTAAGGCGGAGAGCACGAGGTATTGAACGCAGTATTTTCAAGTGCCTAACGTGTCTTGTTAATACTCAAAAACAAAGAAGGATGGTTTTCAATAGCCAAATTATTAGGTACATTGGGTGTAGGATATGTTCCCAAGTCAGAGCAAAAATATCTTCTAAAGATTCAAAATCACTGTAAATGTTGCAGTGTGAGAAAGATTGGGAACCTTTGAGATTACAATTCATAGAATCCATGCTTCTTGCTGGGATGAGTCTGTGGTTTTTTTTTTTTTTTTTTTGAGGACAAATAAACAGATGCGCCATTAACCTCTTCCTTTTACCAGCAATTTATTCTTCCCAAGTGGTGAAAGAGAATTGTACCCAGAGGAACAAGATTCAGCATTTTCTCCACACCCTTCATCATTTATATACTAGAATGGATTAAATGTTAATCTCTTAATAATCCTTAATGAAGCAAGAAAGATCTTCAGAAATTAGCACGGTTTAATTGTCAGATGCCACCTCCAAGGAAATACTATTTGTTAGTCAGGGCAGGTCCTAGTCATTGCTGGTTTTGAAAATCAACTGTTTATTTCTCCAGGATGAAACTCTGCTGCAACAGCTGGAATCTATATGGTTTAAATAATTTAAATTAATAAATGATACATGTGGTGTACGGTTGTGTATCAGAGACAGGTAAATCAGCAGTTTGGAAGCTGTTGATAGCTATTTTCCCCATCTGAAAAATGGGTCAAGGCAAAAACAACATGTAGGATTAATAAAAACGGTGAAATTGGAGTATAGGAGGAGGATTGAGTGCAAAAATTACAGCCTCCCTTCTGGGGAATCCTCTGGTGTGTGGTCTAAGTGAACAAAAAAAGGGCAGCGATAAGGTTTGACTCAAGAGTGATACAGTCTTCAAATGCAACAGGGATTTAGCAACAAAAACCATCGGTGAACTATTTACTGTTTCTGTTAAAATGCACTAAACTTGAGAATGAGTTCTGAAGTCACTAAAAAAAGGAAATAGCAAACTTGCTGAAATATGTGGAATTGCCTAAAAACTTTTTGCTTAAGTAATTTAAAAATTCTTAGAGTTAAGCCTAGCAGAAAGAAAAAACTTAGAATGGAGATGTCCATGGTCTCCTTCATTTTCCTTATCAATCATGGAGCCTTTTGCACAGAGAATAAGGAGTAATAAATCCGTCAGAGAAGTAATCTTGAAGAACACATCCAAAAGAGTCTGTTATGTTTATCATGTTTTTATCTAACCCTGAGAAAATTAAGTTTTTATCTAAAGAAACTGTCTTGGTCTGTTTTCAGACTAATTCATGTCAAATGTGAAGTGTTAGCTGTATGTTTGCGTGAATTAGAGAAGCTGTTTTTTCGAATATGTTTTGGTAAAGGTGGGTAAAATATTTTTGTGTCTATAAATGAAGAGGAATTGGATTCCCCTGGAGTTGGCTGTGCAACCTCACTATTAAAAACAAATGAACAACAGCAATAGAATAACATAATTGCCAGAGGATTATTTAGTGTAGGATGTTTTTATTACTCCAAAGTCTCTCTGCTATCTTCTCAGCCTAACTGTAGTAGGAATACTGAAAATATTGCTAGAATTTCTTAGGAATAAGAATAATAAAAAAAAAATCTCCAAAGTATAAATACGTCTGTCTTTAAATAATGCAATATCCATCTTTAAATATTGTCACTTTATGCCACTTGAACAGGCATGTGAAAACGAAGCAAGGTCAACCTAATACTCTGTATCGGCCAGTATTTGCTGAAATGTAATACATTACTTTCCCTAGTGATGCATAATGCAAATAGTTAAGTCTCTAACCCGACCCCTTCTGTGATGAGAAGAGGAGGCTGAGGAGAGACCTCACTGGTCTCTATAGCTACCTGAAAGGAGGTTTCAACGAGAAGGGTGCTTGTCTTTCTTAGGTGACTTGATGAGAGGAAGTGGCCTCATATTGTGCTGGGGAGGTTTAGACTGGGCATTAGGAAGAACTTCTTCATGGGGAGGTTGGTTAAGTATTGGAACTGACTGCTTAGAGAAGTGGTGGAGTCCCTATCCCTGGAGGTATTTAAGAGACATATAGATGTGGCACTAAGGGATATGGTTTACTGATGGCGCTTGATGATCTGAAGGTCTCTTCCAACCATGATAATTTTATGATCCTCTAACTGGAGGTTTCAGAGACTAAAAAGCAGTGGGATGTGTACACCTGGTTGTCTGTTATCTCTGTCTCTAAAAATATCATAGGCAACTTGGTCTCCCTCTTCTCTGTCCCCGTCAAGCTAAACACCATTCTTCTGAATTTTTCATATATACAGCTAGGTTTAATAGACAGAATGATCTCTGTCATAAATAGGTTTTGCTAATTATCTTTTTAAAAAGAAAATAATTACGGTCATGTGGCTTCTAATATTTTTGTATGTTATTTCTATGCCTGCCTAAAATTCCTAGATAAACCATACTAGTAGAAAAAAAAAAAAAAGAAAAATCCAGTACTGGCAGTAAAGCAAAAAAATAATCAAGCAGCAAATAAGACTTTTCATATATGTAATTTGAATAGAAGTAAGGAAAGCAAAGAATGTGAAGCAGGGAAGTTTCTTATAAATAATGCTGATATACAGGAGAAAAAAAAAAAAGGAAGGTCCATGGTAAATATTATGTATTAATTTTTTTGCCTGTTCCTCATGACTTGAACAAAAACCTGTTTGTTATCTCAGAAATATTCCCACACTGCAGTTTAAAAAATCCATTGCAGAATGAGTTATATATTCATAAACAGAGAGTTCATGAGCTTGTTCTACCACTCACTCAGACCTGTCAGTTTTCCACCTTTCAAAGACCTAATAATGTCAGGACCATTTTTCTTCAGTTGCAGTGTGTCTGTGGAAGAACAGCAGATATAATTTAAGCCAGAAGAGAAGTGTGCTTATTTCAGTGTAGGAGATGTCAAACGCCAATGTTGTGCTGTTGCGTAATGCACCGTATCAATCCCCATGTAAGCCAGAAGTGAAAAGGAACAATTGCCTTGCAGAACCTGAGGGATGGGAAATGCTTTACACGAGGTGCTCTTGACTCAACTAAATCCTTGCATATTTAGATTTTTGTTTTGGACTCCTTATTACTTGTTTTCTGTAGTGGACAAAGAAAACAAGATCTTCTCTCATCTCACTAACAAGTTCAGTGGCTCCCCTAAATTAAAATGTAGTGTCTTGGAAAGTTTCTCGAGTGTTTAATGCAGTATTGCACAACATCAGTCATTGGGATCACTGTATTGTGATCTGTCAGTGCACAGAAGGTTCTCTTGTGGAACAGGATGCCATTGCTCTATGGGTTATAGTGAGCAAATTTTCTGCCCCAGGACTGTACAATCTGAAGTGTTAGACACAAAACTGTGCAATGTCTTGGTCAGCATGGCTGATGTTGAGAGATTCTAGGCACGACATTTTTTATATCTATATATATAAGAAGGGGCATCAGGTGCACTTTGAAAAATATGGGGCCTCATTTTTGTAGTAGATACTTAAGTCTTCATGTCTTATTAAATGTATAAATAATAAATCTTGAAGTGTTTCTATGAAATTCAAAATTTCTGCTGCAAAGTTGACTTTTTCATTCTCATATTATATGGTAGATAAATAGAGTTTTATTCTGATTGAGCTGTAGGTTTCTCTTAAAAAGCTCATCAACACATGGCCAATATATGTGCACTAAAATAAAATTTATTGGGCAATGAGCTCTGTTTCAAACTTAAATGAGAAAATTAAGATTTAAAAAGTTATCTCTATCTGCAGATGTAATTAATGATCAAAGATGCAATTAAACATTAAAGGAGTTTTAAACTTTGTTGAAGAGTTTCCTTAATGAGTTTCTAATAATAAGAGATAATAAATAGGCTGCTGATTTTGGCAAATATAATGCTTTAGCACACTTTATTTTAAATCAGAGAATAAAATGTATATACTAATGGAAGGTGTCCAAAACTGATCCAAGGCATATTTTCAATATCTGTTAACAATTGCTAAGATGCTAGAACTGGAAATACATAAGTGATATTGGTATGAATACCAACACTTTCGCAATATAATTGGCATAGTAAATTAAACCCCATTTTGTTGCTGGGCGATATTCCTATGACAAACTTTGCTCAATAAAATGGTACGTGAACTCAGTAAGTAGACAAAGCATTTAGAAGACGGTGAAGTAGAAGCTGCTTTTTTTTTTTTTTGAACTAGGGATGATCAGTTGAACTGTTTCCAAATTACAATTTTTAATCAAAGAACGAATATTTGCCAAAAATGAATCATTCAGATGAAAGTATATCCGTTTCTATAACAATCCTACTGGAAAATGTGAAGAAATATTTTCAAATTTAACAGTTTATTTCAGAAAAATAAAAAAAAAATATATAAAAATTAAAAAAATTCTAAAGGCAAAGGTTTTTTTTAATTGTAGTTTTTGTTCCTTCTGTTTG
Organism: Cygnus olor; assembly: GCF_009769625.2. Classification (NCBI taxonomy): domain Eukaryota; kingdom Metazoa; phylum Chordata; class Aves; order Anseriformes; family Anatidae; genus Cygnus; species Cygnus olor. The sequence continues at coordinate 32,105,296 of NC_049174.1, read as the reverse complement.
GGTCCTTACATTTACAGAATCTGCTTGTATTTCTTATTTTTAAATGTCATGATAAGATTACATCTTGAAGTTCTTTTGAATAATTTTTTAGTGATAGAACTCTGTCACTCAATTTAGTTCCTTTTCTCATTTGTCTAACAAAAATTAGCAGGGATTAGCACGTTTCTGGGAAGAATGCATGGGTTAATATAAATCTTTTTTTTAAAAAAAAGGACTTACCACAGTAAATATTATGTAAATATTAAATATAAATATCACGGCAAGATTACACAGGGTGTGTAGATATGATGGTGAGCTTTACACACATCTCCGTTATCTCATCTTATGCTATCACTTAAAATGTTGGATCTGAATTTCTGTGTTACGATAGGTGTTAAAACTTTGGTTTTGAAAACCAAAGAAAAGTGTTAGCTTGAGGGCTTGTGCTTTATTGTATGAGAAAGGCAAAAAGAAGAGAACTGGGAAAAAAAACAATACCAGGTGCAAACAAGATATTTGCATGGTTTCAGGGATGTGACGTTTGCTTTGATGCCACAAATGGTTTTGAAAAACCATTTTTCACTAGTTTAAATTTGGAGCTAGAAGTTTCACCCTTGGTGAGCGTGGCACAGGGAGTGTTGCTCTAAATGTTTTCCTTGAAAAGTAAAATCTGTGAGACGTTCATTTTTATTCTGCCACTTTGGTTGAACCATCCTGCGCTGAATTGAGGAATCTTAATCAGCTCATTGAAGTGATTGTTTGAAAATAGAATAAATATTTTATATTGTTAATGGCTGCTTGAAAATTACTGTAATAGAGTGGTTTAGGCTTCTTACTAGATCTTTGTTTTCACCATACAACATCAGAACTGTATCTGATGTTAATATAGTGTGAAAGTAGTTATATTTGTGGTGCTGTGTTCATGGGGATGCTCTGTTTAACCTTCTATTAAATGATGTCTGTCTTCTTTCTTTTCACATCAGGATGATATAAATGGGTGTGGTTTGCTTATGGCTTACCTAATCTATCTGGAGATAAATACTAAACAATATTTAATGAAGCACAACTAAAAACATTACACACCCAATTAGCCATTTCCTGTAACTTTAATAAAAACACGTTAAATTATACTGACGAAGAATTGCAGTGTGTTTATGACCAATTTATATGATGATAATTGGGGCAAAATTCCTGCTTTCCTTTTCTCTTGCATAAATGGAGCCTACAAGCAGAGTGTAGCCAGTGTGATGAGGCTTGGAGGGGCTTACCCAAGTAGAGGAGAAAGCAAAGGTCTGTGGAATTGCCATGTTGTGCTCAGGTACAAAAATGTACGGTGCTTAGCTCAGGCTCTTCCATTGCCTAAATTATTTGCAGATCTGCACTGTTTAATGTATGGGCTCTTCCTTCTTGATTTCGGCACTTTGGTAGGATGAGCTGGGATTTCTTCCAAGGGGAATGAAGTTTGCTATCTGTGATCAGTCTTACGTACAAAAATATCATTTCATTGAAAAGACAATATAGTACAGATGCTACAAACATTTTTTTGGCTGTATGTGAAGAACTGCTGTGTTTTGTGATTATTTTTCTCCCTTAGTCTAAAAAAAAAAAGCCAAAATTATTCCTGATATCAGTAGTTCTATTAAAGGTGTCTTTTTTTAATGTATTGCTATAAAACCTTAGAATATCTGTTTGTTTAGCCATATGAAACAGTATTTTCCTTCATAAAAGGAAAATCAATTTACACGTGTAAATTGTGGACATCATATATATATATATATATATATATATATATATATATATATATATATATATGATCGTGATATGCTGTATCTTCAGGGCTTAGAGCAAGAAAACCAAATGGAACTTTTTATTTCTTCTCCCATGATTTGAGTACCCAGTAACTATTTAAAGAGTCACCATCTTTAAATGAAGAATTCTTTTGTTTTGGCCATAGACAAACTCTGGTAGTTTTTTTGGAGGGCAGAGGTAGCTTTAGGCTGATTTCCTGCAGTAGCTTCACTCATCCAGAAGTCCACTGTTGTCAGTATTTTGAAATGAAATAATGGCTCATCAGATGCATTGTTTTATCTCCAGTTCTAGCTTTCAGTTTGTTTTCTATTTTTTCCCCTGGTCAATTGAAACTTGGCGTGAAAATGTAAAACTATTAACTATTTATTTATTTATTTGGAAGCAGAAAGGAAGGTTAAAAACCACACCATTTTGGGACATGATGCATAACACATCTATGTCCATAACGATGTCCGCAGAGTGCTGTTGGCATTAAATTTAAGGAAAAAAAATATTGCACATCGTATATATCCCTAAGGGCATTTCTTCATGCAGTAATACTAGAAGCTTGCGGTTGTTTGTCAGGTTTATTTAAATGTTGTGGTACATAGTGTTCATTTCATCTTATTGTCAAATGAACTTTTGTTAATTTTTTCTAGGAAGTTAGAATTGCTTTCAGATTAAGTATTTTAGTGCTGTCATTCTTTTTTAGGATTTAATGGTGTTTTAATGTCCTTTTTTATGAGTGACTCATATTGACTCATTGTTTCTACACAAGCTACCTCAGCAGATGCTTTGCAAATTTTCAGGGTCTCTACATATTTATGCATTCAGTCCGGTTGTACCCTGTCTTGGCAGGATCAATCCTTCTGCTATGATGATTTTGGGGACTTATTATATGGAATTATTGGTCAAGTTAGCTGGTAAAGACAAGAAAAAAAGAAGAAAAAAAAGGAGTATGAACATTCAGAAAATGAGAAGCGTGCTAAGAAAAATAAAGCATGAGCAAGGGCTGAGTGCGATGGGTCATAATCACGTTGTGCTAACTCAACCATGCAATGAGGGAGCAACCAGGTACTATACCACATGGCACAGATCCGAGCACGTAAGGACACACACATGCTTTTTGGCAGTTCTGAGGAGCGGCTTCCCTTGTGCTTCAGTATCCTGTGTGCACGTGGCTGCCGTGCCAGATGCCAGCGTCTGTCCTGGAGAAAAGCACTGAGCTGTGTTGGCTGTCAGCACTGGGGTAGCTAACATGGCTGGGGAGCAGATGTTATAGGTGAGACCTGACATTTTAAAAATAGTTAAGCGGTCAAACACAGCAATGCCAGCTTACTCCAGCTCCCCCATTTTTATGAGGATAGCATGTCAGCGTGGAGGCTGCTCCTTGCTGCAACCACACCTATGCTGCAAAGCCCCAGGCTGAAGTCAGAGGTTAGTGGATTTCCAGAAGGCTCTTGAGCAAAGAAAAAATATATAAAGGAAGTGTAAAAGATTGGGGGGGGGGGAAGGGGGGGAGATGTGGACTGGATTATTAATGCAAGTGGTAAAAAAGCATATTAACTGAATTAATTCAAAAATTGAAAAGTTACTGCAGTGTGTATATATATATGTACAAATATTAAAATCTTTCCTACTGGTATTAACAAGTACCATATCTTTCCTCAGTGGAGGGGTTTCTCTAATAACATGGCAAGTGTTGAAGTGTTGAACTGCTAGAGAGAGAACTTGCTCATATGTCTGACCTTCAGAACAGTGTCTGCATCTGCTGCTGGTTCGGGAACACTCAGTTTTTGTTAAAGTCCAATTCAGTTGTGTACTGTTTTGTGGAACATGGGTTGGTACACAGGAGTGAAGGCACATGTTATCTTGTTTTCTGATTTCTCTTTAGAAAATGTCTAACATCTGCAGCTATTAGGTGTTTAGATCACTCAGTTTATATACACAAAATTGGTCTTTAATGACTCACCATTTTTTGTTTGTTTAAAGACTTTATTTTGATTTATTTATTTATTTCTGTACACTTAGTTCCACCTGGTTTAAGGGATCAGTTCCTGGGCTATGACAGGTTCATTGCCGTGACAAGATGTTACTAGTGTTCACTTTCAATTAATGGAAGACTTTCTTTGTAGATAGTGGACATTATTTTCAATATTACAGTTGCAGCTTGGAATGGATTTTTCCTGTTAAACAATAAATAGAGAAATCAAATTAGAATACTCCCAGGGCAGAAGGGGTGTCTCATTTATACCGAGAGGGTGTCTCATTTACAGAAAGGGGGGTGGGGGCAGGAAGAAGGTTGTAGTTCACTATTTTTAGGATTGTCTTTTTGTACCAACTCTGAAAGCTCCTGTATAGGAGTCTAGAAGCATCTGAGATGCTATCTTAGCTCTAACACCAGCTAAAAACTCAGCGTAGTGCCATGCTGGAGGACTGAACTGTCAGCTTGGTTTCAGTAGCAGAGGCTTTCCTCAGAAAAGCCATAAGTCAGGGGCAGAGTAAGAGACTGATAGCAGGGTAATGTAAATCTCTATTTACTAATCTTTGTTTTCCCTTTTTTATGTATCTACTACTATAAGACTCAAAGACTGGTAAGAGTAAAACTGTCTAACATTTGAGTTTTTCTGACTTTTTAAGGGAACTCAGTGACTCTGAGGTTTGGCACACTGTTTTTCCATTATATACAAATCCATAGCATAGATCTTCCATGGACAACCTGTCTGAGTTTACCTAGACTATGTCGTTGCTTCTATATGGCCATACGTTGGAGTTCCTGTGAATCAGCAGGTAAAAGATATTTTTTACAATAACGTTGATAGATTTCATCCTCCTTATGCTGATGTTTTTGTTGTCTATTGGCTTGGATATTGCGTAGAAAATAATTGTTCTTTTTTGTGCACTCTATAGTATGCCCTGTATTCAAGCTATTAGCTGCATTCTACATTAGAAATTAGTATTTTTCTTGTGGTAGATCCTGGTTTCTCCAAGGCAAGCATACTTTCATAAAGCTTGAACTGTGTTAATCAGTCCTTTATATAGAAATATAAAATGATTGACCTTTTCGACTTGCTTCCCAAAGAATGGCTTGCTTCTCTTTTGTTCTCCTTTTTCAATTTGGAAATGACATTCTCTACCAGTGAACAATAATTTTCAAGGATAGAAGAAAGCTAGAAGTTAATAGAGCAGTTCAGAAGGAGTAATAACTATACATTGTGGGCTTGATTATCCACCGGTTTTCACCTTTTGTAATTCGCACAGTGTGATAATGTAAGAGTACATCTTGTTTGGTTTGCACAGATGTAGATGATTGCTAGAAACACACAAGAACAGCAAAGCAGGCTCAATATTTGGCATTTGTAATACTACAGAGTAAATACACTGGGCATATAGCTTGAAGAGGAGTCTAGCTTGTTTTCTTTTTTCTCCAGAAGTCAGAAATGACTATTTTAACAAAAGTGTGGTACCTTCTGCAGCCACAGAGGCAAACCCAACAGACAACTTGTCACATTAGAACAGGACAAAGCTTGAATGGTTGCTTCTGAACTGTGCAGCCTTTTTCTCATTTGATTATTGCTCTAGTTGACAAGCTCTTAAAAAAAGGTTTGAAATGTTGGTGGTCTTTCAGTTATTCTGGATTTTTCTCCTCTTGTTGTGAAGGATGGACATTGTTACATGAAGATTAAGAAGACAAAACAGTTTCACGTTTTCTTCTCCAAGAGCTCCAACAGGGAGCGCTTTCTAGATTGCCAGGTAGGCTGGTTGTAAAACCTACACTGCCCTCAACAGTTCTGCAAAAACATTATGACTTAACGACACTTCAAGCATTCAAGCAAAGTGTTTCTGTTATCACTTATAACTAATCTGGCTTTGAAGTGGCTGTCAGCTCAATCCTGTCCTACAGCAAGTCCTCTTTTATAACTCTAAGTAAGCAATTAATGATTTTCCTCATGATGGCAAATCCCTGCATTTTACACCACCTATTCTGTCCTTAGGTATAAAAATCAAAGATGTGACCCAAAGAGATGGCTGGTAGAAGGTACTCATGCAGTAGTAGGTGTATATGTGTGACAGTATGTTAAGGCTGTGAAATGCTCTCAGCATCCCGGAGATGCCAGTGCTGCCAGAGGGCATGAAGCCAGTTCTGTCCTCCATACTTAGTGGCTGCTGAGCTATACTTGAAGGCTGAGCCTGAAGTCTTATCTTTCACTTCAAACAATCCAGATATTGCACGTTTGACATGTACTTCATGGCAAATGGTTTCAGATTAAGTGCTATAAATTAACACTTCAGTCATATACATTGAGATGCTGAATTGCTAAACCAAACCTGTGGGGAGCTGGAGGCCTCTTCAGTCTGAAGTTTCGGTCCATTAACGTTTGTAGCCTTACAGTTTCTTTTGGAAATAGAGAACCTGGTTCTGCATTTGGAGGCTAAGATCAACACTGATGCAGCAAAACACCTGCTGGTGGTGGATTTGGAGGCTCCCTTCAGGTGCCAGTGTCTGAACCATGCCTGGAAGCCTTTCTGCTTCCAGAGTTGTGCTGAACAAGGCTGGAGCTGTCCCAGTTACTCTAAAGAAATGCAGGAGTCTGGAAAAGGCTTTAACTTCGGTGAACATTGTCCAGAGCAGACACTAGGAACATTTATTCCTCAATGTCCGAGTAGTCACGATTTTCTTTCTCATATTAAGCAGTAAACATGAGCATTGACTGCTGCTACTAGATAAGGCAGTGTAAACCCTAATGAAACTGTTTCATTAGCCACCTCCAAAATGTGCATTCAAGCTGTTATTTTTTAATGAAGCAGTGAAGGGCTATTTTTTGTTTCCTTCAGCTAGAGCCCTGATTTTTTTATTTATTTATTTTTAATTAAAAGGCAAGAAGCAACAAACAAGGACAAATTGTTGGTGGGAGTAAAGGCATGTTTTCGGATGTGTTATCAAACACTTTTGATCTCAAACTGTCCTTAATGCATTAAAAAAAATGTTGAATTATGACGTGACCCCAGTGGTTAAGTGCCATTTCAGAGTGTTTAATACATAAAGTACACAATTTCTATCACTTAAACCTATCTTGGCATCACTGTGATGGCCTACTGTACTTTTTCAAATTACTTTGTCTTCTTAGTGGCTTTGCAATTCTTCTTCTTGATGACATGTCACTGATAATGCCACTTTCAACAGTGACTGTATGAACGCTAAAAATTACTAATAATTTTCTGATGCTGTGTTTTTAGATAGTTTCCTGACCTCTTATTTCCTATCTTTTTTTTTCCATGATAGTATAATGCTGATAGATTTTTCTAAGAAATAATGTTTAAATCTTTGTGTTTAAATATGATTTTCTGTAATGGAAGACTGTGCTTCAAGATTAGGAAGATACTTAGACATGTCATTCTTTAAATAAAGTCAAGTTGAAAGGTGCAATGTGGAATGCCCTTGTAAAGATTTCATTCTGCAACAAGTAATTAAGCACAGCTTAAGCATACCATATAATATGCAATAAAAAAAAAAAAGACCATGCACCCTGACAAATAATATACTAAATTGCAATCCTTCAGTTTTTTTTGCCTGCTGCCATATAAGAAAACACAGATATTGACTTTTGTTGAAGGTCTTTTGATCAGATGGCTATATATTGACTGAACTGAGGTGACTGTCAATGTTGGAACCCAAGGGTCAAAATAAGTATATGTTTACTAGGTGTAAAAGAGAGAGCCAGGAAAAAAAAAGATGAAAAGCATATGGATTATCATAGATGTTTCCTCCAAAGTCATTGTAAGTTCAGTCCTGGTAGTTCTAAAGTGCCATCTATATATATGTATATTTAAGTTTAAAGCCCTCAAATATTCAGAAAGTCCTCACTTTCCTTCTGCTTTAAAATCATATTTGAGTGTGCTGGGTCAAGCTGCTTTGACCAAGCACATAGCTTGATCTGAGATTCACATGCATGTACTGCAGTGCTGTGGCCTGCAGTCACCTGTGTGTAAGGAGAAAATCAGGGGACTTTTTGCAGTGGAGTTCAGAAAATACCTCTGTGACAACAGCGTTATGCAGAAGGCTATCATTTTCATCAGTTTACTCTGAAAAAAAATGTGAACACGCTAAATGAAGGTTAGCAGTATTCTTTTGCATTCTTCTTTCCTTTTCTAGGTCTCTTTCTTACATTAGACAATTACATTCCCATACAGCAATAATTTAGACCCATGTCACTGTTGTAATGACTTTGGAAAGCTATAAAGACACAGTTTGCAGAGTTTTAAAGTATGTGCTTAAAGTATATTGCTGTTGAACAAAGCACTTAAGCATGTGCCTAATTGCAGGTATGTGGTAAAGTGTCTTTGGATTTATTTATACTGCAGTCTGCGGATGGATGAAAAGTTAATTTGCGGCCATATTCACCCGTTGTGTGGATCCAAGCGTGGGAGGGAAGGGAAGGGAAGGGAATGCCAGGGATCAGGGAAACTGAGGGAACTAAGGAACTCCTTAAAATCTGGTCCATTCCTGAAGTGCCTGTAAACCACCCCTGACAGTACTGCTCATCCAAGATCTGGTTGGTGGCAAGGGAAATTCCTTATTGTTGGAGACGTGCTCCTGAACCATGCCTGTGGTTCTTGGACTGAAGATGCTTGCATTTCCACACAGTAGACTTTACAAATCCAATTTCTTTAACTGCTCTTCAGATCTCAAGTTTCTGTAACTGCTTGCCTTATTGCTCCCTTCCCTGATTTTTTTTTTTTTAGTGCAGTGACCAAAATGAGCCACAGACCCATAGGACTGGTACTGAGAAGAGCAAATAAATTTTTTGCAAGCATGTATATGAGCCCTGCACTTCATTTGTCCCAGAACTGAAGTGTGCTTTTTTTTGGGGGGGGGAACAGCATCCCACTGCTGAGTCATATTTTTCTCATAGCTCACTGCAGCACGGAGCATGGAACAACCTTGCTGTGCTGCCTTTGGACTGCAGTTCTGCCTCTTATAGCTTTTGTGCACCTGATTGCAGTTCTGTATGGGTAGCACACATTTTGATTGAATTTCACATTGTTGGTTTTGGATCGTTTCTCCAGTTCATTAAGCCTGTTTTGAATTCTAATTTTGTTCTTGACATTATTTGTAACGCACCTTTCTATACATTCCTAAGTCTGAATGTACCTGCAAATGTCTGCAAAAATACTCTTTAATAACTGAAATAATGATGGATTTGCACACAAATCTCTGAAAGGCCCTGATTGAAAATACTTCCCCTCTTGGCAATTAAATGTTAAGAAGTAACATTTTGTGTAGTTTGTAAACCTTCTGTGCAATAACAATTTTATCTAAATCTTCTTTTCTTATGAGAAGATCACATGATAAAGTTTCTGAACTCTTGAAGTGCTTTCTCATGATTGTTCACAGATGACTAAAGAAATAAACTAGATTAACTGGATATTAACTAGTCTAGGTAAATCAGTGCTGGCTGTTCTTTTTATTACCTTTTCTGTAAGCTTAAGTTGTTTAGATTTATTTTTTTCTGAGAACTAAAGTCTCAGCTGCCTGTGTATACTTTACCTCTTCTTCCTTGTTAAAGGCAAGCACTGTTCTTGCCATTCCTCCAGAATTATTCTGTCGCTCTCAAGTTCTCAGAGAACTCTCTCAAATGGTTCAGAAATAGCTTGATGCTTCAAATATTTTTGAGTTGGATTGATTTGTTGATTTGAATATACTTGATTTGATTATTAATTTACATGGTTTATTTATTTACTTTCATATTCTGGCCTTCACAGTAGTTAGGGCATAGTTAACCAAGTATCTGGTCCCTTTTTTTTTTTTGTATGACAAGTATTAGAAATATCAGCCTTATTTCTTCTGTCTTCTTTTGAAGTGTGCCTGTGCTCAAGTCTTTTATCTTTTTTTAACCTTTTTCTTATTTTCTTTTCCTATTCATCTCATCTGAATAACTTTCCAACTTTAGATTCGTAACCAGTTTTTCATATTAACACATTTCCCTAGTGGTTTCTTCTTTCTTTTAGAAACATAAAATATGGTCCCCAATGAATGCAGAAAGTTGGCACATCATCTTTGTACGCCTATATTGCTCTTCCATCAGACCCGTATAATAAAAATCCTCCTTGACGCCTGATCCTTCTTAGGATTTTTCTGCATCTTACTAGCTTAAGTGCAGGAACGCGAGTCTTGGGATATTTGTGAAGACTCAGGTTTGCTCTTGATTTTCAAGGCTGAATAGGTAAAGAACGACTCCAATAGTATAGTACTTTTATTCATAGTCCCTTTTATCTTTACTCAGAGTCATTCGGGAAGACAGTAACTCCTTCTGACTTGTTGATCTGCAGACTTCAGGACCAGGATATGTGTTACTGATGCAGAAGCAAGGCCAGCTTTTTATCTGTTCCTTCTCTCGAACAGTTTATTACACTTCTGTAACAAAATCCAAATGTTGCAATGCATCCCGTTAATTCCATAGTGCTGTTTAAGTTCTGACTGTGTGCAAAAACTTCAGCCTTGCAGCTGTTTTTCCTTTTCCTGACATTTACATGTCACTACCTTAGATTTTTAATTATTTTCTTTTCTATAATTTAATTTCAATTTCCCAACCAAATAGTCTGCCTGAAAGTTTCATACTTTCATAATATCAACTTTTTTTGCTCATCTGTGTGATTTTTTTTAACTTTTTTACTGTACGCTCGGTTTAGCTTATGGGAGTGATGTGAAGGATAGCTCGTCTCCTCAAGAGAGCATTTTTTTCCCAAACCCACTGGATTCTGCAGGGTTAGAAGCATCAGCAATTCTTTATCTGTCTCTCCCGCCCGATAGCCTGTCAAAATCCTCAAGAGGGTTTCTGAATGTAGCTCCCAGATGAGTAATGATGCTAAGGCTGGATTTTAGATGGTTGCTTAGAATCAAAGTACTGTTGTGCCAATATTTGGTCCTCTGTAAGCCTCCTGAGAGGACAGTATCAACACGATTGGGAAGTCTGAAGTTTGTGTCCAATTCTCAAGGTTAAAAATAGTCCCAGAGTTTCTGTAACACTTCTTAATGCGTCTTCCTAATTCTCCAGTGCTATTAACTTTCCCGCCGTCTGCATTTTTCTTACAAAGTTTGCTTCTAATTAGAGATTCTTGATAATTATATTGAAAGAGAAAGAGCTCTCTTTTGCCTCAAATCACACTCTATGACTTCTGTAAGCACCCTTAAGTATCTCTGCTACCTTCTTTACTGAGCAAAAGTGCTAAAATGACTGCCAAACTGAAAATGCTGTGAAGATATTAGAGAATGTTTTCCAAAGGAAATGTCTGGTCACTGAGATCAGAACTCAGACTCAAGTGGGAGTTCAGCCACTTGAAGTCCAAATGGCAGCGTTGTATGGGGGTTACTTTTTTGTTCTTCAAATGCTTTGTTGTGTAAGCAGAGAAATCATATGAAATTATGCTTGGATAAACCCTCTGGTATGTGTAGCTTATCCAAGCCCTCCACCAGTGTTTGACTTCTCAATCATCCTCTTGAATTTACCTGCTTAGCGTCCCCCAAATGTGGTCTGTTTCCTTGTCAGGAGATGCTGGAGTGCTTCTTTCTGAGCCAGTTCTCCAGTATGAGGCTGGATTCATTGCACTGCTGTGTTTTAATAACATTCTTATAAATTCTTAATATTTAGTATTAGGATTATACCTATTATTCTTATTACTGTACTAAACATTGTTAAGAGGATACTTATTATACTTAATATTGTGATTGCCAATGTGACATCCTGCTGTATTCTTTTAAAGAACTAGGATTTTAAAAGCAAGGTTCTTCCTAAATCCCATGCATTTACATGCTGTTTACTTAATATCTTCCTTGTGGTCTTGACTGGAGAAGACTTTCTTCATTTGCTGAAGATTTTTGCTTGTATTACACAGTTGTTCTGCTTTGCTTTGGGCTTTAGCTGTGCTTCCCTGGTGGATGAATAACTTTCTGCACGGATAATTTGCATATCAGTTTGTAAAACATTTTCAGATCCTTTTGGGGAAAAAAGAGGTGTTATACAAATCTTCAATAATATATGTGTGTTATTATACAAATGTTTGATACCTTCCATTATATAATGTGTGTTATGGATGAATAGGTTCTTATCATATAGTTCTGTGACAGCTCAATTTCTTATCATAAAACCATTATGGAAAAAAGCTCAGTGCTATAACTGTGTACAAAATCTTTTATCCTTCTCTTCGATGTAGGAATAAGTGAGTAAGTCTTCCAGGATTATAAAGCCTACACTATTCAATGCCTCCTAATCAGAATTAAGGTACTGAATAGAGAACTTGCTTCAGTGATTTGCACTTCTTTCTGCCAATGTTTTAAGACATCGTAGAATTATAGAGGCCAGGCACAGTTACTGCTTTTAGAAACAAACTGTATTAGATGCTTTTTACAAATTTCAGCATAAAATGCACATAATGTCTCTGTTTTAAAGGAAAATACAGTTCTCAATAGAAAATTGGTTTGTAATCATTGTTAGCATCATAATGCTTGTTGATTCATTTGTTGAGAGAATTAGAGCTGGTTGGAAAATATTTCACAGCCCAATTGTCATGCAGGAATGAAGTCTGATCAAAAAGGTCTGTGGGATTATGCAGATTTTTACAATGTTTTAGAAAGGGGGAAGAAAGTAAAGGGCACGGGTATTGAAGTATTTTCTTTGATTTTCTGGCTTCAATTAATTTTGACTTCTGTTATTATCAGCATATACTGTTATATGTATTATATACTGTTATTATCAGCATATACTTACTACGTTGATTTTTCACTTCATAATTAGGTTTTGCAAATTTTCTCCTTGCAACATTGGTAAGGAGAAATGTTTTCTAAATATAATCAAGCAAGTTGACCAGAATTGCGGCAAGCCAAAACCTTCTCTGAGTGTATTAGATCGCTCTGGGTCGCATTAAGGACGTGCTGTGTAACCATGCCTGGCTTCTGGCTACTGTCCCCAGTGAGGTCGGGGTGGAAGGTCCTGCAGGACCCTCTGCAGGTCCAGGTACCTCCAGACATTTATAATAGCACATGGTGACCATTGCAGCCACCCGCATATCAGGCGGTGGTACTGGACGTACATGTTTGTATGTCCCCATTTCTCTTGGAAACTGCTGTGGTTTATGATTCTGTACATCATTAGGTAATCAGAGGGGGTGAAATCATGGCTCCTGTGCTCTTCTGCTACGAACCATTTCTTCAAACGCTCCTGAATGCTGACTGTGCATTTTACTGCTTAGTGAGAGGTATTTTTGGAAATATGGCCCTGTTCAGTATAGTTTAGCTGAAATATTTGCACGTGTGTTTTAATAAGTCCTGTAAGTATCTTGCTGGAATATATTTGCATTTATTTGTATTAATTCAGTGTTTGCATCAATTGCTTTTTCTAAAAGAAGATGAGAAGAGAAAAACACAAGTACAATTTATTCACAAAGAAAATAGCCTTTCACTGCAACAGACGCTAGAATATAATGTGTTCCTGAATGCAGAAGGTGACTGGAATTTTTCCCTCTAACAGAATTTCTTAAGTGGCAAATTTCAGATATTCTGTCATTTAAAACCAAAGCCCTCTGTACAAACCCACATCCTGTCTGTCAGGTTTATGTACTTCTGAGTGGTTTCCTTCTGGACAAGTATTTTTAGTTTTGGAAGCCTACAGATCCACTTACAGCACTGGCAAAGAGCAATCAGCCTAACTATTCCTGGGTTTGATTACATTAGTTTGATTTTTAAATTCACCTTTATAACTTCAAGGATTTTTTTAGCCGGGTTGCTACAGATTTAAAAGGAATCAGAAATTCATAATCAGAGTGTATTCATAAGATCTGATTTTAAAAAGCCACAGAGAAACTCTCAAGCCTTGACCTTACAGATTTCAGAAACTCCTCAGCGCCGGGATGCGTGGAGGGTGTGGGTAGGGTGACTGCAGTCTTGTCTTAGGCGGCACGATGCTGAGATGAAAAAGAGAAAAAAAAACACCTGAAGTTCCTGGCTGGCGCAGGTTGAGACTCTTTTGATCTCAGTCAATTGACTTTATGGCAAAAAAGCAGAAGCTGTTTGTAGGAATGGGTCAATTGGATGTAGAAGATTTAATGGACTTTTTATTTTTATGGCAATGCTTATAATTAGCGGTCAAGTAGTATTTACATCTTCACTGAGCTGTACAGATCTCAATTACTCAGTGCAGAGTGCCATCAAAAATAAGCAGAAAACAAAACTACCAGTTCCACTTGTCCTGGTTTTGTCCTTGGAAAATGCCCTGTAAGAAGACTTATAAAATATAAACCCCTTCCCTGAGGAAGTGATGAGACCATCATTGTGCCAGGTGCTCTGCAGGTGAATCTCTTGAGACAGGACTTCATTTAGCAGCAGATTTTGTGTCCTTACATCAGCACCTCCCAACTCACCTCCTGGGGGCACTAGAGCAGTGAGTGTGTGGCACCCATGGGTGCTCTCAGTGACTGCTCTGCCCTGAGCTGGTCACCGGCCAGGAGCACAGCGAGCCACATGGGCTACCGGGTTTCTTAAGACAGAATTTCCCTCGTTTGGTTCATCCTTTGCTTTGCACACGTGTCCTGCCCTTTTACACCCCTACCAGGCTCCTGGCTCACCTGCTGGCTGTCCAAAATCAGCACTGTGCGTGAGCCTGCTCTGCTGATGAAACGTCTGCGGTATTGAGTCGGCACACGACGTGTGCTGTGACTAGTGAGGAATGCTCCGATGGATTCCATGTTCAGTTTGTGTGGAATGTAAAATAGTTGTGTAACGTCTTGGTTTGTGCACCCAGATCTTGTGTATGATGAGGAAGATGGAGAAAATGACAAGTAGGTTGTAGGATAGCAGGTCAGTTGGTAACTTATATGAATTAATGCAATGACTCTGTAAAGAACTTAATGAGAGCACAATTCCATTTCATTCTGCAGCTATTTCACCCAAGCCTTTAGAAGGCATGTAAATGCTTTCCCTGCTGATACAATAAGGTGTTTTGGTACAAACGGTACAAGAAACTGCCATAAATACTGTACACCTTAATGGCTTTTACCCATATGGCATTAGTTTTAGTACCAGGCTCCTGTTTCAAAGATGTGTACCATTACTGGCTATAAAACAACTGTTCTTTTAAACAATCCAGTCAAATGACTTTGAACAGTAATTAAAAGGGGGAAGAAGGAAAAAAAGACCCAAATAAAATTTTGTGTGGGCAGTACTGAAAAGTACTGAATTAATTAGTTATCCCCAAACCAGCGATACTACTAACCAAAGAACCAGCATTCAAAACTGATGATAAAATGGATGATTGTTACTAATGAGATTGAGATTATTAATTAATTATTAGAGATTAATAATTAGGTATTGATTTTAAGAAGCTTTGGATCACTTGGTGTGTATAGAGCCACTCCCCAAACTCCTAGCCCCCAAATACTTGTTTCAAATAATTCAGATTGATTTCTGAATACCCAACAAGCAGCACGCATGACCTTTAATGAAACCCATGCTGCACATCTCATTCCATTATAGTGATAAAACTCACCGCGAATATCGTGAATAACCAAACTTCAGCTAAACTGACTGCTAATGTCTTTTTCCTTCTTGATTAATAGTGGAGCTCCAACACAATGGATCTCATCAAAACCAAGCTGAAAGCAATCTCTGTTTGAAACATGCCCATTCAAACCCTAAATCATTAGAATTCTTTGGCCCTGATAGGGGCTTGGTAATTAGTCGAGTTACAATAGACCTGTGCCGTAAACAGCATGAATCAGAACATGTCTGTTCCTAAGGCTTATTATTTGTATTACTGTAGCACCTAGAGGCCACAGGCAAAATCTAAGTCTCTGCCTGTTATGCGTTACCCAGAAAAAAAAAGATCCTAAGTCCTGCAGCACACAGCCAGCAGAAATGAAGGATTGGCAGCGAAGGTTGCTCTAGAGAAGTAAAGCAGAGCAGGGGGAATCGGTGTGCAAAAGATGCTGTCTCGGTTGTCCTTTTTGCTTTTTCTTTACATAGCACAATTGTTATACAAAAAGAAACAGCAGCAGAGGGCAAGAATGTAAAGGACAGGGCTGACAGCAGCAGTGGTAGAGAAGTTTGTTAAATAAGGAACTGTGAGAGAGAAAATAGGGATGTGAAATGGAGAGGTAAGGCTGGGGATGGTGTTGAGAGAAGTGCAGGAATGGTTGATTCCTGGGCTGAGACAGAACACCCGCGCAGACAGTTAGGGTCAGCAATATGTGTCCTCGCCACGAGCTCCTGAAGGTGGGTCTCATGCAGTGTGCTGCAGGTGGGTTTCAGCATCATACAGGAAAGGAAGAGATCGTCAGTAAACTTAGACAATTCTCCCACCTTAGGTGGCACCATCTGTACTCCTAGTGCTCTGGGGAGATGTTTTTATCCAGTACCTTTTAAGCATTCAACTGTTATTTCTGTATCTGCCATGAATTTGCTTTCCTTTACGCTGACTGATCCCAACAATTTTCAGCTTTTCTTCAGAGCGTGTGTTTGCCAGCCCTCTGGTTATCTTTGCCACATGTCTGTGTCACAGTGCCTCTGCTGACTCTGGCCCTGTATTTGCTGTCCAGCGCCCTGCCAGCACTGACAAAGGCAGGATTTCTCCCCGTGTCACAGAGCGCTGTAATGTTCATGATAGCAGGACACTGCCTTACGTTCAGGTCTGAGATCCTCCATAACCTCCCCCCCAGCTGCGGAAGGTGGTGTGGTGGAGACAGTCCGAGATACTCTTTTTAGCTTTATGCAGATGATGTTTCTCTACCTCAAGAAACTGTCCTGGAAGGCAGTGCTGGAAGCCCTTCTAAATCAAGATCGATGACATTTACTGCTCTCCTATCCACAGGCCTGTTACCCTATTAAGGAAAGAAATTAGATTTGTTTGACATGGTCTGCGCTTGACAAATTAATGGTGGCTATTAGTCAGCATCTACTTTTCAGCTAGGTGCTTGCAAAGTTCATCTGATTATTTTCTCTAGAACTTTTATTGGAACTTGAAACAAAATTGCATCTGTTCTTGGTGGAGGAGTCAATGCAGCGCTGGGTGATGCAGAAATAACGCTCAGTGCTCTGTGTTGTGGGGCTGACTGGGCTGTAATTCCTCAGTCCTGTGTTCCCATCGTAGGCTGAAATCTTGGTCTTTGTCACCGCTATTAATTGTGCTTGCCGTTCAGTTGGAACTGACCTTTCTTCTGAATTTGATGGAAAAGGGTGAGACCTACCCTTTCTCAGGGTATGTGCTCCAAGCTTCCCTTCTACTTGGCACTTGGAGGGACCCAGGCTCCCTGGGGCTGCTCCTGCCCCCCCCTACACTGCCGCCCCAGCACACCACCTTCCACCTGGCAACAATTCTGTTTTTCTGGACCCTACTGTGCGCTGGAGCCAGAGGCTGAACTGAAATAACAACCAGTTCAGCCCAAACCTCAGTGCTCTGACTGACTCCTTCCTTTCCAAGGCTCACGCACTCGTGGCCACCATCCCCTGGGCTACCACCTACCTTCATCTTTCCCATGCTTTCCTTCTCCCTGCTTAGAAACAACTCTCCCCCGTTATCAGCCCTTCCAAAAAAACCCCTTGTCACCGGTGCGGGCTCAGGGGACGAGCGCGAACCCCCGGGACCGCGGTCTGCGGGCACCGTGCGGCGCCTCCCGGGGTACCGGGGCCAGGGGCGGTGCGGCGGGGCCGGGGGCGGTGCAGCCCCGCCGCCCCCGTGCCGTGCTGCCGGAATGGTCTCTCCCAGGCCGGCGGGCACCGCTGTGACACCTGCTGGCTGCTCGGCGGCGGGACGAGGCGGGCCGGCCCCCGGCGGGCGGAGCGGTGCGGGAGGAGCGGGGCGCTCCGTGGCCGGCGCCCGGCGGTGATGCTCGGGCAGCCCCCGGTGCGGGACGCGGCGGGGCCGGGCGCCCCCTGAGCAGCGGAGGCGCTGCGGTAGAGGCAGCCCCGCGCCCCCCTTCTTATTTCTCCTCCTTCCTCCTCTTCCTCCTCCTCCATCCGCTGCCGCGCCACTTCCAGGGGAGGCTGGTGACATGCGGCTGGCGCCTGGGGAGGGCTGCCCGGGGCCGTAGCGGCGGCGAGAGCAGCCCAGGCGAGCCGAGCCGAGTCCCCTGCGATGACAGCCATGAAGGAGCAGCCGGCGCACCCCGGCAGGGGGAACCCGCCGCCGCCGCAGCCCGACCAGGTGGGACCCGAGGCGCCGAGGGAACGGGGAGGGGGCGGCCGCTGTCCCGGCGAAGTTGCGCCGAGATGGACGCAAGTGATGGGGTGGCACCGGGCGACCCTCGGGGCGGAGGGGCCGGTGCCCCGCCGAGCATCCCTGGGGGGCTGGGGACGGGAGGCAGCTTTGCGGGGACCCCAGCGAGGGGCAGAACCGTCGGGGGCTGCCGGGGAGCCCCGGGGTCCCGCAGGGGTCTGTGCTCCGCTTTATCGGGGTGGGGGGAGCCGTGAGCGGCGGGGTCCTGCCCCGCGGAGCCGGGATGCTGCTGGGTGCCGGGCGGAGCGGGGAGCGCCCGGTGCCGGCGGCGGAGCCGCCGTGGGGCCGGCTCCGCACCGTAGCCCGGCGGAGGGGGAGCGGCCCCGCTCGGCTCGGGGAGGGGTTCCCGGGGGGGTTTGCCCGCACCCCGGCGGCAGTCGAGCCTCTGGAAGCGGGCACCGGGACCGCGGGGCATCCCCGCTCCCGTCGGCACCGGGGCGCTGCGGAACGAGCGCGGCTCGGGCAGCATCCGCGTGGAGAGGGCGGCTGGTGGGGGCAGAGCTGAGCTGGGCGCTCAGCACTGCCAAAGCCAAGTTTATCAGCACCGGAGCCCTGCGGCTGCTGCTCCGGGGCGACGGAGCCGAGAGGGGCCGGGGGCAGCGGCCGGGCGCTGCCGATGCTGCAGGGGCGGCCCCGCGGGAGGCCCGGGCTGCGGAGCCATCCCCTGCCCGCGAACACCTGATACGGGCTAGCTCGGACCGTATTTCTGACACCAGGGGTGGTGGTTTGTTTTTTTTCCTCCCTTTTTTAGTGTTTTGAACTCTGAACGCCGGTTTGCGGAGCGTAGCTAACTGCATCTCACATTTTCAGTCTGTGTTGCGTGCCTTTGCACAGCTTAATTTTCTCCCGGTACACTGATAACGGGTGAAAAACATCACCAGTGCGAGCTGCTGTGTACGGCTGCGGTTCAGAAAGCCCATCTAGCCCGGTATCCAGTCTTGCAGGGGCTGCTCGTTAAGGTTGTGGGTAGTCCTTCCCATATCAAGGCACCCAGTGTCTGGCTTATTTAACGATGGGTGCTCTTTGCTGGAAAGCATATGCCTTCTGACACATCTCCATGTAATATTGATAAAATAATACATTTGAGTTTGAGGAGCCTTCTGGTATCTTGAATAAATTAATTGCATAAGTCGTGTTATCTGGAAAAGAAAGATGGGCAATGCATCAGTACTTAAATTTCATGCAAATACTAGAATTTATGGAAAAGTCGAGATCACTTTGGGTAGCGGAGATTCACAGAGCTCATAAATTTCACAAGCATTGTTTTGCTTTAGAGGGATACTGCTTCTAGACACAGTAAAAAGTACTTGAACTTAACCAATCTTTATTTCTTCATATTCGGTTCAGACATGCTGAATTGCCAGAACGGGTTTGTGTTGTTGGCAGGTGGAAATCTTTTCAGAGCAGTCCTAATATTATATACTAAAATGTCTGGTTTGACTGCTCTTTTAGGTCATAACGAGGAACAGCAGTAAGTTCGCCATTTAAAACACTCCAAACATTAAGAATTTGTCCTAAATATAGGAATGTTATTACCCAAACGCTCTGGAGTTCTCAGCCTCTCCCAGTGGTGGATGGGGACACTGCTGGGCTGCACCTGACTGTGTGAAGTGTGGGTGCCAAGTTTTGTGTTTGCATCAGCTTTCTCCAGACCAAGTTTGGTTTTCCTGGTAAAAGTCGATATTAAATCAGCTTTGATTGTCTGTTGCCATAGATGCCACGGCTGTCATTTTGTGCAGTAGATAATGACATCACTTACCAAACGTTACTTTCAGTGGATGACAAATTTTCCTATGGGTTTAAATGCTAGCAGTAGGGACGTGGGCCTAAATCCTGCCATGAGCTCCCTGTTGAGTGAGGCACAAACACAACATCGTGCTCCTGCACCATCGCAGCAGCCGAGATCCAGGCAGTCATAGATGAGCTCTTTCCAGGGCTTTGACATGGGTGGTATGACACCAGGTTTATGTTGGAAAACGTTCTTAGTACAGCAGGCTAAGGCCGTGACCTTAGCAGGGGGATATTATGGGTTAGAAGCTCTTTGTTGGCTTTTTGTGGTTGCTGTTATAGACTGTGAGCTGGCTGTAGCTGTGGTGGGCAAGGGCAGAAGAACAAACAGGCTCATACATCCTCCCAGTTTTCCATAGCCCATAGCTGGTCCCTCTGGCAGACGTAGCCTTCTTAGGGCCTTCAGGAAATCCATCTCCCTCAGAGTACTCTTGCTTGACATTTCATTTGGCTTGATGAGCTTGTATAAACTTGTAGTGTCAATAGAGGTGATGACTGCAGTTCACCCACTTATTTCTAAAGATAAGCCACATCTGCATGGAGAGGGCTTCTTGAGACAGCAGGAGCAGCAAAGCTTTTCTGGTATAGACGTGGTTGGACCTGTGGACAGTCTAAGAAGAAATAAGGAATTACACCAGGATTTTCTAAGAGTAAATCTTTCTGATTTCAAAGACCGGTATACAAGCACTCCTGAGAGCAGTCCTACTGAAGCTGATGCATTTGTGGTAAATTTATAGGCTTGGGACCTGAGCTGCAATTTCAAATTATAGTAGGCTAATGCTGGGACTCTCCACTTAAATAAAAGCTTGGATCGACTAATTGAAGCATCCATAGCTATCAACTTATAAATAAATTGGATACAACTTCATATCCAACACTTCCCTTGATGGTATTTTGAAAGTAGCTCTCCCTTGGGTGAAGGCATCTAATAACAACTTCCATTAACAGCACTATCGATGTTTCAGCAGTTGGTTTGATAAATTAGCCAGATTTATTCTCAACTCTTTGCTAAATGATGACTCATATTTATTGCTAAAATTACAGTTTTATATTCTGATGATATAACTGTAGAAGGGAAATAGCTGTAAATTACTTGTGTTTCTCCTCATTTCTGGAAAGCTCTATCAAAGGGCTCAGACTTGTGTTGCTTGGGCTTGTGTCAGAAGTAAATTTGGCTCCTTCTGTACAAGAGGGAATACAAAAAAGGGTGTTTCTCATCTCATAGCTTTTAGGAACTGTCCCAGGGTCTTAGACAATGATGTTTAGTGATTGTTTTTAGAAAGTACAACCATTCAGTAGTCAGTGGACACAACATATTTGAGAAATATAATGTACCTGTATGACTTGCTGGTTGATGAATGTTGCTGTCTTTACAGATGAAAAACTAAAATAATTCCTCTAGGTATTACCTTTGTGAGGCTTCAGTCTGTTTACAAAAAAACAGATGATCTACACCACCTGGTGCTGCTTGCTGTTCTTTGTATGTATAGAAGGCAGACCTTTGAAATTTATAACCATCCTCTCCTGAGCCTCTCTTACTCAGCTTAAGGACTTTTAAAAATTGATTTTAAAATACAAAAAAAAAAAAAAAAAAAAGAGAATGTTTCTTTACTGTTTGTCAGTTAGAAACTACTGCATTCTTGTGCTTCAAAACAGGTGAGCAGAAATGAAATGAGACTTCATTGTGTTGCATTAAATAGGAGAACTATTTGATAAGCATATGAATTACATGTTCAATATACATACAGGCGCAGAGCTTCATGACTGTCCTGGTTAAGAAGGTGAATTTTTTCTGTCTCAGGACCACTTTCTGTGGTTACCAGGCAAAGAACGTATTCTGAAAGTATATCTGAACATAAGAGAACAATCTGTGTTTTATTTCTCAGTGACTAAGGCTAAAATGGTTTATAGTTTTAGGTCTTCCTTCATTGTATTTCCCCAAATTAGACTCTGGTCTTGCAGTGGGAAAAATGCTGATGGATTGTTGTGTTTGTCCAGAGCAGTATTTATCTTAAGGTGGTTTTACAGAGGTGAAAGGGCTCTTCCCTGCCCCACTGAGGTAATTTTGAGCTCAGTGGGTCAGGAAAAAGCTTGAAGTCTTAATCGTATACTTACAACCGTTCCAGTAATGTGAAAGATTATTTAGGTAGTCAGATCCATGTCCTCTGCTCTTGATTGAGTTCAGAGTTAGATTCAAGCTGGGATAAGAAATTCTGTTCTAGTAGGTAACCCAAAGTGACTTCGCATTTTTCTTTCTTACCCATCTAGCAGAATTTTGTACTTGTTATATTGTGGTAATATATCAAATGTGCTGGTGTGCAAGGTTCAACATAATGTCAAAAGCATCAGGTAAAAAAAGCCAATAAAAGTGGAGAAATAAGGTTATATTATTATGCCCATAATATTTCATAAAGAGTTAACATCTGAATCTTAGCTTTAACATTTACATTCTATTTCTTACACTATATATATGCCACGCTATTCCTGTGCTGGATCCAGAAAGAAATATTACACACTTCTAGTATCTGTTGAATATATGACCGGCAGCACAAGAAGCTTATGTAGAAAGTATTAGTAGTTGGTTTGGAATATCATTCAGGATTCAGGATCTAGGGGAAGGCAAGGAGCATGCACCTTTTAAGTACTACGCATGGTCTTGATGCGCTTTCTCTTTCCCATGTGGCTGTTGAGATGTAATTCAGTCACGTACCTGATTGTAGGGATCAGCACAAAAATCCTGAAGCTCATCTTCAATCTTCATTCCATTTCTAGTCTTCTAACATGATCTCTGTGGAGAAGGGGCAAGTAGGATCTCAATTTTGGTGAAGTGCTCCTCATGTTAATTGAGAAACATCATTTCATGTGATATTTTGTAACTAGTCTATTTGCATGTAGGATCTTGTGTGGCTCAAGCAAGCAGCATTTTTTTTTTTTTTTTTAGGTGGCTGTATAGCACATAAATGCGTTTCTCTGTACCTCTCAATTTCAGAAGTAACGAGTTTCTCTTAAGAAACTCTCTTTCCTAATGCAGAATGCTTTTCAAAGAATTTCCAATGCTTGATCTGTTCAGGGCACCTGCAAGGAGCACTGCTGTGAAGAGGTCTCTTGGTGGACATAAACCAAGGTAATGGTGCCCGTGCTCTCTTGCTCCTTGCACTTTCCCTTCATGGCTCCCATGCCTTTATGCAGGTTCTCTGTGTCTCTCCATGTCTTGCTTTCAAAATAGAGTGTAGGAATCTGTATAGCATAGCTCAGCACCTGGTTACTCAGCATTTGGAGCCCTCCACTTTGCAGGTGGATTAAAGGGATTACGCACTGCAGGAATGCAAAAGCTGGGAAATAGGGTAATCTTTTTGGCTATTCTGGGTTACAGTGAGTTACAGGCTCACCGTAGGTTACATAGTAGCCTCAGATATTTGAGCATAAGTATTCCATTCGTTATTTTAAAACCTACTTTCTGTGTTTCTTTCCAATGTTTTACAACTGAAGGTATTGCTTCAGGCAAGCTATTCTGATAATTAACAAGAGGGAGGAACTCTTTAAGCACGCTGAGATGTTGTTTGATGTTGTTGTAGAATTTGAAAGCCGTCATCTTAGCATTTTTTAGTAACTTGAGGGCATTCAGAGATTACACACATGTTACTGACTCACAAACATGAACAAAGGCTTTCTTTCCATAGTGGTTGTAAGGATGCATTTAGCTTGTGATCCCTAGAGAAGTAGCTTAGTTGTTGTTACTGTTGTTCTTGTTTTTTAAACTATTAGAGCTTGAAATATGCTTCACTTATGGAAAACTTTTAAGTGTACAAGTCCATACTTCTCATGTTATACTTTCTCTAACATTGCATTGGAAGACATGGGCAGACTCTGCTGCTGAGGGAAATGCCTGTGTCCTGCTAGTGGGTAGCTGCAGTTGGTTAACGCTGTGTTTGTAACAGTTAGAAGACCCGTGTCATTTTTCAAGTCCATGCATTAGCCACAAGATCTCAGCTGTCTCAAACTCTGTAGCTTTCCTCTTTAATCATACACTTCTTTTACGCTCCACTCAGCTGCATCGAATAATGTTCATGAATATATGATAGTAAAAAGAACAATGCTGATGGTGACTGATGATGATAAATTACTGTATTTATCCATTAGGAAGGACATTGGATGACCTACAGATCTGAGGCTGAATCTAAAAGACCTTTTCTAATAGTTCTTAGCACTGCTGGCAACAGTCACATAACTTATTATGTATTATTTATGTAGAGAATCTGTAAATAGTTTCGAATGATTCTCAACCAATATAAAAGCCCTCTGATGTTTGGAGGATATTGTCTTAAGAAAATCAGTTAGGAAGCATTAAACAGCGTTATGACTTAAAGAGAATAAAGATTCTTTAAGGGCTGTGGGGCATTATTTTAGACTGTCTGGGGCAATATTTACAATTTACATTCCTTCAGGAATGAAAAAAAAACACAACATTTTATAGCTTTCCAGAAAACAAATAGGGCAGATATTAGCTTTCTTTTTGACAATAAGAACAGAATTCTAAATGCTAGTGGGAAAACCATTAAACTTGTTTGGAATGCTGGCCGAGTGCTAGAAACTAAATCAAACACTGCCAGTGCAACTGATCATTCAGCCTCCGTGTTTGTTCTTTCTGCTCCTGCCTGCACAGGGACTGTTGGCTTCCTTTCCCCTTTTCCTATCCTAAGGCTTCAGAGACTGCTTAAATCAATGCATTTAATATATATTAGGGGAGTCTTTCAGAGGAAGGATTTGAGCTTAAGTGCACTTAATTAGGAGTAATGATGTGCTGCAGTTTTAAATTTTATGGTAGAACTGTTTAAATCGGACGGTCTAATGAAAGTTCTAAACAAACACAAGATGCCTGTAAGAGTTGGGTGGTATCAGTAAGAAAATGTGCAGATTTTCTTAGTTGTCCCTGCTGGAAATCTTGTTTTAGGCATTCTTACCTTATTTATGAAGAGTCCTGCAACATCCCAGTGTGAATTGCAACACAACAAAATCCTACTGAAAAGTTTAGGCAGGGGATTTCTTGTTCTGGGGCGCAGATGATTGTATCAGGTAATTAGATGTCATCAAGCATAAATATAAATTTAAATCTTCTCAGGGTAATAAGCCCACAAAGTCAGAAACTTTGAAATGAGTGGGTAGCTGCTATGTAAGGAAATTAGTTAGAAAACGTTCCTTTTTTATTTTTAATTCAAAGGTTCATTGTATTGTGGCACATTGAATACGTTACCTTTCAGTCCCTGAGATGGTTGAAAATATTTATACATCCTAGCCCATTCCTAATGTGCTTATTTACAAGAATATTCCCCTTGAAAGCTGTGGGACTACTTATGTGAATAATGTCTACAGGACTATACATATAATTTACACCATAATCATTTTCATTATATCCTGGAAAAAAAAATAATCCTTTGGTGTATGGTAAGATGGATCAGGCTGCAGTAGTTATCCAGATTTTGTCACTGGCATTTTCTGAAGGGTTTGGTGGCAAATGTTCCGTGTAGCGGCATGTTTTCAGACTTAATGAACAGAACTACAATGCCAGTATTATAAGTCGTGCTGTGAAAAGATTCCTGAAGTCAGCTGTCACTGTAAGTAAGGGGTTTGCTCACCCATTGCC
This sequence comes from Cygnus olor, assembly GCF_009769625.2. NCBI lineage: Eukaryota > Metazoa > Chordata > Aves > Anseriformes > Anatidae > Cygnus > Cygnus olor. The sequence goes on along the minus strand of NC_049174.1, from coordinate 32,079,838 downwards.
AGAAAGGCAGGGTTTCTACCTATATACAGCATATGTATTTTCTTGTATTTCTTGAAGGGTTTCTACAAGTAATTCTGTGCTGAAGAGAGGATTTGCCCCTTTTTTGTGTCCTGTCACTACAGATAGAAAAGGAGCTTGATGTTATAGTCAAAAGTAGCAGTGTTAATACCCTACACTTCTTATTTCGTGACTAGTGACAACTGAAGGAAGGAAGATGAAAGCTGAGTTGGATGAGTTCATGAAGACTCCAGTGAAGTTTCTTTTTGTTGGTCACTATTTGGATTGCATCCTCAGCTTTTATTTTGGCCCCCTTATAATCTCTTTTTAGACATGTTTTTGATGCTGTAAACTGCTCTGTTCTGCATGAGCAGTTGCAAAGCTGTCTCCCTATTTTCTCCTTTCAGTTTTATTACACCTCTGCTGTATCATACCTTTTCCCCCAGTTTCCCATCTTTAATCTTCTATACTCAGAGTTTTCCTAACACTTTTATTCCAACAGTCCTTCTGCCTTTCTTTACCAATGTTGTATTTCTCTCTGTAAGCTAAACAATGCCTTTGTCATCTTTGTCTCCTTACTCTTATTTCCTCATTGCTAATCATTTGAAGAATGTTGTCTCATTTGATTGAATGTAATGCTAGCTTTTGTAAACAGTGTAAGAGGAGTCTCCGAGTAGAAGACAATAACATATATAACAAGTGCTGTGTTTTGATACTTCCATCGCAATCCAGTGATTTCATTATATACTGGGAAGTTATGTTTGAGGATGTGGAAGAGAATATACTCATGGTAAACAACAGTGCCTTTGTGGTAATCTGTCTCAGCTGCCAGAAAGGTGTCTTCAGTGGAAACAATGGCAAACAGATAGACATTTCATATATTTTTATTCTAGTAATTTCCCATTCTAATTTCCTATCCCACAACATTAATGATGTTAATGTATATTAAGCTTGTAGCTTAAAAACTGCGCTTGTCAGCAAATGAAAATGAAGTAATCCTCATCAGAGATATCAGAGGAAGTCTAAATTCTTCTTGTGTCTGGTCTCTGCTATTTTAATTCTTGTAAATATAAAGAGATAATGTCAGAATTGTTTTTCATTGTAGATGGTATCGTCTTTGAACAGGAATTTGGAAAAAGGCAGTTCCTTCTCTTCTTCCTCATAGCATAATTGCTTGTAGCACAGAACCACCCTGCTTGTTCAAGAAGAGGAAGAATTGCAGAAAGAAGGGTTAGCATACTAACTCAGTGAGCAGCACAGCACAGTCCTTTGTGTCAGGTCAGGGTATATATTATTGCTTTATTTACATCCTGAACACCAAAACCAAAAATCTGGAGTTTCACTCCATACAATGCATACAGAGAGATGATAGATAATTTCAGAAAGAAGCCTGTGTAGGGCCATATGTCATGTCAGCAAGGGAATATATTCAGTGTGTAAAGAAAAAGTAAGTTTCTCAACTGAAAATGTTGTTTTCTTGAGCTTTGTTTATCTCCCTCATTCTGGTCACCTCCCTGCATGATTTTTTTCCTTGGGGATGGCACACCCAGCTCATCTGGGAATCTAGGTCAGGCTGGGTCTTTTTATTCTAAACAACAAAAAAAGAAGCAAGACAACAACAAAAAAGAACCAAAACCAGAACAACCCTCCTCTTCCAAAACCAACTTTGTGAATTTTCCCCTTTATCCTTTCCTTCATTCAGGTTGTACTTTCTTAAATGTTTTGTTTGTATTTAGGAAACTGTCAATTATATTCTTTATAAATCTTCCCTCACTTCTGAGTGGGTAAAATTTCCTTTCTAAAATGTAAGCTAGGCAAGTGCAATGCAATACAGTGCCACCTTCGTCTCAGTTACAGCCCAAGTGGACTTAATACCACTTCTTGCCTGAGATGAAATGGTGCTTCAGTACAGGACTTTTTCTCTTCCCTTTAACTTTAAAAAGGAACAGCAGTTTCTGCCAAAAATAAAATTCTGCCAAAATAAAGCATTGGAAGTGTAAAGTAACCTTACCTGCTGCTGTTAATATCTTTTAAACTACTATAACTTACAAAGGTGTGATTCTCTTTACTCTTAATTACTTGCTCCATTTCTTTTTGTCAGGCATCTTTCTCCCATCTCCCCTGTAGTGGGGTGGGAGAGATGCTGAATGTATTTGGGCATTGCTTACCTCTAGGGAGGAAATACTTGAAATAATATTTTCCAATTGTTTGCATGCCCTTTGGCATTCCTTTGGTCTGCAGTAATTTCAGTGTTGCATTGCAATAATGCTTGGGTAAGCCAAAGTAGCGTTTTAGATTGGATTAAAAGCATACCAGTGAAACAAATCCTGCTTGTACTTATTGAACGTTGGCTTGCACCTCACAGCAGTTTTTGTGTAAACTGGATTCCTTTAGGATGAAATTAAGCAAGGTGATGTGCTCCAGAAGAACGCTTGGGGTGTTCCAGTTGCTGATGGGTGTTTGTCTCCAGGATCAGACTAGAGCTGGCACATGCAACCCCCAGAAGCATGCAGGTTGTGGACATCAGGTCCTAAACACAAACAGCTTCTCTCTCCAGTTCTGCTCTCCTGCCTGCTAATATAAACAGAGCTTTAGAAAACACAGAAGGTGATGCATAAATGCATAGATTTAAAAGCAATTGTGTGCTTGCTTTTTTTCACTTGGTTGTAGCTCTGATACATTTGCTTTGTAAGACATTTTTCATTGCGTTACTGTCTTATTTTTCTTAAGTGTTTGGAGATATTTGCCATTTTTCAAAAACACCACTTTTTTCAAAAAAACACTGTTGACTCCCTGGTTAAGACAGAAACACGCTGGCAAAAATGAATGGGTTGCAGGTGCTGGAGAGGTCTCAGTTTCACTAGAGAGATGCTGATAGGAACAGCTCAGAATCTGGGTATGGAAGAGAGAATAGACACATGGAAAGATAACGAGTATAAATCTTGCTGGAGGTTTATAGAACATATGATGTTTTGTAATTAAGTCTTTCTTTGTCTTTTTTTAGCTTGAAAATTTCATGGTGGGGAGGGAGCATACAAGGTTTTCCATAATGCTATGTAGGTGAATGTACCTGAAAGAGTACCACTAACTTGAAAGAGGATGAAGATAAGGACATCAAAAAGTAGCAAGCCAAGAACAGAACAAGGGTTTTTGCAGGATTTCTGTATGACTTGGGTAGCTCTTTCCATTATTCTAGGAAAATACTCTTAAGTTGTAAATAATGAGAATACATTTGGTGATCAGGTAGATCCAGTATATCTTTCAATAATTGGCTATGTAGTGATTAATAGGGCTAAATTTAAGGCAGCATTTTATGTGAGTAGTTTGGGGTAGAATTAGTATCCCCTTTTTGTCTGAGCCCAGCAGATAAGGGCTGTAAGTTCATTGCCTGTTCTTGCTGTTAGCACAGTCCCACATGGCTCAGCTGAGCAGGATGGAGTCTTAATCAGTCACCCGTTCTCCAGTAACCTGAAAACATGAGCTTTTTTGTGCCTGTCTGTGTGCTCAGGGACAGTGTGCCCGAGTACAACATAGAGGAATGAGCCATAGTCATACTGACATGGAAACCATTTCCCTTAATAAGGGGAATTGAGTTGTCCATTTTACTGTAGAGGATTTCCAATAAGAGCAGGGTGTCCAGCACATTCGCCATCTAAAATATGGGCTGGTCAGAGCTCAGTGGGAAGAAGTACGTAAAATAAGAGTGATGGATGAGACAAAAGTCCCTCACTTTGACCTGCTGAGGGAGTGAACAGATACACAGTAAGTGTCCCCTTCCAGATCTGGGTTTGCACAACATTTGGTTTTCCCATCTTGCAGAAACCATAACAAGGACCAATAGCTACATTTAAAAAAAAAAAAAAAAAAAAAAAAAAGAAAAAGAAAAAAGGTAAAATAAGGAGCATATTTGTTTTTTAAGTGAGGCAATATAATCCTTATAATAGCACTGCCAAGGTAAGTTTTCAACTCTTCTGCATTCAATGCATTTTAACTAAAAATGGTTTCTGGAAATGTTCCCAAAGAAAGATTCTTGTCCTGCAGACAGAGGTATCTGAGTGAAATGTCATGGACTGGAGTCTACAGCAGACAGAATAATGGGGTTTGCTTTCGATGCCTTACAGGCTGTATGGGATTTTTAGTATTCTTATCAGACTTGATAAATGAACTCTTAGTATTAAAAAAAAACCCCACACCTTCTTTACCAATCATCTTTCTTTTTTTTTTTCCCTTCTGCTGCTTGACAATGATAGAAAATTCCTCCCTCCCTTTTTACGTGCTATTGTAAATCTTTGTCATAATAGCAAAGGAAGAATAGGTTTTCTTATCTGTGAGCTCAAGAGAACTACTAAAGAGCTGCAATTTGAAATATGAAATCCTACTCTTAGGAAAGTTTCCATGCAGCTTTTGACAAAAATTAATATATATTTATTCCTGGGTCTGAAAGCTGCAGCTGTGACTATGAAAAGTAGTTTGAAGCCTGCTTTGTTGCTGTATTCAGCGGCTAGTATTCATCCATGACCTAGTGTTAATTCTGGTTCTAGGACCCCCGTCTGGCTATCATTACAATGCCAACTTCTTTCTTCTTTTTCTTCTTCTTCTTCTTCTTCTTTCTTTTTTTTTCTTTCTCCTTTTTTTTTCTATCTGACAGCTCAAGAGTTTTAATTTTACCAAGTCTCACTTGCTACATACATGTTAAGGAAATTCTTTCTTTCTTTTTTGCTTTTAATTGCATTGGCTATTGCAGTGAAAGAGACTTCTTATGTGTCCTCTCTCCTCTCTGTAAATATATTCAGTGTTGGTTCAGTTAAAGCAGGCCTGAAAATACATTAACACTTGTTTTGTGGCTTCAGCAGGTACAAGTTAGGCTGTGCAAATGGGTAATGTTCACCTAGCATCCATCTGCTTGGCGCATCGGTTGTTCTGTACCTTGGGGTGGTATTTCCCACCCAAAAAGGAAAGCCTTGTTTTACATCTGCTATATTGGGACTTGCTTTCAAGACTGGCTCTATGGTGGTGTTTTGCCATATTGTATCTCTTTTCCCGACATTGCACATTGTATGTAGACAAGTTTCGTATTTAAAAGTAATTGCAGAAGTGGTGTTTAGCCATTGAAAATGAGTTAACTGTTTCTGTGAAGGCTCTCAGATGTAGCTGATAGATTACTGTGAGGATTTTGCCCTTAAGGATTCTTGAGGTTCTTGGTATGGAGAAAACCATGCTTTGAGATTAAATTATTCAGCAAGTGTTTTTCAAAGTAATTAAAGCTTCTAGCATTTAATGTTTTATGTATGCAGATTAAAAATGAAGGTTGATTAAATCACGACAAAAGGAAGTTTATTCACAAACAGCAGACAGTAATGCCTCCTTTGTGACTGGTGGAGCACTGTTGCGCCTACTTCATTATATTGAATGTTGGCTCCGTTCTGCTAGTGCAAGTTTTTCTAGGTGATGGCGTGGTTAAAAAGTGGAAGGCGGATTTTGATGCAGTACAGCCCTGGCTTTGCTCAGTAGTGCAGAATACTTTTATTTTTCTGTCGAGTATCTGATTTATAGGCAGCTTTTCAGCTCGTGTTTTTGAAATGGCCAGGTAAGGTATACAAAGCTCAACAAGATCAAGAAGCAGGCCAGAGTAATGATTTTCTTGTTGAAAAGTAATAGACATGTCAATATAGCATGTAATAACAGCAAGTTTTGCGGTGTGGTGCAGAACAGTAGGAATGTGAAATATACATTACATAAATTATCTGAGCATAAGTTTCTGCTGAGTTTTGGGCTATGATAACTCATTTGTTCTTTTTGTTTTTGTTTTTCTAGTCACAGAGAATTTCAATGTATAAAATCCTGCAACCCTTTAAAAATTGGACTTGGTTATCTTCTCTGGATTGAGTACCTCATGATTTGAAAATATATACTAGCTGTTCAGGAATCAGTGAATGGTCTTAATTATTCCAAATCTGCTTTCTTGGGTGCTTTGGTAAGGGCTGCTGCACTGGTGATGTTGGGGCTCTTCTGAGAGTTTTCCTTGAGAATGCATGGAGGTAGATTTTAAAGCACACCTGCAGAGATGGTGTTTTGCTTTGGTTTCACAGTAAAGTCCTGCAACACTGTTACTCCTGAAACAAACTCATACTTGTTTACCTTCCTCTACCAGTTCATGATTTTTATATATTTTACACACACACACTGCTTTCTCCTGCAGTGTCTTGTGTTTTTATTTCTGTACACATCAGCATATATAATGCATTATAACAGCTTGCTCCTCTGTTTGTGATTTGTCCACAGCAGATCTCTTTTACAACATCCAGGGAGGTGCTCTGCATTTCCTAATCATCTCTGCAAAAAGTAGACACCAGAGAGTGTTACCCATGAATATTTGTGCATAGAATAAGGGATGTATTTTTTCAGGCCAGAAGTAAGAGCCCTTATTGTTGAGGAGGGACACATGTAGAGTGTAAATCCTTAAAATTTCATGGGCATTTGAAGGATTTCCAAGCCCAATTAAATAAACTAGTGAGCTCTGTGAAATATCTTAAGGGAATCATAAGTGTCCACCAGTCCTGCAGAAAACACCTAATAGCTGTTTCTGAACCTGTAAAGGTTTCACGTTTTAATTCCACTGGGATGGACTATTCCATGTGAAATTGATGGATTCCTCCACATGGGAAAAGATTCAGCCTTTTGCATGGTTTTGTTCTACCTTTGAGAAAGGTTTGTCATTAGGTTACATTGCAGAAAAGGAAAGGAGGCTGGTGATGAAAATAATCTCTTCATGTTATGAAGATATTTTCCACATCAACTCTCTCAAAAATCCTGCTTGATGAACTAGCAACACCAATGTTTACTGATTTGTTGTTGTTTGCTATATTTCATGGCTAGCCCTGTCGTTATTATTCTTGTTACTACCAAAAAATTCCTTGCCCGTTAGCATCTGAGCCCTTCATGCATTTAGGGCTTAAATTTAAAGTAATACTTAGGGAAAATGCCTCTATTTTCTGATCATGTTCCAGTCCTCTTCTGAGAATCAGAGGTGTCTGTACCTCACCTTGAAGAGTCTGAAAACAACTCCCTGTTATCAAGATTTAACATCACTGGGGAAAAATCAGAAGTTAGTTGGCTTTTAAGATATTGCCCAAAGGCATTGCATTCTGTACGCAGCGTTCTCTGATGTTGATGAAGCGTGAAATTTAAGACTCTCCAGAATTTCCCCTTGAGTATAAGACTTCTAAGTAAAACCAGGATTTGGTGGCTGCCCAGAGGTTAACATGGGTGAGTTGTTTTCACCAGCAAAACCACGTTCCATTATGGATCTCTGAACCAGGGCTTTTGGTACTGGGGCACGCAGCTCTGAGTCTGTCAAAATTGCTGCAATATCCCATCTTTTTTAGTGATCAATGGAAGACTTTGTCCAAGGATGTAGGACCTGTCATTCTTTCTCTTCAGAGCAGTCACTGTTTTTCTGAGGGCTCCATTCTTCAACTACATGGCACCTATGACTTTATTTCTGCAGTTTTGTACTTCAGCAGTTCCAGTTTAGTTCCGAGGGAGCAAATGGCTGCTCAGTGTTTTGGAAAGGTTTGTTTATATTGTGACAGGGCTTCGATCCTCATCCGTGATTGGATTGTGCTTCTAACATCCGGGGGAAACAGAAGCATTTTCCTGAAATCCAAATAGATAGGATAAGAATTAGGCAGATGAATGATAAAACTGTTATTTCAATTTTCCATTTTTCTATTTCAGTTTTTCTAAAATGGAAGTGAATTGCTGTGGTGTGACAAACCTAACCTACCAGTTGTTTGCATTGACTCTCTCTGAAATGGAAACAGTGTCTTTCCATACAGAGGGAGACTATGGAGGGAAGAGTATTTCATCCACTTAAAGTGAATAGATTTTTTTTTTTTTTAAAGTACGACATAAATAGAAAATTGTCAAACAATCACATCAAACTGGAAAAAAGAGGCAGTATATTTGGAGAAAAAGGTAGCTGCAGGGTAGTTGAAAATCTTTAATTAAAATGGTAGGATCATTTTCATGGTGACCTTTCTTGCTCGAGAACCCTTGCTGAATACTAAAAATTTTATGCATACAGTGAATGAATTTAAATGAATATCTTTAGCATACCATGTAGTGGTAACTATCTACTTTAACACTTTATCTGTGTTATAATTATTCGTGACTTAGAAATTTTCCCTTTTAGCCACCATTGGTATCTTGAACCTCAGGGTGAATGCCTGTCCTTTTTGGCCATGATATATGTTCATCTCCTTCATGGTCCTGCTTTCCCCTAGTGTCCAGAAACCTGGGGGTTTGGGAGGGGGTCCTCAACATGAGTCACTGAAGCTGGAGGCTGCAAAAAGCCTCTGAAAACAGAGACAAACCAACCGTCACTTCTGAAAAGGATTTCACAGTTGTAACACTGGCTTTCTCTCATCCCTTTTGTGTGTGTGTGTCTCTCTTCAGTTCTTTCAAAGAGTCTAAACTTTCTGGAAGAAACAGGGTGGTTTATTCTGAGTTATTGCTGCTGAACAAAACTAGCCTTTTCATGCCTGGATTAATGATATCTAGCATGTGTAACAGCTAGTGTCTATCCTTCCCTCTTGATTCTTCTTTTTATTTTTTCAGCATACACTCACATCCCTGGAAGATGTGCTAGTGCTTACAGTTCAGTTTGGACATGTGGAGGCACCAAATCATTTGTGTTATTAAACCGAGCTGTAATTGGATGTAATGGTACCTACTTCCCAGGACAGTTTACATTCTGGTAGTTAACATTTGTGAAGCAGTTTCAAATGCTACAATGAAAGGTGCTTTGAAAATGCAAAATGTTGTTATTATTCCCAAAAATACATGGATTCTCACCAGAAGTGCTCATAAACATGTAGCTCTTACTGTTGAGATTTACTTAAGTCTTCATCTTGGGATATGTGCTGTGTAAATTCAGTTGGAGATTTTATTGATATTTTTCTTAGAAATTAATGAAGCTACAAGTAGCCCTGCTGCTTGGAGAATAGCTGTATTCTCATTCAATGTGCTACAGCTTTGAAGAAACCAGCCTTACCAAAGCATCTCCATTCATATAAGATACTGAATGGGTAAAGCTGGATGTGATTTGTATTAACGCTCTACTCTAAGCAATACAGCTTAGAACAAATAACCCTTTCCTCTAAGCAAAACCCCTTCCCCTCAGCAGAATAACCAATCTTGAAAGGAGTAACAGAACAGTGAGTAAAAAGCTTTAATCCAGTCATCAAATCCCTGAACATTAGGCTAAAGCTCCAAATCCCATTTTCCTGTTCAGAAATCGGACATAATGAAAACATTGGTTATCCGCGCGTAATCTGCCCCTTGCTCCCCTGTTGCTGGCCAGTGAGCAGGGCTCCAGCAGCAGCATGCAGGGGTGGGACATGGTACACCCATGACACATATATATTTAAAAAAAAAAACAACTGGAATGCACTTGGTATTTTTATATTATGCAGATTTTGGAAAAGGCATTGGTGGTTTAAATACTGGAGGAAGGATGTGATGTGGGTGGGTTGGGTGGCCCTGCTGTGCCCCATAGCACACAGAAAGTTTCCCATGAAGTTGTGGCTGTTTCAGTTCCCATTGGTGCTGCTGGCCTTTAGACCATGCATGGCTGTAATGGAAGATGTCAGGAAGGGAGATGGACACATGGTGGCCCAGTGTGCAAACAGGGGCAGTGCAGCACAGGTGCAGTGTCACAGGTGCTGCAGCATCACCTTGTCATTTTGGTATTGTCTCATTCTGTGTGTAGTCTTGATGCTGTTGTGGTGTTGCCATGTTACCCGTCAACAGCATGTTGAGGGCACAGCGATTCCTCTTATGTTTCCAAGTGTGAATGCAATGATTTGGGCACTGTTTGGAGCTGCAGATGCTGAAGCGTGGTTTCACCTCTCAGCCATTGGCAGAGCTGAGAAGAAAGTCCGAGACTGATTTTGCAAACTCATTTCTCTGGAGAGAAATGTGACTGATCACTATTCAGAAGTGCCAAATGTTCACAACATTCTGCTGAAGCCTGGTGTGCTTGGGCTCCTGAAAGCCACTCTAGAGGCAGAAACGATTACAAACCAGTAGACAGTAATCAATTTTCATGCCATGGTGACAAAGCCTTTTCAAATAATTACTTGAAAATACAGCTTTGAAACATGTATTTTCTGTATTTCTAGTATTATTTTTCTGATAAGCATTGAGTTGTTAAAATTAATCCTCATTTACAAACTTCTTTCAAACAAAATGCTACCACTCTGACTATTGTTGTTAATCTCATGAGTTTACCAACATGTGGACATCAGAAGGGATGTTTTGCTTTGATTGGGCTCTTGTGCATAGAAAACAGCACGCACTCTGCCCATCTGCTTCATTAAACCGTAAAACTGATTCTTTTTTTTTAACATATATTAATGCATAGGCATTAAATATTTTGTGTATTTAAATTTCTGTATTTAGATCTTGAGTAGCCACAGGGCTTTTAAAGCATACAATCTCCTATGTTAGTTTCTGGGTTGTTTTTTGTTCTTTGGGACTTATTTTAATTTCTTTTTAATTTGAAAGTCTTCTTACCTCACTTTAAGTCTTGATATGAAGTTCTTAAACCAGCAGAGAAGATGAGACAAGTTTTAGGTATTTTAACAGAACATTTCAGATCATCAGTCCTTTGCTGTTAATTATAGAGTAATCATGGGTGACTCTGCTCTTAAATTAGATGTCTACAGTGATGCTGAAAGGATTTTGGATCTTAGCATGGTGAAATGACTTCAAGTCGCAGTATTTGCAGGTTAAATCTAAAATACAAGAACTCCTTTGTTGTTGTTGCTATTAAAAATGCATTCTCAGAATCAATTTTTATAAACATTTCCTTTGCATCAAAAATAGCAATGTCTGAGCTGGCTTTTCTTCAGATGTTTCCCTGCATTTCCTTTTGAAATGGAGAGCAAACACAAGAAACCAGTTCAAAGAGGAATTATGCAAGACAGTCAGAGCCAGCTGGGGCTCCTCCGCAGTACTTTTGAACCATTGCTGCAGTGGTGTAAGAACAGTGCTGACTAAAATCACAGGAGGTACTTTGGGCCTCGTTTACATCCAAACAGAGCTGTCGTAATTATGGTGACTTATGAGAATTATGTCATTATTTCATAGCCATCTCAAGCTGCTGTATCCCAAGAGAGAAAGTGGCATTGTATCAGCGTGTCCTGGTGTCGTGACATGTAAACCTTATACAAAGGTGACTGGCAAAGATTAATGTTTTGTAATTGTGAACAAGAAAAGGAAGTTGAAGACCTTTGTACTGTGTATTTTTTAAAAACAACCAGCAAGCTGTTCGGAAAAGAATATGTGTGGATCAGCATAGGAATTAATTTATCTGTGTTAAGAGAGCCTTGGTGAATGTTTAGTAAAAATCCACTTTGCTTTGGTTGTTTCCTGGCCTTACTCATGGGAGCGCTTTGCTGTAGTAAGTGGGGAGACAGCACATGGACATCTCTGAGGCTTGTCCCAAGTCCCTGAATCTGCTTGGAGATCCACGGCTAAATTTTGTAGTGCAACTGTTATGTTTTTCACTACAGAGTTTTTTTTGTTTCCCTCCTGCCCCCCCGCCCCCCCCCCCCCCCCCCCCCCCCCCCCCCCCCCCCCGTGAAAGTTACAGGAATAACTTGTTCCTTGAAGCATTGCCCGAGCTGGTAACCATCTTGTTTTCTGTTTTAGCTGTCAGATGAAGAGAGTGGAAATCATCATTGTAGCACTTCTGCAGCTTTTAAAAGGGAAAGACAAAAGAGTTACAGTTCTCCTTGAAGCATCAGCTACAGGACGGGGTATTTTTCCCAGTGTTTTTATCAGGTTGTAGTAGAAAATTCTCAGTTACATATGTGCTTTTTGTTGAGGCTCAAAGCCAGATCCATCCTCAGGTGGCTGAAGTCAGTAAAACCAGTCCATGTGGACCATGGCAAAGCGTAACTCACTGACGTGTAGAAGGAGATAGGATTAATTCTATCTACATGACTGCCTGTGACTGAGCAGGGACATCATGGGATGAAAGCTGGCAGAGAACATAGCCCTGATACTGTAGACAGCAGGAAACAGTTAAGGAGTAATTTCTTCTTCCCAGTAATGTGTTTTTTTTTTTTTTTTTGATCATTGTTCAGTTGTGATGTGAGCACATCTTCAAGACACAACCTGTCTGTATTTTTCCCTCAAAAGAACACGGAAAAAAAAAAGCAAAACTTGTAGTCAGATAAATGCTTGATTACTTTTCATGATTTATAGACTTCTCACCCATCTCTTAACACAAGGTTCTCTAATAAATGCGATAATAATCAAGCACAGTCCAATTTTATGAAGTTTTATACTGTAGTGGGGACTTTTTTGAAAAACGTATCACAGATAACTCTATATGTCACCCAGTTAAACCAGAAGTTATTTTACCACAATAGCACCTTTGTCTTTACGTAAGATAAAGGAAATTCTGATGGAAGATATTTGTAAAACATGCATTTCTAAAACCTTTTTCAACAATGGAGCCTGTAGGACAGCCTTAGCTGATACAGCATGTTGTTGAATGAGCTTCAGACCAAAGCTGGAACAAGTTTTTATTTTTTCACCAAGCGCTCTTTCCAAGAGGTCGTCTTTGGGCACTGTCTGACTGCTGGCTTAACATGTTCAGAAAGTGAAATGCTACAAAAATTGTCTTGGTTTTGGAAATTAAAAGCTCTTAAGCTTCTTAAGTTCTAGTTGTGTTGTTTTGCCTCTGGAAAATTTTCCTTCTTTTCCATGTACCAGCGTTGGTTTCCTCAGTACCCTTCCCTCATGAGCAGCACAGCACTTACTGATACCATACGTCAACATTGCTCAGCATGCCTTTGGGCTGTATGTAGACAAGAGGCTTGTCTTCCTGAAGATATGAGCCCTAAGGCCCAGATAGTATCCTAAGAAATATTAGGGAATTTAGGAATAACTTGGGAAAAATAACAACTTGCATTCCTGAGCCATGCAAGGCCCCAGGCCTCAGGGCCTCTCTCGGTCCCACATGCAGCCGGTCCAGCGTTGTCCTGCTGCGGTGGAGGCATGGATGGTGGCGGCACTTCTGCTGTGTGGCGGTGCTGTGAAGGCCACAGGTAACCAACTTCTCCTACACTCACTGTACACAGGAAAGTGAAAATTCTCTCTCTGTGGCACTTCAAATACTAAGGACAAACCAGAAGGATTCACAGAAAATTACTTGAAGTGGAAAGGGAAATTGCTTAATATAAATTAAGGTCTGAATATTTTATCTCTTCTTACAACTAGGATTGATGGTGGATTATTTATCTATTAATCTGCATCATCATGACATGGAAGAAGCCACATGGATTAAAACTGACTGCCAGTCTGGCACGTGCCCACATGTGCCAGGCTGTGTCCTCACTGGCAGGCCTGTAGCTGTTCAAATTAATGATGCTCCTAATTTACAAGTTTCTGGGGCATATTTAACCTGAACACAGAGCTCAGTGATGGGTTTTTCTTGTGGGAGAGAGTATTTGAAGTCATACTGAAAGTGATCATAAACATATTTAATAAATTATTGGGTGTTTCTGGCCTGAAAGATTTCTTCTACAAAAATGAGCAGACATATCTATATGCATGCAGCAGATTTTTCAGTCAGCCCTTTTCTGGACGCTCATGATTTCCTGTAGTTATTTACATTCATTGAAACCAACAAGGATTTGGCTGAAAGATTTTTGTGAACTTGCTTTGGAAAGGAAAGAAGTGAAGAAGCCGGGTGAGGAGGAGGGAGATGCTGTTGAGACTCTGGGTTATTTTAGTGGGATGAAGACACTTGCTAATGATTTCTTTTCTCCGTGGATCTGGCTTAGTTGTTGCTTTCACCAGTGAAGAGGGCTATTTGCATGCACAGTCTCTTGCTTCCTTCCCCGACTTTTTTGCAGGCTGCTTTTTCCTGCGCCCTGCGCCTTAGGAAGCACTTTTCCCTGAAAGGCTTGTCAAACCGTCCTCGGTTTTATCTCCGCAGTACTTCTTTCATCTGTTTATATATAAGCAGTTTTTAAAGGGAACAAATGGCCTGTGTGATCATTCCCATGTTCATTTTTAATGTATTTAATTCTTGATGCTGAGACTTTGTTTTTCAAAGTGGGATTAGAATTGATGAGGATAAACAGGGCCAGCACTGCATACAGCAGTAGTGGGGCCTCTGTAAAGCTCAGCCAGGGTTCCTTGTTGACAAAGCCTAATTAAAAATGAATGAAGGTAAAGATTTTGCTGTTGTTAGTCAAATGGCCTTCCAGGAACTATCTCACGCAGCTGTTCTTTTGGTGGTAACACAGGGGAGCTTAAACCTCAGGTTGGTGGAAGGCTTTGATGCCAGGATCTGGTGTCTGCGGGGACTCGGAGAAACCCTGGGTTGGTGCACACCACTTCCCCATGCTGTACCGCTAACCCCGCAGCACAGTTGCCTGCTCTGCAGGTATTCTATTTAAAAGTCTTAAATCCATTTCCTGGAGCAGTTCCTCAGTGCAACCAGATTGAGCATCAAAGGATTGCCTGAAGCCCTGGGGTAGAGCTATTTATTAAGGCTGATTAACATGATGAACGTGCTATGTGTGAATTAATGGCACCCTGTAAATACTGGACCTCTGAGAGTTTGCAGCATGCCTCTGGAGAAGCTAGGTAGGAAGCAGTGGTACAGCTGCTGCTTTTGCATGTATTTTACTGCTTTTTTGTGTTATCCTGATTTCTTTGCCATTGCTACTACATTTTACGTTGTATTCAGTGGTTAAATGAATATCATCTTTATACTAGTTAAGGGGTATACAGGATGTGTTTATGAATTAAAATCATTTATTTATTTTTTACTTTTTATTTTTTTTTCTTTTCATTTTTGGAGGGAGTGGGTGAAGACTTATGAACAGCTTTGTGGTGTAGTGTGTTTTGCTTTCTGTTTACTGACGAATGGTGTTTTCTTCAACCAGCAAGCTGGCAGGGAATTGCAAACAGTGACCTCATTTATCCTACTAGCGCTCACTCTTCTTGACGGTTTCATCAGCCAGGGGGAAGGCGTTTACTGTTCAACTGCTGCCAGCAAAGCTTGCACTTATTTTTATCTCAGTGAATACTCTGAACACTGTGTCAACTAAAACAGTGTTACACTCATCTTGCAGGGTACCAAATTTTGGTGAGATAGGACCAGAAGCAGACCCACAGTGATGGAAGCAGGTTAGTTCACTGGTGTATTTTATTACAGTTTTAAGCAGCATGTGCTGTAAAGCTGTGCACTAATTTGAACCTCACTAACTGGAAACCTTTTGCAAATATAGTGCAGTACACTGGTTCATTGAACACTTTTGTAAAAGGTGGAGGAAAATCTATAGAAATGCTATATTCACTCACAAGAATGTTGTACAAAATTAAGTGTCAGTAAAGGGACCAATAGTGAAATGACTTTATAAAAGAAAAAAAAAATATATATATATATATCCCTGTTGTTTTGTTTTGTTTTGTTTTTGTTTTTTGTTTTCAAATGAGTTGCAACTCTGAACAGTTTCCTGAAGGGTCATGTGCTCGAGAGTAGTTTTCATTTTGTAGAATCATGCTTGTTAGACTTTTTGTACAATACACAACTTTTGTAAAGTGCAAAGTACTTTATTACTAGATAATACTAGATATTGAAGTATTTATTTTAATTTTATTGCCAGGTATTAGCAATGCATAATCTCTACAGTATCTGTTGTGGTAGTGAAGGACACAGTTGTCCTTGCTGCAAGCTGGCAAACATAGGCTTGTTGACTGCAGATTGGCAGGTTGCTTTTGTACATGTCCTGGCAGCGATTCTGATATGCATTTACATAAAGGAACTTCTCAGGGCATTTTGAAGAATTCATTAGTGCTGTAAGAGTCCTTATCAATAATACGTATTCAATATTGTTTAGTATAAACCTACGAATACTGATGAATAATCAGTATATAATTAATTTGAGCAAGTTTTCAGCCCTTGTCCCTTTAGAGTCATAATTAAGATATATAGCATCTTTGCTGAACCATTTTGCACTAAGTTCCAGTGGGAAGAATGATCCAGATTTGGTCATTCAGAGGTGATTTGGATGTCAGCAGCTCGTTTTGGGTTATTGGATTAGTTTGCTTTGACACATTGACGATGATTTTTAGACTTCAACTTCAGTCTTTTTTTTTTTTTTTTTTTTTTTGGTAGAAGGATTCGGGGTATAATATCCAGTATGTACAAATTCATATTTTAACATTTTGGATACATCCCTCGTGAAATTAATTTTCTAGTGGCCTTTAAAGACAAAATGGCTTGATTTGTTTTTTAATCTGTGATTGTAGAGAAAGAAACTTAATCCCAGAATGGGAAGACAGGCAGTCTGCCTCTGCTCAAATGCTTAGAGGGAGCTGTGATCTTGAGATTGGAGGAGAGAAAAGGAACAGCATCCCGGTTGTATCAGGCCAAAGCTGCTTGCTGGATAGGAAGCATATCTTTTGAGATGTTTCACTAGCAGATCATATATGAAAGAGAAAATGACTGGTAAACTGGTAGGGGAGAAGAACTGGTAGATCACCAGGTGCTGAGCCTTCAGCTGGAGTCCATGCTGGGTGGCTGCACGGTGTCTTAGGTGCCTTGCTTGCTTGTTGCACTGGCAATGAAGGCAATAATGTGCTGGTGCAAGCCTTGAGGCACTCTGTTACCCTGTGTCAGGCAGGGAAGAGGAAGAGCACTGTCAGAGAGAGCTTCCCAAGGACCTTGCTGTAACAGGATATGGGAGAATGACACCCCCCACAACTGGAATAGCCTTTGGCCAGTGTCACAAGCTGTGACACTTACTGCCTTACTGTGTTGTGTATAAGTTGTATATAAAAAATCATGTAAAATGTGTCAGATAGATGAATTGTTAGATTCATGTCACATCCTTGGCAAATTTGAGTAGATTTTTAGAGCCTTCCATGTTAAAGAAAGACAGATTACCAGTAGTAACTCAAATCTATTGAGTGTACTGTCAAGAGTTTTCTGATCATGTAATGAATTAATAGCCAAAACTTTGGACACTGTTTCTATTGAGATTACCTTTCCTGACTTGAGATTTTTCTGAAATAGGTTGAACTCTGATATTTGTTCTACAGCATACAACTGGGAGCAGATACATCCATCCCAAAGACAAGAATAGCTGATTTGCTGTGGAGGCATAATGAACTCATACTTGAATACTCATTTATTCGGTATCTGCTATTTATATCACTGTGTCAGTGCTTTATCCTTAACAAAACTGCTTGTTACTGCTCTTATTTCCTGAGTCTCAAAGAAGATGAAGACAGCATAGTCCCATACTGTCATCATACTGGACTTATAAAATATTTGCTTTGCTGTCCTGAATTTAAAAAAAAAAAAAAAAACAAAAAACAACAGTACTTTCATTTAATTGAAGTTATTTTGATGAGCTTTTTTGTCATCTGCCTCAGGAAATAGTACTTGCATTTCTGACATATGAATTATGTCCTGTGCTATACTCCTATGAATAAAGCTATCATTAGTTTCTAACTTGAGCTGCTGGTTTTCTGTAGTCACCACAATAAAATTTTTATATACTTATTTATTTTTTTTTAAATATCCTTTGATGCACACCAAGGAGACAGGGACAAGGTTACAGGACCTGACATTGCCATGCTGTTAAAATAGGGTTTTGATAAAGCAACACAGGCCTTGTTTTATTTTGGGCTCTTCACCAGGGGCTAGAAAAAAAAATGTATTCTCTATTAGTTTGAAGACTGAGGATGGCATGTAAACCATATGTTTCAGTAACTAATGGATTATTAAAACATTAGAGAGGGGAAAGTGGGAATATTCATTAGAGAAATTACAGGCAAATAATATAGCCGAAGGAAAGAGTTCAGGAGAGCTCTCTGTCGCTTGTCTTGGCTGAAGAAGTGGTGTGTGTCTGCAGTGGAGGGGAGCAAAACCATTGGTTTCCTATCCTCAGTGTCCTATAGAGGCTGTACTGGAACGGGCACAGGTTGGTTGTGTGCATTTGCTTTGCCGTAAAGCAGAGAACATGAACAGTTGCCATTAGTGTTTTACTTCAATACTTCATTCTGGCCTTAGCAGAGGACTGGTAGTTCATGGAGATCTGGAGATGTTCATTACAATTTATAAACACCGATAGCATGGTCAGTACCTAGGAATGGTAAATCCTGAATAGGAAGCCAAGATATATTTAAGAATTTGGGCAACTGTGGCATGTTCATATGAAAAATGACTTCACTAAGCAGCACTTTAAGACAGGTTTGTCTGCAAATATTTGGTGGACAAGAATAGTAACAATTTGCCAAAGAAGTATAGTAAGATACAGGAAAATGTAGAAAGTTACTACACTAAATGATAGGTAAAAAGCAGGGAAGATTAGAATAAGAAAACACGTAAGGAATTCATGCAGACACTAGCGTTGGAGGCCCTTCCCTTCATGATGTCTGCACTGAACGTTAGAAAAAATCCTACATTTTCAAAATAGAATATTGATATTGAGTAATGCTCGGTTTCATTATTGTGATGGGCACCTAGTAATCCAGATCCAAGTTTAGCACACAATAACAGTTATTTGTTCAAATGAGGGTGCATCAATTCTCAGAAGGATCGAAGAAATTGTAAGGCATTTTCTATTGTCTGAATTCCAGAGGGGTGGTTCATTTATCTTGAGAGATCTACAGAATTTAAGAAGAGAGTGTTTTAGGATGTTTGGAGAAGTCGATAAAGAATTGGCTACTTCAGAAACCTTCTTTGTTCAAGTACTGTATGAAAAGTGTTTACAGAAGTAAAGGGTCTTCAACCCTAGAAGGTTTCAGGGCTTACTCATCCAAAGCAGTAGCAGCTTTGAGGATCATCAAGGGCATAGCTTCAAAAAAATGAATTATACTGAGTCCTACCTTCAGTTTCAATCCCTACCTTCTCTGCCTGAAGCAATCAGTCTGTCTTACCATCAGCAAAGCCCTGGTCGAGGATGGGACAATCCTTTTTGTAACAACCCTTTCAGCAGGGCTCCTTCCATCTCTTCTTTAATATGTGCTGTTTTCGGTCAGAAAATTCATGATGTGGTTATGAGGTGTGGTGCTGCAGGGGAATTTGTCATTGTCTTGGAAATTAATCTTTGGGTAAACCCCTTACTTTAACCTGGTAATATAGAGTGCACTGCTCTACTCTGCCTACATTAAAAATGGTCTCAATTTGGGTTTCATCTGCACTGGAATTATCTCCTTTCATTTTAGTATTGCTACTCCAGAGTGGGAGTTGAAATCAGAATCTGGTCTACTGTGTTGTTTAAGAAGCTGTAAAAAAAATAACCCAAACTCATTAATATTGTTGTGAAAATGTATGCTGTAATGTTCAGCTTTCTGAAGTGAGATAAACCTGAATCTTCAGCTCTCTCTTGTTGTCTCTATTTTCTGTTAAGAAGTGGCAGTTAACCCTGAAGTCGTGGACTGATTTATAGTAACCTGAAAAAAAAAAAAAAAAAGGAAAAAGAAGAAGCCTTGCATCTCTCTCTCTCTCTCTCTCCCTCCCTCCCTCCCTCCCCAGTCAGAAGATGAAAAAGACCATTGTGAAAACTTCTACTGTTCATAATCTTTCTCAGAAGGCTGCTTCTTCATAATGTTTGGCAATATATGCAATCTTAGGCATTTGTATGGAATACTAATTGAGATGGTTTTAAAATTAATGTTACCTCGAACATTTTTTTGAATCTGATTCCTGTGCCTTTAATTAATCATTACTTCTCTGGCAGTGCAAATTTACATACTTTTAAGGCTGGCTCTGATCCACATTGGCATCTGAAGCCCAGACAGTGGAGCTCTTCTGAGCAACACAGTGAGGCACCAAACAGAAATATTGAAACTTGAAATGCTGCGTGAATTGTTAACTTCTGCCTAATAATAAAACTTGTAGACTTGGAAGGGTGAAGAGAGGGTACGCAGCTAGTGGAACATATTTCACTTTAAAACATGCCACGTACTGCAGCACAGGCAGTGCTCTCAGGCTCTTTTTTGCACAGGGAACTGGGCTCAGGGGAAGTTCCCAGAAAATTTTCTTGAAACTCACCAGTTCAATGTGTTCAGAAAGTAATACATGACCATTGTCCCACTATTATCTTATTTCTGTTGTCAGCGCTGTCCAAGAAAGACGTATCTTTTAGATAAGAACTAATGGAGAAAAAACATTAATAAAAATAATCTGTTCAGGGAAGATATGTCACGATGGGTACTTGTGGATGAATGGTATCTCTTGCTATACTGAGGTTAAAGAAATTATTTTCTTACTGGGAGAAAGATTTGAGAGGGGTGAGTTTGTTATGCTGTCTCCAGTGCTGCACACATGGGTGTGATGTGAGGTAGGTAACTTGTAGTTAAGAATTGTCTCTCCTGCTGCTGACATTAAGAGCAGAGGAAATGAGACCTTCCTCCAGCAGAAACTTCTGGGGAAGACGAATGATCATTCGTCCTGGTAGATTGCTTGTGCATATGTGGGTTTAAGATCTGAGGTGGCCTAACAGTCTGTGTGGTGATGGTGGAAATTGCCCTCTTTCTCGGAGAACATCAAAAGTGAGCTGCTGGCGTGCAGGTTTTTTGCAAGACTACTGAGTAGATTCAGCGTGTGTACTCCTCACTCTCTGCTAAAAAAGCACACTTTTCCCCTTTCTCATCCCATTGCCTGGCTCCATGGGGCAGGAGCTCAGTGACTTTTCCCCAGGAACAAACGTGGACGGTAACATGCTCAGGTCTTTTCTCAAGCCAGACTCTGACCTGTTACATATCCTTTTCTTTTGCTTTGTCTGTCATACGTTGCCACACTGCTCTTTCTGTGAGGTTTATTTACTATTTTCACTTTCTTGCCTTTCTGAGGAGCGCACCTCCTGTAGGCCGTGCTGTAGGCTACACTGAAGGGTTATCTTTCCCTCCTAGCTCCAAAGCAGCTGCACTGTCAGCCTGGTTGTGCTTTCTTTACCACTTAAGGAGCAGTGATGTCATGGCTTAATGACACAATAGAAATCAACTGATGCTTTGCTACCGACTCACCTATATTCTATTTCCACTGAATAGAGTTCAGCTCCTGCCATTGACCATGCTTAAAAATTTATTTTAGGTTTGTTTGGGGTCCTGTTGTTTGACACATGGGAATTATGTTTTTTTAATCAAGTACGTAGCATTTCTGTGAGTAGAGGCAGGTTTGTGAATCTGACAGCGAGGGGCTTTCTGTCCCTTGAAACAGGCATGGATCTCCTCGGCGGCTGGGGCACTGCACAGCCTTGGCTATCAGTGGCAGCACTTTGGGGCACGGCGGTGCTCACCTGCTGGGCCTGTCTGCTCCCTGCCTCACAAAATTGGGCTGCTTTGTGCTTAAGATATTCTCAGAGAAGTGTTTTGGACCCCTCCCCTGAGGGGTTGTCTATGACTCCCCTTGGTTGTCTATGACTTTAGCTTGTACCTCCGTGCTCAAGTTCAGCCCCAAATGAATCAGTTTATAGCTCACTCCCACTGCAAGTATTACTTTTCCCTTGAGAATAAAATTGCCTGTAACTTCAGCCATCACTTCTCTCTTTATAAAGTTTTAAGAGAATTGTATTTTCAGAGTTCTCAACTGCTGAAATATTTTTTTTAATGATCTGTTATATTTTAATTAAAAGGTCATATTTGAAGACGGGAGTCTATTTTTTTGTATAATGGATCTGCTTCTGGAGTGCCTTTGTTCATTAAAATTTGAAAATTAAAATAGAAAAAATAGACAAGGGAAGTAAGGCATATCATACTATTACTTTCATGTTTGGTTTTGAAGGTAAAACTATGTCAAAGTTATAATTGGATTTTGTCCTCGAAATGGCCTTGCTAGAGTAAGTGCATTGATGTAGGCAGCTCTGGTACTTCTTCCTTTCAGGAGTTACTGCGCAGGTTGCTAAGCGGAGTGCCACTCCGCTACAACTAAATTATCACACCTAAAAGCAGGATGCCTGTACACTGGAAATGTGTAGATGAGAAGTGGAAGCATCATTCTGACACAGACTCTGCAGAGTTGATTTTGCCTTGGAAACATTTTTACTAAGAAAAATGGCAATATATGTTAAAACTCTGGACTTGAGCATTTTGGCAAAATAGCATCCTTGCTAAGTTCTTTTGTTTAAATACTTTTACACCTCATTTTAAGATTATTTTTTTAAGAGCTTATGATATATATTTATCTTTGAAATATAAAAAGTATTTATATGTCCATTAAATCAGATTCACTAAATAAAAAATACACTTCCTCCAGTGGAAGAAATACAGCATCTGGATAACTTTCCACAGTGGGAAGGCACTTTTCATCCTTGAGTAGGTTGGTGTTCCTCATCTGAGCCCACCTTCAGAATGGATAAGCATCTTATCATCCTTTTTAGGGCACTGGGGGCTTCCCGTAAAGAAGTTGTCTTCCACTGCTGTGTCCATCACTGCACCACTTAAGTTTTCTGCACTGTGATTTAATTACTGATGCCCAGATATGCAGAGCAGCTGACCACCTTTAACTCCTCAGCTCGGCTTTGTAAATAAAGGATGGTTGTAGCCAGGTAGAAGGATTTCCTCACTGGAATCATAAAAACAGAAATTAGTATTTTAGCTCAAAAACTATTTTTAGCCAATACTTATGCTTTCATCTATTTATTTATTTAAAGGGAGGATGTCCATGTGATATAGGTTTGCATGCTGCTATGTGTAAGCAGTAAAGTACAGGAAAATTAAAATGCAGTGCTTTTCATTGTATTTTCACTTGGTTAGGACTTAATTGGAACTGTTTGTACTGGGGTAAAATCATCTCCATTGAAATCAAGAGGCTTAAATCAGATGCCATGAAAAGCCTGACCCTGAGAGACTGCTGAGGACTCCAGATCAGGTCCATGCTTTTGCATGATCGTTTCATAACAACTGAGCCCTTACAAAGTACGTTCAATACCAATACAATTACAGAGTAAACAGTGATTGCCTATAAACATGAATTGTTTTACCTTGTCTGATGGTTATAAATTGAAGCAGTGCTGAAGTTTCTGTGGTACCTCTTTTCCTTTTCCTTTTTTTTTCTTATTTTCCTTGTTTTCTTTTCCTTTCCTTTTTGCATTCCCTTTCCATTTCTCCATTTCTTTTTCCTTTCTCTCTCCCACTCTCTCTCTCTTTTTTTTTTTATTTTTTTTTTAAGGAAGCAGTTTTGAATTGTTAAACGCCAAATTTTTAATCATATTTTAGACAAAAGCATATTTTTTAACACTCTCCTCAAATTCAGTCTGGCATGATAATATAATTCTTCCTTCCATGCTCCTCTCAAGAATAAAATTCAAAATCAGTTTATAAAATCTTAGACTTCATTTGTGGTTTAGAGTGGAGTCCATGCCCAAAGCTGATACATGGCGATAAAAAACGAACTCAAAATTCACATCATTTCAGTCATGCCTTTGATTTGTCCCTGTGGCATCTGGTCAAGGTTGATTGACTATCGGTTATTTAAATTTTTATTTTTTTGCTTTTCATCTTAATTTCTAACATTCTGAAGTTCTGCTTGTTGCTATGGGAAGATGTCATAGTCTCATTGGCCTTCGAGGTTTGTTATGCTGTATGTTAGTTACTCATTGTGTATGCGCAAATTTACAGTATAATGTAGTGTTTCCTTGTAGGTACTGCAAACTCACATAATGTCCTACCTTCATTCAAAAATACAATATTCAAAAGAAAGAATTGACAGAAAAGATTATGTTCTAAAACAGCAAAAAATTGCATTGACTTTCTTTGATTGGCAGTGCTACTTATTTTTGACAAATCCTTTTTGATGTGAGTTAATACATATTGCAGCAGTAAGCCCTTCAGATTATCAAGTGTTTGGAGATGTTGCATACTGTCTTTGCATCGTATGCTCAAATCATGGTAGAAATACAGAGCTACTGAAGGTTATGCATGCACTTCTGTGATGAACTCACAAATTCTGACACCCAACGAGCCTTGTGGACACATCACAGTGAGCTGATTGTGGGGTCTCTCAAATGTGCTGAAGTGTTTGCAAGAACAGGAGCCGTACATCTGTCTTCTTGTAACAGTTGAAACAATCTTACCAGCTTCATAGGCTTGGAAGATCATTAAAAATATGTCTAATATTACAAGATATTACTTTATTTTTTAATTAAAATGCAGTTTATTGGCAATGAACTAGCTTCACACCACAATATTGCTCATAAATATTTTTACTTAAATTTTACCTAACATTGATCTTTTCAAATAAAGCCCTAAGTACTTATACTCATTCAAAATGTTAGAAGTTGTTATTATCACTGTGAACTTTTGATAAAACGGAGTGATCTGATTTACCTTTCTTGCTCTTAATAGTCACTGTAGGTAACAGGACTACTTATACTTCTAGACAGTAAAACAGTCAATGTAGAGAAAATGAGAGTTGTGGAAGGGAAAGGATAGAGTTCCATGGTGTCTGTAAAAAGCCTGTTCTGTAGAAAGGTAAAGATGAGAGAGACTGGAGCTTTTGAAGAAATGAACATAAGTCAAACTCTCGTTTTTCAGTGTTAGGGGCAACAAAAACAAGAGTAGGTAAGGAAGTGTAGTGACCTACATGGGAAGGAGAATCACATTGCAAAGATCAGTTACAGCAACGATCTCTACTTGAACTTGCTGTTATACAAAACAGAAGAAGAAAAATAGTTTTCCTATTCAGTTCAATGTCAATAATGAAGATTTTATCTATTTGAAGGTATGTCTTCAAAAAGTAGTGGCTAAATTCAAAAGGTTTGAGTAGACATACATGAAGACTGAATTTGGGTACTATACTGTCAAGCAGCAAGAATTTTGAATTTCTGAGCTACCTGTTTTGTTGTCTGAGATTTGTTTTTCCCCACAGGGTTTTCCACTGTTTTGTGATAACAAATTCATGACACCAGTTTGAATATAGGCTTAGATAGAAAGCTGACAATTGAGACAGAAGACCTGGAAATAAGGGGAAAAAAAAGTGGATAAGCACTACACAGTCACATTTTAGGCAGTTCCTCAGGTATAAATTATTACGTTTCTCTAAAGGAATTTTTTTCCTACTCATTCTGAATAATATTTTATTTTTATTTGACCTTGTGTCATCTGTGTTCCCTGGTTACTTGCAGTCAGACTCAGAACCCACTGAAATGGATAAAACACTTCAATTTTGGCAATGTTTATGGGGTGATTTAGGTAGAATGCAAAATAAACTGAGGGAAAAATAATATAGCTGATGTTTTGGCTACTGCTAGTGCCCATGTTTCTGTCTGTTAGTGTAATGGCAATCAATTTTTAGTGCCTTGTAGTATGTGCCACAATTTATGGAGCTTAATGAAGTTTTACCCATCCTGTGATTATTGTTCAAAAACAGGTATAAAAATAACTGTTGTAATTGCAGAAGACAGTGATGCACAGAAGATGTACAATTGGAAATCAGTTATATACTTGAAAATGTGGCCCTCACTATCCACGAGGAAATGGTTGGCGACATGCTACAGCACTTGGATGTACGCAAGTTGATGGGGCCGGATGGGATCCACCCGAGGGAACTCAGCGAACTGGCGGAGGAGCTGGCCAAGCCGCTTTCCATCATTTATTGGCAGTCCTGGCTATCAGGAGAGGTCCCAGTCGACTGGTGGCTAGCAAATGTGACGCCCATCTACAAGAAGGGCCGGAGGGTAGACCTAGGGAACTATGGGCCTGTTAGTTTGACCTCAGTGCCAGGGAAGCTCATGGAGCAGATTATCTTGAATGTCATTACGTAGCACTTGAAGGGCAACCAGGCGATCAGGTCCAGTCAGCATGGGTTCATGAAAGGTAGGTCCTGCTTGACGAACCTGATCTCCTTCTATGACCAAGTGACGCGCTTGGTGGATGAGGGGAAGGCTGTGGATGTGATCTACCTTGACTTCAGTAAGGCTTTTGACACCGTTTCCCACAACATTCTCTTCAAGAAACTGGCTGCTCGTGGCTTGGACTGGCGTACGCTTTGTTGGGTTAAAAACTGGCTGGATGGCCAGGCCCAAAGAGTTGTGGTGAATGGAGCCAAATCCAGTTGGAGGCCGGTTACTAGTGGAGTCCCCCAGAGCTCAGTGCTCTGGCTCTCAGTGCCAGTCCTCTTTAATATCTTTATCGATGACCTGGATGAGGGGATCGAGTGCACCCTCAGTAAGTTTGCAGATGACACCAAGCTAGGTGCGTGTGTCGATCTGCTTGAGGGAAGGAAGGCTCTGCAGGAGGATCTGGATAGGCTGGACTGATGGGCTGAGGTCAACTGTATGAAGTTCAACAAGGCCAAGTGCCGGGTCCTGCATCTGGGGTGCAACAACCCCAAGCAGCGCTACAGGCTGGGAGATGAGTGGTTGGAAAGCTGCCTGGCCGAGAAGGACCTGGGAATACTGGTTGATAGGCAGCTGAATATGAGCCAGCAGTGTGCTCAGGTGGCCAAGAAGGCCAACAGCATCCTGGCTTGTATAAGAAGCAGTGTGGCCAGCAGGTCTAGGGAGGTGATTGTCCCCCTGTACTCGGCTCTGGTGAGGCCGCACCTCGAGTACTGTGTTCAGTTTTGGGCCCCTCGCTACAAGAAGGACATGGAGGTGCTCAAGAGAGTCCAGAGAAGGGCAACGAAGCTGGTGTGGGGTCTGGAGAACAAGTCTTACGAGGAGTGGCTGAGGGAGCTGGGGTTGTTTAGCCTGGAGAAGAGGAGGCTCAGGGGAGACCTCATCGCTCTCTATAGGTACCTTAAAGGAGGCTGTAGAGAGGTGGGGGTTGGTCTATTCTCCCACGTGCCTGGTGACAGGACGAGGGGGAATGGGCTAAAGTTGCGCCAGGGGAGGTTTAGGTTGGATATTAGGAAGAACTTTACTGAAAGGGTTCTTAGGCATTGGAATGGACTGCCCAGGGAAGTGGTTGAGTCGCCATCCCTGGAGGTCTTTAAAAGACGTTGAGATGTAGCCCTTAGTGATATGGTTTAGTGGAGGTCTTGTTAGTGTTAGGGCAGAGGTTGGACTAGATGATCTTGGAGGTCTCTTCCAACCTAGACGATTCTGTGATTCCGTGAAATATGATCATTGTTTCTTTAAATACACATTTAAGTATTAGATCTATCTGGTAATATGTATATCTGCCCTTAATTTACCCATCATTAGCTGGCTGCTCAGATACAGCTGTCAGGATAGATGTGGGTCATGATGATACTCTCCTCTGAGATGAGAGTGGCCTTGTAATTTTTTGTATTTCTAGTAAGGAGTCTTTGGAAACACTGTCACAGAAGAGGGTGTTGCTGGGGAGGTCGAGCCGCACATGGCTGCTTGTGCTGCGTAAGACGAATGAATTTCCACTTGTTTTTCCTTCTGGCTATCAGGTCCATTCTGACACGGATTTTCAGATGCAGTCTTTTGAGTTGCAATTAGTTTTACCAATGATTTCTTCCATTCATGTGCCTAATTACCCGATGGAGCCTGCAAATCAGCTTGGCTGCAGTCAGAGCACAAGTAATTGCACCTTCAATTTAGAGCCCAAGTGGAGCACTAGTGAAGATTTGCAGCCTTAATGCATGGCCATGAAGGAAAGCACTGAGTATTGTTTGTGGGCACTTCCTGATAAACCAGCTGTAGTCAAGGCATTGATTTGATTCTTCTCCTTTGTCCTATTACAGTAGCTTGACTAGTAATCTGAATAATACGTTTGTCTTTTCTTTGCAACTTTCACATTAATGCAGTAATTATTGTGTGCCTGGCATATTACAGAACAAGAGCAGGTCTCATTCTTTCAAGATTTTATGGCCTTTTCTTGCTTGCTATGCTTAAATATTTGAAGTTGCAGTCTTAAAATAAATTGCTTGACAATAGTACCATGGGTTTCTTTCATTTTTCACTTGCAGGTTTACCTAAGTATGCAACTAATAACCTCAGGGAATGCATAGAAAACAGAAAATAAAGCATTCTTATTGCGGTGTCTTGCAGCGCATTGACTACTGACATGGATATACTCAGAGGGAGGAGGTTAAGGGGAAGGCTGCTGTGTTTGTTGGTAGACGCTGAGTGGTATATAGGCAGCTTTTGGGTAAACAGCAATTTTTGATTGTCTCTTTGACAAAGGCACACAGAAGAATTAATGTATATATTTTTAGTAGCTTCTTGTTTCAGAAGCTGACATATGCAATTACTGGTGGTGTAGCTGTATTTTGCAAAACTTTTCATTATTCTCTTGGATATTTTCGTATGTACAGTTTTTTAATTCTTTTTTTTTTCCCATTCTTTCTTAAAGAACAATCTATATTTTTGCTCGGAGTAAGATGTAAATTCTCTTTATAACTGTACACAGTAAAAACACTCATGCAATAAAGATACCAAGTCAAAATGTTGTCCTAGTTTAATTTAGTTGCAAAATCCTGTTTTCATTATGCTTAAAGGTTATTTTATCTAATATGATTATAATACTAAGTATATATGCTCCTCTCCTAATGAAAATAACGGAATTATTTCATAATTTATAATGGGATATTATTAAATATATAATATTATTAATAATATATTATTTATATTCCAGTATATAAATGGAATAATAACAACAACTGGTAATTTAGTCAGAAAAATGACTGTTATAAAATGCCCCACTTACTACCTTTCAATAATGTTGCATGCAGCTGTTTTGATATATTTTAATTAAGAATAACATCAGCAATATGGATATTTAGTTATAATTATACTGGACTACAAACTTTAGATACTTTTCCTATGAGATTTATCACCTCAATTTCTTTCACTGCATCAGGCTGGAACATCATGTGATTAAAATATCATATTGTTTTGCAAATGATTCTGTTGTAGACAGGTAGTCCTTTTGAACTGATGAGACTAATACACTTATTTCAGTTCCGAATGTGTGATAAGCCATCCTTTTTGCCCTTGAAAACTTTCTGTAGTAAGCATTAAAGGACATAGGACTCTAGGCTACTGACTGTTTTGATTTTCAAAGCTGAGCTTTTCAATTGACTCTAGTTTTCATGAAGAAAAATCAGTGTATTGTCCCCATTCATCCCAAGAAAAGTCAAGACTAAAAGACTATACACAAAAAAGAATATCTTGAACTGTTGCACAATGGGGTTATTTGCAAGACTTGTGATCACTGTAGCATGTGGATTTGGGGTAGAAATTCTAAGTTTTGAACTAGTTGGTCCATCAGACCAACTCACATCAGAGC
This sequence comes from Cygnus olor, assembly GCF_009769625.2. NCBI lineage: Eukaryota > Metazoa > Chordata > Aves > Anseriformes > Anatidae > Cygnus > Cygnus olor. The sequence goes on along the minus strand of NC_049174.1, from coordinate 32,050,594 downwards.
CAGTTCTATTAGAACCACTTCTAGAACCCAAACTCCAAAACAACCACTTTATTAGAACTAAAACTCCCTATTTTTTTTTTTTTAACGTGTCTTCTAACTCTGGCGGTGGTGAACTTTGAAAGGATGGAGTTCAGTCTCTAGTTGTATTTGCCTACTCCGTGTGCTGTACAACAGCTACTTCAGTAGATGTGTTGTGTCATGTATTTGGGGATGTGGCTGCATGCCTCCATCATCCTCCACTTGTGGATTTGCTTCTTTGGAGGGCCACTGTAGCCAGAAATCACAGGTGCAGCGCGTGGCCTGCCGCTTGCTTCATCACTTGGTGTGTGTCAGACCAGCTTCGAGGATCTAATTCTTTGGGCTAGTTATTTAAAACTAATTCCGTGGAAACATCTAGAGCTGCCTAAAGGTGTAACTTCAATTGTAATATAGCTGCTCCCATAAAACTTAATAAATTGTTTACACCAATGAAAGAAGGATATAAAGGATTATTCAGTTATTCTACAGGGAAAAAGGAGCTTATAATATTATGAGCTGTAGAGAACAGGAAGAAACCTCACAGGTTTCTGAAACCTCACAGACTCAACAGCAAATGTGAAGAGTAATTTCCTGCACAAGATATTGCTAGCACTTTTGATAAACTGTGAATTAGCCAAAAAATAATTCATGGCAGGCTTCCACAAATTTGAAATGACACTTGTTAATCATTGGCACTTACATGTGAAGAAATCCACACTTACATTTCCCATAAAACATAAAAGTGGCCTTTAAAGTGTTTTATGTAGGTAGTGTTGGCCATTAAGTTAAGAAGAGTTTGTAGGCAGAAAGAATGCTGGATTTTTAAATTATCTTGAAGTATACTGTTGAAATCAATGAATCCTGTAAAACAGCCAAGAAATTCCCAATATATATTTTTTCTCCTAGTGCTGCATTTGCTTGTTAATTGAGTAGAGTATATATAAGGAGATAAGTTGGTTACCCACAGTCTTTCAATAAATACCTTTTTATAAGCTGTGTGTGTGTGTGTGCATATGAAAAATGTAATGTCATTAGTGCTGTAAGGACTTGCATTGCTTTTAAGTGAACTGTGGTCTTGGTTTCATTAGGTGATTATACATATATTATCTCTATATAGTATAGTATATAGTATCCCATCTATGAATCTCCTTCTGAGGTCTTCACCCTCTAACTGTATGCAGGAAAAAACATCTTTATTTCTGATGAATCATAATTCTCTGCTTTACATAAAGTTCTTTTATTTTTCTGTAAACCAGGTAACTTAATCATGGAGATAAATTCCTAATCAGAGCCCAGTGACACTGGCCAAATAATTTTGTTTGTTACAGCTTTGTTCACTGGTATTCATCTAAAGATATGTGTTTTGCCATTCTGCCATTACCTTGGGAAACTCATCCAACTTTCTACTACCCTGGATCCCCCTAAAAGCAGAGGTTAGGTGTTCCCTTTCCTGCCACTGATACGCTTTGGTTTATTTACATGTTGATTTCTTTATTGTAATGTTGCCTTTAAGAATCTATATCTGTGTATATATATATATACAATGAGACATTTATATGTGTGTATATATATATGCATATATGCCCACAAAAGATTAAGACATGCTTGGATTGTAATTACCTGATTACCTGTTTTATTTGCAAGCAACTTTTGTATAATCTGAACACAAGTGGAAAAATATTGATGGAAATTTGCTAAATATTCTTTAAAAATTTATTCTGTATTTTTTTATTCTGTATTTTGGTAACTCCTACATTAATATTATTGAGCTTTTTTTTTTTTTTTTTCTTTCATCCATTCTTTGGGGACTCTTAAATGGTATAAAATCAAGTGTGTGTATAAACATCTGATCAATGAGAAACTCCAGAAGGCGATTTTGGTTCTTCTGGTCTAACAATAGTCTTAGTTTAGAGTTAGACTCCTCTGCACAGCTTAGTGTTATAACACTACATATAGGGGCACTGGATTCAATTTAAATTATAAAATTATGTGGCATAAGCCTGAATTTAACTTACATTGCTGCAGTATAGTAACCTTTCCTTGTTTCTAACCCTCAATGAACAGTGATATTATGTTTTTATTAATGCCAAAATTGACTAAGTCAGTTTTAAAAGTCCTCTGTTATGGGAACTTGGAAATATAATTGAGAATTAAAAATGCATTTAAATGCCTTTTTTATTTTTAATTGCAAATCAGGCCAATTACTGTTTAGTTTCTGGGTAATGAAAATGACAAATTCCAGCAAATGACTGTTATATCTATTGAAAGGTCTGTAGGTATGCAACTTGTATAGCCTGTGTTCATCCATTTTTTATGTCTTTTTTAAAGGTATATTATTTTACTTGACTTTTTACTTGATTTTTCTTCAACATAAGAATGGAAGAAATATATTACTATCTTGTGACATTTCATTAAAGTTTGGATCAATAGGAATTTGTGAAAATACCTTTTTGGCCATAAATGACTGTGCCAGTATTTATATAGACTTCTTCCTCTACATCACAGACATCTGCAATAAAATCATGTTTGTGTCTGCTGCTTTGCCATCTTTTTCTGTCATTGGCATTACTTACTTTGGTAAAATACATTAAGAATTTTGTTTAATTATGACGAATGAAATGTTACTTTCCTGTAGATACTAATGATGCATGGGCTTACTGGAAATGAACTGTTTGTTTTATTTCCATGCAATCTTACAGGCAATCTTCAAGATACAGATTTTATTTTTTTATTTTATTTTTTAGTATATATATATATATATTCAGACAAAAATCTCATTAGCTTCAAGATCAGATTTGTGTGAAGAAGAGAAGATGTAACACAGTGTAAATATTGGAGCTTTGGTCTGATGAGGATATTGGGAAGATAACCTGCAGTCACACCAGGGTTAGCAGTGATCCTCAAACCCCCAAAGAAGGTGTGACTCCTCTTGACAACTAGCTGTATGGAGGTGAGATTCTCAGGGAAGATTGGTTGAGTGTTGCAAACAGATTTAATTAGCCAAGCAGGTGTTAAGTTATCCTACTCAGGAACTTACAAAAATCCTCAGAGGTGGCTAAATGTAACTTTAATGTACATAGGTACTTCTAAGCCTCAACATACTTACACACATCCTACCAGAACTTTGTGGTTCTCCTTAATAATCCAAATATTTCTGCTGAACTGGATAGAGTGCAGTATTTTTACTTGTGAAACTTGGAAGCAAATTGCAAAAGACCATGAACGCAAGATGAAAAGGGAGAAAAACTTTGAAATACTGAGTCACAATGAAGTTGCCTCTGAAGCTGCAATAACTCTGTGTGGCGTTGTACCTCTTTACAGAAATGTGTTACATTCAACTCAGCTCCCAAAAGTCGAAGCAATTCCCTTGTCTGCTGTAGCTTGTCTCTCCATCGTGACTGGTTTTTCTTTCAAATACAAATTAGTCTTGCCATCCATTATTATTTTATCCAAGTCTCCCTCTGCCCCAGCTACTCAGCTGTCCTTATGGACTGCTATATGGACTGATATTCCACTACCTGACTTTTACATATCTTCTAATATTGTGCACCATGAAGCTTGAGAATTCTCTCTTTTTCCTCTTGCTTTTCTGCATTGTGAGTGAGAATACTATCATATCCGTAAAAAAGTAGATGGTCACAAAATTTGACTTGTGCACATGCCATGCTGTTTTGATCAGCTGCGCTGTCCCATTTTCATCTATTTAAAACGCATCTACTGTGATTAGACCATGAACAGTGATTTTTGGTAGAATGTTTTAGAAGTTGTGCTTTTACTTGTTTTTCTAGTGTAATAGCTAACTCATTACGTTTTAGTAAATGTTACAAGGTACACTGCAAAATCAGTTGGAAGATATGAAATTCCTTCTTAATACTAACCATAATACATTGAATAGTTTCCATAAATGTTTCTGACCATTTCCGTGAGTGGCTGGAAGTAAGGGTGTTGACGTAGCTCTTCTAAAATATCGTGCAGCTCATGAACAGGCACTCGCAGTGCCAGGAGAAAAACCTCTGTGCTTAGAACAAAAATGATCAAGGCTGAAAAAAGCACAAGATGCTTCGCAGAGTTAAGAAAATACATAACCAGTGTGGGTGATTGATTATCACTTCTCCGAATGACTTATAAGTGAACATTTATTCTTTTAGTTTATTTTTTTTCAGAGACAGAGGTGGATTTTTGTCTTTGTTTTCTTTGGTTTGGATTAGGATTATTCCCCCCCCACCCCACCCCCCATTTGATTCTGCAAGTAGAGGGGTTTCTCTTATCAGCACATCCCAGAGAAATAAGAACGTGAAGTCAGATTGTTCCCACAACCAAATCCCATACCTATGCTAAGCAGTATAATTGCTAACAAGCTGCTCTCTTTTTAAAATGCCCATTATCCACAGGGCTGACAGCAAGTCATGCATTCCGGTGAAAGTGGCATTTTACAGCACCTCTGAAAGGAAGCTGAAACATTTTGATGAATGAAGATATTGACCGGAGAAAGTAATTGTGTGACCATAATCATTCAGACAAGAACTGCAGCAATAGGATCTTATAACACGGCAAATTGTAAAGGGAGCATGAGGGATGAAAATGATAGGTACTTATGCAAATGGATTGTAACTATCCTGTGCCACTCTGTGGATCTGTCTTTTAGTCTCTCTTGCTATCTAGGCCATGGGATTACTCAAAAACAGCTGGGAAGGAATGGATGCAATCATTTAATCACAAATTCTAAATGCTTTTTGTGGTAATTTTCTTGCAAATAGTAACACTACCAAATCAAGTTATGTAGTATTTAATACCAGTTGCAAGACCAGAACTCCAGAAAGTCTGTATGCTTTTTATTGTAAGTATCCTGGGTCTATCTTTTAAAACACCTGAGATACAACATGAAACTGTTTGTCTATTTAGGTTTATCACCTTTTCTTCATGTTTGGGGAATGTAAATGATAATGTTTAATGAAGTAGATGCTGGAGGAGTCATTAAGTGATATTGTCGTGATTACATCTAAGCTACAGAATGAGCCTCATTCACATTCCTACTGCAAAGCAAATTACATTTGCTTTTCATAGCCTAATGCACTTTGCCCCTGAAATTCCTGCCAAAATAAAGGAAAGCTGTGATTTAGAGCTTTCCTCTGCAGGCTTTGTCCTGGCGACAGTACAGGAACAGTTTAGGAAAAAAAAAGAAAAAGAAAAAAAGGAAGAAGACAAAAGAAAGACAAGTCATTCAAGGCTTCAGAAGATGCTGTGTTACCACAAACTAACTGTGGTCCTCTGACTGAGATCCTTTGTCTGCCCGTAGTACCCCAGCATGAATCCAGGCAACCACCAGGCACTGCTGCAGCTCAGTGCTGCTGGGTTTTCTGCTCCAAAAAACAGGGGTAAACACCAATGTGTGCACCTGTGCGCTTGTATCACTGAGCGTGGTGAACCTGGTAACGTTCACCCAAGGCTGCACAAATGTCAGAGTCTCAGCTTTAGCTTTGAGCTGTACCCATAAACATCGCAGAAATAATTAAAACTGCTGGAATTCTTGTTTGTGATTTTTATTGATGGAGGCATATTTCTGTGTTTGGGTGTTTATCAGCTAGGTCAGTCACAGCATGGGGAGGTAGTACTATGAGAAAAAGCTGTTTAGCAAAGCTCCAGCTCTCAGAAGGTTTAGTGTCTCTAAAATTTATTTTTTTTTTAATTTCTTGTCCCAACAGGGATGCTGCATTTTAACTAACCTGCCTCTCTGGCAAAAGCCTGGCAGAGGCACTCTTCAGTCCCCAGGCTTTAGATAGTGCCCTTCAGTGTGACTGCTCCCACCAGGCAGTGTCCTCCTGCTTCTGTCATTAATACTATGGTAGAAGATGTATTGTATTATGGTTTACATAAAAAGTTTTCCAAGAAGTTGGGAAAATGCTATCAAGATAATTCAAAAACCAGACACATTAATGCATCATGTTAAGGCAATATTTTCTGACATTTTGTTTTTGCCTTAGTTGTATGCATGCTTGCTGAAAAAAAATGTCTTAAAGACTTTTTATCGTCATCGATTAAGAATAAAACTGTTCAGTTTGTTAAGCTTTAACAAGGAAGATGTGATTTTCTTCTGGTTTTGCTGCTTACAAAAAGACTAAGTTTATTCAGGTGCAAATATGAAAATATTAGAGGCTGTTTCTTTTTTAAACATATCTATTAATTTTAACTGATTCTTTTTTTTCCCAAATCAATATCCCCAGTACTACTTCAAAGGAAACAGCACACTTAAATTATAAGCACTTTCATTTCTGTATCAAATGATGAAAGATATCTCTATATGAAATGAATTCAATGGAAATTAATTTCATCTTATTTCTATTGTAATAGGACATTGGGTTATATCTTGTTAGACTCAGGTGTAACATCCATTATGAAGGCAATGTTTTTTTAATTTTATTTTAAAGACAAAACATCCATGTCAGACTCTGTATTTTGTCAAAAAATAGAGACTCTCCTCAGTGTTGTTGGATGAGGTTACTCAGAAAGATTAGTCAGGGATTGGAACAGGTTGCCCAGGGAAGTGGTGGCGTCACCACTTCAGGTTCAGGGAAAGGTTGGACATTGTGCTTAGGGACATGGTTTAGTGGGTGACATTGGTGGTAGGGTGATGGTTGGACCAGATGATCTTTAAGGTCTTTTCCAACCTTAATGATTCTATAAAATAGTTTGAAATTCAAAGCCACATCCTGATAGGACTTAAAAGATTTTCATGCTTGCAGTGAATCAGTTCATCATCAGTCAGTAAATTGTGTTATATTTAGAAAGCAACCTAGTAGAGGCGAAAGAAAAATGCTTCCGCATATTTGATTTTTATTTGCCTTTTGCGTTTTCTGGATGAAATTTTCCAGCATTTAGCATTCGGCAGGAATAGGCCAAAAGCATTTTGACCTACAACACTGGTGTACTTTTCTTGTGCATGCACTAGAATAGATATTTTGTTTTGCAGATGTGTTTTAGTAAGGTATTACTCAATCACAAATTACATTCAGAAATATATATTACTTAAGGATTGTTTTTGGCAACAATGCAATTAAATGGTTCATGAAAAAGGTACTTTAAATAATGAGAATGCTTGCAATTGTATTACACTTTAGGCAGCCATTTTCTGATTTATTAGAGTTAGATTGTAAAATCTATAATAACATTATAGATAGCATTATATATAAAACACCATTTTCAGAAGTTGATATTTTTTCAAACCACTTTAATATAAGGGCCTTTTTACAAGATTAGATCCTTAAATCTCCATCTGCACGTTCTCCATCTGCCAGTTAGCAGTTAGTTATGGGAAAACGTTGCAACATCAGAAGCTTCTCATCGTACAGCTTCTTAGATATTTCCTCTTGAATGCCTCTATCTTACAAAAAATCACAGCTTCTGTCTTGGCAATGATATATGGTCTAAAAAGCTGTTTAAGTCCCTTTTGTTTATAACTTTCAAAAAGTAGTGCAAGGCTAAATATATCTTATTTATTTAACAACTTACTGTATTTTTAAACTTTGTACGTTGTTCTCAAAGAGTTGCATTGCTTAACATCAAGAAAGTTGATCAAAGATGTCCTTGATATTGATTATATTATGAGTTTCCATTACTATAGTAATTTTCTGATGTTTTATCAAATATTTTTTTAGCGTGCATTATCTTCGCAAAGGTCTTACAGAATGTTGTCTTACCATAATGTCATCCTCATTAATAACTTTTAATAAATTGGAACTAATCACTTTTATCAAGTTATTAAAACCAAGTTATCTCTTATCTCTTCTTAGAGATAAGTCTTTCTCTTTATGCCGGTCTCCAACGTTTTCAGCTAGAAAACTAGTTTCTAGCTGGAAACCTGCCTTCTTTCTCACTGTGGGTATGAGTAAGCTTTGTGTGCCATTTGATCTTTTCCTTTCAAAAATCTGTAGAAGTGTTTAAAGTAGACATTTATTTTTAGAAACCGAATGATATTCAAATCTTCAGAGAAGAACCTTCTGAATAATAAAGACTTGGTACAATTTTTAGAGGCTTCAGTACAGAGGGCATTCATCAACTTGTCCAGCTTCTGTCATTTTAATTCAATACTTTGCAGTAGCGTCTCACAGTTCTCAGGGAATAACTACTGCATTTTCACCATAGCTTGCTTATACAAACTACTAGTTTTTCTGTTACAATTGGACTCTGTTAAATGTCGTAACAATAAGGCTTATACTGTTTTGTTTAGGGTAAGTCCTAATTTTCTAGACTGTACTATGAATATCAAAGTAATTCTTACTTGAGCGAAAACAATAGCTTGGATCTCAATTTATGTCTAGGCCTTAAAAGTTTTGCAATGGGACTGTCTTGGGATCCATCCAAACCTTATAGCCAAGGGATCGAAAAACTGCGTGTGTTTGATGCTGATATACACCCTTGAAGACCCACCACCTATAAGGCTATTCAGGAATAGGCAGCAATAATTAGTGTTTAACAAGGTGGAAGTGAATCAGAAGAAGATGAAGAAAATGAGGGGAGCAGGCAGGTCTGTCAGGGGTTTGGAAACAGGGGCAATGGATGTAGAGAAAGGAGATGGATGCCATGGATTCCTGCTTGAACCATATTTTAATATATTTTTTTTTCCCCTGTCTGTGAAAAATAGGTAATTGTGAATTCAGTAAGTAAAGTATCGTCTCAAGGATGTGTTGTTGGTCAACAGTTACCAAACTTCTGTATGGCTGTGTGGTGATCCCCAGGAAAGCTGTGCATGCTGACCTTCAGTCTGAGGGTGCTGCTTGCTAGCGCTGTACTGCACTGTCCTCAGTAATTTCCTACCGTATGCTGTAATTCAACATTATTCATCTATTACCTGCTTGATATCAACACCAAAGAGAAGATTTGTGTAATGATTTTTTTTTTTTTTAAAGTACAAGTACTATTTTAGCCCCCTGGAGGGAGGGCCTGACAGGAGCTGGGGGGCATTTACCACTAGGCCTGAGTTGGCTTTAGCTGTGGGGATGTTAATGTCAGTCAGGTGAGGAAGCTGACCCTGTGAAGACCTGTGGCTTGGAGTTTAAATTGGGTAGGCGGGATGACTGCTTTTCTCCTCTGGTGAGGTGAAAATTCTCTAAAATGAGCAAGCTCAGCCAGGCCTAGGCCAGACAGGTGGAAAGAGCCTGGCAGCCATTCCAGGGCAGGGGCAGAATCACAGAATGGGAGGGATTGGAAGGGACCTCTGAAGGTCATCTAGTCCAACCCCCCTGCCGAGCAGGGTCACCTAGAAACACGTTGTGCAGGATGGCATCCAGGTGGGTTTTGAATATCTCCAGAGAAGGAGACTCCACAACCTCTCTGGGCAACCTGTGCCAGTGTTCTGTTACCCTCACAGTAAAGAAGTGCCTCCTCATATTTAGCCAGAACTTCCTCTGTTTCAGTTTGTGTCCATTGCCTCTCGTCCTGTTGCTGGGCACAACTGAAAAGAGACCAGCTCCATCCTCTTGGCACCCTCCCCTCAGATATTTATATACATTGATGATGTCTCCCCTCAGTCTTTTCTTTTCCAGGCTAAACAGGCTCAGTTCTCTCAGCCTGTTCTCGTATGACAGGTGTTCCAGTCCTCTAATCATCTTTGTAGCCCTCCTTTGAACTCGCTCCAGTAGCTCCATGTCCCTCTTGTACTGGGGAGCCTGGAACAGAATGCAGTTCTCCAGGTTTGGCCTCACCAGGGCTGAGTAGAGAGGGAGGATCGCCTCCCTTGACCTTCTGGCAACACTTCCAAATGCGCCCCAGAATACCATTGGCCTTCTTGGCCACAAGGGCACATTGCTGACTTATGGTTCCCAGGTCCCCCTTGCAGTTCCTTGCCAGGGGCTGTACTGGGTTGAGGGCCACTGCAAGACTTCCCCTGTGGAATTGCTTGCAGACTGCAAAGAGCAATTTCCCTTGAAGTTCCTCGAAAAGAAGACAAGGGAGAAAAACTGTCTCGCACAGGTAGAAATGAGCTGTTGAGGGGTTCAAAATCAAGACGCTGTTAAAGATGCTGTCCTGGGTGGTATGTGGTTTTGAAGTGGTGTATTCTAAACAAAAAAGTATAAGAACACGTCATTTTCCATTGTTAAAACAGCTCGATTTCTCAGTCATATATAATTTGGAAAACACAAATGAAATAATCCATGTGTGACAAAGTGTTAATATCTTTTTGAAAGCTTATGAAACATAGCAAGAGACGCCTTCCTTCAGGTTAGTCCTCCCTACAGAAAATGACAGAGGTGGCAGAGCCACCCTATCCATTTCGCTTACAGAAAGGGCAAAGATAAAATGATATCTTGTTGTGTGCTTGTGAGAGTAACAAACCCAGGATCTCAGATCAAATAGGAGAGACTCCAAGTAATCTCTCATATTTCTTGACAGTCCCTCCCTATGTATTTGGTGGCGGCTGCCTCACAGGGCCTTGCTGATGCAGGTCCAGGTCATGGGGAGGGGGAGAGATTGTATGTGGCCTTACTATCAAGACTGTGTGCGGGGGCTAAACTTCACATTTTTTACACCACCTGGTATTCACTGGAACTTGGTGAAAAGTTGTGCAGCATTCATGTAATATAACCCAGCTTTGTAAATAGGCTGAAATAATATCTTCAGAGATGTTTCTCTTCACAGAGAGTGTTATCACAGCAATTTAATTTTCAGATGATAATGGTATATATGGGTAAATGTGGCAGAGAGAGTGGATATAGATAGAAAAAATGTTTACTGTGGGAGCAAATTCGGATCGTGTGAGACAATTGTCTTACTGTTTTTGTCATTCTGTTGTTGGATGCTAACCTGTTGTTTGGTCTAAAATTGTACTGTGAATACAGGCAGTGCACTGTGGCTATTAACAAATTGTGTTGGGCTGGAGTTAGTAGGAGTTAAACATGAACTACAGAGAACATAGGTTTAAGCATACTAGTAGTTACAGAAGCATTCATTTAACATTAGTTACAAGCTACTGTTGATTTTTTATGAGTAATAAGGGAGCAGTTTACAGTTGAGCTACTGTAGAAGGGCTGTTCAGCTTTGGAAGGAGCCTCAGGCTGTTCTGTAAATGTTTTCTATTACAAATAAGTTTAATAGTGTACATTAAAAAGGATGTGTATTTAAACCTTTATGGTCCATACCATGTTAGGTGGAATTACAGTAAATTGCTGCGTTTCATTTCTGTAATTATCTTATAAACTGCTAGTTGATATTGTCCTGAAATTTATGTTCAGTGCGTTTTAACACCAGTCATATTTTGGATAGATTATATAAGCTCATTTTGTTGTCTCATAGGGGATATAAATTTACATGTATTTAAAAAAAAAAAAAAAAGACATTCACTAAAAAAGCATGAGTTATGCACCTCGGATATGCACCTTTGGAGTTATGTATGTGTATTGTTGAGAGGGGAGGGATAGGGATCAGCTCCCATGCTGTGATTATGAGTATGCACCGAGCAATTTTTCCTATCAATAATAGTTCTAGAAATATATGATTATGAAACATGGTCTTTTCCTTTTATTTTATTTTTTTCCATTCCTGTAGGAACTTGGAAGTAACAGCCCTCCGCAGAGGAACTGGAAAGGAATTGCTATTGCGCTGCTGGTGATTCTAGTTGTTTGTTCACTCATCACTATGTCTGTCATTCTTTTAACCCCAGGTAACCTACTTCTTTATTTTTTTCTTACTGAAGGTGTATGATTCATAATGCAGTCATTAAAATGACATATAAATGTTAAAACATCTCTTGGCCTTAAGAACTTTTAACTTCTGGCTACTATAAATTTGGTGCCTTTAGGGACTTGAGAGTTACTGGAGTCCTTGTGGAGCAGAAGCATTTGGCTTTGGCAGCAGGTTCTTAGGACTGTGTCAGCCTTGAGGTGGCTACAAGCGATCCTCATTAGCCTCAGTGGGTATGAGCCGAATGTTAAGATTTTATCACTTGTCTTAGTGTAATTTCTGATTCACAGATGAGCTAAGAGAAGGCTATGTGTCATAGAAAACTAATACTGAGAATGAAACTTACTGAATCAGAAGCATGCATCTTTCATATGTACCTGCACAATCATTTTCCCTTTTCTTTCTCTTAATAAACAACTGTGTGACCTAAAACTAAGGAAACTACTTAACAGTACACTTAAAAAAAAAAAAAAAAAAAAAAAAAAAAGTGGGGGGCAATTAATAGACAAAATAGCAATTGCACATATATAAATAATTATGCCTAATGGTTATTTTGTTCTAATTTGGTCCTGGTTATTTTCTAAAGATTTTATTGCTGGGGCAGCAACTGTTTACTTATGTGTATCTTTGAATTCCTTCTATCAGATTTGAATTCTTCCTGTCAAATTTGAACTCCTTCTATCAGATTTGAAATTATGATGTAAAGTATCTGATTTGGATGGCATGTCTAGATATTAAATATCGGTCTGCAAACATTTTGTCATGTGAGTTCAATTTGTATAAACCATTCAATTTTTATAAGCCAAAAGGCTAGCAAAATGCTCTGCATTAAATGATGGTCTCGGACCATTTGGCCACTGGATGAAGTCATCAAGGGAAGCTTGGTGGGTCCATGCCTGAGCAAGCATGCTAATAGACTGCTGCTGCTTGAAAGGAAGGTGGTAAAACTGAATGGAAAAAGATCAAAAAGCTTTGCTTCTCAGAGGTAGCAAAACAGCTACCTCTGAGAAGCAAAGCAAGTTTGTAGGAACATTCTGGGCTATTCTGCTTCCTCTGTTTTGTAGAAATATTTACTACATGCGAACGGTGCTGTCCAAGGTAATGATAAAGAAATGACTGCTTATTTCCACTTAGGACATTTTGAGAAAAATAAAAGCAAAGTTGTGCCTCTCTAGTCTCAGTGCACAGGAGTTTCTTCAGGGAATAATAAAGACAGACACAGAGGGCAAATGGTGGCATGTCATGGTACACTTTAAGACAGAAGAGTGCTTACTTTTCAGTGAGAGGTTCCTTTCTTTCATGGCTTGTAAAATCTCAGAAGTGTTATGGTGGAATTCACAATAATAAACATCAGTTCTGGCTCTTATATCTGAATAGAATTATTAATGATGTAAAAACATAAATTGAAGTCTTTGAAGGCACTTGTTGAAAAAAAGAACAAACAACCTAGGGAAATATTATTATTATTTTTGAATATGATTTAAAAAAAAACAAAAGCTCAGTGATTTACAGCATCTCTGGGGTGGTTTCAAAATCCAGCAAGCTTGCTTGAAAACTTGATGTAAGCTGGGACCTACATTTCTGTTCGAGTCATGTGAGTGAAAAGTAGTTCTGTCAGCTCAGATGTACTAAGATATCCCAAAGAGACTGTAGAACCTGATATAAATAAAAGCCTTTTTCCAAAAATGACCTAGTCTGTAAAACTGGGGTTTCTTGCAGGTTAAAAATGCTTACCAAAGAAAGCTTTGGAGGTCCATTGCGGGGGCAGCTGCTTTCCCTACTTTTGATCTTAATCAGTGCTGTTCCCCTTTCACTTTCATGATTAATATGTTTTTGGAAGATAATATTCTGATACTCTGCTGCTTTGCTGATGGGTGCTAAGCACTGTAGCTGAAGCTGTGTGGTTCTGATTATACATCCAGGATGACTTTTGGATGTCTAGCACTCAAGGAAGTGAAAAACTCTGGAGACCGTCTCACAGGTCTATTGCGAAGTGATTAGTGCTAAGGTGCTACAAATCTGTTGTTATAAATATTTGTTTTTGCAATTCATTTCTAATATTAATGTTTTTAACTATTGGATTTCTTTCTCTATTTAGTTCTGCCTGTACTGATGGGTGCCTTTTATATTTCATACAAATTCTCCTAAGCACTGTGCATCATTCTGCTTCTTTTTAGGGGTATAATGATAATTTTAGACAGTGGCTGCTCAGAAGCCTGTTTAATCTTTATAAAGCATTTCCGTGAAAGTCATGTCAAGGCAAAATTGGATTTATTGGTACGCTAAATCCAACAGAAATTATTTCTCTTGCTTATGATTTTTATACATTGTTTTATCCACAATGTGAGAAACCCTTAGGTTCACGTACGCTTTAATAGTTGTCCTTTGACTTATCTCAAGCTTTAAGAAACATCTTTCATGCCTTTTTTAGTAGGGGGATCAATGCTTTTTTGTGACCTAACCAGTTTTTAAAACAAAATTTTCTATGTAAGGTCCATGCAACAAGCTTCAAAGAGGCCTTAGCTTCAGCTAAGTAGTGTTAACACAAGTAGTGTTAAAACTAAAAGGAAATAAGTGGTATGTTTTCTAGTGTTTTTTATTATGTGAATTATTACTTGAATGTACAACATGGAGCAGGAACTGCAGTGAATAAGGGATGTATTTTGAGCTATTAATATTGTAGCTTCTGTTAAAGTACAAAATGCAGTATCTGTGTCACAATTATGGTTGTGGCTTCAGTAAACAAATAAAGATATTAGTAATATTTTGGTTCCTGTATATTGTTTTCATCCGTGATAATACTCGGAAGCTTTAGAAATGTGTTAGTTTTCTCAACAAGGAGACAGAAAAATGGAAGAACAGGCCATTTCAGTCATGTGATGGATTAGTCGTAGGGTCTGAATGGCCTCCCAGTCCTGTTACCTGTCGCTGGGACTCTTAACAGCTCTCTGTGAATGTTGCTCTGTGGATTTAGGAGGATATTTAAAAAACAAAACAAAACCATTGTGTCCACCAAATATAAATTGTTACGCTACTCTGTAGGTGCAAGTAGAAGGCTTGCAGACAGGTATCTCTGACGGTTTTCTCTGCAATTAGATAAGTGTATTGATAAAGCAAGTACATGAGGATTTCAAAGAACATAATCTTGTTAAAGTAAAGGGCTGGAGTGTGGAAGAACCTGGAGCTTCAGAGAAGAAGTCTGTCTGGGCCAACATAATTATGAATCCAGTGATTTTTTTAGTGTAATATTTGGAGAAGGTTACTGGAGAAATATATGAGAGACAATAAAAGAAAATACCTTGAGAATAACAACTTTCTTTCTTTATATTGTGAATTAATGGCCAGTGCAGAGACAGAATAGCTGTTTCTCAGATATTATCATTATATGTCTATATAAGTATAACACAGGTATCTTACTAGTTCTGTTTTGATTTTATTACATATCTGACGTTTCATCATATACCTGAACAGACTGAAATAGTCACAAGTAGACTTTCTGGGGTCAGTGCCTCACTCCTGCCTTTAAATCAGTGTGTTTTCAAACTGTGCATAATGGCAGGATGTGCCACATGGTAAGAATTATCTTAAGACCTCGTGTAAATCTGTATTTCAAAACCGAGGAATGTTCAGTTGGAAGTACTAGAAACTGAAAGCTTCTGTATTAAAAATGCTCTAAGAGGTGTCCAGACACTGCCACCTTTGTTGAGGTGTTTTGCTGCAACACTTAAGGCTGATCCTCTTTTTGGGAACGAGAGTAGTTGTACCTTCATGGTAGCTTACAGTTTCTGAAGATGTGGCAGACTTGAATGCTGTATGTGGGACTCCTTTGCTGACATATATTGATGTCAGCATTTAAACCATGTTTGCTGATGTGTGGTAATTACTGTTGAGCAGAGTGGCTTCTGAACTCTAGCGAAACATAGTTTGATTTGACGCCTCTTGATGGGGGGAAGGACAGCTTTGCAGAAAAATTCCTTTAGGGAACACATAGGTCAGCCAAACTCACAGAAAAGGTTTTTGTGAAATTGTTTGGAGTAAAGTCTAGCTTCAGGAAAGAAATCTATTGGGATAATGTCCAATGGGTAAATATTCTGTTTAGAATGGGGTTGGGACCAACCCCACCACATCATTTCTCATGTTGCTCTTTAAATGAATAGAAAATGAACTAAAAATATTTTTTGCTGAAGTAGATATTCATTACAAAAAGATTCAGGCTTCTGTTTAATTCTGTATACCTTCCATGTAGCTACCATAAATTATCAAGCAAGTTTTGATATCTGTTTTCTGTCAAGTTGTTTTTCCTTTTTCATGCAAACGTAATACAACTAAGCTAATTTCCAGTTATAGATGTTAGCTTGCACACAGTTAACTAGTGGTGTTTTTCCACTTTTCAGGCATCATTTAATATCAAGCTTTTATCTCTATTTCTAGTGTTAAAACTTTTCAAATCTCCACAGAAAATTCAGTAAGGAGTTTGACTTAATATACTGCACTAAATAATTATTAGTTTTACTTTCTAAGAAGTAAATTTTGAGGTGTTTAGACTATTTTTAACTAGTCATTTGCAAAAATAACTATAAACTCATGAAAAGTGATGAGGCTATTAAATTTCTATTTCTGCAATCTTCTAGTTTAGTAAACATGAACAGGTTTGTCATTTTGAATAAATATGCACCAGTTGTTGAACTGTTAAGGTGTTTAATTTATAATGTAGCTATTTGGTTTTTAACATTTGATTTTGTTGATATCTTTTGTAATCTTGTGTTCATTTTCTATAAGTAGTTTATGTAATTTCAGAGCAAAATATAGAAATCCATGGGAAACAGTGTGAGGACAGTGAAATATTATTCCTTCAAGGAATAATTCAATAAAATGTAAAATGGAAGAGAAAGAGAGCTAGTAGGGTATTAGGTAATGTGTTAATGAACATGAAGTGGAAAAAGGCAGACTAGAAATAAAGAGTGCTTTGCAAAATGCATACCAATTTGTGCCTGTGCTCAAGAAAGATTTACCCAGTACACTGTTTGAGAGCTCAAATGATGTGAAATTCATCTTGCTGTACATAAACTAAGGATTTGGGGAACGTAAAGTACTATTTAAATTTTTTTTTGATGTCAAATCTATATTTTACTCAAAAATTACACAATATGCAATATTGTCAGAGTGGAAAGATAGTGTCCAAGATTACAAACAAGGCTCTATTTTGGTCATGACTTTGCATTGCAAAACAACAACAGCAACAAAAGCAAAAACCAACCAACCAAAAAAACTTCCCAACTTTTCAAACATATATTAAAGTTGTCTGAAGATGCTGATTGTTTCATCTTAGGAATGCTAACATCAATTTTAAAAGTTCCTCTAAAATCCAATTTATTTCAAAATTACTTGTCAGGCTTGTGAATTACAAGACAGAAGAGCAGAACTGGTATGCCTTTCTTCTCTGATAGCCTTCCGTACACACTTGATGCATTGTTCTATTGAGTTTTATTAAAGCAGTTAAAAAACAATCTGTGATAACTAAACTGTCTTGGGCAAGATAATTTTCGGCAGTGTAACAGCTTGTGTGATCCTGATTGATAGGTTGGCAAACCAGCAGTATATGAGGGGTCACAATAAATAGAAACAGAGACTCATGAAAGGTTAGAAGGGGAATCCTTTTCGGATCACAAACAGCATCAGGACCAGGGTCTGTTATACCAGAATAGGTGATGGAAAACAGCTTGTGGGGTAGGTAGTATGCAAGGTTATGGAGAATGGGGAAAATGGGCTTATGAAGAACCCAGTATTTGATGCTGTTAAGTCTAAGGTAGTGTTTTGAAGACAGGAAATGTATTTGTGGAGCTGAGCAGAGCATATGTAACAACATATGCTTACTTTGAAGATAAAAACTCTGTGTTTGGCAGGAGGAAGAGCTAACAAAGTCCCATAATGCGTAAACAGAGGGATTAGGTATAAACCATGAGAGATGATATTACTCTGCTGTAAAGCTCTGGTAAGACTACAAGTGGAATATTCTGTCCCGTGCTGGACTTGAAGACTAAAAAACAACCCAAACAGACTATTTTGATCCCTGGAAGGTGGGAAGAGGCCAAAAAGCTTATTTAAGGATTAGAATGTTTGTCTTGTGAGAGAGGATTTGAACAACTCTGCATGTTTAGCCTCATATCATGTACAAGAGGAGCTGATTACAGTGAGTAAGTGCTTACTGAGAGCTGGGAGGGAGGCGCGTGCAAAACGCAGCAATGCCATAGAGTGAGCAGCTGCGGTGGCCTTGCATCTATCCTAAATGTGTGGTGTGCATTAAAAAGTTTATCTCCAATGCAGCAAAGATGCACCTTATGAATACTAAATGAAGTGGCTGCAGTGGGCAGTGCTGACATTTAAAAGGCCAAAAAAAAAAGAAAAGAAAAAGAAAACACAACAGAACACGTTGTCCATTTCTGTGAGCTTTCAGCCAGGCCTCTAATTGAGAAATTTGGCTGAATAAACACTGATAACTGAACAGTGCTGGACTTCATTCACTGTGAAGGGGTCATATTTTCATCTGAAAGGCAATACAGGATACCACTGCCTTTACAAAGCACATTTTCTTTGTTAAAATTGTGCTGTAGCACATTGGGTCAACATAAAGATGACAACATTGTTCCTTGATTGCTGTGATTCTAGATACTCCTTCCTATGGGTCTGTCCTCAGTGGTGATACCTAATATCAGCAATCCAGAAAGACAAAAGCTGACTATGAAAAATAAAAGCTCCTCTCACAAAGAAGGTAGTTTGGAGTGCCCATATGTTGGAAAGAAAAGCTCACAGAACAGAGGGACACTGCTGTAATCTATGACAGTCCTCCCCGATAATGATAAAATGATTAAAAGACTCAAGTAGGCAGCTGTCTGACTGATTGTCTAGGAAGTGAATAGGTGTATATTTCTGCTAGTGCACAGGGGACGTACAACACAGCTTTTGGCAACTGCTGTTCTTCTAAATAGCCTAAAGCCGTTAGGTGAAGTACGTAGCTGCTATATATGAATATTCATTGGAAGCTTTGTGTTTTGACAGCAAAATAGTATTTTTGCTTGAATACTACCTCTGATATCACACATTCCTGTGACAGTTTACCTTTCAATATCTACTACTTATTGTTTATTTAACCTAAAGCACAAGAAAAGCAGAATTTAGCAGTTTCCTTTTTCATTTCTAAAGTATGGAAATTATTTTAAAAGCTGGCACCTTAAAATAAATGTTAGCCAACTTTCCGAAGTACTTTCAGGGCCCTATCATGTTTTGGGAAAAACACAAAGCTGCTAGCCAAGGTTAAAAAAAAAAAACAAGGCTTCAGTGCTTATCACTTGAGAACAGGTACAGGCCATAAAATGTGCATTTGATTTTTTTTTCTCAACATTTGGATCCTAAAATACATGAGATTGGCTCCAAACTGATTACTTAAAGGAGTATTTTACTTAGTTTCTATTTGTAAAAGGTGATCAATATGGCCTTCATCCTGTGGCTGTGATGAAATTCTTGTATTGGTTTGAAATCAGTTTTCTTGTGGAGTAGAGGGGTGGGAGGAAGGAGCCATACCACTACATTGCGAGAATAGTAAATAGCCACACACTTCATGTTTCAGCTGTCCTGTCTGTAAGGTACCAACTACTGCTTTGTTTCCTGAAGCTCTACTGAAGAAAAATGAAACTACTTCTTCTAGTGAAAAAAGTTAGAGCAATGTAGTGTTATTGATTTCAACAGGACCTCTGAACTATGTATTCTAGTCCTCTAATTCCAGTGTTGTGCAAACTACACTAATTATATTGCTTTAATAACCATCTAAAATGATCCTGTTATTCTTATTTTAGATGAACTTGCAAATTCATCTGAAACCAGATTGTCTTTGGAAGATCTCTTCAGAAAAGATTTCATAGTTCATAATCCAGAAGCCAAATGGATTAATGGTAAGTGTATTCTCTCCCATGTAATTTGAATCTAGGTAGTCATTTTAAGAATTGAATGATGTCAGTACCCTTTGAGAAAGAATCAGTTAAAATCTCAAACTCTCTTGAAATTGGCCGGAGCCCAAGTTTTCCTTGTAATGTCTGTTTCATTAATTTTTGAAATGGTTTTCTAATTTTAAATCTCTGTCTATGCTGAAGTGTTGAATTTGATGATAACCACTTGCTTGGATACAGGTTTCTTTTGTGGCATTCAAAATCCATCTTAAGAAACTCATACAATGGAAAATAATTTTAAAGGTGTCATTCAAAATAACAGAGGATATAAGCAATCTAGTGTAAAAGTGATGAGATTGTACAGTTATAAACTAATATCTAATGAAAACTAATCTAATGAAAACAGTATTAGAAATACTATTTAATAAAGAAAGTCCTTATGTTGCATTAGCAATACAATTGTACTAATACCCAGGCTTTCTGCAGGGATGTTTTCCTCAGCCAATATGAGAATTCGTAAGCTAACACTTAAGTGTTTTCCTGTGTTTGTTTGACAAAGAAGCAACTAAGTCTAGTGATAGGAAAAAAGGGAGAGAATGGACTTTTTATCATTAGAATACATGGGGTGTGTGTGTGTGCGTGTGAAGGGAATAGGGGATAATTCTCCGAGTTTTACTAATTTTTTAGGATTTCTTATGAATGCAGAAAAATTACATATAGATTTTTATTTTATTTTATTTTACTTTATTTGAAATTTCCCAGTGTAGTCGATGCAATCAGTATTTTAGATAAAACAAAAAAATAAAAAAAAGAGGAGTCTTGTAAAGTAACATCTTTACTTCCTCTTTCTTTTTCTTTCTTCCTTTTTCTTTTTTTTTTCTTTCTTTCTTTCTTTCTTTCTTTCGACTTACTATAAGATTGTATTTCATTTTTCTACTACGGTAACATTGCAGTGGTGGCGTTATATATTTCATTCTCCATATACATATCTTAATACTCATCATTCCTTATGGAGCTGGAGGGGAGTATTTGGCACATTGCTTGGATATCGGCAGAATAAGTGCATCTGGACTCTGTACAGGAAAATTTTTGTGGAAAATTAAGTACCTACTTACTTTATGCACCTCTTAGAGTAGAATAATTTGTATCCATCTAAAAATGTTATTATCTTGACCTCCTGGGAAAGGATGGGAATAGAACCTGAAAAAATGATTCCTGCAGCAAGCAGTTTCTTCAGAATGTAGAGAATATTTTGTAGAAAAATTTCCAATCTTAAGGATTGTGAGTTCTAGATAGATTTTAGTTAAGGTCTAATGTTTACCTGTTGCCATTCAGTAAAACTTTCCATACGAAGATATTAATTTCTCTAGCATTATCTTTCTAACACAATATTGTTTCTTCCATGTTTGTAAATTCCTCCACTACAAAGATTATTGCCATGTAGTTACTTCTACTATAACCCAGTCTTAAATAAGAAAAGCTCCTATATATGTTTTTACAGTCCGTTTTCTTTTCTACTTGAAACTGAGTCCACATTTTTATGTGCTTGCCACCAGTTAATAATTCTGCAAATGTTTAAAGCTGATAGGAAGTGCTATTCTTTATCTGAGATAATCAGCTGCTGCCAAAGAAATTTTAAAAAAATAATAATTCTGAACTAGAGTTTAAAAAGTAAGAAAGTATGTTTATATTGGTCATCATTTTAAGATATATCTATGCGGACATCCTTCAGTTTCCTCTCTCACTTCCCTTTTTTTCTTTTTAACTTCAAAGGCAATTTTTAAAGGCTTGAAAATTTGCATCACATATGCGTGCATTGTCTACATACTTTTGTTTCTTTCTTGCTTTATGGATAAGGGCTAGTATTTTTCTTGAAAATAATCACTCAGCAATTTAGTAAGCTTTTTTTTTTCAATTATAAGTTGATCAATTCAACTGTATTTAAAAGGACATTAAGGAGAGCATACATAGCCATCAGTTCAATCAGCGTTATCTGAAAGAGCATTAGATTTCAGAAAGCATTGCAGTTGCTTGGCATAGTTTTGAAGAAGTGAAATGAGAGTGCATCTTTCCTTAGCATTATTGATCTTCAGATTTTCTAATAGAAAGTGAGAATTTAAAATGCTGCCAGTGAATAATAAAAGTAAGTACTTTATTACAGTACTTTTATAAGTACTTTACTACAGCGCATTGCTACTGATAAGGCCTGTTCTGTTCTGCATTAGATGGCAGAACAGCTTGCTTTACTTAGAATCACAGAATATCTTGAGTAGGAAGGGGGCCTACAAGGATCCTCGAGTCCAATTCCTGGCTCCACACAGGACCACCCAAGACCAGACCCCATGTCTGAGAGAGGTGTCCAAATGCTTCTTGAACTCTGGAAGGCTCAGTGCTGTGACCACGGCCCTGGGGAGCCTGTCTCAGTGCCCGACCACCCTCTCGGCGAAGAACTATTTCCTGACACCCAGCCTGACCCTCCCCTGTCCCAGCTCCATGCCGTTCCCTCGGGTCCTGTCGCTGTCCCCACAGAGCAGAGCTCAGCGCCTGCCCCTCCGCTCCCCTCGTGAGGGAGCTGCAGGCCGCCATAAGGCCTCCCCTCGGCCTGCTCTGCTCTGGGCTGAGCAAACCAAGGGACCTCAGCTGCTCCTCATACAGCTTGCCCTCCAGACCCTTCACAATCTTTGCTGCCCTCCTTTGGACATTGTCTAATAGTTTTATGTCCTTCATGTATCGTGGTGCCCAAAACTGTACACATTACTTGAGATGAAACAGTACCACTGTAGAGTAGAGCTGGAAGCGTAGTTTAAAATATGCAGAGTAATTAAATTTAAGAAGGTACTGCAGTTAAACTTTCTCTGGACTTTCTGTTGCCAAAAAAGCTTAAGAGATTTGTGTATCTATCATATTGCTTCTGTCTTGAATTTTAACTGCTTGTAACTGATTTTAACCCTGGCTGTTAATGACAATAAAGTTCTGAATCTTTGCTTTTATTCCTTCTGTTTTTATGGGATTTGATTTCATTTTTGCTATTTAGATAATCTTTGCCAACCTTTGCTATACATAAAAGAGTGTCCTGGATACTTGTTTGTATTCCTTCAGATGGGTATGTAGTCAGCGCAGTCATGATATTTTTCATGTATCTAAACTAAGAGTGTTGGAGAAGAGCCTGAAGTCTGAGTGACAGCCTGCAGCGGGCTGTGCCCTGGGATCCCGTGTTGTACTACTGCTCAGCAAAACACCTGAGATGTAGGTACAGATGCGCTTTCCAGAGCAGGGAGGGATGTGGGCATCTGCTTAAGGTAAAACTTCTGTAAGGTACTTTACTGAAACTGTGAGATGATAAAAGAAATATTTTTCTCCTTCTACCTTGATTGCTGCTGGAGGAGCTGTTTGTTCCCTTACTGAGTAACCCTTGCAGTACTGTGTCACAGGGAAAGCATAGGGGGACTTGGATGGCTGCTCAGCATCACATCTCTGCAGGCAAATACAGTCCTGCTGAATAAGGAGGGTAGGTTTTGGGGAAGTGAGGAAAGGACTGGGGAGGTGGCAGGTGCCAGTGAAGAGGGAATAGCTGGGATGGATTTCAGTGGCGTTTTGGGGAGGGGAGTCATTTTCCTGTTTGGATTTCGTTCCCAAAACAAACCATTTTCCATGCACATATGTCGTAAAGGCAAAGATTCTCCAACACTTTTTTTTTTTTTTTTTTTTCCTTTTACAATTTCAATGTGTTTCTTTGGAGATGATGATAAACTATTTTATCCCAAGTCAGAAGTATTTTCACTCTGCCTTTAGATTCGTATAAAGACAATAGATGAATGTGTTTTTTTTTTTTTTAACTCAAGCTCTTGCGTTTACTCGTTTTATATTTCTTTTTACACTGTTTCAGAATTTCCTGTATTAGCTTCAGTAGAGACATGGCTTTCATTTTCTGAGTAATATTTACTAGCTTTGATGATGGCATTATTTAGTTTCACATACCAATTTTATCAGCATGGAGGAGAAAGGAATGGGTGATGCCTACCCTTGGAATCAGTGGTGAAACCAATGGACTGGTTTCTGGACAAAATCCCTCTCCCCACTTCACATTTTATTTTGCAAACATTTACTATGTTTACCAGTAGAGTCTCTCATTTGTAAATATTATTATTAATATTAATATACTCTTGCTTTACAATTGAATGATCACTTCAATGCAATATTTTTTAGATTGTGTATTAAAGTTAGCACAGAAAGGTGTTACTTGGCTGAAGAAGTATTATTGCTGCTTTATTGCTTTATTCCTTAATGAGTGAATGAGACGGTGACTTCCAATGCGTTTATTTGTGATTGTCCCTAGCACGTTTTTCTAGCTGTGTTCTGCCTTTATCACCTAGGGACTGAAATGTGTACCCTTTGCTGGAGCTGGTGCTTTGCTCAAGTCTCTGTTGGCTTTGTTTTATCCTGAAAAATTAAATAAAAAGTGAATATGGGAAACTTGGCATGAAGATGGTTGAAATTGCTGTAAGAATTGCAGATAATAAAAACAAAAGTGGTTTGGGAAGCAAAGCACACTGAGATTCCATGGTACAACCTGTGCCAGCTTTGTGCAGGAAATTGTGGTTTAAACCATTTGGTGCTTTTTAAAGGAATCTTCTTCCTGTGCACGAGACAAATGTGAACTTTATTTATCAGAGCTGAGCGTGGAGTGTTGTTTGCCAATGGATATGGGTCAAGTGTAAGAAATCAGTCCATCGCTGAGCAACAAAAGAACACAGATTCTACTCCAGAAAGTTGCGGCTGAGTTGGAGCTGAAACAGGCAAATCTTTCTATTACAATTACATAGATACACGTAGCTATCGTGTTGGTGTTACTCTTGTAATTTATAATGGATGTTATTAAGAGTGAAGTCTTATTTTTGATTGTATTTTATTTTCCTCCTAAATGAGAGTCAGAAGCAGCCAGGCTGGAATGCAGCCATTGTGCATTTTCAGTGTAGCAGGATCTGTGCTTGGCATTCAGCTATTTAGGCAGTGATATGATGCATTAATGCTCTGGCAGGGACTTGGGAAGAAGTGAGAGAGGTACGTACAGTGGTACTCTTGCCAATTCTGGATATAGCTTTCATTATTTATCTGAATCTATCTGTACAGAGCCAGGAGTTTGAAGCCAGGCCAGAGAGTTGTTTTGTTGCCTGTGGTTCACTGTGAAGGGTTTATTTCTGTAAGGCAGCGCAGGGTCGGACTTTGATTCCCCATGTGGGGAAAAGCAGCATGTTGAAGAGCAAATAAAAAAATCCCAGACAGAGCTCCAATCTTTGGAAGCTTTTAGCTAAAACTCTTCTTTCATAGAACTGCAGCAGCGGTGAGAATTACACACCCAGTTTTTGCCAAATCTTAAGACCGAGTTTTGAAACAGTGCCAAAAAAATGGGGAAAGATATGTGGACTGTCTCTGGATTGATTAAACTTTCTCTCAGAAACTGCCAAATAGGGGAATAAACGTTTCGATCAGTAGTGTTCCGCTGATTTATTTATTTTTAATAACTTGTTAAATGAAAGAGTTAATGTTGTTGTAAAATTGGTTGAGATAGCAGCATGATTAATTTCTCTCATTAAGGAATTGAATGCAGGGGCTTGGGGCTGTTTTTGCACTCAGGCTGAAAGTTTCTCTTCAGGTCAGTTGTAGGTGGGTAATTGGTCATTCAGGCTAAGGTTGTGGTGGCAACTATCCCTGGTACCAGGCACAACATTTCCCATCGTGTCCCTTGATGCAGGAATTGTGGCTCCGCAAATAATGGCTGATCTTGGTTTAGGAAGAAATTTTATTTATTTATTTATTTTTAATTGAAGTTTTGCTGTAGTAGTTCTTTGGTTTTGTTTTCTCTGCATGTCTCTTGTTACAAAATGAATGTATCTTTAAATTTTATAGGTGAAGAATGCACGAAAGCAGAATATATAGGTGGCATATAAAGCTCCTAAAATGTTAATGTGAACAGGAAATAGAAACAACAAATAGAAATAAATGATTTCATGCGCTATAATAGAAGTGCAAATAAGAAAGCATGAGATAATTTGATTTGCAGGTGTGCATGAATGTAACAAAAACCCTTAAAAATGGATTCTATACATTTTTTCTGCATGGACGTGGAGATTTCATCTTGTATACTAACTTATCAGACAACAGGTGGTGGTCTTCATCAATAGTGGTTGTTATAAAGCAAATACTGATTTTCTTACATGATGCAGAGGTGCTTTTGTGCTTCAGATTCAGAGATTCAACCTTGTGCGTGAATCTGTTTTGATGTGGTTCTGTGGCCAGAAGTTGGCAAAAGAGATCTTCCCTGTGGGGAGGACAGAGAAATGTTCCTTTTATCCACTGATTCTCTGCCCTTCTTTATTGTGTTACAACCTGTGAAGTAGAGTTTTTCCCTCAGTTATTTTTTACTCTAGACTGTATGCAGTCTAACTTTTAAATAGTGATATTTAGTGGCTGTTTTAACTGGACTTTCCTTCACGACCACACTATTAGGATCTGCTGCAAATGCTATGTTTCTTTCTGTTTTTTATCGATATTATTGATGTCTCTAAGGTACCACATGATTTGGTTGCTTAAAAGTGGATCTTGGGTAATTTCTGCTCTGATCAACTGTGTTAAGTCCCACTGCTGCGTCGATACTGGTGTCAGTGTTAATGATCGTTAACAAGCATTAAATAGTGCTATGTATTCAGGGCCATTAACTTGTGTCACCATTGCATTTTGTAAATGACTTCTTAGCACACCTCTTCAGAAATCTCCCTTCCCTCACAGACATTCTTTGTACACTGATACAGCATTGTACTAGATATGACCTCTACACTGTCTTGTACCTCTCTTCACTTGACCATTACCATTATTGACTGCAAAAGTTTTTTTTCTGGGCATTTGTTTTCTGATTCTATTATTATTAATTTATTTATTTTTTCACTAGACATATTTCCTCTGCAGATTACCACAGATTTATTCTCCTGAATAGTCTTTTATTTTTTGTAACGCCTTACTTAGAGTTGTATTAAGAAAGACACGGACAGATTCCATGCTTAATGAAATCTATGGGGATGGGACAAAATCCACAGATTGTGTACATGAGGAAAAATTAAATTAAGTATTCCAGCTGGTGGAACATCAAACTACCTTTTGCCACATTTAGCCAAAAATACTCATTACAATCTTTCTTCAAATTTATGTCCCTATTGATTTTTGCCTTATTCCACAACCCAAAGCATTAAAAATTTAACAAAGAGGTCAATGTACTTACAAAATGTTTACACAGGCAGAGTGTATCTGTCATACACAGCATACTGTATTTCAGAAGATGTTAGCAGAATGGTTTACATTTTCCAAGTAATCTTTATAGATATCAACCTCATGTTCAGGGAGTAAGTACAGTAATTCTGTATGTGAACCCCTAGGAAAGTGGACCAGACGCTTAATAAATCTTAGTTCTCCCTGTTTGTTGAAGGAAAAGTCTCCTGAGTATAGTGCACATATCAAGGTTGCTATTCCAGTTACCATAGCAATGTCCATGAAAGTGGGAGACCTTTTCAAGCTAATACATTTTTGACTAAGAAAGCAGCTCTTAATGTAAAAGAGTAGAAACCTGATGTGTTACACCGTTACTCTTAGGATGCTGACCTCTAGGACAAATATTTTTACTGTACGGGAAAACCTAAATGGTGAATTGCAAGTACTGGAATGAGAACAGATGCTGTACAACAGGTCAGTGAGTTCCCTCCAGCATTCCCTCCCACTTCTTTCTATTATACAGAAGGACTCCAGAGAAGTATGTGCTCATGCATCAGCAGGCTTATATACATATGGAGTGTCTCCTTGTTCTGTTTTCCCCAGTTATCATTACTGTTCCTGAGCAGAAGGGTACCTGTTTGCTTACTGGAGCTGTAGTCATTTCACCTTGGGTTGGGATTGGAGCGAACTGCTAACTTTTCCCTTTGGAAGCTGCTGTTTACATGTGCAGCTGGTTTTATGGTCCTTCTTACAGGCTCACTTAAATCTGCTCTAATCTTTTTATCAGCAATTGGATTCTCTGCAAAGGAGAACTGCACGGGAGGGGGGATATACCTTCAGCCGTAGCTCCACGAGACAGCTCTGTTGGCTGATTCTGCCTTGTTCCCATTTGCCTAAAGCAAATCCTTTTCATTTTCTTCAGTTTTCTTACTTGTCTAAACAGACAGTCCTTTAATGACTACTGCACAGTGTCAGTGTTTTGTGGCAGATTAGTAAGCTTTACAGTGTTTAAAGTAATCTTTAAAGAACAAAACTTTATGTATCTAATCCTTGTTATGTTGTCTGTTCTGTTTTTCTTGGATTGAGGCAGCAACAATAGTGCTGTGTACACCATTCTGTGTTGTTTAAATGCTTATGTAACAGATCCATAAAAATGAATTTCTTAGGCATAGATATATCTACACAGATATATATATATAATCAATTTATTATGCCTTTAGACCTTTTTTCTTGCTATCGTAGATTCATGAATCACAGAATGGTTTGTGTTGGCAGGGGCCCTAAAGTCCATCCAGTTCTATCCCCTTGCCATGGGCAGGGACACCTCCCACCAGCCCAGGTTGCCCAAAGCCCCATCCAGCCTGGCCTTGAGCACCTCCAGGGATGGGGCATCCACAGCTTCTCTGGGCAGCCTTTGCCAGGGCCTCACCACCCTCTGAGTAAAGAACTTCTTCCTAATCTCTAATCTGAATCTGCCCTTTTTTAGTTTAAAGCCATTACTTCTTAACGTGCTTCAGATGCATGGAAATGGGTACCAGGCCAAGGTTATTCTTATGAATATGTGGTTGGTACTTGAATGGTTTTAGCTGATTATCTCTGTTGGTGTGTTGCAAAAGGAAGGACTTTTGGCTTTAGCTTGTTTGGGAAATTTGATATATCCACATAAATTTTGGTTATACATTTAAGATTCTTTCATAAGTCTATTCACTTCTGGTATTGCTTGAGTTCTCCTGGCAAATGTTTGTACTTCAGAGTTGAATAATGAGGGCATGTGTATGGCACAAATGTCAGGAGCAGGAGACAGTGCAAGCATTGCACGGTTTTGAGAAAAATGGGAAAAAACAAGGTATAGTTAAAGTGGAAGCAGGAAAAAGAACAAGAAGGGAGGGGGCAGTCCGACGGAGAGCACAAAGGCCTGTGTTAGCGCTTCACTGGTGCCATAGGGTGCATGTGTTTCCCATTACAGACATATCTCTATTCTGTAACTACAGACAGTTTCTAGGAGGACACATGGACAGTGAGAGTTTCCACCTAATCACGGTGTTCGTGGTTTTTGAGAGGCAAGTGCTGGCCCATGTGACGAGCAGGAGACATGAAGTTGGTGCTAAATGTCACTTGTGGCTCTCCCCAGAGCTGGACTAAAGCTCTACAATTGCTCTCACCCCATTGACACAGTGCCCAAGGAACATCTGGTGAGGTGACCTGCCTGCCATTCTGTCTGGCCAAAAGTTGAACTTTACAATTGCAGCTGTGTATTTATCTGGGGCAGTGAGAAATGCATTGAGAAAGAAAGTGCTATAAACTTTAAATGATTTTATTTTTGATGTTCTGACTTAATTACATTTTTAATTTACTCTTGCAGAAATCGAATGTGGCCAACATACTGTCTGTATGAGACTGATAGTTAAGACAAAACAGAGGCAAATGATATTTGCTCGTCTATCCAGTCTGACAAAGTTTCTAGGCAGTTTGTGTGAGGTATTTGCCAACTAGTAATCAGTGTAGCAACCATGTGTCTCTTTGCCAAATCATTAAATGTAGATTGATTTTGATCCATTAATGGAACTATACAAACCCGTAGCCCTCTTGTGAGATAATTGAATTCTGGGCTCTTTCTTAAAATAAAATTACCAAAACATGGGACTGGGAGATATATTCATGCTTTTGACTGAATTTAAATATTGGCCTCCCATGTTGAAAGTGCTTCAACTTTAATCCAATTTTAGCTGATGTTTTCCACGATATTTTTTCTCATGTAAAACCCTCAGGGAAAAACCCACTCGTGAGTTTTGAGTTTTTTTTTTTTTTTTTTTAATCTGCAGTTGAGAGCTTACTTGATGCATGAAGACCATCTTACATGGCCAGTGCTTCAAACAGAAATGTAGTGTGCTTTCTCTACATACAGCCTACTTAATCATATGGTTAACAAAGTTTCTTCTGCATTTGGAATATTGATTTTTAAGTTCAGCCAAAGCTACAAGTTATCTTCGGATCTGTGAATTACAAATTGAACGTAAAAATTGTAAGCACTTGAAACTTTAAAACTGTGGCCATGAAAACCCAGGAGTTTACTTCACTAATACTTACAACAAGGACTCTAAACATCAAGCTGCTAAGTTAATCTATTTTTCTGCAGGACAGGCACTACATGAGAATTAGTAATAATAGCTTCAAAAGTAATAGTAATTGACCCCATCCTAGAACAGCCATCTCAGGCATAAGAAGGCAGCTGCTTTTCTTTTTCTTCTTAGTCCTGGAGTTGTGTTATGAGTCTTGTCTGCAGAAATGGGTCAGTTTATTCTGTAATGATGATTCAGATATTTCGATGTTTGTTACTGAGAACCCGACTGAGGTGGCTCATCTCTAAAGGTCACTACCTAGCTGTCGGATGATGATAACTTTGCAGATAGTACTGGCATGAGTTAGATTCAGTGACAATTACAGTTGGCTGAAGATATTTTGTCAGAAAACTGAATTTTTCTAAGTCTTCAAGTTTTGTATGAAGGAATATGTCTGTGGAAGCTTTGTGAAAAAAGGTTAAATAGTTCACTTCAGTTTTCTTATATTTTGGATGATGCGATTTTTAAAAAATGTTAAAATCTTTTCTTTTGCGTAATCATTTTGATGTCTCTTATTTTAATGTATTTCATATTACTCGTGCACACTATTTTATTAATGTCAAAATACTTTTGACATGAATTTTGGCATTATCAGAGAGAACAATTCAACATTCTGAAACAAGTATTTCAATATATTCTGTTTGAAATTCTGAGGAATCTTTTCTTAAAATAAGAAATACAAGATTTGTGGCATACTCTAATATGGAATAAAATGCAGGCACTCTCCAATGTTTTGTTTTCTGGTCATCTCCATGGGCAATTTAAAGAAGGAGGCTCTAAGCCATATTGTCAATTATAGCTCTGAACTACATTATAAATTACCCAAACTGATGTTGTATTCTATTCATAGAAATCAATTTCAGAGTTAATATTATAACCTGCAGCATTTCCATTGATTTCTGATGGATTCCAGATGTACAGAGATATGGAAATTGGCTGCTGTTATGAGTTGTTCCAAAGGTGGAAGCTGGTTCTTTGCTTTCCAGGTAACTGCACGTGTAATGAAATTTATCTAAGTTATAAATTTTTATCTTTTTCTATTTTCATACCCAGCATTGTATCTTGTCCTCCTAGAGGCAAGGACTTACTGTTCTAGCCAGTTAGTCCTTTCTTTTTTTAGCCATTTAGAATGATCGTATAAAGTGTTACATAAATGTTCCTCTCTTTTAATACTCTGTCCTCTTTTTCAGCTATTTCTTGTGCTCCTATTAAGGTAAACTGTGTTAGCTGAAGACAATTTGGCCAGAAAACTGTATTTTTGAAGACCTTGATTAGCCTATGCACGTTATTATAATGGAAATAATAACAATAGTTCTACTGTATTATTCTGGTATATATTATAATGTTAAATTATATTTTTTACTGCCTAGCTAAAGTCAGAGGGTCAAGAGTATTGAAAAAGAGATAAAAGTGAAAGCACACTTTTTTTTTTTCTACTATAGGTGATGTTTCCTCTCCCACTCCCTTTCGTACATAGTGTATGGAGGTAGAAGATAGACAATATGCCTTTCAGAATAAATGTTTTGTATCCCATTACCATCTTCAGAGAGACTTTTTTTTAAACTAATTTTAACAAAACGTTTGTTTTTTTTTTGTACAGTATGTGTCTATCTTGAGAGCTGTAACAGATTCAAAAAGACTGTGAATTAACAATATCATTTATTCTGTTTCTCGTTATGAAAATAAACTGTGTGTTAAATAAATTGCATTCCTTTATGTGATTACTTGGAGGTTTTTTTGTTTGTTTGTTTGGTTGTTTTTTTTTTTTTTGATTAAGTAATGCTAAGCTCTGAGGAATTAAAATTACATTTGAAATACAGATTTATCTGGAAGGTAAGACCTTCCAGAAATAATAGCAAGAAAACTGTTTTATGAATAGCCTGACTTCACCTGGCAATTTTGTGGGAGTTTCTGAGCACCATGTTAAAAGCAGATTCTTTGTTGAAAAACATGAAATTTCTCAGTTCCCAGCACTGGTAAAGTGTTTCATGAAAGACATTTTAGTTCTTAGTAAGTGCATTTGTGGACATGAACTTAGTGTTTCTCTTATCCTCTGATTCAGGTTTTTGTTTAATAAAAATAGAAATCTTCAGAACAAAACTTCTCACACAATTTTATTCAATAACTTGAACTGGGTACATTGATATAACAGTAGATACTCAGCAAATACCTGTTCATTCAGTATCTAGTATTGAACTTCAGTATACTATCACAATGGAATATTTATTTATTATGGAGGTTTAAACAAGGATATTTCAATTTCAAGGAAGTCAGGATATATGGATATTCCTTTTGAATTAATTTCAAAAAGGCTTGTGAGTCACGGGTATTTCTAGTGATGTTAGTCCTCTGCTGAATTAACAGTTTGTTTCATTTGTTGAATATAAAAAACAAAGAAGCAAACCAACAAAAAAATACCCAAATATTTGTTATCAAATATTATAATAACATAAAACTTGATTTTTAGGAGTGCTGAACAATTTAAAAATACAACTTTGCAAAGTAGCATATATTCTTTCTTTGTAAAAAGATTTTAGGCAGTTCCTTGTTTGGGAGTTTCCTAACTGTTTCAGTCAATGAGGTTTAGACAAGTGTGAAGAGCTTGGGACTGAGGAAAAGTATTTCGTCTTCTAGAGAATAGGGAAATTGCTGCTGAGAAAACTCCTAATGGCCACTGATTTTGACAGTACTAGCTAGTAGTGAATGGTGCTGAGCATACGGAAACTCTGGTTTGATGTGTCAGGCAAAGATCTGTTGCATGTCTTTTCAGGAAGTTTTTGTTTTGTTGTGTTTTCACAGAACTTGTGCTGCTCCAGGCTCTGGTCTTTTTGGGGGTAGTTAGTCTTAATGAACAAATAGTGTCAGAAAGAAAAGATGGGCATCTGTCAGTCATCTTGTGCTTTCCCTGAGTTGTTCACAGCCTCCCTCTTCCCCACTCCCCAAGAAAGAGTAAAGCTTACTGGTGTATCAAAATATTTACCGAATAATTGAAAAAAAAAGCAAATATGAACATATTTTTCAGTTTATAAATGCCATTAATTCTTAATAAAGACATGACCATCTGTATATTTTATTTAGGTAATTTAGATATAAAAAAGCAGTTTGCTTTTGGACAAAATCTTAATTATTCCTTGAGAGAGTATTAAATAAAGGACCACAGACAAGAATAATCTATTTACATCTTCACCAGAACGGCAATGAAAAGTTCCTTCAATATCTTTTTTAAACCACTTACTGTGACAACCTTTAATTATAAGGGTAATTACTTTTATTACATTTTGCAATGTATGTTTTTAACATAATAGCAAGCTGATTTCCTGCATTCAGTCCTTCCAGTGAAGGAAGAATCTTTTCTAAGTGCATAATCTGAATTTAAATGAATGCAAACCTTTGTACTCAGCTTGCATAGCATGAGAGTGATAACTTAAGAAAAATACAGCTTTGTGACACACTGGTTACTTTCATAAAGATAGAAGTATATTCTCCCTTTGAGTGTGTCTAACTTCCATTAGCGCTAATGGGAGTTATGCATTTACTCTTTGAAGAGTCTACACTCCAATTAATTATAACACTTTAAAGAAAATGTGAGATGTTATTGAAGGTAGAGATTCTTTGCTGTTATTATTATTATTTTTTTTGAATTTCTATTCTGTTCTTTCTCAATCTGTGAATGCTTTGGCATTGACTGACATATTGTCATGAAATCTTGTAAATACTGGTATCTGTTTAATTGAAATTACGTTGTGACATGTCGATAGTTAAGTCATCTCACGTCTAGTTCTTTCTGAGATATCTAGCCTACCACCTGTTGGTTCTTTTTCTTCCTGTTTACCTTGAGCTGACAGCTGAATAACTGTTCCATTCAAGTTACCAATTCCAAGGTTAACCTCAGATCAGGTTTTATCTGACAGAAGTTGAGATAGACGAGTGAGCTCTGTTCCTTGTACCTTTCCTTAATTTTTCTGTTGTGAGCAGAAACCAATGAGCATCAGAAAACAAATTGTTCTCGTATCCTGTGCTACAAATCTGATTGCAAACAGGAAGCCACGCTGGAAAAAAGGCTGAATGGCTCTGCAGAAAACAAGTGTGTGTTGTTGTTGATTGCCACGCATATTGAAGGTGATGCAATAGGTTCATCTGGAAACTAAAAGCAATTAAGCAACTTGCTCTTTAAATAGGTATGTAAATGACAGGAGATCAGCACAAAGTGAAAGAAGAGGAATCAGGTTAACCGAAGAGACCTAATTATTTCTTTTCCCCAGAGCAGCTTATTAATATTGGTCTCTATTTCTTCTCCCTGATGTATGACTTTTAGAGTTGCCTAGGCATCTGACAAATCCAGTGTTAAGAGTGAAATCTCTCTGTGGAGGTTATTTGGAGGTGGAAGAGTAAAAATTGCATTCGAACTCAAGATCATGGATCTCAGATCTGAGCAATATAGATAAGAATGTAACAATTTTTATATTTATTCTTTTTCACTCACAATGTAAAATTTGCCACTCAATTTGTTGCAAGCTCGAGCTGAGCCCTCAGAAGTCTTTTGTGCTCCTGGCCTGAGAGACACTGCTGGTAGCAAATGCATCACCTGGAGTATCTGCCTGAAAGAGGCAGTGTGTTCATGGTATCTGCAAAGCAGAAGAGTAAACGTTGGGTACAGAATATGGAAAGACACAGAGGATGTACAAAGAGATCCAGGCAAAGAGATAGACTTTCTGCTTGTGTGAGGGAAAGGGAGGGAAAAAAAATAGCTTCGCTGGATAAGACATAGCAACTTTAAATCAAACCACACCAAGCCCACAACTCTAAAGTGTCTGAAAGAGTGGAAAAGCAGACGGGGAAAAAAAAGAAAACAAAGGTGCCACATGTTTCTTATCAGGCTTTCCTTTGAGTGGGGAATGCACTTTACCATTTAACTTCCTCTTGCTATAGCTGTTTGGACTCGGTTTCCATTGAATAGAAGATTGAGATTTATGGATCCAGACTACACAGAGGTTGTCAAAATTCAGCTTGTTTGATGACTAGAAAAGAAGACGATGCCTCCACTGATGCGAAAGGTGAAGAAGAAAAGCCTCTAATAGCAGCCTTGTTGAACGTAAGGTTAGATGGGACAGGTATTTCATGCCTTCTTGAAGTAAAGTATGTGGAGCAAGAAAGTTGCCAGTCCCATAGGAGAGGATGACTCCATGTATAGTTTCCTGCCTTCATGACCTTATTGAACCCTGCAGCTGCAGGCAGGTGAATGAGGTCTCCAAAGAAAGACCTGGGAATGAGGATTCCAAAACTGTTAGACTGCAAGGTCAGTTTTTGTTTCAATGACAGAAACTACAGTCTGTTGAAATGGGATTGCAAGGAGTTATCAGACTATTCTGTGTCATGGTTTTTAGGCAGGTTCATGATCTCATCACCTTACCTGCTGGCAACACGCAGAAAAATCATGGTCCTCTTGGATATGAAGAGACAATGAACTACTTGCATGGATCAGCCCCGAAGGGGAACCAGTCTTAAGATGTGTTCTTAGTGTGGAAATATTGGCTCCAAGGCCTTGACTAAGACATACAGTATTCTTTCACAAAATGCCTCACGGTCATGATGACACAAGTAACTTCTTGAGCTATGTGTGCCGAGAAGAGACCGTTGTTCTGGATAGAGCGGAGGCACCTTGTGCACTGTTGGGACAGTGTGGAGCATCAGCTTCTGCTCTGTCAGATTCAATTTTCTGCCCTGGGGGAGAGGTTTGTCCTCTCACTGGCCGCAGCTTGTGTCCTCACCAAATCCCTGGCCAAAACAGTTTTCAGAACTGAGGTGGTTCTTCATTATAGTATATGTCTAGAGCCCCATGTCTTACTGTGGCTGTTATTTATTCTTTATATTTAAAGCTAAATTTTATTATAGTACCAGAGTTTTCTAAATAGAGTTTAGGCTGAAAATATGATGCTTCATAATTTAGTTAATTCCACTTGTTTATTCTATCAATAGATAAGGACTGCATTTTAGTAGTACACGTTTTGTCTTTTCCTGACATGTTGAAGTCCATTATAGATAATGTTTCTTTGTGTCTCTATTTTCTTATTATCCACAATGCAGATTTTGTACTTTTGGAGAGATTTCTTTTATGCTTGTGTACTGAGTTTCACGAAAGAAATGTTTTCTCTTAGTGGCTCAAGTCAGGCTATTGCTTGACTGCAGAATTGATGATGAAAATCCTGACAGATCCTTTACCACAGCAGCGTGAATGTGCTGTTAAGATAGTTTAGTTAGAAAACATGTAATTATGATAATGGCAAAAGAGCAAGTCTCTATGGGGATTTAGATTTCCTCCCATAATGCAAACAAAAGGCACTCTCAAAATGTAAGTTCTGTTGTTTCATCTATTCTAATGAGCAATTAATCAAGACGCAGTTAGAAAACTATGCTGATAAGGGTAAAAGCTGGCACGTATCTTTGTAATTTGTATTGTAACAAATTGAGAGATGTAATCGCAACAGAGGAGAATGTTTAAATAAAATTAAAGCTGTGGTGTGAAATGACAACGGGAAGAAACTGAGAGTTAAGAATGGCATTTTGTCTTATTTTAACACAGCTGTGAAATGGAAAAAGACCATCTCAGTGGCATGAGTTCTGCTGAAATGAATGAGCTGTCAGCCCTAAGTACAAATTTCTGGCTTTGTATTTGGTTATGATATACCAATTGCACTAACAGACTATAGTTTTCTGCAATTTTCCTGCTTTTATTGTGTTTTAACACAACTGGAGAATGGATTAAAAGATGCTTTTATTTAAAATGGGAACAAACTGGCTAAGTTTATGTGTTAACCTGCAATGAGACTGATTTATTAGTAAACATATTATATATATTACTATCAAATGATTTGATTTTGTATCAGAAACCAAGATTGCTTGACAGCTACCGATAGTTATGGGTAGGTTAGAACTGTAACATAAGCAGAAGTCATGTTGTGACTGACTGTCATACCCGAGTTTGGAGATAAGCCAGCCTTTTTCCTGTGTGTGTAAACTAAAACTTTCTCTTAAAAGAAGAAGGGAGCAAGATGTAAATCTCAGTTTGTCGTCATTGTGTACCATAAGCTATTAAAGTCCTTGCTCTTTTAAGAGCACTTGGATACTATAATTCATATTTGTAATTACAAAAAAACAATTTTGTGGAAAAAAGTTTACGTGAACTGCCATTACCTCCTGGTTCCTTCCTTTGCATAAGTGCAAAAAGAGCTGCTTTGTTTGAGCAGGAGTATTTTATTTTTGGAGCCAGAGGACTAATGACCTCAATAAAGATATGCATCATCTAGATAGAACATTTTACTCCATAGATATTTCGGTGTTTTATCAATGAGAAGCAGAATCACTGTTCCTGGTCTATTGTGAGGAAATAAAGGTGCAGCACTGAAGAAGTGAAAACGGTAATTGAAGAGAAGAAAATTATAAACTCTTTATTTCCAGGCTTGGGATGGCAAGAGATTACTAAACAGTCTGTGTCTGGGTTAGCTAGTAGTGTGGGCCTGTAAGGGCAGGTTTTCAGAGTGAATCAGCTGGTGCTACCTGGTTTGCTATCTGGGATGTTTTATTTCAGACCAACCTATAGTCTTATCTCAGAGACAGGGAGAAAACTGCTGCTGAAGTGCATTGGGTGCCCTCTGAGAGAAAATCTTTTAGTTCGGTGTCACTGTTCAGGACTCTATCTTGTGTGCTCTGAGATTGCTCTGTGATGTGAAACAAAGCATGGCTGAAGGAACAGAGGTAAGATGAGACACGTATCTACCAGGAGTAGTTTAGGTGTAGCTGGTTCTAAGCAGGGCAGGAGAAATTGCAGGAGGAAGAGATCATGGGAAGAAAGAATTTGAGGGAGTGGAACAAATGATTTCTTGGTGTCTCTTCTGATCTTTCTTCTCTAGTGTTTTAAGTTCAGAGGCTTTTCCTAGCATCACAGGGGAAAGGAGTATTCCTGGGAAGTAAACTCAGATTTCTTCATTCCTTTTCTTGTATTATAATTATTGTAGGACACTCCTCCCCATCAGGAATATTGATTAGCATGTGAAGCCTGACATGAACCTTGTGATTTGTCTTTATACTTTTTGCATGTTATGTTGATGACTACCTTGTAATGCTAAACCCTAAAAGAAATACATTCCAGGGCTGAAAAACTTTTGGTCAAAGCAGTAGAATGACTTTACCCAAAGCTCTTCGGTAGCTCAAGGATAAAGTTTAATAATAAAAAAATCTGCTGATATAATTTATATAATATGTATATTAAATCCTAAAGGGTATGCCTACACTGTTGGTCTGTTTTAATTGGACTTAATTGATTACCAAGAGTAATCCACAAATGTTTGAGGTATGTCTAGACTGACTTTTATAGTTGTGTGCTTAACTCAGCATAATGGCTAATTAATTTGAATTAAAATAAGAATTTGTGCTGAATGCTCTTTTGCTATTTCATCTCATGATGGCTCAGAGGTGTGCCAAGGTCTTCAATCTGAAGCCATGCAGTTAATCATGCAGATACTCAGGGTGAATATGCTTCAAGAAGTGGGATGAAAAATCTTGGACTTCTTAACCTTCTTTGATAAAGCCCACATATACTGAATTACTGTCAATCCTGCAAAGCATAGTTTGTTCTGTGCTATTTTTTTTTTTTCAGGACTGAATGCAAACAAGACTAATACTCAATTGCAATACTCAAAATGGCAATTGTATGTTGTTATGTTAGCTTTTTTTTGTGTGTGTGAACACTATGTACTTCTTTTATGCATGTGCTCAAAACCTCATGAAAATTATTATTATTATTTTTTTAACAAGGCTCCTTTAAAGCGACATTTAAGTAGAAAGCTGTATTTTAAAGTATACATGGTAATTGACAGACTTTTTTAACTTGAGGTTCTTGGAAAGTGCTGGTTATTATTACAATTTTATAAAGAACATACACACTTGAGTTTCTATTGAACAAAGCTCTATAGAGATTAAATGCGTGTTGCTGGAAGGGAACCACCTCTTAACCTAGCTTCGATACACAGTAATTTCTTTGTTGGGTGGCATAAAATAATAAAGGCAAAAAAGTAATGGCAAAAAGGTTGAAGCCAATATAAGAAAAGGAATCATGGCATATATAAGGAAAGGAATCATGGCATCGTTCAATAATAATTTACAACACCGTCTAGACCTACAATTCCTTTGGTACCAAAATACCTTTAAAATGATCAATGACTGTACTTAACATACACCTAATTTTCAGTGTCTAATGCCAGCATTTAGACCTTAATGCCCCCAAAAATGTGATTGTGCTCTAATGGCAAATATAATCAGGAAACTTGGGTCAAGCTGTTTGATATGAATTGCTGTAACAAACAAATTTCAGTTGCTGTATTGCCACTCCATATTTTTCCCTGCTCCAAAATGCTGTCTGGAGAGTGGGATGGTGTAGTTTAGACCAAACATTAAATAAATAAATAAATAAATAAAAAGCAGTAGAAATCAAAAAAAAGACACAGAATTTTGGTATCCTTATATGTTATTAAAGGAAAGGGCTTTCTTCCTGAAAAGCTAAACCTTTTCACAGACATTACACCCAATGAAGCAGAGCTGCTAAAACAAACCAAAGAGTAAGCAGAATAACATCAAAATGCTCACTGGCTGTGCCCTGCTTCCTGCTGTACCTGCCAAGGTAAGCAGTATTTCCAGGAAAGGTGTTAAAGCTTTAAATGACTGTGAAGTAATTCCAAGTTGCTTTGCATAAAATGTCACTTGCCCACAGGGCGGTAGTATGAAGCCAACCCCTTACTCAGTAGTTGGTGAGGGATGGTGAAATCAGAGCAGTCTGATTCTCATGCAAGTGTATCCACAGAGAAATAAGTGCAAATTACACCCAAAGGATAAAATATTTGAGACTGGGATTTCTTTTATTTTGCAACTCTCTTAATATGTTTGGGGGATAGATATAGCTTCCTTACTTGCATTGATTTCACAGCAGCACACCTCCAGGGATTTTAAGTGTTACTTTGTTTTCTGTAGTAATAAACCTAGACCGAAATATTCATCATCTACAGGCTCACTCTTGCCTGTTGCTGGGATAACATTGAGCTTGACTAAGTCAGACCGGCATTTTTTTAATTACAAAGCTATGTGAAGAAGTGAAAAATTCAAGGAAGAGTCCTGTATATTATCATACACTGAAACAAGAAAGGTCTGCAGGAATTATCTTTTTCCAACAGCTTAAAGGTTAATAATTTAGATTTCTCAATTAAACTGTAGTGTCATCTCATCAAATGGAAATTAAGCACAATGTCATGAATGCTGAAATCTTCAAGCAGTCACTGTTCATGGAAATACCAAGATACTATGTTTCAGCAAACAAATTGAGTCCCACTTCTTTTCTTCCTGGAAGCAAGCGTAACATCTAACTCAAACCTGTGTATAGACTTCCTTCCTTACCTTCAGCTTTTGTTAGGTTTTCTCTTCAGAAAAGCCTGTCTTCCATGTTTTTATTTTCAGGTGCAAGTACCCAAAATGCTACTGGTGGAAATCCTTGTTAGCCGTGTAGAACTGCAGGATAAGCACTGTGTTAGTGCAAATAGGTGAAAGAGTTGAAAGAGGTCAGCCCTTATAGCTCTTATAAGTCATTGTGAGAAGCTTGAATCTGTTCCTTAAAGCATAATAAGACATGCTGTGCACCTGCCTATTGAAAACTACTGCAGTGACAGCCTCACTCCATCATATTTAATGTGGCAGGGATAAGTGCGGAAAACCCTTAGGTGAATATCCTGTTCAGATTCAGGATTAGTGATGTGTTTCATGGTGGGCGATTCTCCCAGAGGTTATTTGTTTTTCAGGCTTACTCTTTATGGTGTGAATCTTTAAGTAGTATTTTGCTGGGGAGATAATAGTCTTTTCTGACAGAATGAAACAAGTTGATTAAATGGCTAAGGTAAAACGGTTAGTGCTGTGGTAAATTCTTAATTCAGAAATTCGTGTGTATTATGTGTGGCCTTGCAGTGTAGAGATTTTGGATTCTGTAGGCTCAGATCAGCCATCTCATTTATGTGTTGATGCAGTAAGATGTTGGTCATAGCATGAGTTCAGACGAAATGACTGTTACTAAAAGTTATTTTTGTTAATTATCTTACTTTTCCCATCACACAAAGCGGTTGGAGGGAGATCTTTGTTTGCTAATGATCTGAGAGCAAAGATGGACGGTCTCCTGGAGAACAGGTGGGCTGACTGCATATGTAGTGCTGTAATGCTGCAACCAGGTAATGGTTGCATCTGAACCAGTAGACACCTGCACAATCTGGGTGTTCCAAAAACAAAAAAGTAGAAGTATGGAGAAACTGCATTTTCTTTCTTTTCTTTTTTTTTTTTTTTTCTTGAAAGATGTTTTTATGGGAAATGTATAACACTAAGGAGCTTGGAGAGCAGAAGAAAATTCAGTTATTAGCTAACACTTTTTATAGCACCTGTAAAGGGCAGCATCTTGTAGAGACACCTGCAAAACCAAACCTCGTCATAAAAGCCTTGCAGCCTAGATTGAGGTAACAGAAGTGACAGATCTGAGGAGCACTAATGAGCAAGATGCACTGCTACTTAGGCAGTTGGGTTTAGGGAGTAGAATAGCAGGCTGTGCAAAGAAGAATACCAGTAAACAATTCAGCATTTATGAATTGCATCAGTCTGTGTATAGCTAGAAATGTGTCGGTCATACAGCTCGGTCTTCTGAATGTACTCCTTGAAGGGTTTTCCGCTAGGTAGTGCAGCTTCTTTTTGAGGTTAGATATTCGGAGAAATCTCTTTACTGAAAGGGTCGGGCAGCGTTGGAATAGGCTGCCCAGGAATTGGTTGAGTCACCATCCCTGGAGGTCTTCAGGAAATGTGTAGATGTAGAATTTAGTAGCATGGTTTAGTGGTGGACTTTAGTACTAGGCTGGACTAGATGATCTGAGAGGTCTTTTCCAACCTGAATGATTCTGTGATTCTGTTCTCTTACTAAGAACAGGTCGTCTGTGACATGAGGTATAACAGGTCTGATAAAGTGTTGCTCTCCATTTTTTTATGAGTATTTCAGCTCTCTGTGAACAGACTACTGAAGGACTACTGGGCAAGCGTTTTCCTATTTCTTCTGAAAGTCTGATGATTACCTAATTAGTCATTTGTTAGAAGCTAATCATGTCGTAAACCTACAGAAGTATTTGTAGCTTTTGTCAGGATACCTCAAACTTAAAAGTTGTTTTTAGTGAAAACCTTTCACCCTTAGTGAAACGTAAACATAGCGTAGTTCTAGATATGTGAAATTTCTTGATTGTCTTGCATGAACAGCTCGTACTATAAAAGCTACCGGTGAACAAATACTTTATTTGATTATTATAGATATATTATAAACATGTAACCTGGTATTATAATATATACATGTGTAATAGGTAATATAAAATATATACATAAAGTATATTATATTGGTGTATATTGGTTTCCTTCAAAATCACATCACCAGTGCTCCAATGCAAGTGAGTGACAGCTGTAAGAAGGGAAAGCAGTAGGTTTGGCCCTATTTCCACTAGGCACAGTCTTGCTGTATTTATTCATGGTCGGGTGGAGGATGGTGACAGCGCTAGTGGGTGTCCTGTATGACCTGCCTCACTTCACAGCACAGTAGTGACAGAAGGATGAGCTGTTCCAGAGATGGATAGTCTTGTCTTTGGAATGATGGCCTTTGCATAAGATAAATATTTAAAAGATATGTGCAGGGTTTTAAAAGGTTTTATTAGGATTGTGAAGGTTAATTTTGTTTTCTCAATTTACAGACAGCATGAAGGTATGTAGGTAGTGGTCTGTTCTACCAGAAATTCACCCCTCCCTTCTTCCCCGCCCCGTTTCTGGGAAATACTGTTTCATTCTGATCCTGAAATTATTATTATTTATACACTAGCCATATTAAAACTGATAGGACTTCTGCCATTTTACTCGAGGTTATGCTTTCACCGTAAATCTAACTTTGCACTGTCAAATCTTTGCTCAGTCTAATTACCACTTGCCTCAAGATTTCCTATGACAGCAAGATCAAAAGGTTCATTATATTTTCTGAGAAAATCTTTATTCTATCCATATTATGTCTCCATTTTAATGTAATAAAGGAAACACTTGTCTTTACAGAGAAGGAAAACAGAGTATGAATGATTTCTTTGTTACAGTAGCTGAGGCATTATTCTATCTTTTTTTTTTTTTTCTCTGAATTGAGTATATTGTCTGTAACTTTTTAATGGAAAGTAGAAATATGTGTTTCTAACTGTGTTCTGTTTTTTTTATTATTTTATTTTTTTTTCCATGGGTCCTTTTGTGTCTTGGGTATAGAAAATAAATTGAAGATGTACCTCTATGAAATGACTGTTTTTAACATCTTTCTCAACACATCCCTTTTCCTTATGTAGTTTGACTGTCACAGTCAGATTCTGTCCTGCATTGAAAACATAATACATATGATTTTCTTCTGCTTTCTTTTCCTGAGAAATTAGAATCAATTCAGAGCTCATTCTTATACACAAATTATTAAAAAAAAAATATTCTCAGTGTGCACTCACTTGTGCTTGCCTGTGCTGATAGCATTTTGTTCCTGCAGAAGCAGACTACTGTGGTTTACTGGAAATTAGAAGGGAGAGTTGAAATGCACTGGTAGTGTTGTAATGTAATCTGTTGTCTGCATGGAAGTGTCAGGGCTGGGTTGGCTACATGGCACCAATGCAAAGCTTTTGGGATGGCCCCTGTTTAAAATAGACAGAGGCTGTGATTTCTCCCCAGCCATGGTGTGAGTTGAGGGCAGTGGCCATCGCAAACTGAAATTCTTTCCTTACTGTCCTGTGCCTACATCTTTTGGCATACGTCCCCTTCAGTGAACAGCTAGTTCTACAAGTCTTTCAGAGTCTCCAATACCTCTTCATTTCTCTCTACAATTTTTTTTTTTTTTTTTTTTTGCCTCCTGAGCTGTGAACTGTAACTCTGATCATATTGGGGGAGAAGGCTTATTCTGCTGTAGTCAATGAAATGGTGAACTGTTTTCATGCCCTTCTCGTTTTCATGATGTTTCCCTCCTAGGCCCCTTCCTGTCCTTGTGGGGATAAGCCAGCTAACACTGCCTCTTTGACTCCTGTCACTGATGTGTGTCTGCAAAGGCACATTTCTTATTGAGACACACACACTTCAGTGGGAGCGTCGCAGAGGTTCACCATCACCAAAGCTTGTGCTTTGGATTGTGTGAAAGGGTATCACACTTAAGGTGGATTTCTGAGAGGGGATGCAGACAACGTACTCTCTGTGTACAGAATAAAGAAGAAAAAATGGTTGAGAAATGGGGGGTTGAGATAAGGATAGCAAACAGAAGAAAGGGAGGAAAGCTTTGACATGATCATCTGTAGGCAGCCTCCCCTGTGCACTTATATGTGATCCGCACTGAGGGGGAAAACCTTTTGCAGCATAGGTCTTTCCCTTTATTCTTCTCAAAAATCCAAACTAAATCCAATCTGCCCTGTAGGAACTGCTGAAAGTCTAACTCCTAGTTGAACCAAGACAGGGGAATTCTGAAAGCCAACCAGGGCTTTCTGTACGTCAAACTAATTCAGATTGATATTGAAGATTGCAGTGACACAAAACACAGGAACAGCTGAGTTAAATATTTAGAAGAATTTTCACAAATTGTATCTCTGGGGTAAAAAATGAGAATCAGGAAATCTAGGATCTGTTTTTGAGCTTAATATTGATTTTTATTTAATTACTAAAATAATCAATTTATTGCAAAAGGTCGAGTGTCGTAA
Organism: Cygnus olor; assembly: GCF_009769625.2. Lineage (NCBI taxonomy): Eukaryota > Metazoa > Chordata > Aves > Anseriformes > Anatidae > Cygnus > Cygnus olor. The sequence continues at coordinate 32,005,783 of NC_049174.1, read as the reverse complement.
TAATGGTGATCACCTTGGTTTCTCCATTGTTAGTCCTTGGATTTTCACTTTTAAAAATGAAATGTTTTCAGTGGTTAAGATTACATATATATGGTTTACTAAAGGTTGTAGTCCTAAAAGGACTGAATTAACAAATATGGGGAGTCACTCAGTCGAGTTGTGAAGGTCGGTCTAATCTTTTTAATTGCATTAACTTTTATGTCTTGCTGTCTGCTACTGCATCTGCTTTGTTATTTTATTTTGGCAATGTCAGACCTATAACTCATCATGTACTTTGGGTAGTAGTAATAATAGTAATAATAATAATAACAATGATAACAGTTATGTTGAAGAATTCAAGAAAAGATCAGACAGTTCTGAATCTTTGAACATCCTCTGTCCCAGAAGATGCAAATAACTTCCATAATTAATTTTAATGAATTTCTTCCAAGGTTTCTCAGTCCTTACTCCACCCATTTGTCAGAAGGAAATAGCAGGAGCTTTTGATTAACATTCCGATGACTCCTCTTTTCTTCTATTGATAGTTTCTATGATCATTCACCCTCATCACCTTTTCATAGGCCAAGTATCTTGCCCTTCCCTGGAAACTGCAAGATCAATTTGGTTCAAAGTTACTTTGAGTGCTGTTCTGTCCATAGGTGGAATGCTAGGTGTGTAAGATGCAATTAACATTTAATTTGAATATTAAGTTTCATACTCTACAATTTTATGAAGAGTTTATTTATTTATTTATTTTCTTCATGCTCTGTTGTGGTAAGCTTCAATTGTGGTAGCACAAAGATTGTAGGACATGTACGTGAAATGTCAGTTTGCCAAGGATGCTCTTCTGCTGTTGGGATTTGAACCTGACTCTCATTTCCCAGATAATTACCACCCTCTAGTATGTTCTGGAGCAGGGTTTTTTCAGTGGTTCATGCTGAAGTGGTTTCATTTTGCATATAATGATTAAGTATTCATTGATCCTGAGCGCTGCACAGATTATGTTAGGCATAGTACTTCACTATAAATTGGGTATTTGACTCCCAGACTGGATGTCAAAAGTCCACTGTATGTTTTATGTAACCTATGCATAAAATTTTAGGCTTCATAGCTCAAAATTATATAATTATACAATTTCGGCAGGGTTCCTAATACCATCTAAAATAAAAATTCAGTAAACATGGATAAGAGGTTGGTTTTTTTTTTGAGAGTTTCTAAATAGATTGAGAGTGATATTGGTGATCTTGAGAACCTATTTGTTTCTACATTGCAGACAATTGACATCTCTAAATGCTGTTGAGAAGAAAGAGGAACAAGAGGGGAAACAATTTTTTATTTTTTTTTAAAAAAAAAAAAGGAAGGAAAAAATTCTCCATAAGTGAGGTTTTGAGAAATGTTCTCTTTTCTAGTTCTCTTAAATTCTAGTTAGCTAAGTGCTTCCATGGTGGAAAAGAAAGTGGTCAGTAAGAAGCTTTTATGTAATTTAATAAAAAAGACAGCAATGCAGTGCTACAGTAGAAAAAGCTCCTGAGGTTTCTGTTTGCTGGAATGTTTGATTACGGAACTATTGTACAGTATTTTTGTACTGTAATTACATATATGTGAAATACAGCGTATACGATAACACAGTCCTTTCATACAATTTAATTTGTTCTAAAATGGCTGCTTCTTTATAAAGCTCTTAAATACCTGTTCTGATTTCAGACTGAAAGTTTCAGAGGTAGGCTGTTTAATTTATGGCCTAGCTCCCACTGAACTGAGTTGTTTGCAAGAAAAATCATCGCATTTCATCATAAGGAGGTCAAATTTATTTTTAATGTTGCTGATAGATGAATGCTGAGTAGCTATGGTTGCTAGTTCCTTTCAGTAAGTTATTTCAATTAATTTGTGGGATGTGCTCTGTAAATCTGTGATAAATGTGTTGTCACAAGCTTACTTTACCTAGACAAGGTTGTGCCAGAAGCCTACAAAATTGTCTTGAGGTTTTTATTTGCTTTCGGTGTTAAGGTATGAGATGTCAGGGAGTTGTAAAAGGGAGAAGAAAGGGACCGTCTTAGAGGTTAATATTAAAAACGTTGAGATTAATTGCTTTAGTTTTGAAAGAAAGGCTCTTCCAAAGAGAGGTCTTGTGTGCTCTGAGCTGGCTGCTGAAGGGACTTGTTTACCTGCGTTTTACTTCAGGCAGTGTCTTGGGTATAAACCCTTATATACTAAAAATCTGGTTTTAGATACCTTCCTAAATCCTCTGGTATGCCTGTGGTTTGTAATCACTGTTTTTAAGCTTTTGACTTTTCTGATTTGATGCTAGGAAACAAAGATGTCACAAATCTGAGTGGGTCAGTTTGTGTGCTCTGGAGAGAGGCTTTGTGCCTGATTTGTATGGCACAGGCACTGGCAGGTCCAGAGCTGAGAAAACCTGTGACAGTTAAAGTAAAGACAAAAATCTGCTTTCTGCTTGTCAACAGACCACTTACAACAACATTAATGTGCCAGAGTCTCAGGACTGAACTGTGAGAGGAAGTCACAACACCTGAGAATGATGTCTTATAGCCTTTGGCAGATCTCCACAGCTGCAGGATTTCTAATGGCAGAAAAAGCTCTGCATCCCAATCATCCCAGTCCCAGGCTATTTTCCCCCTATTTTTTAGGGGAATCTGCTTATTTGCAAGAGCTGAGTCTGTACACTTTTTCTAAAAATAGAAATTTATATTCTTATTTAATCCTTTATCTGCAAGATTCACTTGATGGGTGTGTATAAGAACATATAAGCACCATTAAAATCCATAAAAATATTTTTGGGAGAAATTCTTCAGGTTGAAACACCTCTAAAACATAGTTTAGGGAGTATGTTCCTGAGTATGTGCTGAACTATTTATGTTTGACTACTTTCAGTAGTCAAAAAAATCAAACATAGTCAAATGTTAACTATCATTTGTACATTTTGGCATAAAGAAGCATTATGGCTTTAAATCATTTAGATTTTTGCTTAAGACTGCACTAAAATTTCTTAACATCTGGAGGAAGAAATAACTATAACTTAGGAGACGTGATGGAAAAAAAAAAAGTGATGGTCCCAAGGCATCTGTTCAGACTTTACATAAGAGTTTTGGTATTAAAATATTTATTTGGCTGTAAATTAAAGACTTGATTACGTTGAGTTGTAAGCCTTTAGTTGTGGCTTATAATTAAACTGACAAAAGCCTCCTTAGATCTTTCATAGGATTAAGAGGGATTGATTATCTTTGTATTAATCTAACAATTTAACTAATTTGATTACAATATTGAAGTTAGCTTGCTGATTTGACCTTGATTTGATTGCAATATTGCTATATTGCTTTATTCCTGATTTAGTTTGCAGTTATTGATAGTAGTGGTTTTTTTTTCTTTTTTTCCACTTCCCCTACTGATTTTTTTTTAGAAATTATACTGTAGGGTTATATTTCTTTCCAGAAAAGTGGAACTTTGGATGACTTGATTAAAACTCAGTTTTATTTTATCAGTCATATGCTTTCTTATACTAAATAACAAAACCCTGGGACAAATTCAACAGCAGTTTTGTTTGCAGTTTGACTGTGTGGAAGGCATGTTACAGTATTATTCATACCACCTATGGTTCACTGAGCTTGCAGAAATTTCAGAAATTTTGCCATTGATTTAACCAGAATCAAAACTTCATGCACTCATAAGGCAAGAAATTTCTATGTAGTTGTTTATTTGCTCTTATCTTTTTGCTATTTTTAATTTTCTTTCTTCTACAGAAAATTAATTACAGGGAGAAAATGGATAGTATTAGTATATAATAATATTTATCTACAACATAGAATTATACAGAAATTAAATGTCAAAGGTGAAGAAAGACTTAACCATAGCAAAGAATTTGTTACAAATATAAATTCATTTTTTTACTGTTAAAATAACATTCCATTTGACCTTATGAAAAATTTTTTGTTGAGTACTTTTGTGTGTTTTTTTCCTTTTAGGTGTTTTATATTTTTCCTATTTTCCATTTAGAGTAATTATACTTCATGAGCATCCTTTCCTTCTGACTTCTTTTTTTAGTCTATTTCGTTTAATTTATTCTTATTGCAGAAAGTGGAAGTGTCTGAGATAACCCAGGATTTTCAATTTTCAGCATATTTTGTGCATTTTATTAACAATATTTTGTTTACCTTGAATAAAAATAATACATTTGCACATGGTTACAACAGTGGAAATAGTGCTTATTTTATTATTATTATTTTAAACTTTAATATTTGTTGTTGTTTTCAGAGCAAAGATACAAGGATAAATCTTTCCTGTCAGGTGACATTTTAAATTCTATTAATTGTAATGTTTTCGTTTTTAGCTTAAAAAAACCATTAAAGTTCTTTTTTTTTTTTTTTTTCCCCAACTATCCTTCTAGCCTGTATTTGGCTTCAATATACATGATTTTGGCTGAAATAAAAGCAATTTTTTTTCCTAATTCTTGCATCAATCACTAGAAAAAAATGTTTATTTTACAAATAATACCTATAAGATATCAATATTGGGATGTCTTAGTATATATCTAATGGGGTCCAAGTAAGTTTCTTATGCAAAGCATAGCTTTGCATTGGTGGCATTTTGACCAAGAGTCAATGACTGGGAAGGAATTTACCTGTGTCTGAGGTATCTGAGTCATAGAATGGCCACAGGTACTCAAGAATTGCTGCACAAATTAGGGTAATGCTTGTTTTTACGCCGTCCTTGCTAATAATCTAACAGCTTGTTTATTTGGACTGGGAATTAAAAGTAGCTCTTCATTGATAAATGTAACTTCTGCTTTTTCTAGTGGTTTACTCAGTTACTAAAAGGAGTTGGATAAAACAAGATAAAACTGTCAGAAAAACATGCATATACACTAGTGTCAAAATAATAACTCCTAGATGGCCTTGTTTTTCCCAAGACTAACCCTAGGATATTGAGGAAGATACTAAGCAGAAAGATTACATCAACCTCAGAGAGGATGGAACTGTAAAAGTGGACAAGGGATTTAGATTAGTGGTGATGGTGAAATTTCTAAAAATTGAGCACTGCTACAATCAATGGCATTTTTGTGGACTTCCGTTTGGTAACCAGGTAGCTAAGAACTATCAGGAAATGGAGAAAAAGAATTTTTTTAAAAAGAATTTTAAAAAATGAAGAAAAAAATTACAGTAGAAATGTTCAAGTTCGCAAAACCTGCAGATGGAAGTAGCTGGCATGGCTGAAATGTTTTTGGTAATGCTCGAGGGAAACTGGGATGGAAACTGGATTTGAGGGAGAGGGAGAACTACCCAGCTATTTATCACCAGTGATCTTTTGTGTATCTGTATCTCTGCTTTAGGTGATGTATTCCACCTAAGAAGAAAATTTATATTTATTGTTCTTCCTCTTCCTATTGTCCATAGCTTATGTTTATATGTGAGTCAATATATAGGAATTTCCAAGTTGTGATTTACCTATCCTTTGACTCATGGGTTTACATGGAAATTTCTCCATTTCAGTTTGTGTCCTTTGCCTCTTGTCCTGGCACTGGGCACCACTGAGAAGAGTCGGACTGTCTTCTTTACTCCCCCCATCAGTTGTTCAGAGACATTGGTAAGATCCCTCTGAGCCTTCTCTCCTCCAGGCTGTGTAACAGTCCCAGTCTCTGTCAGATGCTCCAAGCCCGCTGTCATCTTTGCAGCCCTTCACTGGACTTGCTCCAGTATATCCATGTCAGTCTTGTACTGGGGAGCTCAAAAGTGTACACAGCACTTCAGAGTTGTCTTACCAATGCTATGCAGAGATGAAGTATCACCTTCCTCAGCATGCTGGCAGTGTTCTTTTTCTCAATGTAGCAGAGGATGCCATTGACCTTCTTTACCGTGAGGGCACTCTGCTGGCTGAAGTCCTTCATGACCTTTTCTACAAAACGGATTTCCAGTCAGTTGGTGTCAGCCTGCAATGGTACCTGGGGTTATTTCTCCCCAGGGACAGGACTTGGCATTTCTCTTAGTGCTGAACTTCACAAAGTTCAACATCAACCTGCTCATTTCTCCACTCTGTTGAGGTCCATCTGAATGGCAGTGGAACCATCTGGTGTATCAACCACTCCTCCCAGTTTTGTGTCATCTGCAAACTTGATGAGGATGCAGTCTGGTACATTGCAGGTCATTAAGGAAGCTGTTAAACACTACTATTGACCCTTGGGCTATACCACTAGTGACTGGTGACCAGCTGATTTTCTGTTTCTGATCACAGCACTCTGAGCCTGGCATTTTAGCCTGTTTTTAATAGACTTCATTGTCCATGTATTTAACCTGTACTTCATCAATTTGTCAATGAGAAATTGATGGAGCACAGTGTCAAAAGCCTAACTCAAGTCAAGATAAACAACATTCACTGCTCTCCCCTCATCGGCTGAGCTGGTCATTTCACTGTAGAAGGCTGTTGGGTTGGCTAAGTACAATTATCCCTTCATAAATCTAAGTCAGCTGCTCCGAATCACCATCTTGTCCTTAATATGTTTGGAAGTAGTTTCTAGGATTAATTGCTCCATCACCTTCTCAGGGATCAAGGTGAGTCTGACCTTTCTGTGTTGCCCTGTGTCTTCCTTCTTAAAGGTGGGAGCGATATTTCCTGTTTACAGAAATGTTCCCCAGTTGCCAATACCTAACACAAGAATGTGATTTTAAAAAATATGTATTTAAAAAACAAAACAGAAGTGAAAAATGGACATTGACTTTCTACATTCTAAAACATTTCCTCAAACCAGTTGTGTCTCTTCAAGGTATAGTAGCACATGCATTATGTATCTATGAGGTATCTATAGTAAGGACTTTTCAAAAACTGAATAATATTTTTTAGAATATATACTTTAAAATGGGTAGGGCTGCAGAAGATGTCAGTGGTGGCTGACAGAGAGGTTAGAAAAAAACGGTGGAAAGGAAAATAATTCTGTTTACCTATTGTAAAATGGTATTTCTATGACTGATTGAGTTTTATAATTGGTTTTATTATCTTTTTTAGCAGGAATAGTGTATTCTTTGCAAATGCTAACCAGTAGCTAAGTAAAATAATTGATTCAAATTTATTTTCTAATTAAAGATGATAATCTTGTCTTACCTTTTTACTTACTAAGTTATATAATATACTGCCTTCATAATTTGCTACTTTAAGCAATTGGGAATATATTTTTCTTTCAGTAGTTTTTTTCATATCCTTTCAAGGAAGAAATGAAAAAAGTAGGACCGGATGTCTGTGAATTCCCTTGACAGAGTTACTTTAGGCAGAACAAAACTTGTCCTTTGTTAGTGGACACTATGGTTTTCTTCAGCATTAGAGTCAGTTGAAGGTGAAATTCACCTGCATGTTTACTACCAAAACCTCCTTGCTTGCGCACCTGGTCAGTTTTGCAGATGGAATTTACTGTGATTGAGTTTATTTAGCACTTTTAGATGTGCAGGCAACCTAGACAGATGGTGGGGACTAAAAAGTTTGGAAAAGCTATCTCTGGGCAGGAATTGTGTTGGATACCATGGATATAGCATGTGTTTTCCACCTAGGGCTGAAGGACCATACTTTGCCATTCTGTTTTCTGTGCTCAGAGCTTGGCTTGCATAGGTAGAATTGTAGTAAATGTTTTGTTGGGTGTCACTTATGTTTACCCTGCCTGGAAATTAAATAGCTCCTCTCTGCTGTTCTGCCAGATTGTGTCTATTTGGAGTAGCAGTTCAGAGGCTGGAAGGGTCAACTTGAATGGTGTCACTCTTGGTTTCTTTTCTGTGAGAGGATGTGAGTTGTCTTCATTTCTTGAATTGTCTTCAAAAGGATGTGAGTTGTCTTCGTTTCAGACTTGTCTTCATTTCTGTTTGTTGACTCTGTGAAGTACAGGACCACAATGGATTTTATTTTTATTTTTAATTTCCCACTCCTCCTTCAGAGTACAGGAGATTTAAACTAATTAAGGAAACCCTCAAAACCAACTTCAAGATAAATAAGGAGAAAAAAAAAAGAGAAGATATGCTTGGAGCCCATCACTGACAATGAGAAATACAAAATCTGTAAAAAATAGCCCTTCAGTTTATATTTCAGAGCATTTTTCTCTTTCCATAGTTTAAATAGATGCAATACTGAAGTGGAGAGAGAATAACTTTGAAAAACTGGATGAGTGAGTTCTATGTTACATTAGTGAATTTTACATCATTTAGTGAATGCTGTGATAAACCTACATTGTTAATTATTATACTACATAAGTGCAATGAAAATCTGTTAATGTAATTAGCATTTTTGTGTTCCATGTCGAGTGCTACTTTATTGAAAAATATGTACTATTACAGAAGTCTTCATTTTTTAGGAATACATCGAAAATGCTGTAAAGATTAGATATGGCTAAATGGCTTTAGATTCAGGTCATTTTATACAGCAGAAAGGACAGTGGGAGATAAAAGACAGGAAAGGGTAAAAGGATTTGTATCTACAAAGGTCTAAATAAAGTGCTTCTAGAATACAGGTCAGAATGTGAAATACTTAGAAGTCAGCACACTTGCATTTCTCCCACTAGCCACTGCAAATTTATAAATTAAGTAGATTTATTGAAATGATTCCACAAATAAAATGCTTCCTTTATTTTTTATCAGTTAATTCTGTGGAACTGTGGTTGTTAAAATACTCTATATGAGATTGTTTTAATGCTTTTAGTTGCCTCATCAGACTGTTAATGCTGTGTTACATCAGCAGTTAATGCCATATTGAAAGAACAAACATTAAGGTTTTTTTGATGTGTGTGTGAGAATAAAAACTGTAACCAAGTGCCATTTTTGAAATTGATAAATGGAAGTGCCAGTCAGCCTCTGACGATTTCGTATCTGGGGAGCTCTTCCTGGCTCAGACAAAATATATATATCAGCTTCTTGAGATGTGCTTAGAGAACTAACACACTGGGTCCTCTAGAAAGACTCAAACAGAAGGTAGGGAAAATACTGTAATCAAAGGAAAAAATGTAATTAGATTTTTTTTTTCTTTTTCCTGAGTAGATGAAGAGTGAGGATGGATTTTCCTATAGCACAAGTCTGTATGTGCTAAGACACTGTAGAAAATAGAGTAGGAAATTCTGATACTTGCACACAGAAATTATGCTTTGGGACATTGGAGCTAGAGGCAGAAAGAACATTTGTCTTCAGACATATCTGAGTGGTTAGGTATCACCAGAGGCTAAGCACAGTTCTTCTCCTACCACCCATACTACCAGGGCTTGGAAAATATCACAGTTTTTGGGGGATGGATATGTGCTTCGCAAAAGTTGCTCTTCTCGCAATTGCTCACAGTGGCACCAGTATCATCTTTGGGCTGCCTCTGCTTTGTTTCATGCTTCTCACTTGCCCTGTGCTCCTGTTCAGCCAAGGTACATCAGAGGTAGACTGTGTGCCTTTTGTGACTGGAGCCAGTGGCATAAGCAGCTCTGGAAAAATTCACTAGCTCAAACAATATCCTGTGTTTATAGGTTTATATATTTGTCTTTTTTTTTTTTTTTTCTCCTGTCAGTTTAAATAGACTGGGATAGAGAATCCATAACTATGCAAAACCAAATCAAAGTAAATTAAGCGGAATCATAAAATGAGGATATTGCTTTTTATTTTTAATGGGAATTACTCTCCTTCCTAATTCAGTTTTCTGAAGGCAGTGTTGGAACAGCTACAGGCTGAGTGGTGTTCAGGCCATGGAAAATGACAGCTCCGGAGCAGTGGTCCTAGCTGTACACTGGGAAGGCCATTCGTTATTAGGTTATTGGAGTAATCTCCTGTAGGAAGCAATTTGGAATGACTGCAATCTGTCTGCCTGTTTTCATTTTTAAATAACATTATTTTGTACAAGCTGCATGAAATGATTGCGTGCATGGTAAGCTGCTTACTAAAAAATCCTTATGAAAAAAGAGGTGCTGTGAGTTTGCATTAGGCATGCAAAAAAATTTCACTCCTTTAAACTCATTTGATAAAAATAATTTGCTTACCAGCTGAGAGACTATAGAGGGCAAGTTTCAGTGACACCAATGACATCAGTGAATATTATTATACAGATGCCTTTTAAACCCTTAAAGAAGAGGTTAAATTTTAGAAATGTTGCTTCTTGCTCTTTGGGGTCCTTGTGTCCATTCTGGCCCTGTCTCATCATCCAGCAGTTCCTTTGCCATCTCAGTGCAATCAAGAGACAGGCTGGAGACCAGCTTTACAATGTAATTAGCTTTGTGTTTTGGTGTAAACGCCATTGCCATATTACTGGAGTGCCTTACAACTGCGGAGGGAGGAGGGATGAAAATGTTTTTTTTCCCTTTTGATAACAGAGTAGATGAGTCAGAATATGAGTGATACATCTGCAACCAAGCAGGACAGTAGTGTAAGAAATTGAACTGTATTTTTTCACATTCCAGACTTGGGCCTTTAATGGGAGGTAATGCTCCTGCTGAATTGACTCTTTCCTAAACCAGGAACAACAAAAATGTGATCCATGACACACACACACACACACACCAGTCTTGTCCTACCCTCCCACCCCTCCCCCAGGGAGCAAACATATAATAAATGCCAGATAAATGCTGTTACCTTCCTGTTGCATGTCCATACAGGAAAAAAAAAAAAAATCCAACCACGATAGCATTGTTGGTTTGCATGCATATCTACATGGCTTTACTATTTTTTCTTTCAGATCTTGTCTCAGTGAAACACTGCAGCAATGATAAGGCTGTGCAGAACTGAGACTGGAGAGATATTGCTTCCCTGTTTATGAGGACTGCATTTATTGCAAAGCTGTTTCTGAAAAAGTGTTACGTATATATAGCGCTATTGGTACAAAAATTAATACAGAGAACTGTTTGTCATAGATTTCAAAGTGCTAAAGAAAGAAGAAAAAAATAAAAAAAGATATTAAAAGACCAGTTCTCGTAACTATTAGTGTTGTTTCTGACCACAGAGGTTACTGAAAACATCAGGCTTCTTTCATCATCATTTCAGTCAGGTCTCCATTCACCTTTACAAGAAGAGTGAGTTGTGTAAACCACATTAAAAGATGACTCTTTAATCTATAAGCTCTTTAATTTAACGATCGTCTTTTTTCACTTTAGGTGGTAGGTTAAAGGGCAGTCTCAAAGCTCTGATAATTTAGTTCCCTTTACTTTCCTTCCTGTTAACTGAAAGGTCATTCTTTAGGAGTTAAGTGGTTGATCCACATAACAAAGCTTATTAATAGCCTCTTTTTGAACAGGACTGTATAATATGCTTTTTGCTAGATGTCAAAAATTCCTTTGATATTAATTATGTAATTCCAAAGTCATAGTAAACTCTTTTGCTTGTGTATAATTATTATTTCAGCCTACGCTAGGGACAAGAAAAAAGAGACAGGAAAACAAGATGTCTACAGCTTACTTCTACCAGTTCTAGCCCCGCCTGTCTTTGATTTCAGTGGAGGTACTCTTGATGCATAATGGTGTGTATTATCACAAAGCAGCTGTGAATAAATTTGTGGCTATTTTCTAATCCAGCAATTTGCAAACATCTGGACCAAAGGTTCAAGCTTTCAAACTCTTAATCAGAACATAATATATCGTATGAATCATCATACATCATCATTGTGAGCCAGTTGAAGTGAAATGTTACAGCCCTTTCACAACACTCTAGATCATAATACAAATGCTGTTGGGAAGGACCTTTCTGTTGTGCCAGAAGTCTCCAGATGTTTCCCCAGGGAGGATCAGTTGTTGAATATTCTTGCGGGATGTGGGGCACTATGTTATAAGTTAGCCTTGTGAAAGTACAGAGGTAGTCTTGAGCTTCCAAGTTATGTGCGTATGTGGAAGTTTTTCAGGATGGTGGTATCTTTTGGGCATATCTACACCAAAAAAAAATAAATGGCTTTTTGCTTGGGTCAGATTTGCACTTTCAAAGTGAGTTACCCCATTACTTCCCACTTACTTTACTGAGGTTTGCATTGTGCATTGGTTCCAAAGCCTGTGAAATGGATTCTTTCAGATGAAGCTTGCTTGGTCTGTGTGATCCCAGAAGACCACACGTGTACTTCAGTCACTAATGGAAGCTCAGCCCTTCCTTTTAAATATACATGTGTGTGTGTGTGTATATATATATATATATATATATAGTTTTTGTTTGCTTTCTACTCTCTAGAAAAGTAATAAATTAGTAAGAGAGATTTGCTTTATTTATTTATTTTTTGTCTTCCCCTTCATGGCAAGTTCAGGTTTACTTTGAAAGCTTTTACATCAATGAAATTATAATCTTTGACACTGAATGTCACAAAGTGATTTTGTGTTATAACTCAGGACCTTAGCAACGTCCTAAAAGCATCGTAATTTCAAGTAACCATTACATAAATAGTCCTTATAAAGAAACATTTAATTCAGTAGCATTACTTGCATAAGAAGAAATTTGTACAATCAAAATGTTATTTGTTGATAACTTTTGTCCTTATTTTGAGATTCTGAGGACACTATAGATTGGCCAGATACAAACTCCTCAAGGTGTTACCTTGAATTGCTTTGACAAGAGTACCATTGACTTCAGTTGGCTTTGGATCAGGTGTGTCAGATTTCTAGAAATATTAGATTTTTAGATATGTTTTTGGTATTCCCTAGATTCTATGGATTTAACTGAAAGACCTCCCTTACTTTTCTTTCCTTACTCTCTTTTCTGTCTGCTTCGTGATCATGAGAGTGTTTATTCATTCTGCATCTTTGTAGTAATTGTGAAGACCAGCATGCATATGATCATGGTTTGTTTGATGTTTTCTTGCCACAAGAACATGGCTGCTGTGTCTTGCCTGTACTTGGCTCAGTTTATATAATTTCAAGAGATCTGCCATTATCCCATATTTAAAATTTATATTTAAAGAAAACCTTTCATGTAAGTCACTATACTACAAATGTTTACCATGTATATTCAGGAGGGACACATGCATAGCACAGATTATTCAGGGAATTAATTGAAACAGCTGACTGCTCTGTGTTTATCATTGTCATCTAATATTTGCAATAGTGTTGGCTAAAAACAATACAGCAAACAAACTCCTCTGCTTTTTTGCCTCAAAAAGCTGCACACACCCAAATTATGTTTGTTATTTGATGAAATACTGTTATCAGACCAAATAGTTCCATTTATCTTGGGAAATAAAGCAAAAACAGTATTTTGATCCCTGTTTAATGAAAAATATATTAAAGTTTTTAGAAAGTAAAGTCTTTTGTCTTCCCTGGATATATGCTCATCAGTGCCATATCTATAGCAGAACAGAACACAATGAATGACATGCTTTTGTGATTATAAAAATATTCATTGTATGATATTGGTTCTTACAAATTTTACTGTAGCATTTTCCTTATGCCAATAAAACAATAAAACTAAGCGGAGAATATAAACCAGATGCTAATACAGAATTCAACAGTGACTATTAAAATATAATCCATAACTCCTAAAATACATGATGGAGTCTTTTTTATTTTTTGTTTTGGAAGATTCACTAGCTTGGCACTGAAGACTTTAGACTTGATAGGTTTCAGAGAACAAAATGTGCAGACAGGTGTGCACTTCTTTCATTGAAATTTAAATTAGTTATGAATTCTAAGGAACAAAATCAGCTCTTTCTGTCAGGAGTGTCTTGCAGAATTTCACACAGAAATGGAGTTGCAATTGCCTCTGGTTATGTGAGTGTTTGTTTTGTGCTGAGACAAAACGGAAACCAAATCTCAACACAGTCAGAATGTTTGCAATAATGCATATTTAATTGAGATCGTGGAGGCCAATTTTCTCTTTATGTATTTGGAGGCATATTTTATGGTTAATTTGTTTTTAAGCATACAAAAATGTTCAAAACTCCAAGCATTTCTTCCTGGTCCCAACAGAAAATCGTTGATGAGATGGTGCACAGGGAACTCTTTAGAGGTCAGAAGGACATTAATATGCCTCATCTGTGGCTAGAGTTTTTGACAACCATATGGACCTGTGTGCCCTGAGGTACCCCAAACAAAAAAAGAAAACACCCCAAACCTACCTATACTCCTAGGAAAAATATATTTGTGTTACAATTGTACCACTATTGTGATACAATTGTATTTTGGAAAACAGTGACCCTGAGAAAAGTCTAGCTGTCATGATAAAGAAAGACAAGCGAGTTCCCAGTGTGATATTCCAGCAAAACACAACTGGGAGAAGTGGTACCATCACACAGAGTCTACAACTACTAAAGCATTTGTAGAAGTAGGGAGGTGACTGTTAGCTCAGGGTGTGGAATTGGCATAGATGATGGAATTTGGTACCTCTTGGTAGAGAATAGATTTAAAAAGTGTTTTCTGTATCCTGGCTGAATAAAAGTGTTTCTATGAAAATGTTTGTGAACAGAAGTTCCTGCTGCTCAATTTGGGAAGATCCCAGTCCTGTTACAGTTTGTTTTCAAGTGCCTGGATGGAGACCCACAGGGGGCTTTGGCAGCAGGACAGCTAATTTATTGATCAAGACTGAGGCTTGAATGCAGGTAGGCATCAGGATGCTTAGCTCTGGAAGTGTAATGAATGCTCAGAAGCAGAACTTAAAGTACATAGAGAAATATGACAATAAAAAGTTGTTCGTCATTTCGGAGTCCCTGTGTTTAGGCAGTAATTAGGGGCAAGATTTAGAATTTTGGCTTCAAGCCCTCAGGATTTGACTATATTTATTTAAAAGACTGAAGGTTCAGTGTTTTATTCTGATGGCCCCAAATAAGTTGTTTATACTCTCCTTATTACTCACCTATGTCATCCATCAAGTGAAGCCTTTTGTATTTCATTATTGTGTCACGTTTTGACAACTGAATGTTTCTGCACATCATTCTCCTAAAGAAGTGGAAAAGAAACTGTCTTAGAATGATTGGCACTTTGCTATCTACCAACTTCGGACCACGCTGAAATGATAGGTAGCTTTTCCACAAGTTACAGAAAGGCGAAGGTTCATTCAGGGAATGTAGCCAATAGCTCAAAGCCGTGGAAGGCCGGGGTCTTGAATGTACTTCCCAGCTAGTCCTGATGTTCAGAAGCATGACCTAGAATATGTGATCTGCCATAGATTTTTTTGTTCTTGATGGTTTCTGAAGTCTGGCTGGATTCCTGGTTGTACTCAGGGCCATTATGCAAACATGAACTCTAAAAATGGACAGTGTATGTCCACTTTCTGTTAAAAAGAAATAAAGTTCAGAGCTCTGAAATATGTCTTTGAAAGTTTATCTTAGAAATAAGTATTCCAGAAGGATTAAAAGAATGGTAATCTAATATTTGCATCATGAAGTAGAAGACCAGAACCCTGCTTAATAAATAAAGCACATGTGCATTGTGTTGTCATTATTGTTATAGTTCACATACTGCTTGTTTCTTCAAATTCACTAAAGAAATCACAGGTTAATGCAGGATGTGCAAATACCAATGTGTTTTGCTGTTGTCAGAGAACATTCTTTCCATTTGGCATGTTTACTGTGTGTACGCTTCTGCAAAGGCTCATGCAGTGAATGTATCTTCTCTGACGGGCTCACCTGAATGGATGAAGGAAAATGAGAAGAAGGGTTTTGTAGTCTGAACATATATTCAGGTTCTTTATATCTTCCGACTTTTTTTTTCTTTTTTTTTTTTTTTTTTTTTTAAGACAATGAACACTTTAAGTCTTTCAAGTTCCTTTGAAACTTGGCTACTCTTAGCTGTACTCACAGAAAATTGCAACTTGTTTTTTGTTTCTAAAAGATCTGGGTTGTTGAATAGCTGTCAGGCTTGTTTTTATCCTATTACACGTTCTCAGGGAGCTGAAGGCGCAGTTTGACATTTAGAGGGGAAAAAACTAAAACACCACTCTCAAGTGCTTCTTTTATCTACTATGTTCCCAGTATAACTTTTTTTTTTTTCCCCAAAAAAATCTTAACAGCCAAGTAGAGTACGTTTCTGTTTAGGCCCAGTCTCTGTATATTTGCACGTTTAGGTGTTGCAGCAATAGTAAACAGCCAGTGCAGAAGGGGCTCCGGCCATTGGTCGGACCCCAGAAAGAAGTGATGCCACTTGACAGTGAACACACTGGAACTCCTGTGGCTGCTTTGCTGGAAGATCATGCAATCGTTTATAGTGCTGCGAGGGGAATGCACCTCCTCCTCTTGCACGTTTGCAGGTGTTGCGTTCCTCACAGTTTTCTTGGTTTTGTCAATTAACCTTGAGATCTACTATACTGTCTGAGAGCTGGAAGCACAGCATGGAATAGTGATACTCTCTTGAGGACTGTAGGTTTCTAAAACAATTGCAAAGAAAAAAAACAAGCACTTCCATCTCACCTTCCAACTCTGGTGTTGCACTGGCATGTGAACGTCTTCCTTGGACTGACCCTAGTGCTTAACTGAAGGTGAGACTGGACATCTTTACAGATTAAGAATTCCCACAGTTGGCATAATGAGTTATTCAAAATTGAATTTTAATTCTAATAACAGCCTGTACAGTAAAGAGACCAGGCAGAAATATGATTAAGGGAAATTTCAGTGTTGCAGACTACTCCCTCCTCTGTGGTATATGCTGTGCAGGCAGGGCGATGTGGGCTTGTCTCTTGTGGGGAAGTAGCACAATTATCAAGACAAAAAGTACCTGTAAGTATGACTAAGCTGGGACATATATAAGAGAACTTAACATCATTGCTTAGAAAATGTTCTGCTCTGAAGAGTGAAATTCACTTTTATGTAGGCAGCCAACAAAAGCACTGCTTAAACTATATTAAAAAGCTGCGTATAAATGCTGCATAGCATTCCTGCCAACACCTAGCATGTGGATAAACACTACCTGTATTTCAAAGGAAAATACTGGCAATTTTTCTTCGGGTTCTTTCTTAAAATACATCTTGGACTTTTAAATCATTGATTAAAAAGAGTTAAACTGCAAATGAATTATGGCATGGTTACTGTTTGTATCTTTAAAATAAAAAACATATTAAAAAAGGCATATTCAAAGCTAATGCAAATGTGCATAGTGTCAGTGATGTTCGTGATGATATAGTGAATTATACTGTGGGAGATCTAATTCTGATTTTTTTTTTTTTTTAGCTTTGTATCTTTATTTTTAAGTTGGTAGAGGGAGGGATTTATTTTTCTAGTATGGCTGGAAAAGTTCTTAAATGTCACTGGACCTAATAATATCATATCATCATCTTAGATGATGATCTGCTATCACAGATGTGTAAATACAACATTTTGACCTGTAAACATGCCAGTTACAGAAATGTTTGGAAGCATAAATATTTACACTTAAAAAAAAAAAAAATCCAAAGTCAAATCAATAACTATATTGAGCTTCAACTTGAATCAGTCTTTGCTGATTAACTGAAATTGCCATAGCATTGAAAAAATTCCAAATGCTGAAGGCAGTTTTGTTCTTCAGTTTGCTGCCATTACAAATCTGTCTCAATGAATTTTGTCACAATCAAAGAATATCACCACTAGTGATGATAAAGTAGATTTCATTGCCAGTGAGAGACCAAGCGTTTAATATTTAGTAGTGAAACATGCTCAGATAACCCATGCCTTTTCAAGCTTGGAATACGTTATTCTGGGGGGAGAACAGAATGAAACATAAATTCATAGGAGACGTATATTGGAAAGAAAGGGATTTGTTTTGCTGCACATACTTTTTTGGGGCCTCTGGAGCTGATACAGTAAATTATTCATTATTCATGACACTTCTGCAAACAAAGTTGACAGCAATAAAATACATGATTAATAGACTATTCTTTAAGAAGATTATCAATATGAATAAATAGGTAATGCCCAGGTAGTATTCCCATCTGCACATATGTATTAAATATTCTCCAAATTTACTTTTTTCTTTGTCTCTGCTTTTATTGCATCTCAAATAATAGTAAAACTTAGCTCAGCTTGGGTTACCACCTCAAGTTTGCCTATTTCCATGTGTGCAGTTGATCATTGCAGTGCTAGTATTATTGCTTGATGCTGAGCTTTGTGTAATTGAGCTCAGCACACCTATCCCTATTGATCGGAGTGAACAGGATTTCACTTGTGTTCAGAATCATTGTATTCCCTCCCAATCTAGGATTTTGCACGCCTTTGAGTGACATAATAGCTGCATTATGCAAGCGCACCGTAGTTCTACAAACATTATCATGGATGGATCGTAATGGGTTTGCATCTTAGTTTTGTGACATCAAACTTGTTGGGAGGAATCATAACAATAGTAGTGATTGTGAGCAACTGCTGTGCTCTTCTGGAAACCAAATAGCAAGAAACACTATGGTTCCTTTCTCTTCCTTGTCACAGTAGTGGTGTAAATCACTGTAGTGATTGGGAGAATTGCTGGTATGCTTGATGGCCCCAAACCTACCCCCATTATAAGACCCTGGGATTTCAAGTCTCATGCTGTTTTTTGAAAGATAAAGGTAATTCTGTAGGTAACTCAGAAAAAAAGTATTCTTTCCTGCTTGGCCTGGTATCTGAACCTGCACAGGATGATTATGCTTAAGAATCCAGGCATAAAACTATGTTACCTTTTTAATGTCCTTAAATTGTCTGTTTTAATAGCTATAAGCTTATAACTGATTTTTTACAGCTCTATCACAGCTAGTACGCTGTAGGATACAGCAGTACTATATTGTCTTATATGGGAAGATCTTTTTCAGAATGAAAGTAAAAGCTTGCTAAATAATAGTCTTTGCCATCCCTGTAGCAAATCAGAATGTGACATTTTTTGGAGGAAGGAATCAGTACTTGCAAACTTTATCCTTGCAAAGGATATGAGTTAAGTGTATATGTAGTACACTGTTCATAAATATAATTTCAAATGTTTCTATACTCTTCTTCTTAGCAGGACTGTCCTTGGAAATACTGAGTGTTCAGTTCTCACTGTCTGTCAACCCAAAGAAGTATGCTATCATTTTTGGTGATTGTGTGTCAAATATGGAAATACCAGCTTTATGTTTCTGTGTTTATGGACATTTTCCTATATTATACCTGAAGCTATATCTGAAAAGCTTGGTCACTATTCATTCTTCTTTGTTCATACTCAGGAAAAAAAGGTGGTGATCCCTTCTGGTAGTGGAATTAAGGGATGTCCTTGCAGACATCACAGCCTGAAAGTCCAAGAAAAGAGCCCAGTATCCTGTGCAGCTGGTATTTCTGAGAATGCATTATTGCTAGAAACAAAAGTAGTAGTAATAAATTATTTACCTAGAAATATAAAACTGGCTTGAGAACACTGCTGAAAATAGAGGGAATTCTCGGCCTTGTGAATCATTCATGAAGCTTCATTTAATGCAGCCTTCTTTTTGTCTTCACAGACCAGTGAATTGTATTTTATATCTTTTAGGGTGTTGCAGTGTGCTTCATTCTACTCAAAAATAAGTGGTGGGTCACGGCTTCCTTCACCCACCCGAAAGCTTCTAAGGAATGCTTATAAGGAAACACTTATAAGAGTTATAATTTTATGTTTACTCTTGAGTACCTGCCTGTTTGCTTTTTTTCACAAGTAAATAGGTATGGAAAGACACGAAGTAGCGTTGTGAAGGAAGAGGAAGTTTTTTAATAGTTTCTGCTTTATCATGTAATTTGTCTGATTTTTATGGACAATGAGTGATGTGACAACACAGTACCTTTTAGCTAGTTTCGAGATTTGCTCAGCAGCTCCCACAAGTAAGCCATTATCTTCTCTGCCTCATTTTCATAATTCTAAAATAATGTTACTATTCATATGTAAGGATTTAATTAAGCAGCCCATTAAAATCTCATCTCTTACAGTGATGATAGAAAGCTATTTGTGTCAACAGTCTTTCCTTTATCAGGCCATTCCAGAGGTTGTCCCAAACAGGGGTGAAAACCAATGCACACGCAGGTTTACAAGTTATATTACAAGTTTTAGGACTTGTAATATTCCCTTTTCATGTAAATAACATGTCTTGCCTACATTAATATTTTCTTTAAAATGTGGTGAAACATCTGATTTTACTAATGACGCTTGACCCACATCTCCAAATGAGAACAAAAAGAGTCTTTCCATTAACTTGTGCAAGATCCAAATCGGGCTTTTAGAATGACATTCACACTACAACAGTTGTTTATATGTATACATGAGAATATCTAACATGAAAGATGTTGCAGGCTATTCTTTAACCATTATTATGAAAAACAAACAACAACAACAGAGTGCTCTGTTTACTTCTTAGTCAGGAGGTTTTATGAATAGCGTTTAATACGACCAAAAATTTGTTTTCATATGTACGAATATTTACACTGTTCACATTTGGAGATGCATCAGCGACTGTTGATTTGGGAAAGTTCAACTGTGAGCTTCTAATAATCTCTTTGGGACTTTTAAATATTAAATAGCTTGAAAGTTATATTGATGTAAGAATAAAAGGAAAAAAATGTGGAAACGCAATGCAAACACCTGGGACTTGATGTGCTGCCCCCCCTACTGGGGGCAGGGGCTTTTCCTTGTAAGTCAGTGCTTCCTTCAGGAATGCTGGCTGTTCAGATATGTGCCAACAGGTTTTAAGACTTTGACTTTCTCTTGCTAGGAGATGCAAGTGAAGGCCCGTGAGAAGGAATCACAGTGCACTGAGTTCTCTGTAAGCACTTCTGAAGGCTGTGCTTTGGCCCTTGCACCTGCAGAGATACTGTAAATGCCTGTTTTTACATGTGAGTTTCTGAGGTCACCTTGTTAGGATGATAGGAGGTGACCTTGTAATGCTTGTTTGAATGACATGATGAGTTAAAATATTTCTTTTAGGTGAATAGCGGTCCTTTTGTCATACTGTTGTTAAGGAAATGTGGAAATATAAGAGAAAAAAAACAACACAAGAAATCATAGCTGGATTTGAGGAAAAGAAGATAAACACTAGAAATATCAAAACCTCTCAATTTTCAGTCCTCTTCTTCTCACTGATCAAAGACGAGCTAAGACTGCTGTTTACCATCAGAGGCAGAGGTAGGATAGATCACAATGACATCCTGAGTCTTGCTTGTAGCAAGACTGCAAGCGAGTTTTGTAGTGGTGTATATGAAAAAGAAGCACACGGAAAAAACACTTGAATCTATTTAAAGGTAGTCTAATTTCAGAACAGCTTATCCAGTGAAAGACATGCAGATATGATTACATGGTATTTCTGCACATTGCATTTTCTTGTAAAAGCTCTTGTGGTGAGAGAGATGTCTCAGAAAGATTGCTCTTTGCAAATATAGATATAATAAAAAGCATACAACAGGCAACATCTGTTGGTGGATATCAGATAAATTACCTATTTGTAGCACAAGTCTGATACTAGATTTAATAGTATTTGATAAACAAATTAATCTGACTTCTTAGTGCTGGAAATTACAGATTTGTAGAGAAAATTTTAAGTAATGAATAAAGTGTATTTTTCTGTCAAATAGGTTTTCTCTACTTTGTGGCCAAGATTTCTCCACTCCATGTTAGGACAAGTCAGTCAAGTTGTTTTATCTTTGAAAGGATGAGAGGGTTGCAAGAAGTGACCCGTAGTTTGTGCGTCCTGGGGAGAGAATGGAAAAAATCTTAACAGAAAATAATTTCTGCTGGTAGCATTATTTTTTCCTACTTACATGAGGACCCTCAACAGTTGTGAGAGAAGAGTTGATCCGTATTCTCTGCTGCTTACACAATTGTTCTTCCTCAGACTTGTCAAGGAAATATCTTTAAAGCAAGAGGCTTTTAATCATCCAGATTAGCAAGAGAATATGGTCACTTATACAGTGGGAGCCTAACAGAAACATGCTAGTAGCAATAGCAAAGGTATATTCCATATGTATTTATGGTGCCTATAGAAATATACCTTTTTTTTTTTTCCTAAAGCTAATATTAGACTTCATCATCCTATGCTTTTTTTTTAGTCCATCTCCAGTGAAGCATATACATTGCATTTTTTCATTCTCTGTATGGATGGTGTTGCCATCTCTATGAGTTAAGTGCTAGGCTTAGTTACTTAAAATTGAGAAAATGTGAGTGAAAAGTTTGATGGCTTGTATGATTATTTGTATGACTGGCGTGTATCTGGAAGTTCTTTCTGCCTCTCCTTTCACAGGATTGATTGATTCAAAGCATATTAGCACTTCTCATCATTCTTTTTCAAGAGATGTGTGCAGTTAAAGCAATTTTTGGCTGCTGTGAGTCCTGAGTTGACTGTTTTGTCCTTTCTGATACTGGTACAGCAATTGCTCATTCTCAGCTGAAAAACTGACTGTGCAGTGAATGAATGTTTTGCTATAGCAACTAAACTGAAGAAAGATAGAGGGACGTAGGTGTGTATATATACGTAAAATGGTGATTGTGGTTCAGCTCAAAGATCAAGGATTTTCATCAAAGCGGAAAATTTACTTCAGGAAAAGGGGCTTTTAGTTATTTTGAACAAATATAAAGGTCTGATTCACAAAGGGTTTCAGGTACAATTCATGAAGCAGCAAAGGAAATACAGTTTCTTTTTATCTTGTAGCATTTGGGATGTTTGTTAGAGATGTGGTAAACATCTTTTGAATCTTTTCAGCTCAATCATTTTGGAAAAGTAAGACCAACCTACTCAAAAATTGAGAGAGACAGATTATCAGTAAGGCCAGTCTTGTCCTTCCTGCAACTTGAGTTAATGCTGTTTGTTGAAGTTTACGGTGAGGGCATCTGAACCTGAAATTTGTGCTCACCAAGTTCTATTGCTATGTCAGAAGGCATAGTTGGTATTAAAATATTTTCAGCTCCAGTTGAAGCAAACATCTCAATCTATTTATTTTCAAAAAGCTAGTTTAAATGGTGTTTCTTTCACCTTTCCAGTATGCAAAATACTCCCTTACTGGTAAAACTCTAAATATGGTTCACCCAAATTCAACATACTTTTAGCTTCTGTTATTAAGATAACTTTTCTTTAGGTCTACAGACTAATCTTAGGGTGCAATTTAACAAGACTCCTAACTCTGTAAATTTTATGATATAACACATTCTTCTTTTTCCTTTTCACCTTTTAGTTAGTTACTATTGTACCATTTCTGCAGCTTTTTCCGACATCTATCTTCAACCTTATGAGAAAACTGATGGAAGCTGAAGGTGCAGGAATCTTTAGTCATCCATATATTATCTAGGGAAAAGTCAGGTATCTCCTCTACTTGTGTCTTTAGGGCATCATTAAAAATAAAGATGGGAGTTTAAAGTACATTATAATGGCATTGCTGCTGTTATAGTTAGTGCTAATATCTCTGTTTTTCAGACCTGAGGAAGAAGTGCTAACAGTATATCTGCTATATATGTCATAAAAGATATTCCTTCCCATTAAAAGAAATATTGCAGGCTAGCATAACAAATGATGTGCAAATTACAGTATACAATCCGCAGAGAGTAAAACTAAATACGGTGGATTACCAGAAGGTTCAGATAATGTCCTCAACATTTCAGAATGCCAAAGCTGAATTGCAAGCCGTAAGCACCTGTTTTGTCTCTCTTGGACTACCACTGTTACCTGCAGGGGTTGTTGACATGGGTACTTCATTAAACTGGGTGTAGTATTCTGTCTCGAACAGGTTTAATTTCGATGCTCTGTGCCTTTTACTTAAATAATTATAGCCTGTGCTGCTACCGTACATCACTACTAGGGTAATCTGTGCCAAGAAATACAATGTGCAGTTAAGAACTAGACACCAAGTCATAAAGGCATGTATTAAGACCCTCCAAATGGCCTTATCTAATGGGCATTCTGCTTGGCAATATCATATACCATATTAAGTTGATTAGTATGTATCTTCAAAGGCGAAAAATACAATGGAGACGTTACATGTAGCACACACAGTACTGCATGTAGAAAATAAGAAGGTTAAAGTCATTGCAAAATTACAGAAAGCCAGTAATAAAAGTCACACAACTGGTGTTGTTGCTAATGCAAGAAATGCACATTTTTGTTTTCTAGCTGAAGAAGCACAGAAGTCACCATACTTTCCTTCCTGTCATTTGCCACCATAACTCTATCAATGCGACTTACCTGATTCAAGAGAGAATGCTGCTCCCCCAACATTTATTTATAATCATGTACAAATGCTGTCCTTCTGCAGCCACCCACTTAATGTGTTTATGACTGTGTCCTTGATTTTGCATGCAGACTCCAACACCACCATCTTTGCTGAAGGTTTGCTGGGATCTTTTCCAGGATCAGTCTCATCAAGTGTCTAGGAGAGTCTCACAGATATTGTTTCCATCTATAGAAAAATAGCAATGTGAGAAAGGAAAGGTTTGTCAGCTCATTTTATCTCCTTTAGATTTGAAGAGACTGTGAAATGTTTGCCTGTAAGCACGAATTTGCTTTTGCAATTGAATGAACTGACTTCTTCCTTTAGTGCCTTCTATTTGCTGCCCTGTAGCACTTAAATATTACTGGCATGGATCATCTGTGAATAGCAAAATCTCTTAATGTTGACTGAATGCAAAAAGGAAGCGTTACATCTTACTGAAATATTTTTAATTTGTATGCCTCACTCAGTTACAGAAATCACCAGCTGGTGATCTAAACGGATCTCTTATATAGTCTATAATGGGAGGAAAACTCTTTCTTAGCATTAGTAACTCCTGTGAGTGGAAAAGATTTGTTTAAGGAATTCACTAGTGAACTTTACAACCAAATGCAAATCTCCTCAGAATGCATTTCCGTCACCACCAATGGCACTGCAAGCAGTTGTAGAATAAAGTACTATGTAAGGAGCCCTATTTCTGTGCCCAAGCTGTTGAGGGAAATTTTTTCTAACTCAAAGGATGCAAAGCTAGGCAGGGTGCTTTACAGATGAAGTTGCTGTGGATGATGTGCAAAATACTTTGAATGGAAGTATGGTGGAAGGGCTGTAGAAAATCCCTTGCCTCTTTTACTCTCAGTGTATGCTTCTATGAATTATCAGTTAGACTGAGCGCTGTTATATTAAGCTTTAAATATTTAAACATTTCCTCTAAAACCACAATTTATTGAAATAATTAATTTTTCTTTTACAAAAAATAATTAAAATATAATTATAAACACAAAACATTTAAAGGAAAAAATATCTATTTTGCATTTTTGGAAATATTATATTTGTTAATTACATATTAGTTTTTTCAGCATCTCTAGAGCACAAATAAATTCTTTTGAATTTATATTCTGGATTAAGTGACTGGTGCTGTGCCAGCTGAGTGTGAGTTCAAGATCTGGTGGTCCCCTGGGTCACTGCAACTGCTGTGCTTCTCCTCGCTCTCTGTGAGGCTGTGCTTCTGCCTCTGCTCAGACAGCCCTTGCAGCAGCTGCTTATTCTCATAATGCTTAATGCCACCCTAGTGTCTTTTGCATGGGAATCATGCACAAGAAAGTACATTTTGAAAATTGATACTTAGAAGAAAATAATTTAATTACATTTACATTATATGAACTGCAGTTTTTCTGTTTGGTTAGTTTTTTGTTGTTTATTTTTTTAATAATCAGTATATGAAATTGTGGAATTGTGTTATTTATTTTGTTGGTGTGATATACGTTCATATTATATGGTGTGATTGAGGTTTGATTGGACATATTGAATAGTTAAGTGTATGGATCTTATTAGGCAGGCAGTACAGGAACTTCAGAATAGTATCTATTCTTATTTCTTTTAGAACTTCCTTTGCTGCTTGCTTGCAATATTCTGTTGTTTCTAAAGTATTGTTTCCCTGAAAGGCTTTATTGAATTGTCTCTGAAGTATAGTTTAAAGGGGATTAATATTATATGACCTCTTCTACATGGATATGAGAAATCTCCATGTGGTCTATGCAGTGTAGCTAACATTTATCTTTTGATAATTATTTTTAGAACTTTTTTATTGAATTTATAATGGTGTATGTGAAATGCAACACTTTAAAAAAATAAAAAAAATGAATAGCGTTAGATGCCACTTCACTTTAACATTGAACTATATATCCCACCCTCGTGTTTAACCATCTTTGCTTTTCTGCCTTGCAAGTGAAAAATAAATGTGATAGAATCACAGATACTAATTAGAAGTTGTACCTAGAAACACAATACTTTGAAACCCAGTACATTTTCACTGTGCAGAAATACTTCAAAATATTTTGTTTTAAAAGGTGTCATTTAAAAAAAATGCAGGTTATTTATTGCATTTTTTAATTCAGTGCTCTGTGGTATTTCAGAAGAGTGAGTCTATTGGCTATAGACTGCAGAGTATGGTTGATAACATTTGGCCTGTTTTTCATAACTAGAAACAAAATCATGTTCTGTAGGTAGTCTTGTAATTACTGAAATTACCGACTGTATTTTGGATGCATGCTCCCACTACAGTTCCTAGAGGTAGGAAAAGAAAGTTGTAAGTCTTGCAGTAACAGCCAGAGCCAAGCTGTGCTAAACTTTGTCAGTGACGAGCTTCAAATATTTTGAAAGTCAGTTTTCTCCCAGCTGGTCTTCTTGCTGTAGGGAGTAAGTAACCTGCTCTTGCCAAGAGCTAACTTTCTTCTTTCTTTTTTTTGAAGTGGAGAGAGTTAAGGCACTTCTCTCTCCTCTCCTCTCATCTTATCTCCCCAAAACCAAGTATGCCAAGCATGTCCTCTTTACTGTGCAGTGACTGATAGCGCTGATATTTCACACTGCAGAGGTTGGAGGCTTTCTTCTTCTGCCCTACTGCTGAGTAAGAAAAGTGGAAAGTCTTCCTTACAGTCACTGGCACCAGGCTGGGGGTTCTTGGTCCAAACTAGGCATTGCTTGGAACAAGACATCCATCCTCAAATGTAGTAGCTATTTCCTTCCTCGGTAAAGCCATCCTAGGGAACTCTTTTTTTTTTGTTTGTTTCTTTTTTTTTAGAAAATCGAATCCAATGCTACAAATCAGTGTTATATTAAGAGTAACATTGCCACTTCACTTTTTATTGCTTTTTATATTTAGGGAAATGCCGCTGTAGAGAAAGGACTGTTTGAGCTCTGTGCAGATGGAATGTGTGTTTGCGCGTGGTATAGAAATTTATACGTGCAGTAAGCCATAGGGATTGTGTAATCCATCTCTAGATACATCATTGTTATCTGTGACTTCCAGTGGCCCAACTACAAAATGTATTTTCAGAGTCATAATGAACCGTCAGCAAGTACTCAGAAGTCCATGTTTGGCCCTGAAAACTTGAATAGTGTCACTAATGGGGCCTTGCTAAAAGGTACTGCTGCTGAAAATGTGGGGGGTACAAAAGGGTGTTGGGAAAGTAGATGCAAGTTCACTACATATGCTCCTGTTTGATGGGACATGTGAGGCATAAGGAAGTGCTGAACACCTTTATTTCAGCATTCCTTTTCTGTAGGGAATTTGTGCTTTCAAATCATTCCTTGCAGCCACCCTGGCTCCATGCTTTCAGCAGTATGTGCTGGGCAGTTGTGTCGTGGAGCCAGTCCCCATGGGTTGCAGCGACAGCTGAATGTATAAATCTCTGTTGTCATTGCTGTGTAGGGATTTTTAAAGAAAGCCTACTTTCATAATTGTTTAAACTGTATTTCTCTAAGCCCTTTACTGTTTTGGAAAGCACAGATCCCGATGGAATTTATGGATTACTGCTTCCCGTGTGTAATATGTTAAAATAAATGTGCTTCCTATGTGCAAAGCTATAACAGTCAAAGGGGGGCAGTGTTTGGGGCTGTTTGCTATAATAAGTGAGGGGGAGATAGCTGAAGCTGTTTGCAAAGCTCCTGAATGGCGAAATGCTGAAGCAAGCAGCAATTTAACTGGCAGCATAGGGCCAATCCCCACTGGTATGTTCGCAGCATGATAGATCAGTTTAGATACAATTTTTATTGTTACCCTAATAGTGATTTTTTTTCAGTGACACAAACAGATTCAGACAGTGGAAGTGCTGCAGCAGGATGGAGCAGAGCAGAATGGGCTCTGAGTTCCTGCATTGCCTTAGTGGGTTTCACACTATACTGTAAAATTAAATGAATTTATCTTATTGATAGTTCCCCCTGGCATTACTATAGTGAAAAGTCATAGGTAAGATGTTAATGGTGTCATGATAGGTTTTGTTTTTCTCCTTTGTCAGCTCATATTATAATATGCTATTGTTCAATCTTTGATATTCTTCTTGAATTGTTACCGTTTAGCTAAACTTTATTTTAAATTAATTGCATAGATGAGCTGCACAAGGTGTCCCTAACATATCGCATTCACAATTTTGAAGGAAGTCAAAATACATGTCCAGTCCATACAATGACATCTGCAAAAATTGAATGCCAAAGGACATTCTGCCAGTGTTTTCAAATGTTAGTGCTAAATCTGTGTTTCCATATCTATGTTGATCAGAGACCTAAACACTCAGCATTTAATTTTCAAATTAACAGGCATGGGTATTTCCCATGAACTCCAATAGTGTGGTAAATTATGAATGCATATGAAAACAAGGCCTTTTAAGCTTACATTTCATAAATTAAATTTAGATATTCAGGATTTAATACATCTGGACAAAAATTTTAATGGCATATGTAACTTTCAAATGTCTAACTCCTGTTCAAAGTCCAGGTGACTGTTCAGTACAAAAAAAAAAAATAAAAATTTAGTCTGCTGTTTTAGGTTCACAAAAAGATATAAATAAAATAATGAAACTGCACTATGATGTGATTTACATATTTCTGGTTGCATAATAATTCTCAGGAACTAATGATCTTCATTTAATCATCATGTTTTTCTTGTAAATCAGAATGAGACACCTGCTATTTTGCAGGTTAAATAATTAAGTGTGAACAGAAAATTGCCAACCTTTTGTTTATTTTAATAATAATGTTGAATATTTTGTTTATCCTTTGGTAGTATATAATAAAAAAGCACATCCTGCTAATCATGTCATTCCGTGACATTTAGCTGCACCTGCTAAATTCTGCATCCACTGCACTGTGAAGCAAAATTCTCATTAACTCCAGCAGAGTCAGGATTTTAACAAACATGTCTAAATTCTAGCAAAGCTGTTGGATTCAGTGGAATGAAACTGAAGCACGTGGTAAAGATCTTGCAGAAAGGGGCTGAGAGTAAATATACAAAAGGTTTACTGAATTTTTTGTACCTACTACATAGTGACAAAAACTTATTAAAATCAGAAGCATTTATGTTGCACCAGATATATTAAGTTATTATTCAGGGTCAGATTTTTAGAATTCTAATTTCACTTTCAGTTGCAGCAAATTAGTAGGTGCAAGAAATGTCTTGTTATCTATGACAAAATTTCAGACTAGATCTAAACTGTATATCTAAGATCACGATCTTTCACCTATTGCTATCTAACTCTCAGACCTAAACACAAACTAATGAAAAATAGAGAGGATTGTTTTTCAAAGATAATTAGAAATCTCTTTTACCATATGTTGTCCATCTCAAATGGAATACATTGCTATCATCCAGTTGATGGTGATATCACTATTTCTAGAGGTAGAAGCTCAGACTTTAAGCTTTGAAGATTCCTAGTTCACTCTTAGCCAGAATAGCAGTTATATTAACAAATATTTCCACCAAGTGACAGCATATTTCTTGCACTGGAGGATGCTTGCATCCATGTATCCAGAACCAGAATTTTGGAACCGTTTCTATTTTTGTTGATTAATAAGCATTAATATTTCTGATATTATTAAATAAATCTGAAGCAATGTTGTCTTTAGAGTCATTTCCTGGTTTTGTTGGGTACTGAAGATTCAGTACCCTTTGTCAACGTGGATGTACCCTGTGGTATACCAGTCACAGAAAAAAAACAGTAGAGAGTCATTCAAATTAGGCTGGGTAGAATTAAATATCCTCCTGGTCACTGAATGATGAACTCCAGTAGATAATGATGATTAGTTTTATTCTTAGATTATTCTCTCCCTGTACTGACCACAGGCTAAGGTTCAAGATAGTCAACCTGTTCATTACAGAGGAAAGTTTGCTTGTGTAATGGCTAATGAGTAATTTTTTTGTGTGTCTGATGCAGCCTTACAATAGCAAAGCCAGGTGTGGTAAATTTAGTGATTTCTGTTTTTGTTATAATAGAAAGCTAGTTTTGAAGAAGAGGAGTCATTAAGAATTAAAGAAAATGGAGCAACAAAATGGAATGTTATTTGCCGCCACCATATTCTAAAAGAAAAAAAAGTTTTTAATGGGATTGATAGATTTTTTTCTTTTGGAAAAGTATATATTGTCATCTGATTTCATTGACTAAAGTTAGAGACATGATACATTGCTAGAAAGTTGTCCAGTCCTGAATGAAACATATGATAAGATCTGGGTAAAGTTAGTTTGGTAGTAAACCTATATATTTTTCTCCTTTCAATTGCCTGTGAATGCTTACTTTCCACAAAACCATCTGCAAGTTTTTGCAGTAGCAAATAATCTGTCTCTAGATTGTTCTTGCTTTCAGTTATTGTTTAAAGATCACATTGCATAATGACTTGTTCTCTACCCTCTATTTTGATTATAATCTCTTCAAGATGAAGGTTACTACATCTATACTAGACTTAGCACAATTTTCATGTACTATGGGAATGATCTGGAGAGTAGTAAATAATAAGCATCATCAATGTGAGCGTAAACCCAGCGATCCTCTGTTATGACCTCGCTTGCCTTTCACATGCTCTGCTGGGATTGCTGGGTTCTCCAGGGCTGCATTACACAGCTTGTTAAGGACAGCCTTGTGACCACTGCAATATTACGCTCGTGATCTTCTCACTGCAAGCCTTCAGCCTGAGTGGGGTGGTAGGGGTAGTGAGCCACCAGCCCTGGCTGAATCAGCTTGCTGAGACGCGTTCATGTAAACAAATGGGGGTGAGCAAACTGCAGCCTTGAGACTGGTCTCTTACTGTGATATGTGCATAGCCAGTGAATTTTAATTTTCTAACTTGTTGGGTTTGTCTATGTCACATCTAGAGTACTGCAGCAGGAACAGTGCTGAGCTGTCAGGGGTGCTTTCAAGGCACAGAAAGCTTATGTTTCTGTCGCAGGCTGAAATAGCCAGTTCTATTTGAGAATTGTAATTATATAGGACTAGAGAAGTATATAAATATTCCTACCTTGAAATCACTGTTTGTTATACAAAGTACAACCCTGCCAATAATGAGCTGTGTGAAATCTGCCCTGGGCCATGCTGCCTGTTCCAGAGGAGAGCTGTCCGTGTCCCATCTGGCTTATCCTCTTGACAGTCTCAGTAGAAGGGTCAGCTCCCAAGGCTGTCAGAGAAGTGCTGTTGTATCGAGACACCTGATTATCTGTCTGGAGAAGAGGCTGGGATATGCTGTGTGACTGAGACTGGCAATTTGTTCCCTGATTTTTTCAATAGTCCAGAGACATGTATGCTATTTGGGCAACAGCTGGCTGAGTCCATTGCCAAGCTGGCTCAATCATGGTCCTCAGTACAATTCAAGAGAGCAAGCAGAGATCACCTTTTTATTCCTGAACAAAAATATCTCCACGGAGTAGGGAAAGCCGAGCAGCTTTGTGTGAAATTTAGGAAAAGGTGGACTGTTCTGTGCTGGCAAAATTACACTACAAAATGCCCGATGTCACTGCATGATGTGGCGTGAGGAAAAATGAAGTGCTGGTGTATCTTTCTCTATTCTCCCTCTCTACAGTTTTTAGCATCTTACATAGAGTAGAATTTCCAATTTCAAGCCCGTATATTTATTTATTTATTTACAGAGGGAACAGCTAAATAAAAGCATAGGTATAGGCATATATGGTATTCAGAAGGAAGAACCTGGTGGGCCAGGCCAGCATTGTGTGGCACACAAGGCACACATGTAGCCCCTAGGAAAGCCCTCTGTCACAAATACTGTCCCTTTCTCTTGGTGCTGTATTACTGTTAATTGCATTTCAAACAAATTAGAATGGACTAATAAACTTGAGTCTATTTTCCTAGCTTTCAACACCATGAAATCATGTTCAATGCTTTCCTCTGTGGTGGGAAATGAATATCCCTAACATTTTACTCCCAGTAATGATGGAAATTTCTGCATTAAAAGAATTTCAGTGTGGAAGGTATGAGGAGGAATGGCAGAAATAGACAAATCTCGTGCTTTAGTCCATCAGCTGATTGCTGTTTAAGCTAGATAATTGCTCCCATTTATGGCAGTGCACAATTAGCATTTGCATTTTCATTTATTTTTATTCATTTCCTTTGCCGTGCTTTGCTCAGTTGTGTTCTAAACTTGTATTATAGCTGATGGGAGATTAATTATGGCATAACTCCTATTTTCTTTTAACTTTTTGTAATTATTAGTTCCTGAAATGATGTAAATTAACATCTTGCTCTCACATGGTGAACTGACCATTGCAGAAAGTTGGAGTTCAGCTGTAGCTGCATTGATCCAAGTGTGCCCTTGAAATGGAGAAAATGACAGACCCTGCTGGGGCAGCCTGGATTTGGGAAGTCTGAGTGAGCAGACCATGTAGAGGTGCTGCACTCCCTCCCAGGCTGAGTCCCAGGAGGGCAGGAGTGAACTGAAAGAAAATTTCTCCATCCAGAGAGACTGGAGATGAAATAGCTTTTACTCCATCCAACAAGGCTAGAGAAGAAATAGCTGCAGCAAGCTATTTCTGCTAGCTGCTATGGATGGCAGGACCAAAGTCCTCAAGGGGTTACAATTATTAAGTTACCAGTGAATAAATTGAAAAGCTTGTAGGAAAAACTTGGAAGTTTCTAACTTGCATCAGCTTTGTGTTATTGTGGCAATACATAGAACAGGAATGTGTCTTTCAGAAACCTGGGTGTGGTGGTTTCGTTTCTGTGAAAACTAATTTGACAGAGTACTGAGATCCCACAGCATGTCTGGATTAAGGCCCAGTAGAGTCCCTGGGACTTTTTTTCAGCTACACACTCTGTGTTTGCATGCATTGCATACTATCTAGCTATGTCTTTCATGTCTTTGCAAAATAACTCAGTTCCTTCTCTTGTGTTTACGTTTTCCCAACACATACAGAAGAAATGACTTGCTTAGGCAGTAGACAGTTTTGTTCTTCCAGCTGAGCTGGTACAGACATTACTGCCTGTGGCTGATGGTCACTGTCCACCTTATTCCCTCCCACAGCTCTGCAGTGAATATTTCATCACCTGCTTAGTTCAAACTGAAGAAGGCTTGGTTTAATTGCACTATATATTTCACTTTTTTTTTTTTTTCCTTGTAAATCAATCCTGCAGCAGATTTGTTAATACTCAGGAGCTGCCTGCTTCCTCTCTCCCATCTAAAGTGCTGGCATGGGATTATCAGTAGTTGTAATTATGAGGCAGGACCATGTGCAATGGTGTGGTAGAGAAATCTGTGATTCTGTAAATGAATTGTGCCTCTTGAGAGAGTTGTAGATTTTCATACACTGATGAAAAATACAACCAAGACCACTGAAAGTTGGCACGAGTGGAGCATGACTTTATATAACAGCTGATGGTATTATTCAGAAAAGAGGAGGAAACATTGATAAAGGATGGAGATTTTTAACTCTTCTGGCCAGTCCAGAGCAGCTGATCACTTTATTCTGGAGTTGAAGAAAGTAGGAGGATAGGTTTTGTGCAAATGCCTGCACTCCCACTTTGTGCTAGTTGCCCCTTTCTACACAAGTATACGGCATACAATAAAGCATAATTCAAAAAATTCCTGGTTGTTTTTGAATAGGCTGATGGATCCATCAATATTAGCATAACAGTCTGGATCTGCTGTCTTGGGCTCTGTCTTCCCATTAATATGACTCTGTAATAATTGCGAAGTTGACCTTCTCAGCAGAGCTAATTTGCTGGTTTCTGGAGGGATGCTACTGTGACTCTGCTGCTTCCATTTCTGTAGCTACTGTGCCATAAGATTTCCGCATGTTATTTGGTTAGTTTGTGTTGTGCATTACAAGGGAGAGAGAAGTAGAAGACTTGGGGAAGTTAGGAAGTACAGGAATTACCTGTGTCTATAACCACAAATGGTGCAAACCATTTTGAATAGGGAATTTTCTATGTAAAGGGATTAATTCTTTAGACAAGTCAGAGTTTACGTTATAAAACTAGTGCTGAATAAATATTTTCTTGAAAGCACTACTAACAAGAGCCCAAACTTTTAGAAAAGTAATGCAGATCTTGCTCAGCTGACATGTGACTTGTCTGGCATATTGAAATTTCATCTGTATCTGTAATATCTTTGTAAATGACTATTTTATTTAATTAGCAAACACTTAATTAGACAAAGATTTGTCTAGCACCTCCTGTTCATTAAATCAGAAAGCATTCTCTATTTTAATTAGCATGACATTTTCTATAATCAATTTAATGAAATGCCATCTGTAGTTCTAATAATACTGGGTATAGCAAAGGCTGATTGACATATGTGTTGACAGTAAGGTATCAACCTCCTCTTATGTTTGTATTATAAAAAAATGTCAAATGTAAGAAAAAAGATGACTCTTTTGCTAACTGTTTTGTGCTGTGAAGCAGAATTTTATTTAAACAAACAAAAGCTCAGTAAATAATTTCAATGGGAAGACAAGCACTTAGAGTCCTTAGGTTAACATTACCAATAATTTCAAAAGACTGCCCTAAGGCCTCCTCATTCTAGATACTCAGATTTTCAGCATCACTGGGATGTCTCTTCTTCTCTTTCCTCCACTTTTTAGATGCTAGTTACACTCTCAAAACTGTCTGAGAGGTTGCCTTCATATCTGATGGTTGGGTACCCAGACTGGCTGGGTACTGAGGCTGCTATATGACCAGCAAGCTCCTTCGGCCCTGATGTAAAATGGGAGCCCTGGGGATGCAGAGCAGGGAACCTGGGGCTCCTTTCCTGTCTCAACAGCAGGCACCCCCCTGCCAAGCAAAAGGCAGGCTCTGCTGGGGAGAGGGGGGATGTGTCAGCTTCTCTTGCTGTGGTCCTCACTCAATATGGAGGAAACACCTTCAGATTCCTGTTTTGTGTTATCATGAGAACATCAAGAATAAAATGAACAAAAGCTCTTCAGGTTTCTGTGATATTCACTCTTTGTAA
The DNA here is from genome assembly GCF_009769625.2 of Cygnus olor. Classification (NCBI taxonomy): domain Eukaryota; kingdom Metazoa; phylum Chordata; class Aves; order Anseriformes; family Anatidae; genus Cygnus; species Cygnus olor. The sequence continues at coordinate 31,970,836 of NC_049174.1, read as the reverse complement.
ATTAGGATGTGACTACTTAAAGAGTATCAGTGTGTGGTGCTTTTGTGCTCTTTTAGGCACACTTTGTACTAAGATTTAGTGTTAAGTACAGCAATTAGCTGTCTGTGCTCTGTGTACCTTCTTTATAGACCAGTTAATTCTTCAAACTATTTCAAGACAATAAATTCTAAACCACTGTACAGTCAGGTCCTAGCAAGTTGGACGTGGCATGTCTCCATTGAAGGTGATAATTTACTAGTTCACCCTAGTTTAATTCAGGAATTATCTTGAAACAAACCTTGTTAGCAATGAATAATTCCAATGTAGCACCTATTTTAGCAAAGTATTCTTGTTTTGTAAACAAATTTTACGTTAACAGCTGTGCAAGTTTAGTAGGAAGTAACCCCCCAAAACAAACAAACAAAAACACCCAACAAAGCAAACAAAACTCCTTGTCACTATTAGCATCTGAAGACATTATTGAAGTAAATCACAGTAAACAGAGTGGAAATGTAGATTTACAAGCTAGGCAGTTTTTGTGGTTTTGATAAGCTTGGATTGCTGTGATGGTCATAAAATCCCAGGGGAAAAACACAATGGGAAATGTACACATTATGTTAAAAACTCTGTGAATAGAATATAAAAGAATAATAATCAATAAAGTAAACCCACTGGTAGGAACATAATTCTTGCATGGGTAAGATGAAGCATGTACAGAATATTTGTAGTCTCTGACTAAGAAATCTCCTAACTCCTGTAGCTTTAGTGACTCTAAGCTCTCTCTCTGAATTTCCATAAATTCTCGGAGGCCATGCAGGGCAGGATTAATGATTTTTTGTCTGGGAATCACCACTTGTTCCTCAGGCTGTTGGATCTTTACAAGTATGACAATGATGACTCTTCCTCAATGCTTAATATGTAGTTGACTGATCCTGTCTCATATCTCCACTGGTCTGGAATCTCTTGTAACATATCCCAGATTTAGAGACCTACAGACATACTGACACATATAACATCACCTTTGTTCTTTCACATTTAGGACATGACCGGCTTTCTGTTGGCTCTTACAGCAACTATGTGTCTCTCAACAGTTTATGGCAGACACAAAATCTCTTGCAGTAACTCTATGGGAAAAAAAAGAAAAGTATTCGTGTGATCAGTAGCTTGAAGCTTTTTGTGTCATGTAATATGCAGATACCACAAATAAAAGAAGAAAATTTCCAAATAATAAAAAGTCAGATCAATACTGAGGTGAAAGTGAATCGGGCACAGGACTAAAAATGGAGACTTGAGTTCCTCACCATGCTGTTGACATCCTGCGTGACCCCAGGCAAATCACTTCAGCTCGTCTATCTTCTTCATCTGTTACCCTTTGCATTGTCTTTTCTTTTTTAGTTCTTTGCAACGCAAACCTCTGATGATGGGTAATGCAGATTCTAGCACAACAGAAGGATGTACCTGTAAAATTAAACAAGGAAAAGGCTGGTTTCTCAGGAAATAGTTGTTGTGCTGAATATTAAATGTATTCTTGTGCAGTAAGGGGTAAGGATTCTCTTTTAGTAAATCTTGTTTTTCAAGATGCTGAAAGAAAAATATAATGTTCATTTGGGGGATGTTAGCAAAAGGGAATAAAGAAATAGTGCAATAGACTAATATTTCACAACTGTCATTTAAAATAATTAGATTATTTATTTGGTAAAGCAATTATGATTGCACCAGAGCAATTACCACTTCTTATAGCATTGCTTACAGATATAATCATAGTGAGTAAAGATAATAGAGGCAGTCTTTAAACAGTAGCAAGCTTTTAAATGTTTAGAATATGGAGCTTTAGCCACAACTTAGAAGGTTAGCTTTAAAGCATATGGGCCCTTGCCCTTTCAACCTAGTCTGCATAATTTAAATTACAGTTGGAGTTGCTTAAGTTCAGTGACATGTGAAATCAGAGTCTATGCTCATCAAATAAACCACCACAATTCAGCATTCTGCTTTCAGAAAGCTAATTTGCTAAAGGCCATATAGACCCTGTGACAAATTCTTACATTAGTACATTAGGATAATTGATTTTCAGTGACATCAATATAATTCAGGGTGGGATTTAGTCCATTTTTTCCCTCCAATTTTATTTATCTTTTTTTAAAGAAAACGTGAACAGGTATGATGCCATGTGAAGCTAGTTAGAAAAGGGAATATTGCAAATGAGTTCTGTAGCATTTAGGACTTGACAGTGTTGCCAATTCAATGAATGAGGGTAAAGAAGTTGTTTCAGAATTGTCTAGGTTGGGGTTCAAGCTGCTGGTTAAATATGAAAAATTTTACATTGATTTCTTTTCACTTTGTGATATTCTGCCTGTACTTTGACATTCGCTGGAATAAGGTGTATATAACACCAAGCACAGTATAGAGCTGTAACTCCTGCCAACAGCTCATATCCTGAGCATGAGCCTTACCAGTGGTGAACCTAAAACAGGAACCATAGCCTTAGTAAGACTATGTATAAATGTGCTGCTTTTGTTTAAGAGACAATTGGGCTTGTGATGGTGCTGTATTTATGTAATAGCCCATCGCTATTGTGTAATAGCCTATCGTAAGGATTGGTTTGTTTGTCACAAATTGAAGGGGTTACTAGGTAAAACTTGCAAAGTGCAATATGTAGTGTTTATGTAGGATTTTTTTATTTATTTATCCAAATATTATTGATAGGAATGTAGAAGGAAGAAGAAGGTTTCACTTTCTTTGCCTAGAGATAGGGCAAGTGATGAAGTCTTACTTTTAAAAACATACAGAAGCATAAGGACTTAGACATTTAGCCTTACAATGTTAAAATAAATTATTGTTTGTTCTACAGACAATTTTAATACAGTTCTGTGTAAGAATGTAATATATTGCTGACTCAGGTGAAATTATTATGATGTGATAATCACAGAATAATTTTATTTTCAAGGAAGGTTTTTTTTTTTTTTTTAATTTTTTATTTAATATTGCATTCTTTGTGAAAGCAAAGAACTTTGCAGGGAACCTGTTCAGCAGCAGGTTTGGTTTACAGACCCGTATGCTCATTAGGCAGTCACTGAGTCAGCTTTAGAAATAAGATCAAAATCAAAATGGAATAAATTCCTCCCAAAGGGAGTTATCTAATAAAAAGAGCTAAACCTACCATAACCTTTTCTATCTATTGACAGAGTGACTGCTGAATTACCAAGTTTGTTACCCTGTTCTCACAGTCATTAAGTCTTCTAACAAACCCAATGAGGTTAGTTAAACTAGATACTGCAGTTCTGATGAAAAACTTTAAATATACAATAGGGGCAAAGAACAGGAAAGATATTTACAGCACTCTTTGCTGAATCCTCTGCGAACAAGTGAAACAATTTGGGAAGACATACTCAAACCATCTCTGCAGGTTTGAGTCCCAGCAAACCATACGCTGCAGGGTGCAGCATGAGATGGGAAAAAGAGGGCAGCACATTTTGTCTGCCTGGGAAGGATTATTCTTCTGAGATTCACTGAATTTGCATGCTGTGCCTTTGACCATTATAGCAAGCATACACCCACGTGGATTCTCTGAACCGAGGTGCAGCATTAACCAACACCAGTATCCCATCTGCAGCTGAGATCAATATTTGATAGTTTGTAGGAAAGTGGAGTAGAAGGCACAAACAGCAGACAAATTATGAATCAGAAGGAAAAATAAATATCCCTTGATCCCACAGGCAGTCGATTAAAAAAAAAAAAAAAAAAACAAAACCAAAGGTTTGAGATTTTTATTAAAATTGCCTTAACTCAGAGCTACAAATACAAGTTATGTCATGCAGACAGTCCTGTATTCCCAAAGATTCATTGCAGAAGGGGATGAGAAAATCAATAGAAGGAGTTAAATCTACAGATTCCAAGCCAGAAATGATCACAGAAGCTATCTGAACTCAACCTTTTATATTTTTACCCACAGTCACACTAAACTAACTCTTGACATAAAGATCCAAAGCTTATCTTTAAGAAAAAATGTCCCAGGGCTGCCAATTCTGTCATCTTTACTGAGCTCCTCCATGCTTTCCTACCTCCATGTACATCATCAGCTTTTCAGTAACTATATATATGTGACATAGATGTCTCTGAATTTTCTCTTTGTTAACCTGAATAATTTTAGCTATTTGAACCTTGCATTGTTATATTTGCCTTCTGACCCAGAGTTATACTTACAATTTCTTAGCGCTCCTCTCTACTCATTTCACATTCTTGCAGTGTGCATTCCAGGAACTGTGCATTTTCTGACAATGTCAATCTCACCAGTTTTGTGACCAGAGACAAGATCACCCTGTGACTTTTACTTGTGGCCCTTATAATGAAGAATTGCATCAACCCTTTTTACCATGATACTGCACTGGCAACACACAGTACAGTATCCATCTATATAAACCCGTAATTTTAATTTCCATATCCTATCTACAATTCTGATTGGTTAACCAGGTGAGACAGATCACTTGATAGGAGTACTCGGTCTTCCTCATTTTTCTTTGTGAGACCACTTTTGGTCCTCCTGATGTTTTCCTTTAATTCTGTATAATGTAAGTTTTGGATTCACAGTCTCATAAAACAAATCAAATGCCATGAATAAAACCCAATATACAGATTCAGCATAGTTGCCCCTATCAAATGTAACATTGTCAAAATTTGTCTGGCAAGATCTTTGTTCCATAAAATGCTATCAGGTATTAATTATACTCCTAGCTAGTATTTTGTAGGAAGAATCACAAGTTCATAATGACACTATTTTATCTGGAATTGCTGTCAGGATACAGACCCTTGGTAGTCTTTCTTCACCTTTATTAGCACAGAATAATCTTATCCATCAGAACTTTGAGAACTATTAAAAGTAGAAAGTTTTCAATTAGTAGTTTTAAAGATTGCTTTGTGTACATCATCTACAGCAGGAGACCTGAAAATATGTGGCGTTCATTATCCTTTGCTCAAGATAGAATGCTTTCTATTTTTGTGATGTCCTCAGATGGATAATATAGTTTTCAGTACTGTGTTTTCTGTCCAGACATAGGATTTTTCCATGACAGTACTCTTACTTCACTTCAAATTAAACAAGAATTTTTTGGAGGAGGAACTTTGCTCCTCTGAATGGCTTTGTGAAGTGGTAGGGATCCCTGAACTTCTTTGTTGCAAAGATAACAAGATAATAAAAATATATTTAAAAAAAAAAAAACAGTTGTTTGAATAGGCAATGTTAAGGACTGGGTATTATTTTCTACTGTAGACTTTGTGACCCTAGGTAACAAAAATTTAGAAACAAATATGTTTATGGCTCTTACTTACATCTGAGCTATCAATGAAAAAATCATCATTGTGGCCATCTACTGTCCCATTATCCAGCCTGAGAAGAGCTCTGCAAGCTATTGACTGGAATGAGACTTCTGTAGAAATTAATATGATTACTTTTGAAGACTGCATTTATGCTCAGCACTTGCATGGTATTTTGATGAAATCTTTTATCTGAGAATCTCCATGCATTTTGTAAGTGTTCATTTAGTTTATGCACTTCAGGAGTTAACTACTGAATCCAATATGCAGATGAAAGCCTGGATTCAGTGAGAGGTATAATTACTGTCCACTAAAGTCTGCCTTTTGGAGAGGTCTGACTTTCCGTTTTCTGTTCTGATCATTTGAATAAAATATGATTCTAACTTAAGAACAAAGGCTTTGCTTTATGTAATTCGTGGTATCTGCTGTTTCAAATGTTGTTGCACACCATGTGTATAACTTGTTAGAAGAGCCCTAGGACTGTGTATTTTAGCCTTGGTTCTATTAGTAATTTTAAGGGCAAGTTCTTTATGTGAATGAAATTGTCTTGGTAGGATTTGTTAATAAAGCATGATATTAAAAATCCTGTTGACCAGTTGTACATGGCATGTTGGACAGGTAGATAATTGTAAAGGAGTTATATCTTGATATTGTTGTTTGGACCCGGGTAGTGCATTAGGCTCAAATATGCATCATTCAGAGCACTGTACAAGCAGGGAGCATGAACATGAGAGCTGTTGATGGCTGTTCAGTGTCTCTAGGTTATATACACCATTTATCACATTCTGGTTTATTCATAACTGGGAACAGCACTTTGGCTAGGCAACTTTATTTTTTGCATAATATTCCTTAAAAGTGTGGAACAAGATTCTTAGGAATTTTCATTGCTAGCCTACCTTAAAAAATAAGTGCAAAAGAATCTAAAAGATGTTGTAGAAAGTTTAATATCCTGGGGTAGCCAGTAACCTGAAACCAAAGTAACTTTCTATGAATTGTTACTGCTTTTCTGTCAAAATGATTTTGAAATCTTTATTTACTAAAGTTTTAAATTTCACACTTCACAATATAATTTTTCTTCCTAGAATCCAGCTCTGATATGCCTGCCCTGAATTCCATCAATCCCACCCCACTTCCCAGCCACAATCTAAAATAGCTTAGTACACTCTTTAAATGAGGCTTCATTAATTTTTCAGAATATACCAGAGGACTTTCACTAATGCTGTATATCTGGAGCTTCTGTGCAGTCAATTAAAATACAGCTACATTTTTCTGAATAAGTGAAGCATATTTTTATGATAGCATAACCTTTTTCTCCAGTCATGTCTACTTGCTTCTTCATAAAATTCAGGCATCTGTAATGAATTTCTCAGGCATTACTGAAGATTAGTAAAGTCCTTTTGTATTTTCTTTAGGCTTAATTTAGAACTTTTCTTATGCTTTTCACATTTTTATAACAAAATAGTTTCAGTTGATTAAGTATACTTCTATTACAAGGGTTTGAAATAAACAAAGAGTAAGTGCTTGATCTCTTTTTAGAAATAGTGAGAAATTTGGAACCAACTTTTTTTTTTTTTTAATCAAGGCTCATGTAGTTATTGTGTATCATGTACTGTATCATTGCAAATACTTAAACAAACAGATACAAAGCCTTTTTCACAGGAGCCACCATTAACTTAGTAATTCATATTTTTTTCTTTAGTTCAGACGTATTTGTTTTTTGTTTTTTTATGTTATGGAAACTTATAAATCAAGTTAAGTGGTAGAAGGAAAAATCATGACAGAGTTCATTGCAGTGTTTTACATGTTTTACAAACATATTGCTTTAACCTTTTTTTCTTAACATGCCACTTATCTGATGATCTGGTATTCTTTGGCCCAGCACTAATCACACAGAAGACAGATATAGTACATATCTTTATCAATCCAGTTACCAGAGGTATAGAATAGTACAGAGGTTTTTTTAGAAACACGTTCAAGGAGTATGTGAACATGGTGTACAGTAAAAGGTTTTTGCTTTGCAAAACTTTGATTTGGTATACAGCCTTTCGATAGCGAATGCGCTCAGACCTTAAAATGTCAGAGTGGCAGTGATTTCTTGATGGAAGCATTTTTAGGTTCAGGATGTTACTTCATTCACATCAATCTCACTGGACATGTTGTCACCACATAAAATGTTTCCATTTAAATGAAATCGTATTTTTGAATGAGGTGAATATGCCATAGGGCATAAACGAATTTTTTTGAAGCTCATGAGACTGATCAACAAAACTAGTTATGATGTATGCAATTCTTCTCTCTGTCTTGTTTGAAGCTCATGAGGAAGATAACAAAACTCATTATGAATCATAAAATTGTTTGGGTTGTAAGGGACTATAAAGATCATGTAGACCCTGCTATGTGGGTTCCACTAGATTATGGCGTATGCAATTCTTCTCTCAGTCTTGTTTGTGTATTGTAATGAAGATATTCTAATGACTTTAGTATGCTTGTTTTCTCTACAGATATTTTATTAAGTAATCAATGTGTTTGCTAATTGTTAATGCCTTTGTTGTTGCAGATACAGCAGTGATATATAAAAATAGGAATGGACACGTTATTGAACTGAATGTAGAAACAAATACAACTACATTATTATTGGAAAATACAACTTTTGTAAGTAATAAGTTTTATTTCTTGTTGGAAGTCTGCTAGTCTGCTTTTTTTTTTTTTTCCTTTAACAGTGAGTGTAATATTTAAAGATTACAGAAAATGTGTTTATAATCTAGAGTAGGTTATATGTAAATGGAAAGTATGATCCATTCCTCTGTCAGTGCATGATTTCTGGCTGAAGTTATTTGTTGTTTTATTCAACTTAGGTGTAAATAACCAAATCGTTGGGGGATATGTTTCTGGCCACAGTCCATGCTTTTTTCAGGCTATTTCAACGATCATACCTGGAATGCGTGCTAGTGAAACTAGCTGATGTCTATTATAGGAAGAGACTTCATAAAATGAAGGATCTGTACCCAAAATATTGAGAGCTTTTTCCTGTCAGAAATGGAGAAAAATGTTCAAAAATCATATGAAAATTTTCCTTTAAGCAATTACAAATATAATATATATATTTCCTAGTCCTGGTATTCTCTGGTTTACCTGTTCTTCTGTGCTTTAACGTCAAACTAGATGGTTGGGGATTATTCCTCTTGACCAGAAAGCAGTATATAAGTAAGTGGTTTGCATATGTTTCTGAGTAGCAGTAATTGCTAAGAAATGTTTTATTTCTTAGTCTACATTTTCCTTTGCTTTATGTGGTTAGTTTCAGTGATACCACTTATATCCTACCCTGTAATTCTCGTTTATCAGAGCTTTGCAGCGTAAATGCATGGCGTGTCAATCAATCCTCCTAAATACTCCATACAGACCACTAGCTGTTATTGCTAATCCCTGTATTTTTAATTTAGAAAAATATTTGCACCTGCAGACCCAAAAGGTTGACTCATTTTCATCAGAGATCTTTAGCAAAGGCTGATTTTATTCCTGGCCTTTGCTGATACAGATTCCTCATTTCAAAGCATTAAGCCCCTGCTGACTTTTCCTTCTAACTCCTTGAACTAGAAAGGGGAGAGCAGAAGTTTGGGAGAATGAACTAGACACTGACTTCCCAGGTCAATGTAAAGATGAATGAGAAGGGAGGAGAGATTTGAATATTAAGAGTGCATGTGTGAGGCTCCCTTACTGTAAGCTGCACCCTTCCATATGCTGGGATGTGTCTCTATGTACTTCCTAGCCCAAAAAAGACTGGCAGGCACAAAAGTGGATGAAAAGGTGAATATCTGTCAAATACAAACCACGAAACATTGAGGAAATATTTTCCCTCTTACCTGTGTGTATCTGTGAGTGCTTTCCTGGCTAAGTAGAGGATTAACTGTGTCAGGCCTACATATTACCTTTAGCGCATAACTTGAATGCAAGTAGCCACATGGACATCTCAGGCTCTAAAATTTGACTGTAATGACAAGCCACAAGTTTCCTCATAAATTAATTCATACATTTTTGGCTGCAAGTGTTTGGCTCATGCAAAGGCTATTGCCAGCATGACAAGCTATTCGGGCCATTATGCTAAACCAGTGATGCCAAGTAATGATGGATCAGTATGGACAAGCTGCTTCACGCTGTGAGTGTCTCATCTTGTCAGAAAGTTGCTCTTTTTTTTTTTTTTTTTTTTATGGAGCTAATTCATCCTGAAGTCATGCAGACTGACAGAGCTCTAGACACTAGATATCTACACTTAATTAAATGTGGGAAACTGATCCAAGATGGATAATATTCAAGCAACCATTTAATAATTATCTACGGAACAGAGTCAAATAAAGACGTGTTTTTTCTTGTAAAGCTTCACTCTGTACACAGTCAATAGCTAAGAGTGTTAGATGTAAATACAGTGGATTTCAGCAATGACTGTTTACATGGAAGTAGAATAAAAAGTTGAAAACAGAGCAGAAGTCTCAGTAAGTTTGTTGGCATATGTTTGGCAGAGAGCAATCGGAAATGTTGCCATGCTGAGTTGTCTGTCTCTGTTGAAAAAGGTGGCCAGTGATCCTAACAGAAGATCACAATATTACAGAGGCAGACTGTGCATCTGAAATCAAAAGCTGTCCTGTTCTTATAAGATCCACTGTCCCCAAATTCATACTACTGAAAGTACTCTTCCAAGTTAGACGCCTGGCTCGTTAATCAAACATTTTCCCCACTCAGTGTCACATCTGCTTAACCACTAGTGCATAATTAGAATGGTGCTGGTTTAATGACTCTGCAGAGCTGTCTTATATTAATAAAAAATACAGCACAGATCCAATATAAGCAGTGGCAATGAAAGTTCCCTTTTTCTTCCCTATAAAAAGGTTTCAGTTGCGGAACAGTCACCTTTAGATGGGAGTGATTAGCTTGTTTTCAGTGTGCATTCCCTCTCCTGTTTGCCTGTGCTCAAGCAGCCCACAGAAGTGGCAGGCTTTTCTTAGTAATGTTGATAATTATCCACTGAAAACTGAACTGCCAAAGTAAAGTCATTGCACAGGGAGAAGGGACTAGTAATGATTCCTTGTCACTACTGATCAGGCAGTATTTGAACCAGCAGAAGACATTTTTGTTTTTCCTTATTACTAATCCTGTAAAGCAGTCTTCCACTGTGTACAGATCACTGGCTTTTGATTTGTATCTTGGAGACTGCCATTTTTTTGTGCAAAGTACATTTCTTTTATCCTTCTTTGTGTTGCTTATTGCCTAAAATCAAAGGTACTCCTACTGAAAAGCCACTATGCTTACTATGCATGGGTATTAACAAAAAAAAGCAAACTACATTTTTGTTAAAAACTTGTTATATAGAGAGGTGTTATAAAATACAGTTTTTAATTATAACTTTAAAAGTGCCCATGCACATGGAAAGAAGAAAAGCTAGGGTTTTGACATTCTAAGATGCCCATTTGTCTTCCATGGGGAAATACGTATGCAAAGTTCCTGACTTAGAGTATTTTTTTTCCAGTTTCATGAAGATTGATTCAGACAGTAGAAGAAATTACTGCACTTCATTTACCCTCTTCAAATGGAATCCTTTTCTATAATCAATCTATTAGTGAAACAATCTGACCTTTATATAATTAAACTGCTATCAAAGCAATCTTATGTGTAACGAATACAGTGTTATAAGAGAAAGGAGTAGCTTTTAAAGCATGATGAATATCTTTTAGCTTCTCTGGAGGTCATAATTTAAAGACATGTTTTCTAAACTATACCTGTCCTGTGCCTATTTTCATGTAGTGCATCCTGTTCAAGCTGCCTAATAAATAGTTAATATTCTCAGCCAGCCGCATGTAAATGTTAACAGCTGGAGGCTAGACAGGTCTTCTAGTAGATGGAGCCAAAAAAAGCCCTGGACATTAATCACTGTGTGGCATCCTGATGCTTGCACTGTTGCCTCGATAAATGATTACAATATGTTCTCTATCATCTGTCTGAGGTGCCTATCACCATGAGCCTAAGTGACTTGCTTACCAGTTATTCAGCATTTAGCAATACTTTATTGCACATTACAGTTAAAAAAAAAAAAAAAAGACATTATGCCTCATTTATCTAAGTAATTTCAGAGTTTAACAAACATTTTATTTATATTTTTTGTCATCAATCATTACAGAAAGCCACTAAAGGCAAGTTACCACTTCCCACACAACCTGGCCACAAGACCTGGGTATGCTGTAGAGGAAAGTATGGAGGAAAGGCATGGGAGGTTGTCCATCTGGTCCTTTATTATACTTCTAGCTCAGCCTCCCTTATCTGTTTTCCAGTGCTCAAACCCAAAACAAAATGAAGAAAGCAAATAGATGAGAGAAAATGTGGGTAGGGACTGTTATATGTTCTGTGTTCAAATGTGTTGTAAACCTCTGAAAGAAGCCTTTAGAAATTTTGCCTTCATATCTTTCTCTTAAAAAAGCCAGAATTATTCTGACAGTGGTAAAAATTGTTATTTGTTAGGTCTCACTTCCACTGCCTTTGTCATGGATGTATGCAAAAATAGTCAGATGCCTTGCATGCACTCAGTCCAGAATCCTTGATCAGAAATGAATCTACCATGACCCCTTATGCTTTCCCATTATAGGTGATTAGATATGCTTTGAGTCATCAAATAAAAAGCTTTTGATTTCTTTGTGATACCCAACAATATTCTAGAGTGTCCAAACTGACAACAGTTACACTTGTAAAGTCTTGTGTTATAATAGCCTTCACCCAGCTGTATGCTTTGGACTCTTCTAAAGCCCAGCCGTTGCTGACCTTCTCTCCCCATTTCTTTCTGTGCCTTTCCATGACTCTTTTCAAGCTCAAGGGGAGACTGCATCCGAGTGCACAGCAAACAAATCCTATAAGTTGCAAACCTGTTTTCAGGGGCTTGCCAGGAGTATACTCTAGAGTATGTTGTATTGTCATGTTCCTGTGGGCCATCTTTTACACAAGGGTGGAGAGAGAGGGATTGCTTCTTGCTGCCTAGTAATTAGTGGATGGCATCAGAAGGGTGAGCAGAGCAGAAGTAGTCTTGGCTCATGAGTCATGATTAGGCAGTGACAGCCCAGCTGTGAAAACCCCGCGGAAGCCTTGCAGCCAAAAGCCGAGAATGAGCGTTTTAGTATGAACAGAGCTTTTGGCAGGAACTGTTTTGTGCCGTTTCATAGAGCGTTCTTCATAAACACCCCTTCTCATTGATAGTCCTCTTTTTGATTTATTTTTGTTTTGTTGTTGTTTTGTCCCCACACACTCCCTTCTTTTGATGGGAAACTCAGTGCAGCATCTTAATGCAATTATAGTTTCTTTGTTGATTAATATAGCTTTAATTGCAAGAGTAGCTTACATGCTTATATTTTAAGAGTCTTGTATAAGAGCCTAATGAAAGGGTGAATAATGGTAAATACATTAAACAACATTATATAACCTCATAAATATTAGTAATTGTTGCAACACTGGACATTTTAATGACCCACACATGTTGTAAATAGGTTGTTATGAACACTGCAACATTATCTCCTCTCTCCCATGCTCCTCTAAATGTTAAATAACCCCCTCAGCAAAGCCTTTTCAGTAAAACCTTTTCAGGGTTTTTATGGGTTAGGGTTTATTGATGCACTGCACCACTGCACAGAGAGAGGGGAAGGCCTGACAGATGGAAGGGCTTGCTGTCACTGTGGTCTGGTGGTGGCCAGTGGTGTTTGTCCAAGTACAGGAGGCTTCAATGTATAAAATGCAATGAAGTATGTGCCATAATGTCAGGTTAGGGTAGCTCTGTGTGGGATCTCTCTAAAAAAATACCCCTGATATAGAAAAGAGTTCAGGGCTAACTATGCCAAAGATGAGGAATGAGAGGAAGAAAAATTCTGTGGTTTACTCATTAGAGGTTATTTTCTACTAGAGAAACAACGGTGCAAGGCTCTAGTGAGATTCATAGGTCTGTTCATTCTTTTTTGTAACCTACAATCACCTCTTCATCCACATGAAAACACTTGAGTGGGTTGGTTTATGTTTTTCAGAACTACCCAGGATGCCCCCTCCATAGGGTAGAGTTCAGATTGGATCATGTTTTAAGGCGTGCTCACCTTTTACACTGGATAGGAAACCTGACTGTTAACAATTACAACATATAGAATCAGAGCATTTTTGGAGGTGGACTAAATGCTCAGGTGACACGGGAAATAACGTGTTAAGAAATGTAACCTTGGAAACCCAAGTTTTTCAACATTCTAATTATGATGCATTTTCCTAATTACAACCAGACTCTCTTCTCTGAGGTCCCCTATTTTTACTGCTACAGGGTTTGCTCTTCTGCTAGGCTCCACTCTCCCCCGCTCTCTCATCTGACCTCCCAGTGGTCCATCTTCTCCTTTCAGTCACAGTCACTGGTAATGGAAGAAAAATCCCATCGCTCCCTTGATTGCTAATACCACTCTAGGAACCTGCTACATGCCAAATCCCTTCTCGTTATGCAGCTACTGTAATTCTGTCCCATCTGATTCCTCTTATGCATTGCCATTTGGTCAAAGCCTGTCTGATAAGTTGAGCTGAATACCTACCAATGAATGCTAATGAGCTGTCAAACATAGGTGTTCAGTTATATCATTAAATTAAAATTCTGATGGAGATATAGGTAGGTGATATAGAAAGATGTATAATTTGCTAGGTAGTAGTATTTCCACCAGCATTAAAGTGACAGTCTAGAACTCCTGAAATATTTTATCCTGGATGAATAACAAAAATTTTAAAAGCCTAAATATGTGTAAAAGGAGTATTAAGCAATAGAGAAGAATAATAATAGTAGTGTGAAAGATGTAAATTTCTGGGGAAAGCAGAAGTATAAGAAACTGAAACAGAAGGAAGTGTAAAACTAAAGGAAAAAACAACAAATAAGTGAATTCAGCAAAAGCAAAAATTTCCTCTAATGAGTTTGAAATGTGATGTGTTATTTCACTTAAAACTATCCAAATGAAAATATGAAAGAAGAGTAAATTGTTTGACAGGTAATAAGGATCCATTCTTACAGCTGTGGGCTAGACTGTCTTCGAGGTAACTTCTATCTGTATGCTCTGTGGCATATTTTTGAAAGTTTATGAATAAGGGACTGATTTAAATGTTATAGCAGTTTAAATCCACCAGAAGCATAAAAACAACGTTTTACAGTAGATGCAAAAAGAAATAAAAGCATGCTTATACTGAGGGGTACCCAATGTAAAGCCTCTTCTATACACAATCACAACAGGCATTTCTGTTAATAGCAAAACACACAAAATGTAAAATTAAAAAAATCAATGCAAAATATTGACTTGAGAAACGTTCACTGGAATTTTGGTTTCCATTTCAATCACCCGTGCATGAAAAGGTGGAATAATAGCCAGTTTCAGTGTGTGTGGCGGCATTATGTTTCTGTTACAGGATCTCTTTCATTTTTTCACTTTCACTCATACTGTCTCAAGCTGTTCTCATCCTCTTTTTTTCTCCATGCAAAACTACATTTTGCAAAACTTATTTGGTATCTGGACAAGAGAAGGAATCTGGAAAACTAAAGGGCAAAAGACACTATCTCCTTTTGCCTCCATTTGACTAATACCCTTGTTATCTCTGGTGGCAGTCAGACTTGCAGTCATTGCTTGTCCATGAGATCATGCATCACTGTCAGGAAAAAAAATGAAAACCCTTATCACATGAAGCATTTATTTCAAAGGAACCTGGAAATTCAGTGTTAAGTGTGGTGAGATATAATTATATAGTCAAGGGGTTTTCAATTGGGTGAGAAATGCAAGGGCAGATACAGGATCATTCTTTTATGTCTGAAAAAGTGAAATGATGTCATATTCAGCAATCTTGGAAAAAACTGATGACAAATTTGTAAATTAAGAAAGGAAGACTGTACAGGTGAAATGTGACTAATTTGGGGATAACAACAATTTATCTGCTCAAAATGTTTTATGCTTGAATACAGCTGATTGCTCTTGTAGACATTTTATGTCTTGATGTGGCTAGGTAGTACAGACAAATGTTAAGGACATAAGGAAATAACCTTTCTTTCTTCCTTGTCTTCAGCCTTTCCTCTGTTCTGGTTTGGAAAGAGGATATGGGTGTATGTGGAGTGCACAGTGCAGCACAGGGTAGGATTACCCCCAGTCTGCTAACCAGCTGATACTGTGCAGTGATGCAGAGGGAAACGAGCCCTGCTTCTGCATCCAGGGACAAAGCCTAATTAGCTGTGTTTCTCCCCGTTTCAGTGCTTATTTGTCCAGAGCTACATTTCTTACAGATCAAGAAAAGATAAGCCATGGAGGCAGAATCATAAGGGACAGCATTTAGTTCTATCATCCTGAGGAAGGCTCAGTAGCTCCTGACAAAGCAAGAAGCTTGAAAAGTTGCAGATATGCAGACATGATAGTGGAACAAGCATTCTCCAGATTTCTGATAACAAGACACTTGAGGTTATTTATTCCCACTGTTTCCAATATGATATTTTTTCAACACTTTCCTTAAAATTCAGAAAAAAATGTATTCTGGGAACAAATCCTTGAGGTCAAAGCCTTCACAAATTTATTTTTAATAAATAAATTCATCCCTGTAACAAACATCCCAATACACGATCTCCTCAGGGTTTCAGCAGCATACATCTAGTCTCCTATGGAGGGAACCAAAATTTTCTTTTAAATCCATCACCTGGTGATCTTATCTCTTCAGTCATGGAGTCGGGCTTCTGTTGGCTGATGAAATACCTTAGACATATTTATGGGGAAAAACTGAAATATTTCTTTTGTTTTAGTCAGCTCACAGTTTCTGAGCTTGCTTTCCATGTTAGGCAGGAGGAATGAGTCAGGTGGTTTCTGTTTGTTTGTTTTGTTTTTAATCAGAAAGGTTTCTTTTGCGCACACAAGTATGGTTTCTGAATTTATTGCCATGATTTTTCTTGTCTGAAAACAAAACAAAATTGGGTCACTTAAATCCCTCTGAAATTCTGTTTATTGTTCGTAAATTCAGCTTAAAAAATAGGTTGATTACGTTTTTAGGATAGTTTAAAGAAATCAGCAGTACTATCAGCCTTGACCATGAACACATGATTTTTTGTGATCTTCTAGTTTTTATTTTCTTGTTTCTTAGGTGGAATATTAAGAAAGTATAAAATAGCTTTATGATCCTCTTAGCAAGAATAATCCCATTATACCAACAAAATGAAAACTGTTTTGCTAAAACCATTACCTGCAACGAAGAGATTATAGCTCATTGGTATTGCACTTATACCATGTGTCGAAGGTATTCCTGGAAGCAAACAAAATTTTGCATGTGAGTGCAAGCTGAATGAACAAGGAAATCTTGAGTGGGATTCAAATTATTTTAAATCCCAAATTCCCAAGATTCTACCTGGATACAGAGTAAGTGAGTAGCTCTTCCTTGTGATGCCTCAGATCACCAATACTTTGCAGCTGAGCTATTCAGGTGTTTGCATTAAATGCATCATTATTTTTGTGGTGGCATAATCAGTGAAATAAGATTCTTAATAAATAGAGGAAATGGTAAGCACCACATTCCCTGAGAATGAATTTGGAAAGCTGCATGTGTTATATATTGCTTAAGACTGAAGTAGTGGGGTAATAATTAATAAACCACTACAAAGTAGAGAAATTTCCTATCTAAAATTGTTTTCAGTGATGTGCTATGTAAAGGGAATGTTGCTCATAGATTTAGTCTCTGCTTAAAGATGATTATCTCATAAAAGGCTCTTTGTACACAGTAGAAATCTATTCTGTGTACTTTTTAGATTAAAAAAACACACAACCTAAAAGCATATTTTTGTCTTCTTTCCTCAAGACTGCAGACTTATCTTCTAAGTTTTGATACTTCCATGCTCTTATACGTAGTTTGTCTTCAAAAAATTTTTTTTTCTTTAGATTTCATTTGGATAACTTGGTTCTAATTATGTTACCTAATAACTTGATTTTAATTTGTACGTCAAGATGTGGTGTCTTCCAAACTTATTGGAAGATTAGACTTTTTTTTGTTATTTAGGAGTAGCTCAGCTACTATAAATATATTGGTCTGTGATTGTTGGTTAGTGCACCTTAAACCCTTGTTGAATTCATTAGATTAGCAGTGGGATTAGGCTAAACAGAACAGGATGCTTAAGAAGCAAAATCGGGGAAAGTATTCAAAGAGGGGATAGGTGTTGTTTTGCACAACTATTTGTATGCTTTCTTTCATCTTGTATCTTTGTGGTTCTGGTTTTTTTTTTTGTTGTTGTTGTTCTTCTACATCTATTATTTCCATTTTTCACTTCTTTCTTTCCATCTCCTTCTGCAGACCTGTCTCAAGATTCATTTAAAATTATTTCCTGCAATGCCCTTTAAAGCACATTCTTATCTTCCTTTTACATTAAATGCATTAAGTTCTTTCCAATGTCAACATTACTCCTTGATTAAATTACAAGCCTGAATTCAATTGGGTGTCCTGTAATCTTAGCTAGATATAAAGCAATGTTAGTTTTATAATGGTACCTTATGTTCCACTTTATTTTCCACTAAGCATTTTATTTCTTATAAGAAAAAGAATTTTTCTTTAGTGAAAGTTGTCTTGCAAATGTTTATGTATGTGGTATTGGAAGAAAAGCAACAGAGACATATTGCAGACTTTTTTTCTTTTTCGTATGTTATCTTTAAGTTTAACCTAGTGATGAATGTCCCTTATAATCGTTCCTGAAGTACATACCAACCAAAGCATTTTCCTTCATCCTCTGTAAATGAATTGGTTATAGTTTTTATCCTTAAGCTTAGTGCCTGCAATCAAGACTAGAAACTCATCAGATTTTTAATTCATAGTTAGTGTTGATGCCAGATTGATCTGTCACCATTTTACCCATTCCAGCCTAGACTAAGAATTATTGGAGTACTTCTTTCATGAAAATTAAGTAGGTTTTACTAATCAGAACTCTTCTGAATGGGGAGTTCTTAAATTAATGGTAAGATAATTTGGAGAGAAAAAAAAATGATCCTTCTTTCTGTAAACTCACTGTAATTGTTACTTCATTTAGGTAACTTTCAAAGCATCAAGATACTCAGTTTCACCAGACTTAAGATTTGTTCTTCTTGCATATGATATAAAACAGGTAAGCCGACTATTCATTTTTAAATGAGCCTTTAAATTAAAACTCTGAAACCCTTGTTGTTTTGTTTATTTTGTATGTAATTCCACATAACATAATTTGATTCAATGACTTAATATCTCTTTCCCTAGCTTTCTAATGAAATGATGGTAAAGTGTGTATTTAAATATGCACAGAAATATTGCAATATTCTCTGTTTAGAGGTAAATTGCCATGACTTCTCTGAAGTGTCATGCCAGTTATGTAGTAGAGGTTTCATAACCCTTAAACTGTTGTGTTATGAGCTGATGATGTGAAAGCCTGTCTTCTGATACTCCTTCCTGTTTCATACAGCTGCTTGTGTCATTTATGAGCTATACTTAAAAAAAAAAAAAAAATCTAGACTGTTTCAAGTCCAATAATTTTTATCACTGGCTTCAGTAATCTGAGAGATTTTGAAGGCTACTAAATTGTTAAAAAAAAAAAAAAAGTTTCAATGAGTAATACTACATACGGGTTTTGAAAATAAATCTTGGAATACAATAAAAAATGAAAACGGTTTTATGAATTTCCTCTATGCATATAAGTGTTCATAGAAAAAGTGCTAGTAAAATGTTTCTTTTTCAATTTCAGAGCATTGAACTTCACAATTACCCGTTAATACTTGTTACCTTAATATCAGAAGTCAATGCTCAGAAATAAAAAAAAAAAAAATTACCATTATTGTGTTAGATTACAATATAGTCTTTTACTTAATGTTTCGTGTCAGTAAATAATATGATATCTGTCTCTTGATCATTGAATATTTTATTGTTCTAAGAATTTCATTTTCAGGTTAGGGTACAAAGCTTTCCAGCCTCTGCTAACATTGATTTATTGACCTGTATATCTGCAGCTTTAATAATTATATCTGCAAACTAAAAAATATGGTGAAACCTAATCTGAAATATTCTAAAAGTGTTGAGGTGAAATGATTCATTTATTTAGGACTAAATCTGAGTAGGTGATTTTCTACCAATTCTAGTGGATTGTAGATGAAACTCTTACAGTGTGTGTTGACAAATAAGCAGGAAATAGCTGCTGTTGTTAGGTTCACTGGTTTTGTTTTTGGAGGGTTCCAGTTTTATTATTGTCTGAAACGAACTTTCTCCTTGCTGTTTCCCTTCCTCATTGTTTTTTATTGTGTGCAAAAATTTATTAATTACTAATATTACTTAGTTTCCTTATTTGCTGTATTCTGATTTTTGTTTTGGATGGGTTTGATCGATTGAGATTTTCTTAGTAATTGTATACTGATACAGAAAAATGGCAAATCATGAAAATATCCATCACTTCTTATTACATATACATGCAGTCACATCAGGGCTGAATCTCTGTCCCTAAGTAAAGATGATCCACTGACATGCAAAGAATTCTCAATGCGTGCTGATTATATAACTTGGCAGGTGAAATCCCTTTCCATATTTCCTTATGGAAAGAAACATTTAATTCCTTTTACAGTCTAGTTTCTGGAAGATACATATAGGGATAAGGCTTGCAGCATTTATGTTTTGCACCTAGCTATCTCCTTTGCTCAATTATATTGATGAAAAACAGCTAAAATGGGAATGGAACTGAGTTTGGCAAACAGCATGTACTTGTAGTCCTGGTTGGCTTTGGATGAGGCTTTTGTTGCTTACTCCTGAGTGCTCCAGCTGGGCTCATGACTTTCAAAACAGAAAAATATTATGATTTTTGCATCCTCTGGAAGTGGTGGTGTCAGTGTTAAAATCGGTTAATAGCTGGGTGTTGTCAGCTAGATCCTCAGTTCTTGTAAGTAGAAATAACGCCACTGAAGTCTGTTACCTCCTGAGAAGAATCTTATCCTTAAGGTAGATAGAAGGGAAAATACACCAAGAAGCGTAAAACAATTCTTTCAAAATTTATAAAAATGAATATGTGGTAAAAAGCCATTTCTTACTCTAAAATGTTTAGTTTTTGAGAGATTTGTTAGGCTGGTGGGGCACTTCTATGTTTTTTCAAAATCTTTAAGGGAAAGGAATGCCTTGGGAAGACTCCTTTTTAATATAAGAAACAGTAGTGATGCACAAATAAGGAGAAAGTTAATGTTCATTTTCATTGGGTTACATTTTTATTCCTCGGTTTTTCCTCAGTTAAAGCCTGACTTACTGGTTCTGAGGATTTGCTTATTTTTGTGTTTGTGTGAGGGTAAAGGTTGAGGTTTTAATGCCCACTACAAGGAACAGCAAATTACCTGTAGGTGTTTAGTCGATCTCAGCACCAGCTTGTGTCATAGATCTCTGAATTTCAGGACTTCAATGCCTCTGTTTGTCCCTTATTTCTTGTGATTTAAGTATTTAATTGCACTGTAAGGTATTTGATAGGTTTTCTGCTATTACTGAATTTGAAGGCTTTATTTTTTTTAAATGATAATGGTTGTTTACGTACATTAATCTGTGGTCTTTGTAGAATACAGTGATACAGCTGGAACAGATTTATTAATCAACAGTTTTATAAATAAGCTAGTGTGCTTCAGCTGAACAGATTGAAGAAAAATAGAGACAAATGTTTCTTCAAGACATTTTGTCATGAAATTGTAATTAGAAATAAGGTTATTTTGATGTTTGGATTAAAAATAAATGTTGAGTTAAATTAAATAGTTGAATATTTATTTTACTGTTGTCAGCATTTTCTTTAATCTATTTTATGCTTAGAATGGCAAACTTTAATTAAATTTGCAGTTGTTTCAGCACAATTAAGAATGTCCTCTATGCAAAATGGGACATAAATCTGCATGAAAATAAGCCATCTTTGAATACAAAAGTAATAATTGAATGAATCATTTAAACCATGCTTAATGGAAGGAACATAACCATTTTATTTGGCATAGCATCTGTTTTAGTGTAAGTCTGTAAACTTCATATGGAAGAAATTTCTTTTATTGAAGAATTCAAAGTGGTGTTGTAAATTGATTTTTGGACATCAAGGTCCCTCCATCTTTATCATAGCAAGTCACAGAATGTAAGCCAGTGTTACTGGCATAAGCACTGGGGCTGTCTGGCATTTTCATTTCTTAACAGGAGGCTGTGGCAATTTTAGATATACTTCGTGTGTTCTTTGCTGTAGTACTCCTTGCTTCTGAAATACTTTTATCAGTTCTCTAAGTTTTTTGACTTTGCCAAAACTTGCATGAATTGACTGTGTGTAGTTCAGGCTTTTCTTCCTGTCACTCACTGTAATTCGATTGGCATCACTGAAAAAGTTTCATTTTCCAAGGCACCTGATCAGTAAGTAGGAACTAATTTGAGAAATGAACACATACATTCTTGCGGAATGTCCTGCCAACCTGATTCTTCTAGGACAGTGTGAGCGCAGCAGCAGGGAAGCCATTGTACATATTGTATGAAGAGTGGGGATAGTTTTGCAGTGGTATATCTTTTTGATTTTGATTTTACTTTGAAGATTATCAAGGTGTGAGCAGAGAATGTGATACTCTGAGAGTCTGAGCATCTAAGCCAGTTGAGATCCCAGAGGAAAGGTTATTTCACTATTGCTTTTAATAAGGGCTGTGTTAAAATGACATACAAAATTTTTCTTACTCTGCTGGTGGTAGCATTCACAACTACCAAAAAGTGATACATAGTTTTGATTAGAAAATGGAAATCAGACACTCTGTCCTTGCATTAATGGTAACGGATGGGGCAGTAAACTTGCAATTCATAGTGCAGTGAGCAGTGAGGTCCCAAGAAATTCTTACCAGTGGGGACTTTGTGTGTCCCTCAGCAGAAGGTTATGTGTTGTGAGTTGTCCATAGAGTCTGTGTGAAATGAAAGTACACTTTATACCAGATGTTAGTGATTTTTAGCTCAGACATCATAGGCATACTCTCCCCATGCTTTTGCTAGAATATAATATGTCAAAGAGAGCAAGTGAAGAAGGAAATAGGATCAGTTCCTCTCTTTCTCTGTAACTCCCCTTTTTTCCTCACTTGTTTTTAATAACCTTGTGATTGTTTTGTTTTCCTACCAACTGCCTTCTCCCTGCTTTCAAATCCCTATTGAACAGCAATTTTAATGAATTTTTCCTACTTTATTCTCTTTGTTACTAATGTTCATTTTCCTCTTTGAATGCATGTTGAATTACATGATGTTTGTTTTTAGCTTTTGGTTGAGGAAGGTGCTTAAAAACAAATTAAAGATCATCTATAGTCTAGAAGCATAAGCATTTGTACATTCCCTAAAATAGAAAATGTTTAGCTGAATTAAGGCTTCAAATTATAATCTCTTGTAGCTAAAGAATTTTAATAACACAGTGTATTTATTTTATAGCACTGTGAAAATAATAGTTCTTACGGTAAGATCAGGATGAAGACTAATCCAGTCCTCTTCACAAAGGTAGGAGAAAAGCAGAGCTGTGGCTCTAAACTTGTGTGGAATTTATCATTCGTTCAGTAGGAATGAAAAATACTTCAGAAGTTTTTCTGAATATTTGTAGTTTAGAGTATCAAAGGAAAGACAATAGTCCGACACAGCGTCTGAAGTAAAGAAACCCCAAGAGAAAGAAGTTACTTATCTGCTGTACATTGATGCCTGTAATCGCTTTGCTGCTATAATCTCAATTTTTAGAGGCTAATGATAGGGAGTACTAACCGCAGTCTACAGCGAGCGGAGAGCAAATGGCAAGAAGTGACACACTCATCAAACTTTTAGACATTGCCTCTGATAGTGGCTTACTCGAGTGTACTGAAAAATCTTCAGGAGTTTATCTGTAGATTAGAAGAATCCATGAAGGGAAAAATTCAATGAAGTCTTAAATTATGATTATCTGCTCTGCATTAAGAGATTATTTTACCACCAATTAGGTGGAAACTAAACGTTCAGTTGTTGGTAAACTTTCTGGTCAGTTAAATAAATTATTGGATTTTTTTTTTCCATGAAAAGTAAAGGATAAAGAAAATGTCTTGCGTTATTTCATATTTTTAATCAAGACACTGGTGTTAAAATATCAGAACATGTGGAAGCGTTTTCAACAAGTATTTATGAAAATCTTACTTTGAAAGCATTATCTGGAGCACTAGCTAGAGGTTGCTAACATACACAAAAAGATTAAATGAAAACTGTCTTCCAATACTAGAAACAAAGTTTTCTCAACAAGGTGTCTCCATACAAAGCAATTTCAAAAGGCTTCATATACCTGTAGTGACCTGGACAGTAGTATTTTATGTAGTGTTGTGTACCAAGTAAAGATCTAATTTAAAATTTACGCTATCAGCTTTTTCTTCAGAAATGCTTATTTCTTTAGATAAGCCTGTTCATGTGTTTCATAGGTCCTCAGGGTGATCTTTCTTTTGTTCATTTTGAGATGAGTCCGGAAGCAAACCATGAAAATGCATACTCGTGAACATAAGAGGTGATAAATAAGTCTCATCCAGACATGACTTTACCATTCTTCATCTCTTATCATGAATATGGAAGACCAACTTTTACCAGCTGTAGCACAGTGAGGAAAAAAAAATTAAGGGAATTTTAATTTTCATCCATCCCTGGTATTCAATTTTGAATTTTTACAATATATTTTATTCTTCTCAGATATCAAAAGAAGAGGTATCTAAAAGATCAGATTAAGAAATCTTTGGAAGCAGGCTGCTCATTTTTCTCCCTTTTAAAGGCTGTTGTTGTGCTTCGAGTTGAAGTTTTAACTGGGTACAAATTTGTTAAAAATTTAATAGCTAGGATCTTGGCATTTACTGCGTCTACTTGACTTTTTTTTTTTTTTTTTTTAAATATAGCTCCACAGATATGCAAGATAATTTGAAGATATAAAAAGAAAAGGCCTTTGCTGGAGGATATGGTTTTCTTTGTGGTACACTTGCAAAATGAATTTGGTGATGCTGTGTGCTCTCATAAATAGTCCCATTGAAGCGAGCATTCAGATTGTGAGTACTCAGCGCCCCACTTCTGTCTAGGCCTTCATCTAAATTACGTGGCAAAACATAATAGCCACCAGTCCTTGTAAATATAAGATAGGGAAACACAGAATTTGAGAAAATAGAAAGGGTATGTTTTATGCTGAGAATCAAGGGCATTGCTGTTTGTTTTGTATTTGTCTGATAAACAGCCTTTTCTCGTTATTTTTAATACTGAACAGGAATATTTTTAACAATGAATAAATCAAGGACATTCTTAGAAAATAACAGGGCAAAGAGTGTTAGGAGTCCTAACTGGAGACTGGATTAGTAGCTGTTAGTAGCTGAAAAAGCTTCATGGAGCTTTAATTTGGATTAAGATCTGCTGGTGTTCACCACAAGCAACTCTAGCCAGGTGATGCACCTATCTGTTTTTAAAATTTCTTTGTTCCCTGCTCCCAAGAAATATTTTCTCCCTTATTTTCAAAAGAATAGGGACTAAAATAATATTTTACACATCTCAGTTTTGACAGGTTTTACCCTAAGCATGAATCATTGGTAGTTGAACTTCTACACGTTGATTTCTCAAATACAAGTGCTGGCTCTCACATCTTCAAGTACGGTGAATAAGTGATAACTGAGGAGCAGAAACCACTTCATGGATTTGATTTTGCTGAAAATGTTTGTTTTTTTTTTTTTTAAATGATGGACATCAACATGCTCCATAATGACTAATTTCAGATCAGACATACTCTTTTCTATATGTGCTAAACATAGATGAGATTGAGTTACTTAAAGATTAACATCTTAACAAATATCTACAATCCTGTTCACGTATTCAATACACTTTGGAAGTCCATTTTAAACAACTTTTTTCTTTGTTATTGAATTTTAGATAGAGGATATAATGAAAAATTAAAAAGTGTATCTTGCTGAGAAATGTGATATGCAGTATAGTCTTCTCAATAAACTTTTAAATGAGATACTGTTAGTATTGATGAATGTCACTTAACTAGCTACTTAATCTTAACATAGTTAGTGATCGCACATTCAGAGTTGCAGTCTTTCAGCCAAACTAGTGTGTGTTTTAAGTGGCTGTGAATTTTATACTGAAAGGAATTAACCTTCTTATTTGGCTGCAAGACTACGAATTAGATTCACAAACTACCGATGACTTAGTGAGCTCCTGTTTTGTCTAAATGCAAAAACATATAGTAAAAATTTTTTGATAGATGAAATAGAATGCTTAAGCACAGTCTAGGAGCCTAGAGTTTACCAGCTTTTGAAATATTTTTTTTTGTTAATTTCTGTTTTTAAAATGATTATTTAGGAGGTAGAGTTATTCTACTATATCAATTGATGTGTTAGTTAGATTGAATTCACATTAATAGCAGAGATACTATTTTTTTTGGAATATATTTAGAAAAGCTAAACAAAAACTATGTAGAGAAGCACTGTCATTTTTTCAGATTTCTAACGTAAGTATGCACTTAAATATAAGTGTATATATTAAAATAACTATAGTTTGATATATTTATTTCAATCTAATCCAACACAAAGTAGAAGCATACACAAAAATTTAATAATTCCATAGTTTTGTCTGTGTTGTCATACATCTTTTGACTGTAGTCTACCAGTGACAGTGTCTTGAAATCAAAATCCCAAACATTACATGCATATGGTATTTCACTGGTTAAACTTAAAGTATGAAGCCGGACCAGAGCTTACCCTGAGCCACCCAGTCTTAATTCGGAGCAGAAAGTTGGACTACACACTTCCTAGGATCCTTCCAACCTGGATGAGTCTGTGAATCAATATTATCACATCAGCAATATTATTGCTTGAGATAAAGATTCTGCAGATATTCACAAAAACAAACTCTCTGCACTTGAAAACGAATCTCAAATGTTTACCCATGTTCCAGTTTCTTATTCACAAAGTGTTTAGTCACACATAAATGTTCCTTAAGCCATTCTCAATAGTATTGTTCACCATTTTCTTTTATATTCACTTAGATTTTTAATCTCCAAATGTTCTTATACCTTTGTGTATGTTGGAAAACTGATCATCTGCCTCTCTGGATAATGTGAACAAATAAACAGATAAAATTCTTAAAGTAACAATCAGATTTGCTTGGAAAAAGTTCTGAAATGTTTGTGCTCTGCAAAACGAGCAATGAGGAAAATTAACGGAAGGAAAAACCTAAGTTCTGAGTGAGGATTAACAATTACTTCATATTATGGTTAAATATTTAAACAGTCTAGACATCTCTGGAAACCAATTATTTTTTTCCCTCTCACATTTTAGGATATATCTGCTTTTTCAGCTGTGTATAATTCTGTCTCTGTCAGCAGCACACAGTGAATAATTTTTAAATTTTGTGTAGGAAATTGCAACTTTTTTTTTAATTCCAGATTGCAAGTTTCTGGTCAAAAGAATCTAATTCACAACTGCAAGTGTAACCAACGCATTCTTAATATTGTAATAAATCAGCTTTATGGTATTGAAAAGCATTATCTTTAATAGCAATACTAATTTGTTCCTTTGGCATCATTTGTTTTTCCAAAGCTGTACAGTGCTATGTTTTCCAGTTATTTGTATGTGAGTAAAAGAAACTGTACAAGCAAAGTCAAGAATCAGTCAACCCTTTTTGAATTAAAAGAATCTATTTTGCTTTCTGTTGCACGGCAAAGTCTCTTTATATATTGAAGATAGATCCTATGTGAAATTAGATGCTTTTAAAGAATTTTTACATGGAAATGTCAGCTAATCAGCATCTCTGGTTGTTTCTGTCCTAACAGTCTTTCGAGGGCATAGTCGGCTTACATAGAAGCATCATAGAATTGCTTGGGTTGGAAGGGACCTTAAAGATAGTTCAACCCCCAAGCTTCCACATCCATCTTTTGTTACAGCATTTCTACGTGATAATAGCAGCTTGCATTGTTATCTTTGTGGCAGCTTATATTTTGCTTTTGTGAAGCTGACTCCTGTGTAATACCAATACTGGAAACAAATGTCCTCAAACTGTGTTCCTCTGATAATGGTTTTAATTTGTGTGGATTCTGCTTAACTGTAGCCTCAGTTCTTTTAACTTAGCATTGCAATGTATGATGCCTGCTTGCATCTTGTGTGACTGCACTTTTACTTCCCCCCCCCCCCCCATTATTCCTGTCTGAATCTGATCTTCAGATCAAGGCCATGAAGGGGAGAAGGCAGGTTGTGATCGTTTGACAACAGTTACAGCGTATGTCCCTTCAGCAGGTATACAAGATGAGAAATATAGTTCATTATTAAAGAGCACATAATCTCAGATGTGCTCAGTTTTCATTTCAGCTTCCAAGTTAACTTTTCATCAAGTATTCATATATTTCTTCTTTTTTAGTTAATAGACATGCATGTGATCTGAGCATGTTTTTTGCTTAGGCCATCTTACATGTTAAACTTGCAAATTTAATTTCTCTTTAGAAGTTTACAAATACACAATGTTAAATTTACTATGCAATAACAGATCAATAACAGATTTTATCACATGGACATGAATATTTGGAGGCAGTATATATCAATCTGTGATAGCATGTCAAGCAGCAGAATGTTATAAGCCTGCTCGTGGAGAAGCCTGAAAGATGCATTGTTCCATGTGTCATCTTGGGCTCTCCATCAAAGTTGGAAAGGAGTGGATGTATCCACATCATATTCTTTTATCATTATTATTGCTATTTTTGAAGTAATTACCATGATTGTCTTTATCAGTTGAGCATTGTATCAGCTCTGAGCACTAAAACTGAAAGCTGGGAACTGAGTCAAGAAGAAAAGCAGACGCAGCAGAGGTCATGCTCAAGGAGTGCTCCTCAAGCACTTCTTATGGTGTTCAGCCACCTTCCATGGCCTAGCTAATAGAAGAGGTAACCTCTTCCACCTACCTGGGGCAGATCCAGAGCTGAATTCTTGCACAATGAGCTAAACAGACTCCCCAGACAGTCCTGGTTTTATATGCTCTTCAATTTATTGTTTTTAGTCTTGAAAGAGAGCCTTTCCGTATATTGCATTCCCCTAGATTTTGTGAATTGAGGAGTGCCTGGTGTTTTTTTTTTGTTTGCCTGTTTTCATGGAGGGGAAAAAAAAAAGAAAAAGAAAAAAGTAGTGTGAAATACAGAAATTGTCACCTTTTTGGAAAGCACAAGTCACTCCACTCACAAGATCAGTATCAGTACATGTGCTAAAGGAACCTGTATCAATGGCAAGTGGGCCAGAACATAAGCAAACATTTGAAAGCTGTCCCTTGGAGAATCTTTGTTCCTCTCAAATGCCCACACAAAAATGATCTCAAAGCTGGAGGGTGTTCTGTGCTGTGGGAGCTCCAAAGCTGGTTGTAACATTTCAGAGGACCAGTACAAGCACATCAGTATTTAATTTTCTTCTACAATCTTTGGCTTTCACTGTGCAGGCAATATCATTACCTTTATATTTAAGTAGCAACCTTTATCTAGCAGGCACCTAAAGTGCTTATCGCTTCTGAACTTGATGAAAATGCCATTAAAGTCAGGGGAACATTTTTTCCATTGACTTTAAAATGGATTTTTGGATGAGGTCTTGTCTACCTATCACACAAATGTAATAAAGTCATCTCTAGTGTGACAGCAACAGCAAGGTGGACAATGAACAACACACAGTATGCTGCCAGGATTTTCAGCAGGATCTTGTAGAGGATAGTTTTATCAATGTTTTCAGAGGCTCATCTGTGCTGTATTTTAATCTTCAGATCTGTAGTTTGTTCGCACCTCTGTGAACGTTAGTCATCTTGCTTCCCATGGCGCTCCCACTCTTAATGGACAGCCGTAACAGACTTCTGACAGCTCACTATCATCCTTGTTATTTTTTGTAACATTTTGAGTGCAATTCACTCGGCCCTGGGGCACTGTTAGCTTGTAGTAGTTCTAAATGCTGTTTGCAGTGTCATTATCATACAGGTTTTTTAAAGCTACACTTTTCTCCAGAGGAAAGCTTGCTGAATGTGACCCCCAGCTGCTTCTGGTGGGTGCTAGGACAAGAACTGATTAAAGTTCTTGTCACTGTCAACTTCATATGTCTGTGGTTTCTTTTAAGACCATTCCTTCCATTGTTTGTGCTGACGTGCATGTGAATGTACCGTGCTTAAGTGGTTGCACAGGAGAATGAGAGCAAGTTTATTCTTCTGCTTCTCCTTTTCCCTTATGGGGAGTTGGCATTGATTGGTACTACTGCTTACTTGCATCAGTTTATATCTCTATAGGATCTGTGATCAAGGAGAAATTATAAGATGATCAGGGCCATTGCACCCATCCCTGTTCTCCACCAGCTGCACTGGCTGGACTCGCAGAGAACAGAATTATTATAAAATACTGATATACTGTGCTAAGTGCATCTGAATCTCATCATTTCCTGTGATAATTCCTCATTTCTGTACAGTGCCCTGGGGATATCTGTGTCTGAAACTATGATCTAGCAAATTCTGCCTAACAGCCTGTGCTCCTGGACCAGTTTTGATGAGGATTTATGACTTACATAGTTCATTTCTGCTTATATTCATGTTTTCCTCAACTTAGCCTGAAGGAGGGTTGGTTAGGAAGAGTCTACACCTATCAACTGAGGAAAAGTCTGCATGTGGAAAGACTCATTTTCTCACTGTATCAGTCACATAAACTGTTGTGCACCCTCATTTGGATGTTTTTTTTTCAACTGCCAAGGCCCTACTATTGACTTAGCTCTAGCCCTTACCTTACTGACTTATGGTCCTTGTGCATTCTAAAGATGCAGCTTGCTTTTTCTGTTCCCTTTAGTCCTTCGATATTCTGTCCTCAGTAAAATACAGAAGATCAAACAGGCCGAAGTAACTTTGTGTCTTTCTAGCACATGATGCCTGTACTATTTTATTTTTGGCTCAGAAGTCTTCTTGAGTCAGCAACGCTTCCAGTAGTGGAGGTTTTGGTATGGCAGTGTAACGAAGATCTCAAAAGACATGGTCTTATATGTAGTTTTAGCTCATCAAAATGTCCTTGTGGTTAAGGGAAGATCACTGTTACTAATGTAAAATTTATTTTTTTTTAATGCTTCTTTCATGGACCACATTAACAGTTTAATTTGCTGTATGGACTTTATGCTTTGTTGTGAAGTTTATATTTGTTGTATAATGATACCTGCATGAATAGTGGTCAATGCTGAAGAGTTTCTTCTTGGAAAATGTGTCTGCCTTTGTCATGCCATCTTAAGCTGCCATTGTACCAGGAAGGTTCAGGTTACTGTAATGGCTGAAGAGCTTACTTGAAATAGTGTAAATATACTGCAGTTAGACTTGGATTAGCAAGTTGAGTTTGTACTTATTATACTTGAGTATTAGAGAACTTAGGTTGCTCTTATTTTTGAGACAGTGGTTCCTTTTTCCACGTGTCAGTCTTCACCCATGTGTGACCCCATAATGTGCCATTCTTGAGGTTCTAGAGTC
The DNA here is from genome assembly GCF_009769625.2 of Cygnus olor. Classification (NCBI taxonomy): domain Eukaryota; kingdom Metazoa; phylum Chordata; class Aves; order Anseriformes; family Anatidae; genus Cygnus; species Cygnus olor. The sequence continues at coordinate 31,940,047 of NC_049174.1, read as the reverse complement.
TCAGTGATGTGAAAGTGATGTTATTCTGTTCATAGAAATACTGTGTATAGTAGTTTTCATCCAGAGATCCCCAAGTGATATAAAAGCATTCATGAATTATACCTCTCAAGAGTTCTACACATAAGTTTTTAAATTTAAATATAATACATATTTATATACTTAAACATTTTATGTTTTAAATGATAGAGAAATGTCACTAGCAATATATTTTTTAATGAAATTTTTTGAATATGGAAAAATGTCATCTAAATTCAACGTTTTCATGAAAAACATTCCCTCTGGGCTATTAGTATTATAAGTATTAGGCATAATTATTCAATTTGTTAAAAGATTAGGTGCATTTGGAGTGGATATTTGGTAACACTTCTACATAATAAGTATAAAAACAATAAAGCATATATATATTATATATAGTGGTTACATTGAACGTTTGGTTTACAACACCTTGAGATGTGAAAAACAACCTTATTCCCCAAAAGGCAGATTATAAAGTAAGTTTTGATGGTTAAGAAAGGACATTTTGATATTAATAGTTCTTCTCATCAGCAGAATTTCACTGTGACTCTCAGCTGTGGTATCCTTTACAACAACCATCTGTTTTGGCAGTGTCATAATTTCTTTTTCAGTATCTCAGATGAAATTAAAATCATCGTACAGTGAACACTGCTAGGAAACAAAAAAACTAAACTTGAGTGTAGCATTAAAGTTATTGCAGTTCATTGCAATTTATATCCTATATATGTACTAATCCAAAAGTAGAAGAAGAAAAAATATTTTGAATATTTGGGGAAAGGCTGTCTATTTGGGTTTTGCTTATGTTGATGTTCCAGTAATTTTTGCAACTTTACAGTGAAACAGGATTTTAGAACTTGTAAATGCGATAAGGAAATGAATGGGGAGAAACAAAATCAGACAGTATCACAGTGAGAAACAGGTTGCTGTTCTCTCCCACTCTTTTCCCTTTTGCCGATGTTCAACAGTATCTCATCATTAACTGTTATTTTTACTATACGTCTTTACAGTCTCAAGCTTTCAGGTATTTACACATACCTCCGTTCATTGTTATGTTCTGCTAAGGAATTCTTGTAGTGTTTTGAATGCTTCCATAATCAGCACCTTTTAATACCCAGCTTTCTTACAAATCTCACCCTTCCTTCTTTTCTTCCTGCTTTTTCTCCATCTTTTCTCTTCCTGCGTTTCCTTCCTCTGCCTTGTTTAGTGTTCATGAGACTTTATTTTCTGTTTCTTAGTCCCATCCCCTACCACAGAAAGCATGAACAGTATGAGCCTGCTAGACAGCATAAACTGGACGGGTGGCCTAGTTTGTTTGAATTCCTATGCAGTGCTTTCCATTGTTTTATCAAAATGGCTGAGTTCAAGTAAAAATAACAAATACAGATAAAGTACGGACAACAAATGCTGGGAGCAAAATTTGATCCTCGTTTCCACTCTTTCATACCTGATAATCTACTCCAAAAGGATAATTATTACAATAGTGGCCAATGTATCTATCAATCTATACATCTAGTTATCTTAAATAATAGGAATGAAAGTCAATTTATGAGCTGTTTGTCTTTCATAAATGCTTGAGCTTTTTTTTTCTTTCTTTTTAACCTTGACATGATTTGTATGGTAGTTTATTAAATTAGCATAAAATGTGATCACTTAGAGTGATATGTGCTCATGTGTTCCCTTAAAATGCATCAAGAATAATGAGTGGTAATTGGTTTGAGACATTAAGGAGCTGTTGACTAAATTGGAGACGTAGTTTACCACACACATGGCATATCAAGTTTCATCTATGTTTTTCATTATTATTCGAAAGATAAAATATTTTGTGAAAGTGTGTCTGGACACGTATATAGCTTTTTATGTAGTTATATACTTAAACTGTAGAAAAAAGTTCTTTGTTCAGTGGAGTTTTTTAAAGGGGTTACTCTAACATCTCCAAAAGAGTTTTCAATGGATGATTTTAGTGAAACTAGACCTTCACCTGTAACTTCTTTCATTACAGAGAATCATGGAGAGGACATGCTAGTCATGGTAAGCCTATTCATACCATGCTGAACAGAATGCATTAAGCTTACTTATGTGGTGTTAGATGTTTCCATCAAAATGAGGCTGAAATAAAGGAAACCTATTGGAAATTGCACACTAATCCCTCGTATGTTTTTCAACAGTTAGGAAATGGAGATTTTGTTGTTGTCAGCAGAAGATGATGTAGAGAACACTGTATATAAATAGATTCTCAGGGATGTGAAATGATAGATTCTCTGACATGTTTCTCATTGATTTACGCAATAAATTCTTTTTCTGATATCCCTACAAGGTGGAAGTTCAACTATGCCAAAGGAAAAATAAATAAATAAGCAGAAACTTTTGTTTTGGAAGTGTCATCATATGTTAGAAAATGGTATCCAAAACTTAACTGACATAAAGTTATTGAATTCAATGTTTTACCAGCTAGCTTTCTGCATATGTAAGAACAACAGAGTTATCTTGAATAACAGTTCCCTTGTATTGTTTTTGAGCAACATTTTATATTACAGTATTATATCATAGGGGTTTATTTTCATAAAAAAAAAAAAAAAAAAACATGGGAAAAGAAGAAATCATTCTTCATCCATACTTACTAGAAAATTACAAGAAATTGTCTTAAGAAATTATTAAAAAAAAAAAAAGATTACAGGTAATCTTAATCTGTAAAACAGATCTGCAAGTCAGTCGTGGCCTTGCACAGCAGGTTGCAGAGACAATAGACAAGAAAGGGATAGTTGTGCCAACAAGTCTTTCTCCTGACATTCTCCACTGAATATGTAATTTTTTTCATAACTTTTTAAAATGCTCTGAACAAGACTGGTCACCTTGGCTCAAGATGTGTAGAGGTAGACCATGAAAAGATTCAGGGACATCGATGTTGTTCATAAGAAGCACTAAAGTTCTTAGTTTGTTTTTATAAAAGAACAGAGTAGAGAAGTGCTTTATGTGTTAAAGGGCAATGTTGCCATGAGGGGGAAGAAAAGAAAAAGGTAAAGTACAAATAAGGAGGATGAAGAAAAAATTTTAACCTCCAGAGTACTAAGGTCATGGGACAGTCTTGCAGTAGTACATCAGGGACAACAACCTACTACTCAGTTTGAAGGGGGATTTTCATCAGTTAGTGCATTGGAGTCTGGAAGGGTATTGAGTACAATTGCTGTGGGGTACATTTGATAGAGAAGAGGTCTTTTTAAATCTTATTACTCAATAGGTGTAGTGTAGTTTACAACAAGCAGTTTTGATGATTAAAAAAAATAAGTTGTAGAATTTTAAGTAGTAGGAGAAGCTGATCAGTAAATATTTGCAGAAAAGTGGAAATTCAAAGAAAAGTCTGTAATGAAAGTAGAATATTTCTGTGTGATGAAGTAGGTGGACTGGTTGATATATGAGAAGATTTCCATGTCTAATTGCATTTGATCCCTTTGATCTTCACAGTCTGGTATGTTTCTCCCTGATGATTTTCTGCTTCCAACTGCCCTCATTTATTTCCAGTCCTACATAAAACACTCTTGCCCTCCCCTGTGTCATTGAGCTATAATCTACTACTTTTTTTTTTTCCTTAACGCCAACTGTAAAATATGTCTATTATCACTGAGAACTGTCCACTAGCAAAGTGAGTTAGCAAATAAATGTTTGTGAGCAAGCTTATCTAATAGTGCAATAACTTTTCTGGAGCTCTGCTTTAGTTAATTCCTGCCCTGTCACACTGCTATCAGTGACACAGAAGAGAACCTCTCACTTCCAGGGTATTTCAGACAAAAAAAAATAAATAATCTCTGATTCATTTCAACTTGACCATATTAGTCATGGAAAGGATTCAGTACCTTAAAAGAGACAAAAGTAGCAAATAGTAACATGAAGTCTCTACTAAGGATTTTCTTCTACATCTCAGGTTTTGAGAGTGGATAAGAGAGACTACATAATGGTGTGTTGAATCAAGTCCATAGATTCAAAATCCACAAAGATGCCTGAGCAGATTAAATAGGCCTGAAATCATAGCTGAATCAGTAATAAACTTTGGTGTAGGCCATCTCTATAAGAATACCCTGAAAACTGCCATCTTGGGAAACTGAAAATCTTGGGAAAGAGCATTCATCCACAGAAATGTGTAAAGTTAGGAAGAGTCTTTCTTTATAAATATTTAATCACTAATAAAGACTACATTGCTGTAGTGTCTTCCAGTTGTGATTTTCAAAGTGTTTTAAGAATATACAGAAGTATATTTATAGTGTGGTTTTAGTATACTATGGCTGTTCTCTCAGATAACTGATCTCTTTCTCTCAGAGATTCCTCCTTTTCAGGTTAGTTTGTATGCAGACTGTACTTTGGAGTAAAGTTTAAAAAAAAATCAGTGGGAAAGGGTAGTCATGAGTACAGGACAGTGCATGTCATGGTCCTTATACTTTGTGTGAAAGTACGTGACCAGTGAAAATTAACTTGAAGGGCAGTGAATATTGTTATGACCCCTTTGCATTTACTAGATTTTAGCTCTCTCTGTTTGGGTTAAAGATGACCTTTTACTGGAAGTAGTACACAGGTTTGATGTCATGGCCAGGTCTCCCATAGGTGGGCTGTCTCTAAGAAGGGCTGTTCTGCACATCATTATTGTGCTCCTGGTTAATTGTGCTATTTCTCTCTCATATATTATCAAGTATTATTGCAGTCTCCATTAAGTATTATTGCAAAGTGCTGTAGGTCTTTGGATTCTTCAGGGTATTTTTTTTCCTCTCTTAATTTCCTGCTTATTGCTTAAACATGACATCTCTGGTTCCACGTATGGCAAGTGGTGTTCTAGTGGCACAGCAATTTTAACGAGATAATCACTTCAGAATACACTGATTCACGCTATCTGTTTTGGCTTTTGTTCGCTTGCTCTGGAGTAGCAAATATAATATTCTAGAGGACAGTATTTTGTATTGATTTTACTTACAAAATCAATAAATAAAAATAACTTGGCACAAGAGGAAATTCTATCACAGTCTTCATGGAAATTGTTGGAAGACATAATAAAACCTTAAAATGAAGTAATACGTATAAGTAATCAAACAGTGTTGACTACATCGTTAGGAATGACAAGCTTATGATATAAAGTACTTTCTTAGTTCTGAAGGTCTATTTTTATTTTGGGACTCTGTTCCTGTTCTCATGCGCATAACGCATAAAAATGATCTATGTTGTTTATAGAAGTGTCAGAAAGGATGCTGAATCTTTCAAGAAAGTCCTAAAATATGGTCTTCATTTTTTCTTCTGCTTGTCTTGAGCTTAGTCTTCCACTCCCAATGCTTCCCAGCTCTCATTGATTCAGTGAATGCAACAAATACTACTGTACTGAGCTAATTGGCAGTGGGTTTTACTAGAGCTGTTCTGTGATACTTGTTTGGAATCAAACCACTATTAAATCAGTTAAAACAGCCGTTTTGCGTAGTAATCTGGCAAAACATGAAGTGACTGTGATCTAGACTTGCATAAGTGAAGGCAGGATAAGTTAAAGAAGACTTATAGCTGGAACAGCCGACTTTAAATCCATGTGGGGGATCTTTTGGTTGATGTAATAGGCCAGGAATCAGGAAATCACTAGCAGAAATTTTGCCCATTTCTAGTTTTGTTTTGTTGTTTTTTTTTTTTTCACTTTGCACCTGACCTACTACTCATTATGAATTCATTATAGCTGCTTAACGTAAAGAGGAAAACATACTCCTCAGTTTTACATTACAGATGAAGCAAAAAAAGATCTTATCTCTTTTGAATGTTCACCAGTCCCTGGAAGGGTGAAACATTGATAAACCTATTTGAAGGTTGGAAGTATTTAAGGAGAACAAATATAAGAGTTAGGATCTCTTGTGTGTCTGTGGAACGTGCTCCCTAAATTGTTTCCATAAGATTGAAATTGCGTGTTACAACATTTTTTAATAGAATCATAAGTCAGTTAATACATTGCATAAATAATAAAAAAAAATGCATTTGATTGAAGATTGTGGTATACTAGAGTTTGCAGCTTAAGCATATTACAACTTTGTAGTGTCAGACTTCCTGACTTAAAGAGAAATATTATTCTGTAGTTACAACCAAAAAAAAGTTCATATAGGTAGTACTTTTTTATCATTGATCTGATTTATTTCAGATTTTTCTGGCATTAAACAACACTCATTGTGCACAGAGCTGAAGTAAAACTCTTTCAAAACTCAGAATTGGATTTTGAATGAGCTTTGAGGGTGTAAAACTTTACCTGCTTTTGAATGACTCTCTCTACTACTCCAAAGGGCCAGTGGAGAGTGAATCATGGAATGAATAAATGACAGACCTATAAGCATAGCTTTTGGATTTATTCCTTTTCTTTTAGTACAAAGCAGGAGAAGTTGCCAAGACCCTTTCTGTAGCTGATGACTCCATTTATTTTTCTTTTACCTCTAACAAACATATGAACCCTGATATTTGAAATGTGTTTGTTGATTACATCAGGAATGATTTTTTCCCTCCTTATTTAAGTATTAGACTGATGCATAATTAAAGAAAATGGCTGGACCTGGTGATCTTTCAAGGTCCTTCCAACCTGTGGGATTGTATGGTTGTATGGAAATGTTTTATGTAGGCTTTACTCTTCTTGTATGGTACTGATTGAGGAATAATTTGTCATGTCCTTGCACATAATAATCTCCCCTTTGGGATTCCAGCCATTTTTGACAGGAGGAAGGTAAAGGAGAAAAGATACCTGAAGAGGGGGAATGTTGCAGCTTCTATCATTGGATCCAAACCTGCAGTTATACAAAGTGTTCTGCTATCTGGATCAAAAGAGCAAGGGCAAGGGTGCAGAAACAAGGGAATATAAGATGAAGACATAAAGAACAATTAAATCATTCAGCATTATACTTTTTGCAATGTTAAGCACAGTATTGCATACCCTACATATTGTGCACAATAATTAGATCCACGAAGATCTTAACCATGACTGTACGGAATGTATAAAATCGTCAGAGAACAGGCATCCAGACACACATTGCTAATATTCAGTCAGAAAATAACACAAGATATAAAAGGAAATGCCAAGTCATCAATAAAAAAGGTAAAAGAGAATGAAGTTCTCCTATGTTATAATATTTCACTTAAAGTTCTAACTTTTTAATTATACATTTAATGAGAAAAAGAGAATTTGTAAAAGGAACCTGTAAATCAAATGTAACTTGAATTTAATACAATGAATTTTATTTTTCCTTTTCTCTAACTAAAAAAGCAAATAATCTAAAAGCCTTAATCTAAGCCTGATCTGAAATATCAACGAATGATGGTACCTTTGGAAATTTGATTAGTGATCAGCAGATTGAGGTAGGCAAGCCAACAGTATGGGTTGAAAACATTTTCCTATTTGTTTGGAAATTATAGAATATTGAAGTCCTTAAAGTATTTGTTGGCTTAGGACTGTGGTTTTAAAAGAAAGCATAGAATTCCCAGTCATACATTAAATTTAATTCTTCTAATTATTTCTGAATAGGAATATATGGAAGCATTTTTAATAAACCCAGGTTTCTTTCTGAGCCTTGCACACATGATGCATTCTACTACAGTTGTCTCCTTTCAGGTTTGACTTAAAAATATACATTTGATAGGTTATTAATATATTACTTATTAGTTTAAAAAAAAAGGATATTTTGAGAATTGTATCTGTATTTCTTATCAGCCCCTTCAAAAATTCATGGAGAAAGGAGAAATCTTTAGAAGCTCTTCTCAGTTGTGGTCCATGAAGAAAATGGTCTTGATTAAACAGTTAAAATCATTTATTTTTTTTAAACTAGAAAAGTGAATGGATGGAAATTATATGTAGTGGACAGATATAAACTGCCATTTTAGTCACAAGTTAAATAAATCGTACTGCTTAACAGAAAGCAATTGTAAGGAGAGCTAAACATTTCAATATTTCTTTTTTTCCTGAAAGTAAGTTAAAAAAACCTTTTTTTAGAGAACAAATTCTGGATGGCAGATGTGGTAAAAATATGCATTTTTTATTATGCATTTGTATGTTTTTTCTTTATTAACATTTCGTATAAATGTCCATGTAAATTGTTTTTCAAAAATCTGGACAGGCTTTTGAGGAAGAAATGCTGAAATACCTTATTTCTTAGCCACTCAAGAAACTATATTTCTAATCTACCACTTGTTCTTCAGGTTATCTACCATGCCAGAAAGACTTTTGTTTGCTTTTATTACAACTGAAATCATGCTATCTCTGCTGGCTGTAGCGTTTTCAGGAACTGTCACTCTCATTTTCCCATTTATAAATGTGCCAAGAAAGTATCTCCATTTCCCTTCTCTTTCTAAATTCAGAGCATTATCATACTTTAATGCAGAGAGTACTTTACTTTTCAACACTGCTGTTCTCCATGGTCACATGTTCATTGTTAGAGTGCATCTCCGCATAGCTATACAAGAAAATGATTTTAATTAGAGGTGAACCTTGGGAAGGTTCAGGCTGTTTAGCTCCAAAGTACATGTGAGCCTTCCTTCATCTATGGAATAGGTAGGAACTTTCAGATGACCAAGGTTTATTTGGTGTATTTTCTTCTTTAACCAGTTTTATTGTTACTTGCAGTAATGAGAATTTTTGAGCATCACAAAATGCTTTTCCATTTTTGAGAGTGAGGAGATGGTGCTTTCTTTTTGTCTTTTTGGTTCATCCAAATTATATATTTAGAAATAATTCTGTAGTCCTCTTGTGCTTGCCACAAAATGAGCTGTAAGGGTGACATGCTGAGAATTAGAGGAGGTGAAAAATGGGAATAATTTAGTTGCATGAAAGTGGAAACAGGCACCATTAGAGCTGTGATATTTATGCAGTTCTGAGACCCACGTATTTCAAATTTCTTCTACCTTGATTGAAAATTAAAAGAAAAATGAAAGCATCTATTTCTTGTTACAAACTTCAAGAAGTTCCAATTTTAATGTAGCTACAGTCGTGTCTGTAAAGGTGTGCAGTTGAGCTTTTTTGGTTTTGTTGTTCTGGTATAAAAGTGGATGAGTACAAGTCCAAGGAACTGGAGAAACCTTTGGTGAGCTAATGCATGAAGTTAGAAGGCTGGAACACAGTCAGCTCTTGGAGTATGCAAGCAAAATGAAAAATGAAAAAAAAAAACATGCTGCAGAGAAGGGAGTTCATAATAAAGAGGTAGTGCTAAAAAGTGTTTGGTAAACACCCAAATCAGAAGAAAAAGAGTATATGATAAAAGTTATGGGATTTTTCTTTTTCTTTTTTTTTTTTTTTTTTATTTAAGCAATGTAAACCAGCATTGGCTAATTACACCCTTGTGTCTGTGGTACTTTAGCAGATATTTGTTCAACAGAATACACATGTTGCTATGGCAATCATTTTGTTTGTCAAATGTTAAGTAAACTTCAAAAAAGAAAAGCCTTGAAATATTTTTTTTCTGTTGTGACTAGTATCTCCAACCCACACACAGCTGTTCAAAAATAGCTAATAGTCTCCCAGTATATAGGATCCGCTCTCTAAAACTGGCAGTGGTATCACTGCTGTCAGAGGCGATCTCTGCAGTTCTAGGTGTATCTGTACGCCTGTCTGCAAGCACAAAACAGAAAAACCCCTTCCTCCACACAGGGTATTTTGCCCTGTGCAAGGCACTGTTTGCTCAAGATGCATTGCACTCACTTGCCTGTTTTCTGAGGGCATACCCCATATTCCCTACATGTCTAAAATCTCTTTAAGAGCCCTGTGGGATAAATCACTTTTCCTTTCATTTCCCCAATGAAAAGGATGTTTAAGCCAGTCATCATACACAGCTATGGGTAAAGCTGAGTTTTGTGAATTTATGGTTCAGGAATGGAAGTGTAGTTTCTTTGGAGGAGCTCCTACTTCCTGGCTCAGCTGCTTACATGGTAGAGGAGAAGTTAGGTTGATGTATTGCCTACTTTCCCTTCCAGGAGCGAAGAAACACTGGTAAGATCCACAAGTACTATTTGCTCATAACCATTACTGTCATCATCTCTCCTCAGAGAGCCACCACAGTCATAATGGATGAAAACTAATGCTTTGCACTTTCCTGAAATTTTCTCAGAAACTGAATATTAGTAGTATGGATTTTTGTCCCTTACTATACCAGGTAACAGTTTGCAAGGGTGTACCTAACAAATACTCTTCATACAAAGGACATTCTTCTTAAAGGAAACTGTTTTTCCTTTTTTATGAGTGCTGTCTTAAATTTTGATCTGTGAACAACATGCTTGTCTAGAAATTGATAGGAGATAATGTGAAAAGAAACCCTGGGAAATCAGGGTTCATCTTCTGTCAGCTTCACTTTACCAAGCAGATCATGCTGGATGCAATTTCAGTGGAGATTGTTACCTTACTTTGATGTCACGTGGAAGTACAGCCCATTTCTGTAGTTAGCCTTGATCTGACACTTGCATTTGAGGGAAGTGACTGTTGGTTGGCTGCTGCTCTCGACAGTCAAAGAGTATTTATGGTGACTGATTTTTAAGGGTTCTGATTCAGGCTTCAGTAAGATTAACAAAAAAGTTTCCTTCAGCACCAAATCAAGGCAGATTCAAGGACTGGATGACATTAGGCAGGGCATTGAAAATATTTTATTATTATTATTTTTAACAGTATGGGTTTAAAAAAAAAAAGCTGATAATTGCAGGCTTCTCTATACTGTGTTCCATTTTTAGACATTTCAATTGTTTGGACTTGCTTCCAACTAGTTAATAGTTTTACAACAACTGTGATTTTGTTCCTGGTCAGACAGCTGTGGTTCTCAGACACTCTAGGTAGTCGCATCACACTTACAAAGCCAATGGAAAGCAAGAATAGTCAGTATCAGATAGGGCACAGCTTCTGTGCTTTGCAGACAAGGGGCAATTAATACAGAAGAACTTTCCTATTACTCCAATCAGTATTCTTGCCCAGGACAACTGCAGACATCCCTAACTTGCAGGCCAAATCTCTCTCCGCTGTTGTTTGAAGGCTGTTGCCCATCCTTCTCCCCTTCTGTCATCTCCCCTTCTGTCCTTGCCCCTTCATTCTAATAAGTTCTTTTGGGAAAACTATACAATATTATAGCTGTGTTTACTGAAATTAAATGTGATATTTCCCAAATCCACTAGTCGTTCAATCTACTTGATAAATATCATTTTAATTTGGGGGCCTGCAGATTGTGTAAACAACACCTGAAATCCACCCTCACCCCAACCCTCCTCATTTATTTATTTAAGAACAGTGAATGTGTGTGTGTGGGAGTTTTCATTGATTTAATGTTGCTTAACATTAGTTTACTAGTATACATCTTTCCTTTACTGCATTTTATGGTATTTTACAGATAGCTTTGGTTCTCTGGTTTCGGTGCACATTTATTGAAACACTATGTTCTGAGGTTTTATTAAAATATATATATATATCAGGAACTGAGTGTAATTAGACCTACACGAACCATCCCTCTCTGCCTTCAAAGTGTTCCTTCTGCCTCTAAACTCTGAATGAAAATGGCGGGTGAACTTCAAAGAGAAATCCTGTCTCCCTCTGTCCAGGCCAGCCGCTGCCTTCAGCCACTCTAGAAAATATTGGAGTGACTTTCAAGTTTAATTGCTTTAAGTGCTGAACTGGAGTTCCTTCTGATTAGCTTACAATTTAAATATACCTTTTTTTCCTTTTTTTTTGAACTAAAACTTCAGTATCACTTCAGAAACAATTAATTATATGCAGGCTTGGCAGACCTGATGGGGAAAATAAAAAAAAAAAAAAGACTCATTTAGAAATGTGACTTTGCAGCATAGCTCTTGCTGAAACATCAAGTATTTATGATAAATATGTCTTCAGTACTGGGAAATAAATTTTAATTTTTTTGAGAGTTTTTTCATTTAGCCCATTTCTGTTTTTCTATAGTACAATACATGTAAGTGAAATGGACTGACACATGACCCACATTTAATCTGAATATCCACCAGCAATATGACTGTGACAGCATGTGTTTACTCAGAATCATACAGCAGACAACACATGCAACATAATGATAGAGCCTGCATATGTTTTTTCCACCACTGTTATATTTAAACTATCAGAATTATTACATTCACTTGGGGGGTTGTTAATCTCAGATCTTCTTGCTTTGTTTTTGTTTTGCAGTAACATTGCAGGTTTGGTCCTTAACACAGCTGGCAGAATTTCAAATGTCATACAGGTGGCTTTATCACATGAGCTATTAGATGTGAAGTTGAAGACTCTGAATGCACATATGTGCACAAATAAATGGAGGGTAAGAGAAGAAAGATGTCTTTGTATAAAAGGAGGAGTGCAATGTATTTCAGCTGTTTGTGTGTGAACACAGCTTGCACTTGGTAAAGATTTCAAGTTGGCAGAATTTTTATGTCTTTCACCAATTACCATCATCAACCCTAGTACAGCAATACAAGAAAGCCTTTTCTGTTATCTTCTGAAATAACTTATACTGGACACTTACAGCCTATTTATACACGATGTCTATTCTTATGCATAGTATCTGCAGATTTTATGGGTGCATTATAACAGCAAAAAGTGTTCCACATTGCTCAGCTCTTGCTTTACCGTCTTTGGAACAGGTAGGCTACAAGACTGGGGAAAATTTTTACACATTACTTATTTTTCCAGGTAATTAGTACACTAATCTTTTAAAGTTTGTAACTTGTTTTTAAGCTGTTAATTGAAGGAAACAACTGTGTACTGAGAAGTGAGCTTGAAGATGATATAAAGAGACACAAATCAATTCTGCGTTTCAGTGAGTCAGTTGTCTATTTCTTCTAACAGTCCTCTAGGTAGGTTTTGTTTTTTGGCATCAAAAATCTCTATTCGTCTGATTCTTCTTTTTTAAATTGGTGCCTGCATAATCTGCTGTGGATATTGGATTTCAGGCTAAAGTATGGCATAAATATCCTTGACTTGAGCAGAGTTTATTCTTAGTACCTCATCAAGTTACATACTGTGATGATGTCCTTGAAATCTGGGATTCAGTGCTTGACTTTTTAGCTTCTAAGCTCTTAAGAAATAATGTGATTAAGAGCTGGCTCCTGCTCCCATTGTCTTCATTGACTTGATTCAGTGGTGATGGATCAAGTGTTTCATGCACAACATACAAGAGTGAAATAAAGGCTTTAAAAACATTATGTCTACTCAGTTAATGGAGATCATTCTGTGACTAAATTCTCTTGAGCGGGAAGACATGGACAGGTGAGAAATTGAAGAAAGTCAAATAGAAATAGCTAAAAAGCCTGCTAATATAGCTGGTTTGAGTATGTCTGTAATACTTCAGTCTGCTATGAAAACATTTTGGAGCCAGTTGTTGGTTATAAGTGACTATACGAGGTAAAAGTAAATTTTTTTTTTTTAAATGGCAAAATCACTGTTTAAAATCAGCCTTCTCCCAGTGTGATAGTGATGAGCCGTTGCATTCCTAACTTGCATGCCATCCAGCACCATCCATGGTCTTTTGCTGTGTGGAAGTCCTAATGAGAGCAGAAGGCACTCTTCTGTTGTTGCCAAAAGTGTTGCCAAATACTTGAGTAGGATATTTGGGAATCCACATTTCCCACACGTTGTAGAAACGTGTCATGTAACAATGAGTTATTGTAAGAGCTAAGTATAGTTATTGTAAGAGCCTGTGTGCTAGAAGAACATCGGTGGTTGTAGGGAAAGTTTATATTAATTGTTTTTCATCAGAAGTTTGTTCACAAGGCAGTTGATTCTTTTCTTTCCAGGGTACTGAAATCTTATTGCAGAAATTAGAATGTTAAATGAAATCTTAATTTGAAAATCCTTAGCTTGTCAACCAGTAAGTAATAAGTGCAGATTGTCATAGTTAAAAATTTTAGGGATTTTTGTTTTGGCCAGAACTGGCATCTAAAAAAAATGGTACTACATGCAATTCTTTTAAGTTAACTACATTACAGAAACCACACGTTGTATTCAATATATAAGAACTTTAAAGGATAAGTTTTTAAACAGAAAAGCTTATGTTAATGTGATTCATAAGGTTCTTTTTTGGGGGATCTGTCCTGACTCCCATAGCAGGTGTTGACGGAGTAGAATAAATAAATAAAATCAGTCAGATGTTTAGGTGTTATTCTTCATTTTGATTAACGCTGGTCTTTGGCATCAATAGTGACAATGATTTACATTTTAAAAGTATATTTGTAACTTAGCAAAACAGAAACTTCTAAGGTCAGTAAGGTGTAAGTGGTTACAAATCTTACTGTACTGAACTTCACCCTCGGTATTGTTGCATGGGCAATGCAGATAAATTTCCCTTACTGGAGGCTTACAGCTTAATTGCTGCAACAAGTACTTACTTACCTCTGAAGCAAGAAGTGTGTGTTCATCTGCCTTATATCTTGAAACTGTCCCTTTTAAGAAATCTGAAAGCTCAGTCTTCTTTTAGTGAAGACTTCTCAACTGTCATTTCTATGGGGATTGAGGGCTTTCGCAATGGAAAAGTGTTTTGCAGATAATAAGGCTGAACTTCTAAAAATAAATACAATAAGATGTTCCTCTTTTTTTTTTTTTTTTTTTTTTTTCCTAAAAATGTGCAAGAGAACAAATCACACTCTTCAGTAGAACTGAAAAGGACATGACCAAGACCTTTCCATATAGATATGGAAAGGATACTAACATGTGGTTTTAGGTGTGAGTTTGGAGATTCTCCTCTCCAGTCTCTTTCTGTTTTCAGAGGAGGAAGAGAAACTTCTCCAGTGGATGATTCAGAGCAGAAGCTTAACTTAGTAAGTTAGTAATGAGAGGCTTTGTGCTACTTCCAATTATTGATTTTTTTATGTAAAATTCATAGTTATAAATACTTAAAGAGATCATTCCAGTTTTGTCAAACTTTGCCAGAGAAAGTTTAGTTTTTTATTATCTGGTTACTCTCAGGTTAGCAGAATGCAAATGTCTGGTTTTCTTTTTTCTACTTTAATACTGCTTGTTTTTTTCTTTTTGTTTGTTAGTTTTAATGTCATGTTAAGCAGCATAATGCCAGTCCTAAGGGATTGTAGAACACTTTCAGTTTTAGTTCAGTTTGAAATTTCAAGATGATTTCAAATACTTAGAGGTTCTGACAGAACACAGTGTCTTTTTTTTTTTTTTTTAAACCTGGATTTGTATCTTTTCCTGCATTAGATATTTTGCAACTTTTTAAGCTGTAGCTACCTGGACTGTCTTGTCTGTAAATTCCCATGGGAGTTGGTAATCTTTTTAATGCAAATACTACCCCACCAAAACTCAGAACAGTATGCCTGATAAATATTTATAGTTCATATTTTCTTGGCAATGACTTGTAATCATACAGTAGTTGTCTTTTTTTCCTGTCAATTTCTATGGTACTTTATTCTGATCTGTTTCTTTCCTTTTTTTTTAATATATATATAGTACTACTAAAAACAATGCCATTTTCAAGAAATGTTGTATAATCATTTCACTTCTTTTATTTCTCCTGCTGAAATTCAAAAGCTTATGAAAGTTGTCAACATTTCAGTTTTTAGACAGGTTTCTAAAAATAGCCATGTTTCTGTGAATTGTCTTTCAGTCATTTCTCCTCCTTTCCCATCTCTCACTCAAAGCATTAGCATTTCTTATCTGGTTTCTGTCAACTAAAAAAGAGGAGTAGAAGTTTCAAGGTTATGAACATTCTTCATCTTCCTCTACTTGTCTTCTCATTTTTATCAAGAGGTACAAATTAATGCTTGGTGGACAATCGTTCCATAAAGAAAATCAAGAAAAAAAATGCATGAGAAGTTAAATGAAAATTTAAAGATGTTTAGTCTCTTTTAATTCTGGGGATCCCAATTTGATCCTTTTTCTGTATTTGATTTTCTTTGTGTTCTTTGCATCAAGAATTTGCAAGATCTGCTGTGAGCTTTGTATCATTTCCGTTGTCTGTGCTTAGGCATACTCTCCAAACTCTAACTTTCTCCCTCTGTTTTTAGGATGTACTTCAGTTTCTCTGATATGGTATTAGCAAACTACCACTTCTAAGTGTAATGGTTTCATGAATGTTATCATCAGACATAAGAGGCCATTAGCTAGTTAGAGATTATACATCCAGTGAACTTGCCAATTCAATTTTTCATGTTCTTTTTCACATACTGCCTCTTTTCAAGTACTGTTTTATATCGATTGTTCTCAACTCTCTCTCCAGCTGTTGTTAAATCAATTTTGCTGTTTCTATGTATGGTATCTATAATATCCATTCTTTCTTTTACTTCAGCATCTTACCTGTGTTTTGTTCATCTGCCAACTTAATCGATGTATTAGAATTAACTTCTGTATTTCTTAGGAACTCATCTGCCCTGAAGGGAGATGTTACTTATGCGAAATTGATTCAGTGTAAGACAATGGAGATGGGGTTTATTTGACCAGTATATTTATCGTTATATCCTTGGTACAAATTGCAGCATTGACAAAATACAGAATGCCATGTTATCCCACAGTGTTTGGAAAGCGTTAATTTTTTCGTTGCTCCTTTAGTTAACTGAATCTTTATCTGTCTTAGCATGAAATGGCCTCAGAAACCCACAGACCTGCCTTGCTGTCACAGTCCAGAATGAAAAAAAAGCCAAATCTCCCTGACTGTATCACTATTAAAAAAAGTCATTTATTTGGCCTAACTATCTTGACTGTACCCTGTTAAGCCAGGGAATTGATTTATTTATTTTTCCTAGCTTATGGGAAGTTGTAACTGGCAGTCTGCAATTTCCTAAGCACCTGCAGTTTTTCTTATACATACATTATATTATTCATCAAACTAGCCATATATGATCATCATCTTTGGTGCTACTGTAGTATTCTCTGAATGTGCTTCTGTACATTGAACAGTCAGTGTTGGCTTTGAGAGTCAGAAATTATGCCTAGAGGCTATGACCTGTTTGATTGTTGTGAATAGTTTCTTCATGTTATTAACAATACATGCATCAACAAATGAAAGATAGAGTTGCATTAATTTGGGAGGTTCTATTAAGACGCATGATACTTTAAAAAGTACATTCTAAGTCCCAAGAGCAAGGACCTTTGGGCTAAAATTTTAGAGGCATTGAGGATGTATTATAAAACAAATTATATCCTGCTATGGTACAAATTATACCTTGGCTATAGATATACTTTCTTCTTGAATGTGGGCTAGAATGTACCTGGGAGAATTGACTTACAGAGTTACGGAAAGTGAATTAAAGATAAAACTCTGTAAATTTTAATAGCACTTTTGTACAGGTTCTGTTCTCATTATCCTTTATGAACTGTATATACTTAGGCATTTCTACCTAATTCTTTTCAATGTTTCTATATGTTTATGTATTTTTAATGCCTTCTGCTTTAAATGTTTCAAACAATCTGTTTCATCATCACCTGCTATGGGAAAAGAATATGCACATGATTGAATTTGAAATAGAGTTCAGACAAATTTAAATTATTTTAAGAGTCTACAACATATAACCATCATGTACAAAGACAGAATTTCTAATTTGTAGGAGATACTAACGTTGAAGTTGACATTTCTTTTCTCTAGAAATGATTGCGATTGCAGATTTTGCATAAATGGCACATTAAGTAAAGTGAAAGTTTAATTATAAGGGGAAACTTAATTGAATATTTCTGTTTGATTAATAATAGAGTAGCAGGAGCATCACATTTGATTTTAGACATAAGCCATGTAAAGGATGTTGAAATATTGCTGTCAGTGAGTAAAACGTGCTAAAATGCT
The DNA here is from genome assembly GCF_009769625.2 of Cygnus olor. Lineage (NCBI taxonomy): Eukaryota > Metazoa > Chordata > Aves > Anseriformes > Anatidae > Cygnus > Cygnus olor. The sequence goes on along the minus strand of NC_049174.1, from coordinate 31,922,294 downwards.
AAGATTTGCTTTCTTTTCCTGTGTTCCTCATAACTGAGTACAGGCTATGACCTTCCTGTTTGATTTCTGTTATATGTGGAGTTAAAGCATAGTCCACCACAGACAAGATATAGGTCACAAGGCTTTTACTACATACTTTTGCAATTGGTTGTTAATATATCTTCAGTTTAGTGAATGTAGCACTGTCTCCTAAAGGAGCAATACAACAGCTTTATTTAACTAAAAACCATATCGAAGTGGTGAAAAGGCTGGGTATAGTTCTTTCCTCAAACTACCTGAGGAATAAAAGACCCAGCAAAAAATTCAGTGGGTCCAGTTCATATCTTACATAAAATCATGTGAATCCAAAATAACCACAGTAAAATCACCCTATGGGGAAACACCAAGGAGAAGCAAGATGATGCAAAAAAATATTTTTTAATATAAGGTGTTTGACTTTCTTAATTTTAATTCCTTCAATTTTAAATAAAGCATATTTTTCAGTCCAGTTGGCCACTATGAATTACTGAAAAGTGCCCATGTTCTTTCAGCCACTGGCAACATCTTCAATGCCTCCTTGCCAGGCTTTCTAACTCGAAAGCTATTAAATTAAGAGGAAGCACTATCCACTGCCAAATGGCATGTACTTTTCTCTGGGCAGACTATTTATGGGACGTAGTTCTCGGATGACTGTCACATCACTCAGATCACAGTTGTCTGCACAGCCACCTGTAGTATATGTACAGTGTTTTTTATTTTTTTTTATTTTTACTTTATCTAATATTGTGTTGTAAATAGTTAAAATACAAAATGTTACTGAATATTCATAGAATCATAGAATTATTAAGGTTGGAAAAGACCTTCAAGATCATCTGGTCCAACCATCCCCTTACCACCAATATTACCCACTAAACTATGTCCCTAAATACCGCATACAGCCTTTCCTTAAACACCTCCAGGGATGGTAACTTCACCACCTCCCTAGACAACCCATTCCAATGCCTAACCACTCTTTCTGAGAAGAAATTTTCTCCTAATTTCCAACTTGAGGAATACAAGATCTAGAAAATGCCAATTGTCAGTTGCAATATATAATTATAGTTACTACACTGAGAAAGAAATGTGAAATAAACCTACTTTTTCCAACTGAATGAGTTTACTGTGTAACTCAGTGTAATCAGCATCAGGCTTTATGCATCATAAAAGTAGTTCTCCAAAAAGCAATGTGTTTGACACAACTGTTAGTGTACTGTTTCAAATATTAAGATAAAAATTTCCTGAATAACTAAAAATGCTTTTAAGTACTTTAGTTTTCCTTGGACATTTCTGTCAAAAAAAAAACACACCCTAACTTATTACTTGGGACTGGCATCTCTCATAGTTATATGTGTAGATGTGGTCTGATGGGCCTGTGTCTCACACCCAACTCAGTCTTATGATTTTTATTTTAGGCTTGGTTTTGTGCCTGTATTTGTTTATTTTATTTTTTCTTTCAGATACAAAAGATTAGTGGGATCCAATTTTCAACACTAAAAGTTTTCTCAAAAAACTGTAGGAGAGAGCTTGTTTTAATTTCCAGTAATATTATTCAGCTTCATAGACAGATACTTGTAAATGAATGCTAGTTTTCTTACTAAATTAAAGTAAACCAAATTCAGGAGAGCACTAGCACTGCTTGACATTCTGGTAAATGAAACTGCACTTATGATGATGCTTTGAATGTGCAACTTAGGAAACTTGTACTTTCCTACATACCTACACCATATCTAACCCATGTATCTAACCTACAACATTTTGCCGTGAAATTGAAATAGAAGAATTAGAAGCCTTATATTTTGTCTGAAATGGATGCCAAGACTCCCGTTGCATAACAATAGCCCTACAGTGCTGCATGTGAACGGGAAGAAGCTGCTGAACTTTTCAGTAGGTGATTGAATGCATATTATGTCAGATAGATCATGTCACATTAGTGTAGTGTACTCTATGTTTAGGATACAGCTTTTTTTTTTTTTTTACTCATGCATAAATTGTCTCTGAACACAATTCAAAAACCTAATATTAGAGTTAACAGTGAATATTTCAAAAAAGTGAATTAGTATCTTCCAGGGAAGTAAATATAATTTATTATAGAAGCACCTACTATTGCTAGTATAATTATAGGTGTTTTTTTTTTTAAAAAAAAAAAAAAAAAAAAAAAAAACTTCTTTCATAATAAGGTTTAGCGTGGCCTGCAGCTTGGCAGGCGAAGTCTGAGCCTGAGATCTCTCCTGCATGTAGAGCACTGTGAAGGCAAGTTTGTCTCTTCTCTTGCGAGAAGCCACACACAAGTTGTGAGATTTCCAGAGATGCTGGCTTTTCTTTGTAAGTCATCTTTCTGTCATCTTAGTGTGGAACAATCCTGCCTAGGATGCATTTAAGAGAGATCTTTTGTTGCTGACAGTATCACTCACTCGAAAGGGCATGACCTGGATTCCTGCAGGCGTGGCCCTGGCAGAGCAGAAGGCAGACCCAGTCTCCCCTCACGGGGTTCAGCCACAGCACCTGCAGCTTTGGGGGCCTCTAGAAGTTGAGTGAGAATGACCCTAAACCAGGGTCTGCTCGCTACACGGGGTGCCTGCAGCCCATCGAGCTCTACTGCATGTTTCTACTACAGTGAGCACCCAGTTTTCTGTTAAGGCACTACTCATCTGTTTGTTTGCAATGTAACAGCCCACTGTCTTTTACCTGCTTTCCCTGCAACCTCTAGCAGAATGTGTCTCATGCATATGGAGCTTTCTAGCCCGAATTTGCATCATACTTACATTAGGGCTAATTCTCAGATGTTTATGTCTAGAAGAAGCTTAATTTTAACAGTAGCATTGGCAGCTGCGTAGAACAATACAGAAAGAGGGCCCTAGAAAATACTGGCTTTGCACTATAAATCTGCTTCATGAATGAGCAAAAAGTACAAAGAATTTTCCATGAAAACTATTTTGGTTCTTTGCCTTCCTGACAATAAACTAGAGGTGACATATCTGCAAGTTGCTTCTTACTGTTGTGTTAGTTTAAAAAAACTGCAAAAACCCAAACCAAACAACAACAAAAACCCTTGGTCTAATTCCATTTTCTACAACAATAGTGTATATATAATAAAAGGGTAGTAGTGCATACTGTAAATTACAAAAATAAATTCATTTCAAATTTCAAAGTTAATTATTACCCCAAGAGACATATATAAGCTTATGAGAAAATTTAAATATATTAAGTGGATGCAAATTAACCACACTGGGGTTTTGCTTTAAAATGTTGAGTTTCTTTTCTCTTATTTTATTGGAGATCTTCACTTTGTAGTCTGTAAGGACCTTGTGGTTCCTAAGAAACTGTTCCGAAACTAATAAAATGAGAACTAGAGGGAAAATGAGGTTAAATAAATGAGATGGGAAAGCAGACCTCCTCAGAGTGAGATTACTGGAAGTATTGACAAACAGAGTCAGTCTGACTGTTTAAATATCTCACAATTTCTTGTAATGTGAGCAAAATGAAAAGCAGGGAAATAATAATTAGAAATATATATGAAAACAAAAAAACATTGATTCTCGCTTCTTTAATCTGCAAGCAGGCTACCAAATTATGGTGAGCCAAAAGTGTGTCTCTGTATAAAAATAGGTAGAGATGAGAAGTGTTATTGATTTTAGGATTTGTAAAATAAGAGAAAACAGTCAGGGAATTCTGAATAATCAACTAATCCAAACGTTATTTTCCTCTGCTTTAAAATTGCTAACCCAACTTCAGTTGCTGTGATTTGATCTTTTTGGAGGGTCTAAACTAAATGGGAAAATTGTATAGAGGTAGCCTTCATCTTTAATAGAGTGTTTCTGTGTGGTCTTGCAAGCATGGAGGTTCATGCCTGTTATCTGCTAGGAAATCCCGCTTGGTGTGAAAAGTCTGGGGATTTCTAATACAGAGTGGAAATTTTTCATCCCTGCCTGCACTGCAATATCCTGAATTTTATTTTCTCACAATTTCTACATTTCCAAATATTTCCAAGTGTGGGATCATCTTGATGATAAGATGAAAAATTAAAGACATCAGGACACTTCCTTTGTTTTCCTGTAAAACCCACAGTATGGGTGGTGACTAAAGGAAAAAAAAAAAAAGACAACTGGAATAAAGAAAAAAAGGAAGGAACCTAAACATATGAGAAATTGAGATAAGTTTTAATGACAATATTAATGTGAGTGGATAAAGCAATAAAGAAGGCTGCTTTCAATATCTCTTCTCATGGCAATTTCAAGATAAGATGATGACCATAACTAAATTTTTATTTGAGTTTAATTTTAGGCATGATGCGCATCCCACTCAGTCCCTCCATATCTGGCTGAGAGTTGTGTGTTGCTGCAGGGGCACAGGTGGGCTGGGGGTCCCATCCACAGGCCTTCACCCACATAACCTGGGGCAAGCAATTGATGGGAGGATGCAGAATAGCAACAAATACAATTTTCCTTCTCAACTGATAATGGCATTTGAGTGTTACCAAATAATAAAAAAAAAATGATAATGAGTGCTTAAAAATCGGCTTAATTTAGATTTTAAAAGTCCTACTCACTCCTCACAATTCACAGCATGTATTTAAATATTACTAAAGCCAAAGGCTAATCAGATCATGAGGAAAGGGTTTTTCTTCAGAGGATATTTAGAGGATTTTTCAAAAAAAGACAAGTCAGTGTATTTGCTTTATTTTATTGATTCCATAAACTAGATAGGACTCAATGTTGTAACTCTGGGTGTAGAAAGAAGATGGGCTAGTGCTTGATTATGACAGTGACTCAATGGTTTTCTTAAAGAGATGTTCAAAACCACACAGAAATTATAGGCATGAGGTGTTAATCACTGAGTAATGTCTGCCATTAGCACATGTTTGGCAGGAGCTCAATATATATTATATAATTATAATGGTCACTTTTGGCCTTAAGAGTAGGAAAGTATAATACTATCCTTGGTGTTCAAATCTGGTAGAGGATCTCTAATTGCTGAGCTTTATTTAGACCTTGAAAGTATCAGAAATGGGATACCTTTTCTATTGCCTGCAGAAAAGTTTGTTTTCTAACTCCTTTGTAGTATATCTAGTGATCACAAATAATCGGTTTGTACAGTTCATCTTTACTTCTAATCCTTAAATTACAGTCACGCTAACTGAAATCACTGAAGGTGGCTTCCATGAATAGAGGAGGGCACGGTTCTGAAAATGGTGTTGTAATTTAAAAAGAAAGCACTTGGGAGAAAAAAACATACTTTAAAAGGCTAGTGCCTATTCCCTATTCTGTATACATTGAGCAGTATATTTATTCTCTGATAATGCCAGTTAAGCGAGCAGAATTGCTAGGTATTTTGCCTAGATAAGCTGTGGCTGTCCAGTCCCTGGAAGTGTTCAAGGTCGGCTTGGATGGGGCTATTGGGCAACCTGATCTACTGGGAGGTGTCCCTGCCCATGGCAGGGGGTTGGAACTGGATGAGCTTTAAGGTCCCTTCCAAACTTTTTTCTATGATAATTAAGATATATTAAATATGAATAAGGCTGCCATAACCTGAACTTTCAACTGATTAAATGAAAGACAGAAAATGTTGGCTGAAAATGGAACATTAAAACTACTTGGACTAATACTTCACTGCTCAATAGCTTGTGCTCTCTTTTTTTTTTTTTTTTTTTTTCAGTCGTAGATTATTTAAACACTAATACCACATTTATAGAGTAGTATTTTATACTTATTTTCCATAACTTAGAGAGTTTATAGAATCCAGTCCTAATTTACAATGTAATCAGAATATTTTATGAATATTTCTTTAATTTCTACATGCTTCTACAGTCTTCAGATTTATTTTAAATGATGAACCAATGCCAGAATCTCATGCTGTCTGTCATAGTAACCACAGACCAGTATAAGAGGAATATAAAGGAAGCATTTAAAAAGTGAAATACAGAATTAAATACAAACAATCAAAACAGCAGTGATTTTTTAAAAATATTTTAAATACAGGAAACTTTTTTTTTTGAATACTAAATAAGCGATTTCAAAATTTTTGTTTTATTTCCATGCTCTGGCAGAATATAAGAATAAAACTGAATCATCCAAGACTTCTGTCATGCAAATGAGCATAAAGAGTTTGTAGTACTCTGAAGGTGAGAAAACTCTACTGATGTTTTCAAATAATATTTCCCAGCATTTTCCTAATTAGCAGGTTAGCTTGCATCACTGAAATAATTACCATGAACTTGTTGGTATTGACAGTTATCTAAGCATCTGAGTAAACATTGGAACAACAACAACAACAAAATGTGTGTGGGCAGATCATAGAAGATACAGGAGGCAGATAGTTCTCAAAACAAAGTTTCCATTTTAGTCCCTGGTGTGCCATTGGAAAGACTTACATGGGAAGTTATGTGCAGTTGTTTGTATACATAAAGGAGTATATCTGTTTTGTACTTAATCTATGTATTTGCGTACATACATGTGTTACATATACACTGCTCTTCACCATTTCTTATTCAGGGGAGAGTCAGACCATACCCGAACCTAGATTCTTAGTAAAATTTTGTATTTCTCTTCTTCTAGGAATTCATTATGTTATTTAAGACACTTCAGTTCACAACAAAGGCAAACAACCATCTTAGGCACAGTTATCCCAGTAGTACTTTAAAACACTGAATGATGTTTGCATTTTTTGCATATTCCTTTCATCTTGTACAAAATGGGGTGTATCCTATATTACTGTGAGTAACCTATGGTAATTCCACGTCTTTCTCTTTGATTTCCTGAGATCATAAGGATATTCAGAGACTGTTTTATGTAATGGTTGGTTTAATGAATGTGGTGTCATCGAAAATGAATCTTCAATTTCTCTGCAACTAGTAATGTTTCACTCTTAGAAGATGGAATATTAAATATATATACACAATCAGTTTTCTCATTTTTCTTTCTTTATATAACTGTTTATAACTTAATTTTCAAATGAGCCCGAAATCAAATGGAAGCTTGTATAAAGAAGTTAAAGCATTTCAGTAAAAGTAATCTAACCATTCTGTAGCAGACTTTTTCCAGTGAAGGACTGCAGAATGAACATGCAATGATGTGAGTGTGCACATACGTGTATTTGGGGATCCCTCCTCTCTCCACATTGTATTTTGAATTAGTATTTTTAAGTGCAGTTCCTGCTTCCTTAGTGGAAAAATGAGTTTCTTACTGCAACCCGGGCAAATCCGGAATCTTTTCTGTTAGGCTCTGAGCCACAGGCTTACAGATGTGTGCAGGCTTTTAACACAGGTTCAGCTAACCCTGAGGAACCAGAGCTGCTTCTGGTGCTTTGAGAAATCTTTTGCTGCTGTGCTGTTGGCTGTACTCCTCCTCCTTTGCTTCAGCAAGAGTCTCCTCAGTTTGTTTTTAGAAATGGCAGAGCTGTTTTTATTGAAGACTTGAAGGAAAAGCAAGCAGTCTATTTTTTTTTTGAAAGGCCTTGGAACCAAATAAATAATATTCAAAATTTGTCAGTCCTAAGCATGTAAAACAGTGTTCCAGGAGGTGACGGCCACCTGTAACTGCAGACGTATTACAGAAAACAACTTCTACAGCTTTGTAAAATATTTAAATACTTTTGAAATGAAGTTATTCCTAACAATGAAGAATTGAGGTGAACATACCTACTTTCTTTACTTTTTTAAGTTTGAAGGGTCTTCTAATTTAAAATCAGATGCAAATTGTTTCTTGTCAGAGTATAGAATTAAAAAAAAAAAAAAATCAGCTATGGCCAAATCCATAGACCTTTTCTTGTTCTTAGTGTTTTCTCCACTTCTTGCTCATCTCTTTGTATAAAACTTGTTGTGGTTTAGCCCGGCTGGCAGTCAAACACCACACAGCCGTTCGCTCACCCTCCCCCCTCCCTCTCCGGGATGGGGGAGAGAAACGGTAAAGTGAAGTCTGTGAGTTGAGATAAAGACAGTTTATTAAGACAGGGAAAAGAATAACAACAACAACAATAATAATAATAATAGTATTAATAGTAATAATGTGTACGAAATAAGTGATGCACAATGCAATTGCTCACCACCCGTTGACCGATGCCCAGCCTATCCCCGAGCAGCCGGCCCCCCCCCCGCCTCCACCCCGGCTAGCCACCCCTATATATTGTTCAGCGTGACGTCAGATGGTATGGAATACCCCTTTGGCCAGTTTGGGTCAGCTGTCCTGGGTCTGTCCCCTCCCAGCTTCTGCTGCATCCCTAGCCTGCTTGCTAGCAGGACAGAGAGAGGCTGAAAAGTCCTTGGCTTGGTGTAAGCGCTGCTCTACAACAATTAAAACATCAGCATGTTATCAGCGCTCTTCTCATTCTAATCCAAAACATAGCACCCTGCCAGCTACTAGGAGGAAAATTAACTCTGTCCTAACTGAAACCAGGACAAACTTCATGCTCGAAGTGGATTTAATTCTGTAACGTTATCAATTTTATTGCATAACAGTTGGAGATGTTTCTCTAAATGTCAGGTATTATCAGAGCATGGCACATTTAGAAGACTTCAGACTATATAACCCCAAGGTTATATGTATTCAAATATGACTTCATTACATTTTATACAAGACAGAATGTCTCTATTTGAAAAGGCCTGTGATTTTTTTTTCTCCCATTAGTTTGCCATACTTTAAAATCAGTAGAAAAGGAGCTGCGTAAAGCATTGACATACCAATGTTGTATGTGTTTATTTAACTATGAGATACAATTCTGCATTCTCCATAATTCCAAAAAATACCTCTACAAGAACAAGCCAATTTATTCTCTGGAAAGGACTGACAAAAGAAGATATTATTTATTAGCATGAAGCCTTCTCATTTAGTATTGCAAGTTGCCTGGCTTGAAAGCAAATTTGCACAGAAAAATGTCCCTATGAGTCCAGTTTAGAATCTCTTGCTTCTTTCAAATGTCCCCCAGGTGACTCAGGAAGCTCTTCTGAGGCTGACATTGAAACGAGGGAGATCCAAATTCAAAAAGAGCTGCAGGAAGGGGTACCTCAGCCACATCCTTGGTGCCCACTTCTCACTGCATGAGTTGCAGTCTCCAGTTGAGGATCCTGCTGTATGCTCCTGCTGCCCCTGGTTGTGAATCACAGCAAGAGCCCCTGAAATCCTTGTCCTGGTGGATCCAGGAGCTCTGGTCGTGGTGGGGACAGGTCTCTGGCACAGCGCATCTGCGGGTCTCTGCAGGCAGGGAGAGAGCTCCTCTGCCTGGCTGCGGGTGCTTGTGGCAACAGGCAGGGAGAGCGCTGCGAGCTGCCTTCTTCAGCAGCATTGTAAAGGATGGCGGTGACTGCTAGGGCACGGGGTGTGAAGGTGCAGTGAATATTAGAGGATGTTCAATAGACAACAACAATGAGTTCAGACTTGGGGATATCAAATGTGTGATAGTAAAGCAATTTAGCACCTGTTTCAAAACTATGATTTTTTTTTTTCCTGAGTGTGAAGAAGTTTAATGTAAAAAGGACACCTCTGGGAGTAGTCGATAACTGAGTTTCTTCCAGTGATTCTTTTTCCCCTAGACTTGCAACATCAGGTTACAACCTAAATTTTGCCTGCAATCCACTTTACATGCCTGAGTTCTATTTTACATCTGGCTCTTAAACGCTACTGAAAAATCCATCCGGTATTCAAATAGGATTCTATCTAAAAAAATCTGACCACATGATAGAGCTAAATATTTAATTTCCATCTGAATCTTGATGCACGGGTGATTAGCTATAATGATAGTGATATTTAACATTTTGCTTAATTATTTGGATTATAGAACAGGGAGTAAACTGATGTAAATTTGAAGATTGTACCAAACTGGTTTACTGGGAGGCTGTAGAACAGGGTTAGAATTCAAAGCCATATAAACAAATTGGAGAAATGTTTAGAATATGCAGGATATTATTCAGTAGCTACAAAGGCAAGCTATTACACTTAGGTGGGAGTATGTCTAGTAAACAAGCGCACAATAGGTAACGTATTAGACAAAAAAAAATATTTTTATTATAGAAAAAATATGGGGATTACAGCAGGTCACAAATTGGACATATAAATAATGTTTCCTACTGTTTAGGAAAAAAAAAAGGAATTATCACATTTCAGTGTTTAAGCATGTGTTTTCTGTTAGACACGTGAAATCTTGAAAATATTTTTTTAACTTATGGCCTGAAAGAATTGAGTTTCCTTAGCTTCGGCAGGTGAAGTCTGGGACTGTAGGTCTTCAAATATGTAAAAGGTTCTTGCAAATAGTAAGGTGATAAACTTCTCTCTTTTCTATGTCCTTTTACTACAAAAAAAATATTATTATTATTATTTTTTTTTTTAACCTAGTTAAACTGGTATCTCCTGAATGCTTTAGGGGCAGCTCAATTCTGTTTTGAGGTGAGACTTTCACTGATTCTCATTCTGATTTTTCTATGACTTTTGCATCAAACATTGGTATGTTAGGTACTTAATTCCATCCCAACTCTCTCTGTTGCAATGCAGAGGACAGCACATATTTGAGACTTAACAAATACTCTTTTCTTCATTGATTGTAAAACCTGCTTAAATTGCATTAAATAGGATCAGAATGTTGATCAGCTCTTCCTAACTAGCAGATGAAATTGTAGCAGTCCAGCTTTTTTATTATACTGAGCTCTATTACTGAGCATTGAGCACTTTATTACACTGAGCTCTATTCCAGCAATAGCATTTTAGATAACTGTATATTAGCAAAATCTGACAGAGCACATAGAAAAAACATGCTCTGATTGGGAAAATTATGTAAGTAAGAGGAGTGAAAAAATAGCCAAAAGAAAGTAACTTAAAAGATCATAAAGTACTACTTGCCTTTGTAAATGGAAATCTGAGTTTAAAACTAATATCTTGTAACTATTGGCAGTTCTTAAATTTATTGGTGTCTGTCCTACTGAAAAGTAATACAATATGCTATATTGGCACTATATTTGTATTTGTGAATTATGATAAATTGCTCTGATTGACTCCAATTTTTTTATTCCTAGCAAATGTTCAGTTGAAGTAAAATGAAGTAGCACATGAAAAATACTCACAAGTATGTCAAACTGCAGGTATTTTTTTTTTTTTCAAGCAAAAGGGGTTGCTTTTGTCTGTTTGCATACAGCAATTTAGTCATCAGAATTAATTGGGTACTAAATTAATTAGGCAAAAAATAACCTACCAGTGTTAGAAAATTGATTATAACTTGTAACTTACTGCTAAAATGTTGTGGATGGAGCACTCTATACTTACACCACTTTATTTCTTAAAATGTATTTGTGGAATATAATGCAGCACTTGGCGGCATGATAAAAATCTTTTAGAAGATGTAAAAGTACATGTATTATTATTAGTATGTAATAAAATGGATAGTCTTGCTAGATTTAGTCTTGCTGTACAACACATTACAAAGCCTTTATCTCATCTTTGTAGTTCAGAGTTACAATCATCAAAGGGTAATTGCTTGAGAAGCACTGTGGTCAGATTAGCTGCAATGGCCACAATGGAAAGACTAGAGAATTTTCGTGTTATGTTTTATAGCTAATGGTGGACTAATAGAGGTTCATTCATGTACGATAAGGAGCTATGCCAGAAATGCAAATGGAAATTTAAAAGGGTTGGCTTGGAAATACTGGAAAATGCAGGTCCTCCTAGATTTAAAAAAAAAAAAAAAAAAAAAAGTAATGGGCTCCTGGATGTGAGTCCTGTTAGATCAGTTCTACGAGAATTAATACATATGTAAAGAAAGCACTCTTCTGTAGGAAGCCCCATCAGTTAATAACTGGAATGGATGATGAGAGCTAAAATTTCTTCTATCAAAGCATATCATTAGCAGACTGACCAACTTTACCACTTGGTAAAGTTGGTTTAGATACTGAGGGAGAAGTGTCTTCTAACAGAAAGAACTCAATACCATTTAGTTATATATGTCTTTAGGTGTCAGGTACCACTGACATAATTCATACCAAAAATAATAAATAAATAAATTAAAGAGAAAAACACAGAAGACATATTTAATACAAAATAAAGTTCTCATTAGTTATAAATTCCTAACTCACAAATGAATATGTAATTAATCATGTAGCTTACGCCTGTATATAAACCAGTAGTAGCCTGTATTATTATACTGATAGTGTTGTGCTTGTGGTGTGCACTGATCTTGCTGATTACCATTCTTAATACTAAAAGAGAGAAGGAGGAGTGATCATCTTTATAATGAGAACTAATTCTTAGGGTCACATTTAATCTCATTCCTACAGCATTAGCATGTAAACCCTATATCTCTGTGCTCACTTAATTTTCTCTGGAACGGGAGTGGTGTGTAGTCAGGTCACTCCACGGATTCTTATGAAACACTTATTTAATTACAAGCTGATTTCCACATGTGAAATAGATGCCCGAAATGTCTCTTTACATTTGTGAGGGTAGCTGGCCTCTGTACCACTGAAGACCATGGGATTTTATTTAATTAATTCAGAGAAGATCCAGACTTGGACTGAGGGTTTGGAACAGTTACATCCCTCAGTCTCAGGTCACAGAACCAGACTGAGAATAAATTTGCCCCTCAAGAGGCTGCATTTACTGTGAATCCTGTCCCTTCTTCTTACTGTGTACAAAGCTTTGCTGCTTGTGGCAATCTGACATTGTTCTGATATATATATATATATATATATATATATATATGTTATGTTTTCATTGTTATGAAATATATGTTTCTGTATATATATTTTTTAATATCAGATTCCATATTGAATTTATGGATTTCATAAGTACAATATAACTAAAGGGACTTAGGTAAGCCATTCAAAGTGCTGCAAAATTTTTGTAGTGTAAGGTTTCTGAGAAGCTTTCAGGTAACCTAATGGTCAAGATCCAGATCAAACAGAAATTAATGGTTATTCAACCTCTTGAGTAAGTGCCCTATTGCATATTTCTTCTGACAAATAAACCACTTCATTTAAAGACAAAGTGCAATATTTAAAATGAGGATGTAGATGTTCATAATGGACATAGGTCAACCGAGTCCACAGAGATAGAAAGAGGTGCAGCAACTGAGAATCTGGCTAGTAAATTATAATAAAATAGCCACCAGTTACTTAAAAATCTAAGAAACTTAATTTTATTGAACTATCATTATTATTTTTAAAAGGACATAAATGTGAATTTTACTAAGTTGTTCCTCATATTGAAGGTGCTTAAACATTTTTATAACTACCACTACTGAAATTTAAAAAAGCATTGATCTGTTTTTACTCATTATATACATAATCACTTTAGGTCTAATCATTGAATTCTGCCCATAGAATTATAAGGAAGATGAATTAAATGTCAAATAATTGGCTATATTGTGGAATTTGCTCCACTTGAGTATGTGGGAGGAATATAAGCATCAGGTATTTGATGTAAAATCACTTGGATTATTTCATGTTTTAATTATGATGGCTTTAGCACATATGGAAGGGGTAAGGGTAACAATTTCCAGTGACTGAAGTGTGTTCTAGAGGTATTTTGATGCCTAAAAGTGCAGATAACCATCATGATCTTTGAGAATCACAGTAGAGGTAAGCGTTTAATTTGTTTATTAACACGTCATTGACTTGATCTAACACTGAAATGCATCCGTCATTGGAAAGCTTTGAAGTCTATTCCCCATACATGTTTTTTGCAGAAGGAGCATATAAATAGATAAGTCAAAAATGGCCCTGAGAGGACCATGATATTATTGTTGTCCCTGCAAGAGAGCTCCCATGTGCAATAATCTGTTGAAATTATAACCCATCCTCGTGGGCACTGACTACTTTGTTAACCTCCATGACCAAATAAATCTTTAAGGTTTCATTGTGCAAATAACCCATAGTCTCCAGTTGTCACTTTATATAACGAGTAAACTACTGTGAACCTATCTTACTATCTTAATAGTACGCATTTAAATTTATTGCTTACTTGTTTATGTATACAAATCACATGTTAATGGACTAGTTAAAGTTTACAGAAGTTAATAAAAAGAATTTAATCAGAGAGATAAATTTCCTTTTCAGATACATTCACACCATAGGCTAAAAGGATAAGCAGTAATTTTTTATTTTACTTATTTATTTTTTTTATCAATAGCTAGATTTGAAAGGCCTAAAATGAGGATAGTCTTCTTTAATAGGGGATTTCTTCTTTCAAGAATCATTTCCTTTCAATTTCTCTTTGTCAGGTGATATGCCGAAATACGAATCTAGATTACTAGGTTAAGAATTTGATCTGAAACATTTATGTTGGGTTTCACAAACTATTTGATTTCAGTTTTACAGGGTGGCTATTGAGCTTTTTAGTCCTTGCTATAGCAAAACCCAGATTCTTTACTTATTTCTTGAACTATCATAGTATATCTTGAGTTGAAAGGGACCAACAAGGATCATCAAGTCCAACTTAGCTAAAACAAGTTTTAAGCAACTTATGAGAGAAATTTGAATTTTCATTCATCTGATATCCCTAATTCATTCAACATCACTCCCCACATAGCTTCTGTTTATGATTAAGTTATATGACAAGGCCTGTTGTTTTTTTTTTTTGTATTTTTTTTGTTTTTCAAATATTTATTCTGCTTTATAGATCACAAAATGAACAAGAAATCAAGAAAATAAGATACTCTAGCTGACATTTTGATAACAACAGGAATTTAGCTGTGTTACTCTTCTAATGATTATGGGTTGGGAGAATTTATATACAAATCAACGTTTCTGTTTGTTTCATCTAAAATTCACAATTCCTATGTGAAAAGCAAAGTTGTTGGTTTTTTTTTTTTTTTTTTTTTTCCTTTTTAAAACTACTATTATTAAGAAATAATAATAATAAATAAAGTTTTGGTCAGTAGACCAAAAGCTCACAAAAGAAAAAATATTCCTTTGGAGTTCACATTCAGAATCCCATTCAACTCAGTATATACAACGATAAATACCTTTGAAATGAAGCATGCTTAAAAGAAAAGCTGTAAAAAGAATGTCCCCCCTAATAAATCATAGAAAGACCTTGCTTGTTTATCAAACTCATTTATTTTTTTACTTATCTGAAGTGATTAGATTTTTCACAAAGATTTTGGGATCAGAATGAAAGGTCAGAAATGTGCAAGTGACTTGTCAGAAGGTGTTGCAAATTGACTCATAGCCCATGCAGCAGTGTTAAAGGATCAACTCTGAGTCCTTCACTTGGTGTAGTGAAGCTGGATCATGGAAACATTTAACCTACATACAAGAAAATATGTAGTGGTATTGATACTATCTTAGCTGATGACTGATGCACCGTTGACTGAAGACTTGAGCACCCTTTCTGCAGCTTTTACACAGAGATGATTAAAAAAATATGTTTAGTGTAATCACTGAAGCCACTTTGCACTCAAGATAGCAACCTGAGATTGCATCTCATAGTAGAAGGTGTCCTATACCAGCTGTAAACTGGTATTGTTCACTGTCATGGGGAAGGGCGAGCCTAGCAACCACCATGAAGTTAGTTCATGAGCATGATTCATGACCTTGTAAATCTTGTTGGTCTTGATTATCATAACAGGGCTTTAATGAAATACTTGCAAATGATGTCTCTTGATGGAAATAGGGAAAATAGTTAACAGATGGGGAATTCTATAAATACCACAAACAAAATTGTGAAATGTTGAAAGTCAAGGGAGGAAAGGTCTATCAGCACAAAAAAATTAATTCTCAAGGGAGCTATATTAACACAAGCAATACCATCTGTGTTATTAGTTGTGCTGATATGTCTATGACCTGTGCTTTTCACATATTCTGTACCAGCCAACATAGATGAATTAAATATAGATATTTTCTTGAATTCATTCTTGAAGTTAAAGTTGCCTTTTCCTGCTTTGACAAGGCAGTAGGTGAAGATGATTAATAGTGTTGTTGCCAATGCCCTTTTAAATGTCTTAGGAAAACCACAGTGTCAAACAGGAAGCAAACCGTACTGTATTTTATCAGCTCTGTTAACACGAAAGCATCCAAAGCTGTGTTACATGGAGACAGTGGAAGGAAGATGTGTGGTGGTAATGAAGAAATTTTCCTTCAGAGATACCGGTGGAAACAGCCTTGTCAGTAGTCATTGCTGTGTACACCATTAACAGTGATCTTTTGTAAGAGTGCTAAAAAAAAAAAAAAGCTGTTTTGCCATTACTTAATAAGAGCAAATATCTGATGCAATTTAACAAGTGGTCTGTTATGTCCTGTGACTGTACAATCAGAACAGAAAGTAATTCGCTGAGAAACATTTAACAGCAAGAACAAATGAAGAAGTTAATTATTTTTAAAATAGGATAAAAGACGTAGTAATAACATTATATAAAGGATGAAAATAGATTAAAAAAAAAAAAAAGTACCAGTCACTTCCCCAGAGAACAACAATAAAGAACTTAGAGAAATAAGGCAGTTAAGTATCTAGCTAGCTCTTTTATCATTGGAATCTGGAATTTGCTACTTCTTCACTGAAAGAGGGGCAGGTAACCTTAATGGAAAGTTTTTTGTCGTTGTTTTTTGTTTGTTTGTTTGTTTGTTTTTTACCTCCAGGAATATAGATTTACTTAGCCTAAAGGAAAAGGGTCAGCCTGACCCAGGTCATTGCTTAAAAAATGCTGAGGCAGAGCTGCCTTTCATTAGAAACACTATTGCAAGAACATAATTTAAGCCACCGTTTCCAGCCTTTAAAAAATGGTTGGATTTCTGTAATTGAAAACTTTGTCCTAGAGCAAATGCCCAAAGACAATAAAGGTCTGTGTGTTTTTCAGACACCTTAACCATCCCATCTTGTGACTCTCTTCTTGTAGCTCATTGTATGGCAGAGGTATCTCCTGTCTACGTTATGCATGAGGAACCCACCGTCGTTTTCAGAAGAGGCTTTGGCTGCATTCCTGGCTCCTTGATCAAAGAAAAATTGGCTGTCTCTTCTCTGACTAGGCCAATAGGTCAGTCAGAAAAGCAGATAAATCTGCTGGCATTTGCATTTCTCAACAGTGTTGAAAAGAGGAGTGATGAATAAGTGACTTCCTGCAAAACGAGAGTTAGCAGTTACTTTGGTACAGATGGAATGAAAGATCTTTTAACATACATACACAGACAGAGTTGAAATACCTTGAAGTAGATTGCAAAGACTAGACCTTCATGTAACTGTCCCAGAGAAATGTTTTAAACACATCTTTGCAAAGTTGTCTTTGTTGCACGTTATGCTTTAAACCAAGCTCTGGTCTCATGCTCTGCAGAACATGGGTAGTGTGACAGACCTACCAGATCAAATGGCTGGGTCCACTTTTTAGAGAAATATTAACATGTGCCCTTTTATTATCCAATTTTAGTGCTCTTTTTAAGTAAGGACAGGTCTTTTCAGGTATTTAAGCATGAAAGGTTGTAATCCTGGGGTCTCAGGCAATAAATTAATGTTTCAGTGAAGGCAGTCAACTATCTGCACAAGTTTAACCTTTTTAATTCTATTTATTGTCTGCAAATATAGCACCAGATTAGATGTTTCCCAGCGAGCTGAATTTGGTGTGAGGTATTCATCACTTTGTTATAGCTTCTTTGAGATCACTGTGAAGTAGTCCCTTGTACTAAATGAATAGCTCTCTTATCATGACCTTTTAATCACTTCATCATGAAGAGGTCTTTTATTTGCTGCAAGAGTCTCTACTTCATGTGGCCATTTTATGATATTACAGTTCTTTTGACAGGGGTAACGGCAGAGACTAATGTAGAAATATGGTACAATAAGAGAAAATTAGTGAGGGTAGGCCTAGTAGACTACAAGAAGCATCATGGCTTGTTAATAGGAAGTGCTGGAGTGGGTAACTGGCTGTGAGCTCAATTGTTGGAAACTGCATGGAAAGGTGGTATTTTGCTCAGTTTTGTAACAAGGTACTGTAACAGAAGGTGAACAATATAAGCCAGCTAGCAGGAGGAACAGCACCAGAGAAATCATAGAGGTAAAACTAAAGATGAAATTTAGCCTTAATTAATTTTATGGGGTTTATTCCTATGGACAGGATTTTCTTTTCATGCTGTCTTAACATAGGTATAGTTTGTTGAAGATACTGGAGTTCACAGTCCAGTACAGAAGTGATGTAAGAAGGGGAGAAATCTGGCTTCCAGTCTTTAAATCATTTGGAGAGTTTAAACAGGATTTCTAGAGGATGGTTTGGAGTGATGAACTCCCAGCCATGTTGGCTGGCTGATTCATAAAGATGCGTTGGTGGTAAAGGAACATTTAACCTTGTGGGTTTCAAATGTAATTGGAAAACCTGTTCACAGCTCAACCCGTTGGGATGTTAAGGCAGTTAAATACTCAAAAGTCAAAGCAGACAGCCATTTTCTCACAGAAACTCTGTAATACGGAATTGCATGCTATCAGGGAAAACAAAAAATGAAACAAACAAAAAAAAGTGTACAGCAAAAATCCCTGGAGATCCTTAACACCTGGAGATATGATTAAAGGTGTCCTTGTATCACTCCAGGAGACTCCTAGAGAAGGCAACAAATTATCACCTGGGAAAAACACGCTGCATTCCTGCCATTCCACGTGGTGCATCCATGCTAAGCAATTAGTGATGGTGCCAAAAAAGTATCAAAAGACAGAGGAAGTTCATGCATTCAAGTACTGTCTTTTTCACTCCTATCTTTTATCTTCAAAAGAGGAAGGCTCTACAAGTCAATCAGCTCTTCACAAATTTCCTTCATCAGTCCCAAGAGCCTGTGTTTCCAGCCACCATGCCCACATGCTGCAGATCTGCTGACTGCTTTCCCTCCCTGCTGCCTGTTCATTCTCTCTTGATCTGATTGTCTTCATTCTTTTCTTCATTGTCTTTCATTCTTTTAAGGGACTGAATTCTGCTTTGTTCTATACTTGTTTGTTCTTTTTCTTTTTATTTATTTATTTATTTTTCCCCCATTCTGGTATATTTAGCCCTATTTTTTGCTTTCTTTTTTCCATCTTCTTGCTTGCTGGTTTACCCATCTGCTTCCCCCAGTTTTGTTTTCTTTTCCATTCTCCCTTTGCATTTCGTCAGGCTCACAGGCCATTTATCTCATTGCTTATCCCTTCTTGAGCTCCATTGGGTCTTTTCATCTCCCTGTGTCATTTGTAAGCAAACAGCAGAGGAGCATTTGGTATCTGCTGTCTTACTGTTGCCAGAGCAAGTCAGATGGTCCGGAGAAGAAAAAATTAAACTGAGACTGTAGTCTTTTCTTCAAAATTTCTTGATTTCTTCAAAATCAAGGCACTGTATTCCTAGATTTTGTTTTGTATCCTCATTGTTTTGGGGTACCTTCAGCTCAGTTTTGTGCTCAGAAACTTGACATTGTTTTATATGGAATATGACTAGAAAATATTTTTCATCTTTCTTATCCATTTCTTTGTGCATATTTCACTTGAATCAGCTAATGCACATTTTTGTAAATATCGCCACTTGTACAACTGCATGTCTTTAAAACAAGGTGTTATTTTTTTCTGCCTCTTCCCATTTTCCTCTTTTGCAATCTGCTTGAATAAATACAATATGTGAGGAACATATTATCTCAGAAAAGCTGAGAATAAAAAACAAATCTTGGCTCAATTCTTTCTTCAACAGCATCTGAAAGAGCAAACTAAATTTAACGATCACGGACACTCTAAGGAGACTTGATGCAGTTCTGCTTTCAAGAATCAGTGATATAAAACATATTTAGTTCTCAATGAACAGTTTTCAATATGCATGGAGATACTCGGTATAAATTTCTCATAAGAGATGCCTCTTGTATGGGACTCAGTTTGTACTGTAAGGACCCTGTGAAGAGATCAGACTGAAGTATTGGGCAGTATTAAAGTGGTTAAATATGCATTTTTCTAAGACAGAATTGAGTTCTTCAGCTCACTTGACCAGAAGCAAGCACCTTCATCAGCCTCATATTTCTGTGGAGATAAATTTCTGGTTGTATTGTCAGAATTAATATATTGTGTTTCCCCGAATGCTAGTTGGGATCAATATATACATGCACATTGTGAATCTGCCTGTAAAGCAATTTAGAAAAAGACAAGTTTCTATAAATAATGAAATATTGGTAAAGTCAGATTTTTAGTCATACTGTATTTGAGTATGAGCATGCATGAGAATGACGTGTGAGTACATGTGTATCAGTATAAAAATGCTCATTTTATGCTCGAGGCTTACTAGCTTCACCATCATGTAACTGTGATTTCAGTGACATTACACATGTTTTTTAATGCTGAAGGTAAATAAGCCAGAAAAAAATCATATAAATTTTTGTTGTAAGTCATCTCGTACAAGACTCAAGAAACATATTTTACATGATAGTGTAACTAATAGAATTTCAAAAGGCAGTGATATATGAGGCTTTCAGAAGTAGTAATGCAGAACGATTTCTTGAATAATTCACTCATCTGAAATTATTATGTATTCAAAAATGATTGAGTTGCATATCCAAATATAGGGTGGTCTATCTCAGCCCTTGATGTATCTCAGCCCTTGAAAAAGAAGTTTCTGCAGTTATTCTCAACTGCACTTTGTATCACGTTATTGTTTGTTAGATGATCTGAGTTTAATTGATTGTGAATTAATTAACACTCTGCAGTGAATGTCTTCTTCTTGAGATAATTAATCTTATTGAAAAGTTATATGTAGAATGGTTGAAGCTTTAGCAAATTTTTTAGAGGTGCCTTTTTGTTTATGCTTCGTTGACAGCCTTTTTTTTTCTTACAGACAAATTGCATGTCTAGAAATGTCATGCTTTTATATTTATTTTAGTTTGGCAGCAAATAGTTGTTATGGCTGGTAATATTTCACACTGAAAAGTATTAATGCTAACCATAAATTATTACCAATGATATGTCATATTTCTTATCAATCAGGACAAGTAAATGATGTTGAATGAAACAAATAAATATGATGCTTTGCAAAGTAATAACCTTGTCATTTAACTCCAGTGTTGCAAATGCATCAAGCTAGCTTCGCAATTAGATAAAGAGCTTTCAGAAACAAGAAGGCCAAAAGTTATGCGAAAAATATGTAGAGATTTAGACATCAATACTGGCAAAACTTACTTCTAGTTTTTCATTTCCAAAATTGAGTAGGAACAATAGGATTCAAAGATGTGTAGAGATTCTTCGTCCTGGTATTATAGACTCTATGTTTGTTTCCCAGTGCTTTCTATGAAACCCTTTGAAGAAACCATTGGGAATCTCTGTTTGTCGTACTATTTGAAATGTGAAGTCTTAAACTGTTTTTCAGATGAAAGAGGTTGGGCATGATGATCATAACAGTACTTTCTAGCTGGATGAACTATGAAACAATGTATCAATAACTGCAGTTTGAAACTAAGGTACGCTGAAAGGATTTACTGGGTTGTGGTACAAATCCACAGTTCATGAAGGAGTTAAATTCTGAGCCTTTTGTCTAACCCAGATATAATCCATATGAAATCATTCATCAACTCAACTGATTAAACTTGTATTTAAATTCTTGCTGAATATAGGACCAGGCAAATAGTAGCCAAACATTTCACTTACCAAGAACAAAACGTGCCGCCTTACTGGAGCACAATGTGAACCATTTCTGGTGTACACCCCTGTGAGAGTTGATCTTTAGTATTAATACACAGTCTAAGATTTCACTGTAATTGTTGCCATACCTGGAAATCAGCAAATTTTGTTAACCAGCATTATTTTCGTAAATATACAGAGTCATTTTGTTATTGATCTAGAGTTTTATTTGAGCTCTTCATTTGTGATATAAGAGGTAATCCATATTGGTTTCATGTGTCTGCAGTTCTGAAATTGATGCTGCAGAGCTCTTTCTTCACTTGTTATGCATTCGAACAGCCAATTACATGAAAACCAAACTTGGCCATGCTAAATTTCAATGTTTAAGCGGTTTTATTAGAAGCTCCTGTGTTGGAGAACACATGGAGTCAGACTGGACAAGCAAATGGAGAACATTTAAAGTAAATAATAATGCAGTTTTCAATGAAGGTGGATTTCACCTAATAATGTTGTTGATAACATTATTGCATTATTTAACACACAAATTGCAAAATGGATGGAGGATTCATCCAGCAGCTGTACTTTGTTCTTAGTACTGATTTAGATATCAGTAGTCATACAGCTACTGATTTCAGCTTGTTAACTGCACCAAAGGTTTCACTAACAGGGAAGTCATACTTCTTGTAATACAAAAGGAAGAAAAGAATGTATTTTTCTTGTTTTGTGAAACTTCTGTCTCAGCACATTAGATACTGATTCCATTCTCTTTGCACTGTGGTCCTAGCAAAGTCACATGTCTTAAAGCTCATAGAAAGGAAATGAAGAATAAGAATTTGTTATGTGGATATTCTTTTTTTTTTTTTTTTTTTTTTTTTTGGGGGGGGGGGAGTACAAAAAGTTGCTGTTTTGAATCCTGATGGCATAAAACAAAGACTAACACCTTTCTGCTGTAACTCATTTGCTTTCAAGACGCTACCACAAAGGATGAAATCTAACCACAAATAATCTGGTATTTTCCAAATGTGCAGCAAATAAAGAGTTTATGTATAATATTAATGACCTGTTCAAAGTCTTTTCTCATTTTCATTGCTGGAAATCTGAATTACGCCAGTGTACGGATAGCAAAACTGTGAGTGAAATACCACTAGCTAGAAGAGAAATAATATAGGTAATAATTTGCATAATATATTTAAATAATATGTATAAGCTGTGATTTTTGTATAGAGAGTGGATTTGAATATATAGTAACTTGTCTTTTTGTAAATATGTAATAGTTATTCATTTTGGCTGGCTCGTACTACACTAGCTGAAAAATAAGTAGCAAAGGCACACCTAATATCATGCAACAGAGTATGTTGTAGGGACATCCAACCACATTTTGGTCTTAATTTGTATGCTTTTTCACTGTTTTTTGTAGTTGCTAATTTCAGTCTGAAATTCTTCATTTGGATCAATGCAGCATCATGCTTGAGAAGCCACACCAAAGCCCTGTATCATGAGCCCATGCACAACTAGTTAAGCGTTGCACTTCATTGCATTCACATTTGACTGGGGTTAAATCATGTGGAGTTAGATGGATTGTATGTGTCTGTGGTATAGATTTGCCCCCAGATCATCAGCGTAGTCTCAATCTGTCTGCTATGTCACTTGCTTTTGGTGCAACTGTCGCACAAGCATAGTGCTATAGTGCATTAATTTCAGTAATCCCTTCAAGTAGCTCTCTAACCATGCTATGCGTCTATATTTCATTGTGTTCCCCTCATATTCTCTCTACTTTGCTTCTGGTACTTTCTTATTATTTGTAGTTCATTGCATATTCTGCAGGCTCCGTTTTTCTAAAAAGACACTTTTATCCCAAAGGCAAAAAAAGAAACAATGTATGTTTCCATCTGTTTTTTTAAATTGATTTTTTGAGTCTTTAGTGAAGGTCTCTAGTTTGTTGTTTGTTTTTTTTTTTTTCAGAATCAACAGTAAATGAAGTTCCATGTGTAGTTCTGTGGGAGTATTTCCTTGCGTGAGTGATGAATGTATGATCGGTTAACTTTTATCTTGGCCTTGTAATTGCTTTACCATGGAAAAGCCTTTTGGTTTGGTTTTGAGCATAAGTAGATTTTTTCAGTAATTCTTCAAATGTGTAATTCAATTGCAGAAAAGAGTATGAAGACAAAATCCTATTCATGTTGCTATTCTTCAAGCTGTGTACAACAGCCAATAGTTCTGCGGCTGACACCTACCATGGCATTTTGAAAACATGCGTAACCGTTTCACTGATGTATTATGTACAATGTTAAAAACAGAGAAAGGCCACAGATGAATGAATAAATGAAGATTCTTGCAAGATATATTCTGGTTTATTTCAGTGTTTTGGTGTGTCCTCTCCCATGTTTTCTTGGTTCATGCTATATACTATTAAAAAAGGTTATTAATTAAGAAGCACCACTTACAGGATTTATTTATTTTTTCACCTGGGTTGAGGAATCTTTGTGTCTCAGTAACACTGTTTTTATAAATGTGATGGCTTTAATGGGTAAGTGAGACAAGATTTGTGGGAAGAGGTATTATCTTTTATTAGACCAACTGATATAACTGGAAAAAAATAGAAAAGCTTTGAGGCATGCAAAGCTCTTTCAGATTGGATTCTCTTAGCTTTGAACTGCCTAATAACTGCCTGCTGTGAAAGTGAAAGAATAAAAGCATTTTCTTGTTCTTTCTCTTTTTATGAATAATACTGTTTGGGAATCATGGAACATACCTTGGAACAGTTAAAATTTTTTTGCAACTAAAGCTGATCTTTCTAATTCTGATTCATTCTTTTAATTGTTAAAATAACAATAAAAACGATTTTCATTCAGACTAGTAATGTCTTAAAATACTAGATTTTTTTTAGAGGCGATTGGAAGTGTAAATGAACCCATAAAAGATCTGATATCTCACTGATGAATCATAAAGATCTGTATGGTTTGGAACCTAATGTGAGAAACTGCCTTTCTTTTTGTAAGTCAATGTATGTGTTTTGAGATAGGAGGGATAGGTGTAATGGCATATTCTATGTTTTTAGTTATTTGATGATACTCCTTATTTATTTATGTATTTTAAATATTAATGGGAAGAATATGGCTTCCAAATAGTCTCCTTGCTATTCACTACGTATAATACAAATAAATATATATCTACTGTTGCCTATGAGAAATAAATGCCATTTGGCTGATATACTTTGGGATAACTGAAAGTATACTGTAGATTCTAAAATTTATATTTCATATACTGTTATTTTTCATTGTTCTTCCTCAGACTGAGTGCTATTATGCCCTGAGAAAAATCTTATTTGAATCTAAAAGGGGAATTTAGAGAAAAAGAGGGTATAGCAGCACTGAGAAATGCAGAAACTAGTTCAGAGTATGGGTGTCTATGTGGGTGAAAACAAAAATAGAGAACGATCTGCTCACTACCTTGCAAAAAAGCCATGTGAGCAAGGAGGCATTATTATTGCTCTAAATAAACCAATTATATGCTTTCACATGCTATTTCTAATATAGGAAATGGATATAGGATTCATCAAGGTGTTTGGCATTTTGTGATTATAGTGCTGCAGAGTTCTAATGTCATGAGCTCTCCTCCATTTCCCAGGAGCTGAGGACACTCACCATCCTGTGGAAATACTGCTGGTGAGGTTTTCCTTGCAGATTTTTAGCACGAACACTATTCTATGTGGGATGTTTTCCAAGTTACCCAAGGACAATGAATTAATTATTTCCTGGAGTATATTACAGAAGTGTACTTGGCTAAGTGTATATTGCACATTGTTTTGCTGCATCTTGCTGGACTATGCATTGAGTTCTAAGACAATATTTCATTTTTAGCGACCTTAGAATTACAGAGTCATTCCTTGAAAGATAGAAAATATAGGACATATAAAACGCAGAACCGTATGTCATCTAAAAGTTCAGATTATGATTGATAAGTGTTTTGTTGTTGTTGTTTTGTTTTTACAGTTGGCTGTTACCTGAATAATAGATTGTTATTTCAATACGTTTTGACTAGAAGAATTTGTCTTGAAGATACTTTTTAAACCTTTTCCTGTTAGGTCCTTTGTAATATTATTCTGTAATTTAAGGTTTTCAATGCAGCTGATTTTTTTTTTAGTGTTGAACTGCATCACGTGAAAGCCTATATTCAGTTTACACATTGATGAAAGACTAAATTAAAAAAAAAAAAATGAGATGCGACAGTTGTTTCCAACTATATTTTGTGGCAAAAGAAAAATAAATTTTGTTGAAGGGGAGGTATGCTGTCAATCTTATCTAAAAAGCCATTTTCACCATTCTTAGATGAAATTTGTGTGGAATATTTTCCAGCTTATCACAGTAGAAACAGGCAAATTATTTTCTTGTCAGAAAGGCCTGAACCCTAGCAAGATACATGTAGGTAAAGATCCTCACAGGGTCCCAGCTTACCGTGTACAGTTACACTATTAAATCTTAACCAGCTTTTTCTTTTCTTCATATTCCTCCACTGGTATGTCAGTGCAGAAATTACTGTAATGCATTTAATATTTTAAAAGTCTTTGCTTTCCTACATTGCTCTACATCCTAGAGACCTTCCCTGTGTCCATATTCATTAATCAGTTCCTTTCCCTATACCTAGAAGATGACTTAAGTGTCTTTTTTTATTTTTTTTTGGACAGCTGGAGTAGTCCACTGCCCATATTCAAAACATTAGCCTTCATTTAGTCTTTTGATACCATCCTAGTGAGAAGACATAGAGTACAAGAAATGTTTGAAAACATTTCAGAATAGAAATGGTAACATTTCAGATTTGAATGCTTGAGAAGATGCAAAGCCTTCATTGTAAATGCACAGTAAGAGGGAGCAATGCAGCCCAAGCTTTACCTTTCTGAGCTCTAATCTGTTTCTTTGCAAATGCCATCATAAATTGACAAGATTTTTTTTTTCTGATTAGTACACATGCCCCATTCCTACCCCCCTCCCCCCCCCAAAAAAAAAAAAAAAAAAAAAAAAAAAGAAAAAAAGAGACTTGCAGGGCAAAATCCCCAGAGACTATGCATGCCTCTTCCAAAGAGTATTTAAAGAGGATTTGGCTGGTGGCACCAGGGAAGGTTTGGTCCTGGTATTTTGAGCCTCACTGGTATGTGAGGGTCACTATGTTTAGTGTCAGGCTTGGTGCCCTCAACTGGGCTCCTCCTGTGTGGTGCCAGATGTACATTAGGGATCAGGAGACGTGGTCCCAGCAATTGATACAGCTCTGTGCAACCTGGCTTTACTGAAATAGTGGAGATCCTAAAAATGGTATATAAGCATGACATAAACCTTTAGACAAAACTGCTAGAACCTCCTAGCAATTTAGTGCTTATTATAGATACCAGAATTGAAAAAGAGATTTTCTATACCCTCTCTCTCTCTCTTTTTTTTTTTTTTTTTAATGATTGTGTTTCAGTATGTGACTGTTGCAAGCAGGATGAATTAGGAAACTTCCTACTTGTAGCTTATTCATAGTGTTTGTATTATAAAATAAAGTTAACATGAGTAATTTGAGAAAAACCTCAGCATCCCTTCTGAAAGTGACTTCATCGTAATGTTTGTCTCCTCAGATTGTGTTCTTTCAAAGGTATCGATACTTTTAACAGCAGTTATTAATATTTCTACAGAAATGTTTAGAAAGAAATTTTATTTGAGGGTAAAAGGAATGTTCTATGTTAAATCCAAAGTGTATCTCTTGTTGTCATAACATATTTTCTCTTAAAGCTCTCAAAATGACTTACTAGTTTAGCTTTTTTGTTGTTGTTGAAATTATTCTATCTAGGAATTTACTTTGAAAATATTTCTATTAAAAACACTTTTTAGCCTTCCAAGCATTTTGTCATATACTTTTGCCTTTTCCTGGAAGGGTGAAAGACCAATTACTCTTTGCTGTAACTGGTTGTATGAGGCTGTCCCCTTTAACAGCTGTGGGCAAGTGCCCCCCTGGGTAGCCTCTGGCAGTATATGCCCTGTGCTGACACCAGTATGACATAACTGTTTATGTCCCTTTGATCTGCCATCTCTTACCTCTAGCAATGTAAGATTTAAAACAGCAAGAGCTTTGAAGCCAATAGTTTGTCTCATTGTCTTACCAGTAGTATTTAAATAACTCTGTCTTGGTAATTATCATGTTATTACCAGGTTAATTTTTTCCACAAGCCCTACTGAAATTTAAACATTATGGCATGTAAGCAAGCAGTCTACTATGCATATAAGTAAACATATAAGTATATATAGAAAAAGATGTGATAGTGGATATGTTTATGGTAGCTACTAAGAGAAAATAAGCATCAAACTTCTCAGAATACTCTTCACAGTGTCCTTCTATTTCCTACATTACAATTTGGCTCTATTTTTGTCACACTTAGAAGTTCTTGGAAGAAGTTGATACCTTGCATGATCAAAATATTTATCATAAGCTGTAATAATAACCAAAAAATCTACTTCGGGGTATAATTATTAATAAATGTTTCTTCTCATTGAAGAAATGCTGTTGATGTTAATCATCATAGACTTGGAAAATGGAACAGATTCTTGTCAAAACCAGAAATTTTATAGAAAGGTCAGTTAACAAAAAACACGTAAAGTACAGTTCCAAATCTTACAGGCCTTTGTGGACTTCTTGTAACATCAGCCAGCAAAATTCTTTCTGTATGTTGACTGGGAACTAATAATGGAAATGAATGATCCTGTTACTGAAAAACTTTCAGTCAAAATAATGACCTCTGAAACCCCTCACATGTGTTAACTGCAAATTTCAATAACTCTATTCATGTGTGATCCTCTCGTCTCTTCTCTCTGGAGAAGATGCTGAAAGATTCCTGGTACAGATAATATAAACTAAAGGGTTCTCAACAAATACTCCATATCAGGGTTTCAGCTTTGCTAATATATCTGTATTCATCTAACTGGAATTAGCATGACACTGTCCAGAAAAAAAAATAAAAAAATTTATACGCCAAGTAGAGATATAGTAACTCTGTAGATGTGAAGCTACAGTAAGTCTAGTAGATGTCACTTTATGTTTCTTTCTGAAAAGAGTTTACATTAAAAGGAACAATTTATCTTAGTACAGTGATACCTAATCACAATTATATTTTTGAACATGAAGTAATTTCAATTAATCATAATTAAATAATTGATACCACAGAGTTACGCTATTTTCATACTGTGAGACTGTTAAAGAAGTGAGCTTGGTTAAAACAGATCATCCAAGTCCAGAAGGCAGCAAAATGTCTATTACTGATGATATATATATAACAAAGTAATGTTTGACTGAAGAGTAGACATGTAATAATTTACTTTGATCTAGAAGATTTTGGCCCTTTGTCTTGATGGTTTATAACATTGTCAGCTGTACAATACTGTTCATCAGCATCAATCTTCTGCCTCCGCATACATCAGGCCCTGATATTTTGCACTTAAATGACAGTCCTTTTTATTTCACTTGACTTCAACAAAATAACAAATTAAGACAACAGCATAAGATCTGTCCCAACCAGAGAATCCTGGGCTTCCTGGGATCATAACTATAGTCTGTCGATCCAGTATTTGTATTTGTTATTCTTATGCTTTCTTTTTCTTTTTTTTTTTTTTTGTCACAGGTTTTTCATTATTCTTTTACAGCTTCATACGTGATTTACAACATACACACAAGGTAGGTCACTTTGCATTTTCAATATAGTGTCATTGTCAGTAGTTCTATAAATAAGGTGATGCCAGAGTATTCAAGTAAAAATGTTTAAATTTTTTTTCAAGGGAAGTTTTGGAGCTAAACCCTCCAGAAGTAGAGGATTCAGTATTACAGTATGCAGCATGGGGCATCCAAGGACAGCAACTGGTAAGCACAGTCATTAAAAATGCTACGGTGGAAGTAGTTCAATAATGTATTTGCTCCAGACAGACTGAAGTAAAAATGAAAATTAGAAGCCTTAAGGTATAAGCAATCTTGTTGAGTGGAAGGTGTCCCTGCCTATTGCAGGGAGGTTGGAATTAGGTGATCTTTAAGGTCCCTTCCAACCCAAGCTCTTCTAGGATTCTGCGAAGCTAAGTTTTTTTATGTATTTCTGCTGGATGCTGGTGTGGTCCTGTTGCAGATTTTAGGGGATGTTTCTATTTTTATAAAAGTCATGTAAGCATGGTTGTCTGTTTGTTGTTGTTGCTGTTTTGTGTTTTTTTGTTTGTTTACTTGTTTTTCCCCTAATAAACAAAGTCTTTAATTGTATGTTTATTGAAAGAATCACATCTTCATCCAAATATACACTCAAATAATTTTTGGAATAGCCATCTTTAAGATGTTCTTCTCTCATCTAAGAGAGAAGGAAAGTTTAAGACAGAGGTTTTCAAGTGCATGATCAATGAAAACTGTGGACAATAGCAAGAAGCCTAGCATCCAAAAGTGGATGCAATTAATTCAATCAAAAGTGTTTTCTTTTCAGTATGAAAATTACTGACAAGGTCATTTGCGCTGCATTGAATTCATAATAATAAAACCAACAATGCTGTGTTTCATATGTTGTTTTCTGTCAAAAGTTTGACCATGTTTTATGAACATGAATCACCCTTTATGACCAAACTCAATATGAGAAGAAAAAAAATAGTGGTTCTAGGAACAGCATTGATTTAAAACTGACCTGTGCTGGTAGATGAAGGCAAGAGAAAGACTTATAAAAGCACCAGTTCTGTGAATAGGGAATCACATATCCTTGATGCAATTTTCTAATAAGCTCATTAATGCTCACAGGCACGATCCTGGAGACTCTTTGAATGTGTGACTTGTTTATGCAGAGAGGTTGTAAGTTCAGTGTCTACAGAATATACCCCCTTGCTTATATCATTCATCAAGATGGTGAGAACATAAAAAGTGATTCTGGTCAGAATGTATTCTATCAAGCAAGTGGAGGCAGGAAGGCAGAAGTAGTTGGAATATGCTTGATATGTTTTAATAATTGCCAACATTAATTTATCAGTAACGAGAGCATGGAGACAGAACTGATGGGAACAAATATGCAACTTAGTTACTAGGTGGTATTATGGAATGCAGCAACCTGTGTAGGTTGTAACAGAAAGGTGATGCATTTGCAAAATGGATCAGAATTAAAAAAATATTTTAAATTAAATTGCTGTTCATAAGACTATTCCTGCGATGTTCCTCTAATCTAAAGTACATGCAGTGATTACTGAGAAAAGATATATATATATATTTTTTTTTTCCTGAAATATATTTTAAGGTCAGGGACAGACTTAACTATCAAAAGCTTCAGAAAAATAATAAATCAGAATAATGCTATGTCTGTTTTACCTAGATTGCCATTCTGGAAATAGGTATGAATAATTTCAGATACAGGCAGAAGTTGCACCCTATTAAGTCTCAGAACTGAAAAAAAAATAAAGTAGCCAGTCTCAAATTTGAAAATGTTAGTGTAATTTATACTTCAATGAATATAATATTACTCATCTTTTTAATGTCCCTAGTAAAGTTAATGTCATGCTTTAAAAATATCTTCTCCACTGTGGGCTTTATGGTGCCATGGTTTGCAGAATTAGGAAATAGTAACTTTGATTAAAACACAAAATCTTCTGTGCAATCTGAATGATACCAAGTTTCGCCATAGAGATGGAAACCTGCAATGACAGCATGCTTAGGGTCACTTTCATAAGAATCTCTAATGAAAAGAATGTTCTTTTGAAGCTATTTATATCGTAAAAGGAAGTTTCTAAAGTGGCAGAAATGCATTACCAAATTACCCTCCCACTTCAGCAGGAAGCCAAAACAATAGAAGGAGGATGAATGAACACTGTTGTGAATAATGGTTGTTGCTCCTGTCCAAAGGAACAGCTGCCTCTTTACCAGAAACAGAACAGCAGAGATCATTCCATCAGGAGAGATTAGGCAGGGGTGTGTGTGACTGAGGTCACTTCACCATATTTGTTCTCACTTATAAAACTTGTCACTGGAACAAACAATTTACCAGCGAGTTTTTAATAAAGGTGGTATAGGAAACAGTTGGCAGTCAAACTGGGTGAGGAGGAAATTTCAAAGGGAAAGATGTAAAGCCTGGTAATCCATCAGCAGTAGCTATCAGTAGCATGTATCTGAGTTGAAGCAAAGATACAGTCTTACAGATCCATATTCACCAATACATGACAATTGGTTTACCAAAGCCCGTCTCTAAACAATAATTATGTCTTTCTCATGTAATGATGGAAATAGTAGTAATTCATAATAAATAAAACAAGCAGTGAAATTAAAAAACAGAACAATTATTAGTGTATTAACCTGAGTACTCTCCAAGAGCCATTCATTACAGCTAAAGAAAAGAGAACAAATAGTGTATATATACACCAAAATTTCATCCAGAGGGGTCTATGGCACATACCCTTTGGCCATTGCAGACACAAAGTACAGGTAGACCTCTAAAATGAAGAGGAGTATTGCCCTTCCAGGGGCTGTGCAGAATACAATAGCAGTACTATAGCCATGACTGGTCAGCAAACTACTCACATGATATGTGAAACAAAAGGGACAGGTATGTCTGACTGGGTCAAAGACATTGACCAACACTGTGAATGCTTGGATGATCTGTGATTAAATCAAAATAGTGTAGAATAACACATGGACTTGGATCAACCATTTTCAGTAAATTGACTATAGTTTAATTTGTTTCCAGTCTTTAGTTCTGCAGACCTAAGTAACGATATAGCCTGTGCAGGAATCTTAATTTGAGTTCCTCAGACGTGGGGGTATTGTCAACAGGTTCAAATACATCATATAAGCAGATGAAGTGTTTGAGCAGGAAAATTCATATGAAGCCAGGAAGTGCTTATTGTACAGAGGACAAATATGATGACAGTGACATCAAGTATACAGTAATACATTACAACCATGTGAAAATCAAACATAACTCTAAGTTGTCTACTCATATGAATAATTTCTAGGGTTCTCTAATGGGACTGCAAGCCACATGTGACTGGTGAAGAACAACAATTAGGTTTGTATCAGATATTAGATGTCTGGGTTGTCATACCACTGTTTTGAAGTTACCAGAGTGGCTGTGAGTTATTTCAGTTTCTTGCTATTTACCTAGAGTAGAGGATTCTGTAAAGATTAAGAGAAAAGCACAGAGAAACATCTGCTGTTTGAGTCATGACATTTTGGTGGTAAAATTGAAAATGTTTGCCATTTGGGAGAACAAACTTTTAGCTAATGAGTTAATGTATTTTAATGTCACATAGCTGTTATTTTTGAAGACTCTTTCCAAGGTCACACTCTTTAAAATGAAATCTTTTAACTGTGTTAGATCTGTGCCAGATCTAAAATACCATTTCTGTGTGTCCTGGTATCTTAGGGAACTGTTTATGTATTTGTTAAACATTTGTCATATTTGCTCGGTCTGAAGTTTGATAAAAATTTTGAGAGGTCAGTTGATAATCTTTTTACATCACCTTTATAGAATCCATTACCGCAATATTAAGTATTTCCAGGGAAAATAAACCAGCATAAATAGATACCTAACTGGTTTCATCAACATTTATCTGCCTGATGTTTGCTTAACTAGAAACATCATTGCATGTATCTGAGAAAGAGATATCCCAGACGTGGTAGGAAGGCCTTACCAAGTAGAAGAATGGTGGTGTTGGTTTTAAAGGACCTCTGGGGTCTAAATGCTCAATTCTCATTCATTGTTCTCTCCCTTTTGGTCTTACCTTCCCCAGTAGTTTGTAGCAAAGGTTTTTATGTTTCCATGCTGGACCTGGCTTGTACCTGACGTTGTGGCAGAGACATTGAACAGCAGGAGCAGCTTTTTCTGTGTGTATCTGTCCATGGAGACATATCACAGTAGAAGCCTTAATATAAAAACTTGTCACCATTGTATGCAGAGTTTTCTATGAAAGATGTAGTGTTTCTTCACAGCATTTCTTGCAATATGGATAGTTTTTGAATTAATTAAAGTAGCTCTCAGTGAAGTGTGGTTAGAAGTTGTTAGGCTTGACATAGCTTTTTCTTAAAAGTTTTGCATAGTTTTTTCATGGTTTTTATTGCATTGAGCTTATTATTCTTGTGATATATTAAGTGGTTGTAAAGGGAACTGGAGTTATATATTTGCGTGGATCGGCATAAATTATGATCAATTGACTTATGTATGAATGTCTATGCATAAATAAACCCATATTTTAACGTAGCAGAAATAAAGAAAATGGTTTAGCTATCTAGAATACTTAAAAAAAAAATCATTTTGTAGAAGCTTGATAGTTTTCTTTGTCAGAATTTGATGATATCAAAAACAAAAACAAAAAACACAGCATTATTAAATGGTAGGACTGAAGATGAGCTTTTATTATGCTTTAATGCTGCTTAGGTCATTGTTGTGTAGAATTGCCTATTATCCTGTATACATGATGAACAATTTGTTGACTGCAGCTGAATTGTGGATGATTCAGGTTGCTCTCATCAATTTTTCAGAAAATATTTTAAATATTAGAAAAAAATAAAATTGCCCTTTTGTTAAAAAAAAAAAAAAGGAACAGGGTATCACAACCAACATGACACAGAAGCTGAAGCTTTTACAGAAAAAAAAAATGAAAAAAAATCCAATGAAAAAATACCTCACTTTATATTAAAACTACAAAAAAAAAAAAGCAAATAAACAGAAACCCAGCAACAAAACAGAGCAAAAGCTGCTTTTATCATCATATATAAATGTACTAGTTCAAGAACCTTCTGCTTTGTTCTCAATCACTGTTGCCCTAGCTGTTGTGTGGAGGCCCATTGTGCCTTCTCACCTCATCCACACCTCTTGCCCCACAAGAATGTAATTATCTTTCAGTCTCTGTTCAATTGCTCTATTACCATGACATTTCCTTACAGTTTCTGTCTCTTCAAAATTTCATTTTTTTGTGTGGTTTTTAAATACTGTTTTAGATAACAGTAGTGTAGCAA
Organism: Cygnus olor; assembly: GCF_009769625.2. Classification (NCBI taxonomy): domain Eukaryota; kingdom Metazoa; phylum Chordata; class Aves; order Anseriformes; family Anatidae; genus Cygnus; species Cygnus olor. Next base: position 31,887,798 of record NC_049174.1, on the reverse strand, counting down.
AAAAAAAACACAAAACAAACAAAAAAAAAAACGAGTTATTTGAGGTTACGTGATTTGCCGAGTACCTAGATAAGCACAAGACTAATTTTAGTAAATTAGAGAAATTAATGCGACTATGCTAGACACGTGCCCTACACAGCAGATGCTTTAAGAGCCATTAGTTGCTGAAAACTTCATTTGATATTTGCTCAGTCAAGGTTCAAATTACAACTGCTATAAAAATTGGTAACTTTTTGGAAAGAGACATTTGTCATGAGTTTTATTTTTGCATAATTAATACTGTGGGTCCTTGGCACCCCCTCCTGGCAAAAACACTTCTGCTTGCAAATGAAGAAGAAAAGATCTAAGGGTTCATGAGCCAAGTAAAAACTTAATTAATGCTAATGAATTAAGTCCTAAATAAATATATTTAATCTGCTGTTTTTATTTTCAAGGTCTTTTGGTCTTTGGACTTGCTGTATTTTAATATGAATAACTTAAAACCACATACATAAATGTCAAGGCTTTATTTCATCTTTCCTTTTAATCATGTTACTAATGAGGCAAATGGCTGTAAAACTGAGAGAAAAATGTCTGCTTGAATTTATTTTGAAAACCAGAAATAAACAACATTTTAGTGTGACATTAACCACAGGTATGATTTTTTTTATTTAAAATGTATGACAAGTTCCTTACAAAAAAAATCTATATTTTGATGATTTGGGAATACTTTGTCTATGAAGAAAGGGAATATGTATATCTGAGCATTGCCCACATAGTAGAGTCTTTAAGGAATTTGACCATAATTCTAGCAAATGCTGAAGTCACGTAAGTCATGTCTTTCTGAAGGCTAACTACTTTTTCATATAGAAACATTTGTATATGTATTTACACACAGTCACACATTTCCAAATGTTTCTATCCACATTTCTAGATTTCAGCTGGGAAACTTACGGTGTCTAATGCCAAGATCTGAAAAGAATGGTGAAAATATTTATGCAAAAGGACTGTTTTAATGGCAACTTTTTACCAGCAGTTAAAATTAGATTGTGTATTATTTTGCAAGACTGAGCATTCTTTTTTTGTTGTTGTTCAAAGATGAAATTGATATAAATGTTCAGATCCTGTTATGAAATGATAGGAAAGTCCCTTACTAGCATACTTACAAAAGGTATGTGCTGCTTCATGTTTTGATGCCAGAACTGTTTTTATTTATCAGGGTCACTGGTGAGCAGAAGCAATACAATATTTAATAAAACACATAAGAATTAGTTACCTGATACTCTTGAGTGAAACTATATTCTTCAGAATTCGCAACTACACGTTGTATTTCCTCTTGAATTTCTCAAACCACCATTGTAAAATGTAATTGTTTCTTTGCATTTCCATCTAAATTATTTAATTTAAACTATTCTTAAAAAAAAAAAAAAAAAAGATTAGTTTCTCTGAAGGTATTCTATGGAACTAACTTCCATTTTCAATTATTAATTTCTAGGTGCCCACTTCACTTATTTAATGTCTATCCTATCCTTCAACTTTGTCTATTTCTAAGTGAGGTGGGCTCCTAGAAATTAATAATTAGACAAAGTTGAAGGAGAGGATAAGCATTAAATGCACGTTGTCTGGTTTCAAAAGTGATACTCAATATGAAAGGATTTTTGTGCATCTTAGAAAAGGGAAATAGACGATGCAAGCAGTTTTGGAAAACAGGGAAGAATACCTTTTTGTATATCAAGGCTGAGTGTATTCAGTAAAGGTTTTGTGAGCTCTAGATAGCATGAACATTTACAAGTTGAAGCACGGCTAAATTGAGCATAGAAGTTGTTTCATCATTTAATTGCTTAGTGAAATGCAATGAATGTGTCCTGCTATTAAAGGTATCTTTAAAATTTTAAGTATTAAAGGTTAGGTATTGCTAGCCCTGTGTGAGAATAGCTACTTGGCTGCATCTGAAAGATGCATCTTGCTAGAAAGATAATTACTTTTTCATATAGATATTTGTATAGATATTTACACACAGTCACACAAAGGTGTGTAGAAATAGGCTTAGGTGTAAATGTTTGTAAAGGGCAATCACCAGGATTTTTCTTTGTAGCAGCCTGCAGGGAGCAATGAAAGTAGAAATACGCCCCTCTAATCTAGACTATCATGTTGTTCAACATGTGTATGTGTAACAAAGCATAACTGAATATTCACACTTTCGTCTGTTAGCTAATATTAACTGCAAATCCAATGGCTCATAAAATAAGACTGCTGTGCTTCTTGTGTGAAAATTGCATAGCTTTTGGTAATGCAGAAACAGACGTCTAAAATTCTTTAGAAACAGCCACCTATGAAAACTAAATACACAGTCAGTGAGAAGAGAGATCAAAATCGGAACCTTTTGCTAAATCAGAATTGGGAAAGATTAGGTACCAGGACGGATTATGGACTGTATTTTCACATAACTCTGAAATCCTGTCCAAAAGCATTGCAGGCAAACCTATATCCATGGATCATATATTATAATCCTTTAGTCACTTCATATTTTCATATGTACTATCAAAAAAAAAGGATATACGACAAAACAGGGTAGAAAATTTGCCTGTATTCATCTAGGAATCTCATTTTAAAGTGTTGCACTTTAATTTCTAGTTTTAAATAACCTGAGTGTTATAGCAGGTGAGTATCTTTTGGTAATGTAATGCAAATGTTGGTTTTATCTGTGAGATTAAAAATAAATAATAAATATTCTGTTCTCTATTACCTCCTTACCACCAAGGGAAAAAGAAGGGAAAGCTTGACTATGGTGAAGTGCAAAATCTCAGAACACAAGAGTTTGAAGAACTGACATGTCTAATACCTTTGGGGTTCAAGTTCTAAACCAGAGGTTGTTTTTAGATGACAGTGAACGTGAATCTAATTTACCTTCTGTAAAATTTTTGCAGAAGACTTGCGAAAGACTTCTGAGTCTCTGTGATGGTACCAGTCCCTTCAGAGTTCAGCTAAATGGGTAAAAGCTACTTAGCAGCAAAATTTGCTGAACTCTTGCTGCATGGTGCGGTTCCTCAGACTCTTGTATGTATATGCTCTTTTTCTATTTGTTGTATCATGACGTTTATTTTCTCATTTGGCATGTTGCGTCCTGCAAAAATATAGACACATTTCTCTCAGTGAAAGTGACATTGGCTTCCCTCTTTTGCAGGGTTAAGTCTCCTTTTTGCCCTATGATGTTTCTCTTTGAAAGTTGGATCTGTTTTTCCAGTGGTCAAAATATGACATCTTGGTTCTGTTCAGATCAGTCCCTTTTTATGTCAGTCAACCAGGATTTTACCCATTGCATATGGGTGATGTAGACTGTCCTTTTTTTTAAAATAAGCTGCTTTTTTGTTGTTGTAGTAATTTTATAATTCATGGTTGATGATATCATGACTCCCTGTTAAATCTCTATCAGTAAGTTAGCTGTGAGGAGGAGAAAAGAGACCCACAGAGACTGCATGTCTTCGGATATGTTCAACATTTTGTTTGGTTCTTACTCTCTCCTTTAACTCTCTCTCTTGCAAAAGAGCAATTAAACTCCATTGCCACCAACCCATAAATATATTTGCATGTTTTCAGGGCAGGTGCCAGTGGGTTTACAGAAATAGGAAAGTGTTGTGTGGAAGGAAAGCAACATTTATTTAATGTTCCTTCACAGACTATGGAATGTCCCAAACAGAATTGCTGTTATAAGTATTAGTAAGAATTTTCTCATCTCTATTTGTCTTATAAGAAGTTTTTGTTGTTTGTTTTGTTATTGGTAGTTGTTTTCTTTTTCTAGGAAAAAATGGCTTTCTTGCATTGAATGTCCTGCCTGTGGGAAGTAGTAATTGGGTCTGGAGTCTGCAAGTAGATGTCATGCACAGGTGTATATTGGCCCCTCCTAGAGACACCTGGCAACTTGACCAGTTTGCATAGCACATTACCACACAAGATAGGCTGGGTCAGCAGTAGTAGCTGAAACGACAAAGTTTTGTGTTAAATCCTGCCTGGATTTCTCATGTACAAGATGCTCAGAGGTGTCTTGGTCTGCTTCAGCTTTTGAATAATGTACAAAGTTCACAGGGATTGTCTACCACCATGGGAATAGTACAAAATGCAAATACAATCACCCTGCCCCACTTAATTGCACAGCATCTTCAATTCTGTCTTTTTTGACTTTGGTCCTTGGTTTTAGGTTGTTTCTTCATATGTTTTGTCAAAGAAAATAGAGAAAATTCCTCCTCTGGCACCAAGTCTAGACAGCTATGTTAGGTGATACTTCTCCCAATACTGTTCTTTTTGTATTTGGAGTAACTAGGCCATTTTTTTTTTCATTTTTGATTCTGTTATGGATTGATCAGTCAAGGCATAACTGAAGAATTAAAGAGATGAGTCAAAATAACAGAGATCATTTTAAAAAAATTCCTGGTAAGGTCTGATTATGATTTTATTGTAAGTCTTCAGGAGCAACCCAGTGACATTTCTGACCCTGCTCCTCTGTGTTGGTTCATTACTCAGAAGCTCTCAGTGAATATGAGCAACCAGGAGTGTGAGTTCCTGAGCATGCATAGTTTATAAATAAGTCTGTTTTACTCATCAATTACACAGACAAAGACCAAAGGGACAAGCAGACCAATCTTTCAAGACATTTGCAGTCAGTGTAGTTCTCAAGACAGCTCCATGGGGAGGAAGCAGACCATCAGTTTGGGGGCAAGGCGGTATTATTGTAATCTTCTGTGCAATCAAAAAGATTTATAAGATAGTTTTTTTGTGTAGGTCCTAGGTTAGATATTGTATGTGAAATTATTTATGTAATATATAGCACAATGTTTGCACTCATGAGTAAGTTATCATGGGATTAGTCAGGGTGTGAATTTAGTGGACATCATACTCCAGTATCATTGGAAAGGCAATATAGTTAACATGCCTCAGAACAAAACAGGGCAATGCTTTCTCGTTTTTATTGGAAAACAAGGACATAAACATCAAAATTATCATGGAGTTACTAATACTCTCTGAATTCAAGCCCTGGTTCATTCCATGACAGTAGTAACTAATCTTGTAGCTACATTATGAGTGCATCCTTGGTATTGTTTACAGTAGATTTATTTAGATAGTTTATAACAATTAAATATAATAGCCGTGTAGATAGTTTGCAGTTGTTCAGAAATGATTGTGCTAACATATTACTGTGATGCAGTGGCATTAATCTAGACAGCAAAAAAGTTGTGCTTCAGTGTTCTGTTCTTCATGCCATGTATAGCAGCTTGATTATTACAAAAATAAAATTAACATATTGCAAGTGACACAAGGGGAAAAAAAAAGAGAAAAGATTGCATGCGACATTGTACATGTTTTGAGGTCTCCATGTTCCATACTGATCAACAGCCACTGCCTCTCTGCCTTGATTACAACAAAATCAAAAGGTTTGAAAGCTTCCCCTGAGAAAATTCCTGCCTAGGTCAATCATAATCTTTAGAAAATTGGTACCTTTAAGACTGAATATAGTTATTATTGCTTACAATTATAATCATTTTGTTATTAACTATTATTTGTTTTCTGCCTCACTTGCAATGCATCTGATGATTTTGAAACAGATGATATGAGGGTAGATTTTTGCCTACTGCTACACTTTTCTTAGATGATTGTACCTCCTGTGCCTTGTATCTGTATAATTTAATGGATCGTAGTGCACATGGAACAGTGGGGTAAGAGTTGGAGGAAGTCAGAGCTGAACTGCTCAGAAAATTTTATACTGGTATAGATTGTCCTGCAAAAAAAAAAAAAAAATACAATCTTCAGAGGGGAGATCAGAGCTATTCTGCACTACTGGAGATGTTCAAAGCAGCTGTACTGCAAAATGTATCAGACATTATAGCCTGCAACTCCTATTCATGGTAGCTCACAATCTAAATAGTCTAAAATGTAGGGAAAAGAGATATAAGATAAAGCTACTTTGCAATACAATTCCATAAAAACTTCCCTGAAATTGTCTAGTAGCATACGTGATCTGGACAGAAATTTATAAGTTGTGGAAAAGGATATGGCAAAAAGTCTGTATAATAGTAACTAAGTCACTAGTGAATACTCTAACCATCTAAAATTCACACTTATGAAAGCTTTATAATCCAATTTCCTTTTTTTATATTATCCAAAATATAGTAATTCTCTTTGGTTCTGATATGTCTGCATAACTTGTAAGAAGGACATTAACAGAATAATCAATCATACCAGTGAAATTTATTAAGTCTGTTTTGGGTAACAGTCCTACCTTGCATTTTATTTGCTTCTCAAATACTCAAATAAAAGTGTGTGAGTGTGTTTGAGTTAATTTCCATTGAGCTTCTTACACAGTTTAATACCATGGTTAAGAATGGCAGCTACTAACATTTTACCTTGCTAGTTTTCCAACATGTGCAAAATATCGCTGGAAATCTTTTTGTTTGTTTGTTTGTTTGTTATTTTGTATACACTGGAACCCAATTTCACATGTATGGAATGGTAAATCAACACCTAACTTGCTCTAACCAAGTATACCCATGTTTAGAATATTGTCTCAGGCAGAGTGGTGGTGTGTCTATCATGCTTACCATGCCAGCAGCCCATGAGCAGTTTCAGTCACCCCTGTGCCACCACTTTATTCAGTAAAATTATGTTGAAGATTGAAATTATTGGAAAAAAGATTGGAATTATTCAAGTCTCAAGCTGTAGGAAGAAACAAGCTAAATGGCTTCATAACACCAGCTTATCACAGAAAACAGGAAAAGCCTCTCCTTTCCTGCAACAAAATAGAGACCTGAAGTGTTTCTGTGGCTCACTGCAGCATGTGCCCTATGGCTCTTCTATGACTCTTGGCCGTAGAGGAGTTTTGATATAGACCAAGAGGTTTGGATTGCCACCATGGAGCTTCTAACTGGGTATAAGAAACAACTCTTCCTGTATATGTCTATATGGTCAGTTCTTCTGGATGATTTTAGAAAGTATTTTCTTACCAAAATGAACTTTTTCTCCTGTGAGTGGAAGAAAGAAAATAGCAGTTATACTATTGTTGCATCAGCACACAGAACACGTAATCTTAAGGGCACCTTCTTCTTCAGTGGAAAGCTGCTTCAACTAAATGAGATTTTGCCAAGGGAAAAGGGCAGAAAGGGGTACTTGTGTTCTGTAATGGTGGGTATAAGAATGGTCTGGCAATCCCGATTTAAGTCTGTAAGTCCCAGGGGTATAGTAAGTGAAATCATAGATGGCAAGAAAACATTTGTTTGTTCGGTTTGGACCTGAATAAGAGAACAGACATTACACTGTGACTAAAAATAACACAATCAGTGTCTCTGAATGAAAAAATGCATGTATCAGGACTTTGGAGGATGTTAAACAGTAGAGAAGATGCCAAGCCAGGTCTTTATCTACAACAATAATTCAATGACAGCTGCTTTGCAATATAATTTTTAATTGGTAAAAATGAATTGTAAGTTTCTGAAGTGGAGCTATTTGTATGATTTTTCAGATCTGTGAACCCAAAAGTGGTAACAAATATGTTAGGGAATTAAATGAAAACCAAACTTGCTATCTTGACAACAAGTGTTGAAAAACTGCAACCAAATGCATTCTGTGTGGATGCAAGTTTGATTTCAATTTCTTCCTGTCCCAAGCTAGTTCAAATATTATTTACTTATCAAGGGAATTTCAAAGATCTGCATTTCCCATAACTGCAGACAAAACGACTGTGGGAATTGAACCACATTTGTGCGTGTGTGTAAAAATTACATAAAAATCATTTTTAAATGAATGATTTGATGTAAGATACCACTTATATATTTGTTCATTTAAGATCACTTGCTTGTTTTCAACTTTGTGTATGGGGCAGTGTGTTCAGGAAACTCTTTGTGTGTATGTATGTGTGTGTGTATATATTTATATGTGTGTGTATATATATATATATATATGTATGGTTGTGCGGTATGAAGACTGCCAAACAGTTTTGATTGATCTATTTAGCTTTAAGCTAATTTCTCCTCATAACATTTATGTATGAGTACACACTGTACTGATCTTTGACTGAAGGTTATAACCGCTTGTTAACTGCTGTTTAAATTGACTATATCAAAGCCATTTAATCTGTGCTTGCAGATTGCACTCCTTTAGCTGTGTCCTATATAACAAAACAAGTTATTGTCATTTCCCTGTTGCTGTGTGTTTTGTCTCACTGCATGTTCCAACATAAACTCAGGATGAGGAGAAATACAGCTGCTGTCTGTGTTGTGGGACCTTCTGGCTCTTCCCAGTATGAGGTTGAACTGTGAAACAGTCAGTGCTGTGCCAACTTAGTAGTGCCTGGAATTGGAGAAGTCATGGTTTGATCTCTGAAGGGCAAACCAAACTAAAAAACAAAATTGCTGATCAACTAAGAAAGTAACTTTTTGACTTTTTTCTATATAGTGTATAGGTGATATTATTTGTATTAACAGTTATTAGCAAGAAAACACATTTCATCTAGAAATTTTACTGACTATCTAACTAAGGAGAGTTGTATTTGGCCATGGTTAATGTGTGGTAAGACAGGAGACGGAACAAATGGTGAGAGGCAAGCCCAGATGGAAAAACATCTTGAAGCTTTTGAAGAATTAATTATCCAACTAATTAGCTGGCAGTCTCACAAGAAGAAGGGATGGAATTTTGCCTTGTGCTTAGGAATTGAAGAGGTCTGATAGATTGTATGCTGAGATGTAGCTATCAGCTGTGATTGTGGTGGAGTCATTTGGTTAGCCAGACTACCTACAGGAATCCTTAGGACTGTATTTGTTACTGTGTCAGTAAAAATACCCTTCTGCAAAGAGCAAAAAGTGCAATTGAGTCCTCTATTATGTAGAGCATTGGGCTCTGAAGACACTTGTGGTAGTCCAAAGACTGATGAACTATGTTTCCTTGCCAAGGTAACACAGGAATATGGCTGCCTGAAGATGCTTTAGGTCTTTCTTCTGCTTCATTTGTTAGTTATTAGTGACTTCAGCTATCATTTCACATCAGGTAACGTAGAAACATTAGATTGGGGATGTGCAAACTTGCATCCTGTAGGTCCACTGTACTTTGTCCTGACTTGTAGACTGTGGCCACACCACACTAAGAAGTGTGACACAGGCCAAGGCCATGGATGTGGTACAGAGTTGGGGGGAGTTGTTTCAGCTTGCGTGAAGTGTGTCATGAATGAGTATAGTTGCTTCTAGACCCAAGATGGGTCCCTTTTGTATTGGGTAACAGCAATGAAAATACATTATACCCGTAAGGTTAATGTCTGTGTAATCTATTTTAAGAAGCTCTTGCATGGCAAGCTACCTTATCATGTTTTTATATACAATAAGTTTATCATTGCGTGTGTTAGAGAAAGGACTAATGCTAGGTTGTTAGGTCTACCTCCTTAACCTCAATTTTGGGAGGCATTTTTCCTCTGCTAGTTTAGTAGCTTTTCTCTGTGAGCAAGACTAATGCCTGATTCCAGGGAAGGAGATAAGTTTTGTCAGCCAGGGCTGCAGTTCTGAGATATGTTTCTCTTCCAACGTGAAGAAAATGGCTTTTGCTTTTAACTACGAATCTGAACTCTGGTGTCTGGATGAATTTCTAGGACACATGCAAATACGTGAGAGTGACTCTGTCTCAGCTGCCAGGGCTAACCATCTGCTGGCAGCTTTTGGTGTAGGAGCTGCTCCCCCTTGCAGAGCTCAAAGCCTTGCTCCACTCACTGCTTTTGTGCAGAGTAAGTGATCGCACAGCAGCCTCCACAAAGCTCTGGGCAAGCTGCTGCTGAAGCCCAAATGGTGAGTGAAAAGCTTGTCCTGCCACTGATATGCTACTGTGGAGTCAGGGGAGTGATAGAGTGTGGATAAGCCTGGGCAGAAAGCTTCAATGGAGCACCTAATGGGAAAAGTGTTTTTTTTTTTTTTTTTTTTTTTAATGTAATTTACCAGCTTTTCTCTGCCTGGAGTGTTTGAAAGGATTAAAGACACACAGGGTCTCTCCAGGTATTGGCACTGGGTTTGCCATTCAGTTGGGTGATTGGATGTCCCTGTGTTTTCACAGCTGTCTGCCATCTGGAACTAGCTGCTTGGACTGGGTGCTCCACTTAAGACCTCAGCCTGAAATTAAATCACGCAGTTGTGACACATGTGGCGAACAGCAAATAACTGTTTTTGAAGAAATTAATTTAGATGAAGGTTTATGAAAGAATAGTTTAGAGGCTGTCAAATGTGGAAGAAGGGGAAGGATTAGTGCCATAGGTAGAACATCAAAGCAAGCAGAGCCTCTAATTCTTCACAGTCAGTAGAAATAAATATGATCATTATCAAGAATTAATCTCTCACTAATCCAAAATATTCTTGCGGATATTTTTCATTAATTGGAAAACAGTTATTGAAATAAACATAGAAATGCTGTTTTTTTTGTTGTTGTTTTTTTGTTTTTTTGTTTTTTGAGATTAGTGTGATTAGCTATGACAAATCTCTAAAAAAACAAAGTCCTGTAATTTTGAAGACCATAGATTTTTATATTTATTCCCATTTACAGCATTATTAGTTGAGGGTCTTAAATAAAAAATAATTTGAAATAGTTTAAAAATACTTGGGAAGTACTTGGTGAAGAGAGGAGGTTTAAAAAAAAAAAGTGTGATAATAATTTCTGTCTAATATAGCATAGCCTGGTTCCACTTTGTGCCTTTTTCAATTTATTTTCTTATCGTCATGCCTAAAAGCTGTGAAAGCATTTTGGGCACAAAGCCACTGATGTATTCATGAGAGTACCTGTCTGGTACACACTTAGCAACTCCTCCTTTTAGTAATGTTGGAAGTCAACATTTTAGCACTTATGATGTAGTAATTAGACTCAAGTGTATACTAAGAAAAGCCATTTTACTTTTACTTGCTCCCAGGTCTGACTGGAGATAGCCTAACAAGGGAAATATTTGGTTTGGGACATTGCTCAAAACACCGTGTACAAAGTGATGAAGTATGTGAAGTCCCTAGCCTCGAAACATTTGGGCACATGGTTAGTTTTACTTCCTGGAGTCAGGATATTAGGCACATGTATTTGCTAGATTCTGGTCCAAGAATATATATGTATATATATATATAGTTTGATCATGAAGCCTTATCACAGTGTTGTGATTTGCTATGTACATTGCAGTATTTGAGAATTTAAGTCTCTGTTGTAGGACAAGTACTAGTTTCAGTTCTTTTCCAGCTTGTTGCCTTCTCCTTCACTCAATTTTAACAACTGAACTTGGGGAAAATGCCTCATAAATTCAAGCTCCTGTATATTGCCATACTGCAACTAATCAGCAGCCAGAGCTGCCTCCTAAAAATAAAAATTTATACCTAGTCTCTGTGTTTTGAAGGAAAAGCTTGAAAACATTCTAATGCAACATAAAGTAGAGCTGTAAGGAGTTTTCTACAGATATTGTTTTCACCAGAAAGTATTGAGTTTAAATTGAGAAAGTAAGAATCAAGAAAGTAAGAAGTAATTGAGAAGTCTAAAACGTATGAACTAAAAAAAAAAAAAAAAAAAAAAAAACACAAACAAAAAAGAACTTAGGTGTTTTTTACGGGCAGGGGAGAGTTTGACAATACTGTTTAAAGACTTCCTCTCCTTCCAGGTTCTAATGTAGATTTTTTTGCACGATTCAGATGATGAATACTTCCATTTCTACTCTTAGTTTTTGGACTCAGGACAATCAACATAAAATAAAATCAGTGACCTGGCAAAGCCATAACTGTTATACACTTGCCTCTCCTTGTGGCTGTTTCAGAAGGACATAGATCCAAGATGCTTGTCTGTTGGTCAGTGTTGGGTGTTCAAAGCAAGCAAGATATGTTCACGTCTTATGAACAAAATTAATTTCAAGTAGTGATACATTACAATTTCAGTGTTTCTAGAGTTATATATGACATACCGTATAAATATGGTTGGACTTGACGATCATTGTGGATTCCTTCCAACTTAGATATTCTATGAATTATACTGGGAATTACTGTACAAAAGTAATTCCCAATAAGTGTGCCTTTTCACAGCGTCTTAGTTGGCTGCATTGCTCTGGCGGTAATGTAAAATGGGGGATTGGTTTTCATGGCTATGAAAAGTCTCTTTAAATACTTGTTCTTAATGAATCCATAGCTTGGATCTGCAGACAGCAAAGCAAAGAGCCTTGCAGGCCACTACTAGTAGCCTTCACTGTAATGTTGTCACTCCTATTACAACTCCGCTGCCTGTTTTGCTGCACTAACACAAACTGACAATTTAACTCCAAGTCCTTGTTTCCAAGTGGTGAAGGATATAAGTAATTACAGATGAGTGCTTTGACATGGTCAGTTGACATGGTCAGGAATGGAAGCGAATGCAGGCCTGACTTCAGGGGTTAGTCAGAGCTTTTGTAGGCTATGTGCATGCAGCCATTCCTGCCAGTACAAGTTGTACAATTTGTAGGCTTTAGGTGGAAAATGGCACCTCCTGAAATATAACAAATATTCAAATTACAGATGAGATTGACTACCCATAATGATGATTCTTTCTAAGATGTTTTTACAACCTCAAGCATGGGCATATTGATCTTTCAAAATGCTGCAGGCAGTGCAGAATGATACTTGCCAGTGCACCAACCCTAAATCATTGATACGGATTTACATGATGTTTAGTTATGTAGAGATTGTATTTCATAAAATGTTTTGCAAAGGGAATATAAATTCATCATTTTTAATGTAAAATGCAAGTAAGCCATGAGCCTGAGGATTGCTAGGGAGAGAGCCGCTGGAGGGTTTGGAGTTTCTAAAGAACTTTAAAATGTTCTAATCCATATATTTAAGAAAAAAAAAAGTTTTTGGGGTAGCTTTCAAAATTGAAAGAACATGTGCTACAAGTGAATTGTAGAATTGATTGAAGATGGAGACAGAGTCATTTTATGAAATGAGTGGGAAATAAACATGAGGAAACCGGCAATCAGTGGCAAAATAGTGAGTATTCCTTCTGAGATATTTACTTATCTGAAATATGTCAAATGTAATTAGCAATGCCTGCTAACTAGCAATGACAGGATTAAAACCTTTACATGCTTCAGTCATAAAGCAAGTAGTTCTTAATCCTGTACTTTGACTGACAATGATGGCTTTAAATGAAAGTTTTTCAATGCAGAAACTAGACGCTACAGGTATGTTCACCGTTAAAAATATAAATGGCCTGAAAAGGTGGGGGAGAATAAAAAATTATACTTCTGATCTTCAAAAATTGATTAGATTGAGCTCACTAGTTAAAGAAGCTGAAATAAAATCATTTGATCAGGTCAGCCTTTTTTAATCTTCTGAAAACAATTGCTTATATAAGAAGAGATTGTCAGCTGTAAGAAATCGCTCCTTACTGAGCAGTGGCCAATATAGTGGTTTCTATTACTTACACTATCTGTAATTTAGTTTGATATGAATATTTTTAGTTCACTTAAATAGCAAGTGCTTGGCTAAATTATTTTATTTTCAGAGGCTAAGCAATTAATCATGCCTTGTTATTACTTGTATTTGTTCCTTTTATCTCGGGAAAACAAAACACAACATTTTTACTGTGGAAATATACATTGGCAAGAAGTATTTTTCAATATTATTACAAAAGTCTGTTATTTCCGGAGTTCTCTAATCCTTGTTTTCTCTTGGCATTAATGCGGCATCATATGTCAACTTCCCATAAATTCTCAACTATACCAAATATTGTTTATTAAACTATAAAAGTAACTCCTGGTCAGTACAGTTTAGATTATTCAAACTGGATCAACTATTTTTACTTCGGTTTTGAACTCACTGCAGAGTTTTGAATTTCTGACAAAAAATAGTCCCAAGTCACCCTTGATTCGCAGGAATTTTGAAAATTATTGCATCACTCATGGGATGAAGAAAAAAAATCAGCTTTCTGGCTGTATGCCAGAAATCGTGAAGTGGCTACTATTAAATATCAAGAAATGTCATTAGTTTGGGGACTCAAATGGAAATCTATTTCAGATGGTACTTTAGAAGAGGCAAGAATAGCAGTAATAACGATAATAATACTTAACTCTCTGGTTAGTGTTTTCCCGTAAGTCGTTTATCATTGAAGTATGAGAGGAAAATAAACAACTAGGCTTTTAAAATGTTCTTTGGTGTAAATAAGTTTACTTAATATTAGCTGTCCCTGAGACTCTATATGTCAGTATACGTTGATGAAATCATGGTACAAGAAATTTGTATTGTGTGTTGCTTCTCTTGTGCTGCTAGCTGCATTTTCTAAGCGTTAATCAGGTTTGGTGTGCAATATGGGTATTAGGTTGATTCCACGGTTAAGCTCTGCATATGTGGCCATTGTAATTTCACAGTAAAGCAAAAAAAAAAAAAAAAAAGAAAAGTCTAAAAGCCTGAAGCCCTGACATGATTCTAGCTGAAAGAAGAATCTAGTCACAACACAGGAAACCAGGAAACTGAGGAATCAAAAGGTTTGCTAGCTGATAGGAGAAAGGTGGTGATACAGCTGAGTGTGCAATTCATCTGAGTATGCAGAATTACCATGTAATAAACCATCCTTCATCACTGCATTATTCTTTTTGAGAAAATCACTGACTTTTTTTGTCATCCTTATGTTCCTTCCTAGTCATATCTTCTTTTTATCTTTCTCTTATTGCACTTCATTGTGAAGCTTAGAGTTTAGTCTCAAAAAATGAGTAAATTTGAAACCCAGGTTAGTAGGGGAAGAAGAGACAAGGCTGAGAAATATCAATGAGTGAGAAAAGGACATCTATTCTGTCACTTGCAGGAAAAAAGAGGAGGAGTCTGCACTTCAAAGTAAAGTGTATTTTTGTAGCACAATTGAGGTAAAACATTTGTGTATCACAGTCAGAAGCTGTGTCAGGAAGTTGAGAAAAGTCAACAGCAGTGTGCAATTTATTTTTGATTTTTTTCAGTAAGTTTCCACACCATGATCTGGTGCAACTTAACATTTATGATGTATGTATTGTGCTGCATGTACTTGCAGAACTGTGTCTAATTTCATGGCTAGAAAGACAGAAGATTTTATTAGATAAACTAGAATTAATGGAAAATTTCTTTATCTATTCAGCTGTTGTACAACTTGCCTCCTGTATGATTCTGAGGAATGTAATAATGTTTCTTAAAGTTAATAAAAACATTTCAACTGGGAAAACAATTTCAAAGGAAGAATTTTGCCTGGCATAACTATTAAAAGTTTGCTTAGTTTGTCCAAATTGATAATAAAAGGAAACACGAAGTCAAAGTCAGAGGAAACTCATGATGAATTATTCTGTAGTCTGTTCTGAGCCTGAGGAAATTGTGTATTGCTTGCTGAACATTAATTTATATCTACCAAAATGTTCTTTTTTCTCTCCATGCCTCTTACCTCATCCAGATTTATATTTTTGAAAATAACATCTACTATCAGCCTGATGTAAAGAGTAGTTCATTGCGCCTGACATCTTCGGGAAAAGAAGGAATTATTTTTAATGGAATTGCAGACTGGTTATATGAAGGTAAGATGGACAAATATTTAATGTTTATTAAAACAGATGAGAGGTTCTTGTACAGACCCTACAGGACAAATCCATTCATTTCAGAAAATTGTGTTTTATGTAGAGGTTTGCAGGGCAGAGTGTTTTTTACAAATGGTGGCATGCAGTATAGCAAGGCACTTCAGTGGGATGCTCAGAAATGATCTGTCCATACCTCTTAGCACCTCAGTAGTTATGAGCAGATAGCTCACATAGGCAGTTTTGAAAATCTCTGTCCAAGTAAGCTCTGAAATTAGAATGGTAATTTGCATTCCTTAGTCACATAAATGCCTGTGTCTGATAATTACCTGCTTCCAAGGCTTTAGTGGTTTTGTTGTCTGTTTTATTTTTTTAATGAATGTTTTTGAAATGTTTTAATGTGTTGGTGCATTTCAAAATGTAAAGACAAAAAGAACCTTTGGAGTAGAAGATAATTTTATATGCTCTTCATTTTTTTCAAATCTAACACAACTGCATACAAATTGAAGAATTTAAATCTATGTAGTCATTGACATAATATATCTTTTTTTTTTTTTTTATAAAACAAAGTAAACTTAGTAAGAATGGATGCAACAGAATAACTTTGGGCCCAATTCTGTAAACATTTGGGGGCACCTTTTCAGGAGAGGGTAGCCTGTCTTTTCTGTTCTCCTTTAGGTGGAGGATGGAGCTGCCATGAATGGCATATTGCTGATCATTATACAGCTCTAGTCCATAGAACAAAATGTAATATGAGACTCTTTAAAAAATATTCCTCCCTGGTCTGCAAAGGAGCAAAAGGATGTGAGGAGGATAATTCAGGCTGGAAGGGACCACAGAAGTTTACCAGATGCAACTGCTTGGTTCTGGTATTTGCCAGGCCTTTTATTCAAGCTGTCTGGAAGGTATGCAGTAAATCCCATCTGAGAATTATATGGAAAGAAGTTTAAGACTTATTTTAGTGGAAGAAATTTGGGTTTTATACAGTTTGGATCTCTCCATTGGTAAGATCTACATCTAAGAACTAAATAGAAACAAAACTAATATTTTATTTGACACACCAATATGATGCACTTTTTAATTTCAGTTTACCTATATATTTCAGAAACATCATCTAAAGGAGGTTGTTGTAGATTTTTTGGTAACTTTATTTGTTTTAAAGATAAATGAGGCTGTTGATAAAATAAATGACTTTTCCTTTAAACTGCAAACATTTCATGAGGAACAGAAAAAGAAAATGGGGGAACGAAGAATGGAAAGAAGAGCAGCTAGCTCAATAGTGGTGATGATGCTTGTCTGAGTTATACTCCTGCTGCTTCTCTGTGTGTGCCCACCCTTCATACAGATGTATTTTATTAATTAATTTTGCGGAGTGAAAGGCTTTAAAACTTCACAGAACTTCTTCAGCTGACAAGAAAACACAGACCTCTTCACATGTACTTTGGTTCATTTTTACCTGTGAACATAGGCAGTGGTATGTAGGTCTCATACCTGGCTGATATTCAGCAAGGCCACAAGCTTGCTGATATTCGCAATTCATTCTCTGCTGGTCTTCTGTGTAAAGGGCTTTACTTATTGAGTCAGGGAGCAGAGAAGCATGACCCAGAATATATGGCTTTGAAGATAGGTCCCAGCTTAACTACAACTAACCCTAGATACGTCAACCCATTCAGACACTTCAAACCTTTCAGGATCTGATTTGCGTCTTGGAGAGTCTCTACTGACATTTTAAGTAGTTTTTGTAGGCTCTTAAATTAGGCATGGAGCCAGACCTCTGATCTGGTTAGTACATTATTCTCAATTACCTTTCCAGCCAAATTCTTAAAATCTGAATACAAAATGCTCACAAAAAAAAAAAAAAAGTTAAAATATCAAACACATTGCAAAAACATCCAAGTCTTTTCACAAATGGAAGACAGAAGACCTGCACAGGGTGATTTGGAGTTGGTTGGGAGCTGCTGTATTAGAATCCCAGGAGTTTGGGTGCTGATTTATGGCTTTTCTCTTTCATTTCTTCTTAATATGAAGTACAATGGCAATAAATGTAAGAAAACAGTGCATGACATTTTAAAGAATGACTTTAATTTGGCAGTCAAATACAGTTTGGATTTTTTTTTTTAAAGATTTTTGATTTTCAAAAAGTTATATTGCAAAAATACCAAAAATATTGAACTGTCTAAGAATTAAAACTGAGCCAAAAAGACAAAATATTACACTTCAAAAATTATTACATAAATACAACTGTGAGAGAATGTGCAGGTACCCAGCTGCCACAGCTCAGAGAAATCAGATTTAATAATATTTCAGTTACAGCAGTTACAGTCATATTTCATGTTTACAATGATTTATTGACATCAATGGAAGTATTAATTTGAGGAAGGTGGTTGAAATTTGGTATTTTGATATGCCTTGTTATCCAAACGTTCATTCAGGATAATGTGAAACTGCTGAAATTGCAACAGATACATTTGAATTAGGCAGAGAAAGAAGAAATCAATGCTAACTGAATGAGCTAGGAACTTTGTGATAGTTATTGTTATGGACCCTAAGGAGATCTGTTTTTGCAGAGGAACTTCTTCGTTCTCATATTGCCCACTGGTGGTCTCCAGATGGTGAAAGACTGGCATTCCTGACCATAAATGACTCTCTGGTGCCAAACATGGTTATTCCCCGGTTTACTGGAGGCCTATATCCAAAAGGAAAGCAGTATCCATACCCTAAGGTAAGATGAGTGTGAGTGCAGCCCCCACCTCCTGTTTTTTGTTCTTTGATAGTATTCAACCATACAGAAGGAGTGTTTCTAGAGAATAACAGAGGCTGAATTGGTTCATGCTGCTTTCCAGGAGATATTAATTATGTTTTTTTTCCAGTAGGCTTGTAACACCTTTTGCTGTAAAGAAACTATTGGGTGAGGAAGCAGCAGACAGACTGATTCATAGCAATTTCATCACTGATGCATGGTAAAATCAATGCACCACTTCTGAGAGAAGAGTAAAATGTTTGGAGAACTGCACTGAAAAATAAATACTGTCACAACTGCATTGGAGTCACACACACTGTGTGCAAAGTACAGCACAAGTTCTGCTGCAGTTATATAGATCTCAGTAAATTATGCTACTATCAATGAATGCAAAAGAGTGGCTTTGGATAAAATAAGCCACAATAACATCTTTTATTTTTTTTTTCTGGCCATCAAATTAAAACAAACAAAAATGAAAAACCCATCACTGAGTTTCAGAACAATTAGAGAAGGATTTTTTGATTCGTGTTGGGAAAAGACAGAACAGCTCAGGCAGGGATAATACCTGAAATTGCTCCTTATTTTCTGGGGATTTCCTGATCAGCTGCCTCCCTAACCATAATTTCTGTGTTAAGTACCAATGCTGATACTATCTTCCAACTTACTGATTTGTCCATATTTTGCATGCTATTTCAGAGTGCCTGAGTACATTTCTGATGATATATGTAGGTCTCTGTGTATGGTACTCCTTTAACATTTCAAGGAAAGTTCATGGAGGACTTTAAATAATATTACTGTTACCCTATTCTTGCTATCACATTTTGGAGATGAACCTTTGTTCTTAAGGAGTGGAAAGTTAGACTGTAACAGGTACTATGAAAAAATAGTATGTATGATATAACTATAATGTGTGCTGTGAAATAATACTCTGAAATAAAAAGTAATGGTGTTTTCAGAGGTAGTTGTCCTGGTTTCTTAGACAAAAGCCTTGAGTGACAGGGAAAAGAAAAAAGAAAGGAATATTTTAAAAAATGAGCTTTGTAAACAAGGAATGAGAAATTCCGTTTCATTAGCAATTCAGCATAAAAGTGATACACTACTATCTCAGTAATCTCATTAATGAAAAAGCATTATCTTTATTTAATGTCTCAATTTAATGCCAATCTAGCTACACATTAAACACCATAAATTGGCAATGAATTTTGTGGTAGAGCTACATAGATGAAAAAAGGTTGGGTCTTTATTATAAAATGAAACCATCAGAGAAAGTTATAACTATGATTAAAAAATAAAATGAAACCCATATGTGTTTGTGAATACTGAAACATGTACCTGTGTGTACATGTCCATATGCCCAGACTGTGTTCTTAAAAAAAATAAAAATAATGAGAAAGGAAGTTTATATTTTGTATAATCTGTATATACCAGAACAAAGTAGGGTTTCAATTTAGAGTTCTTTCACTTCTGAACAATTTATTATTATTGTTGTTGTTGTTATTATTATTATTATACAATGCCTATGCAATTTAGATTGCTGAGAGGCCGTTCATTGAGGGAAAAGTGTGAATTTGAGAGTCGGCTGCTTGCGTAGGACAACTACCTTCAGCTGCCTGAGTCCATTGCACGCTGCGTGCACTGCTGGTGTTTGCTCTGTGACCCCCGGGACCTCCCCAGCTGTTGGGACAGAACTTGTATAAAGCCAGAAGCTTGATAGTACTGCTGTAGAGCTGTAGCTGATCTGAGGCCCTGTGAGTGTAACCGGGGCAATATCTGATGTTCTCAAAAAACAAAACAAACAAGAAAAACATACAAAACGACCGTTGCTGTGTGCCCTGCAAGGGCAGTGAGTGCACATCCCATTGCTTTGGGTAGTCACAGGGCAGTTCCTGCCCAAAGGATCCAGAACTGCTGTTAGTGGTACCAACTCTTGCCCCATTTTCAGTCCCCGATCCCATGTCACAACACTGCCCTTTACACGTGTAAGCCAGCCGTATGTGTTCTTTGGCTGTTAAGACACACCGTGGCTGTTTGCAGCAGAGGCAGCACATTGGGGCAGGACAGTGCCGAGCGGACCTCTGACGGGCAGTCCCGTGCCACAGCCACCCGGTGCCACAGCTGGGCCAGGTGCTTCGTGCCCAGGATCTGGCTGTGCCCACTGTGAAGGCATGCTTTAGAGGGTCTCTCTACAACTTGTACTCATACAGGAGATAGGAATTACTCTTGGCAGCCCTCCCTGTGGGAGTACTTGGATGCCACTATGCAAACAATGTACAGTTCAAATGATAAAAGGAGGTAGCAGTTGTGTAGTAAGGACTTGATCTGTCAGTGGTTTTCTTCCACAGTTTTGCATCTGTATAAGCTGCTTTCATGTGGAGGATGCCTTTGAAAGACCATGTTTCTTTCAGGCAAATTTTAAAGTTTTTATGAATGAAAGTCCAGGAATCCAGTTAAATCCATTTTCTAAACTTTTCTAAGCACTAGAAAAAATACACATATCCACTTTCTACTGCCCCGTACCACTCAGAAATAAGTGTACACAGGATTCAGACTGTCTATATTTTGAGAAAAGTCCACTTTCTAAAGGAAACGTGTGGGTATATTTCAACCAAGCCCTCTTGCATTTGTAAATATCCCTGTGAAGAGTCTGATATACAGCTTTGTAGGTTATTATGATTAAATATGATTACCTTCCCTTCCAATATTAACAACTTGTTTCCATTGAAGCACACGCTTGTCGTTCCCTGTATCCCAAAGAGACAATGCAGTTGTGTGACTCCTGTGTCTTTCACAAAAAAGAGGCTTGAGTGGGAGCAGTATATTCTTGCCAGTCCTGCAGTGCCTTGCTTTCTGTCACCAGTCCTTTCTCTTCATCTCAAGAACCGCTTAGTAACGAGCTGTGTTACTGGGAGAAGGACAAGTCCTGGCTTCCTATAGATCCTCAGGATTTATCAGGCTCTTCCTGGTGGATATATATCAAACTGCCATTTTATTCTCCTTTAGCAACATGTGTTTTGTTTCTCTTAGAGCTAGCTTGCCAAAACAACAGGGTCCTGAATGGTATCAAAACCAGAGATTTTCTTCTCAGCAAGCCAGGGAAGGAAGTCCTGGGGAAACTGATAATGAAAGAGGTGGAGGAAGAGGAGGGATGTTATCTCAATTGGAAGTAGAGTAGTCTTTTGGAAAATGAGCAATAGGGGTTGGGAAAAGCTTTGCTGCAGGCTGGGTCTGACTGCTGTTTTAGGAGCTGGCTATTCTTGCAGCTGACTTTACAGGACTGGGTCAAACTACTTTCAGCATTGTTCCCTTGCTCTGCACCAGAAAGTCAGAAGATCTGCCGAAGTAAAAGGGCAGTGAATGATGCGATTAATACTTCACATTTTTATCTACGTAATTTGTATGGCTGTTTTTTTTTATTTTCAGAGCTTTCTCTTTATTGTAAACATACTTTATTATGGTAATGACTGGACCTATTTAGCTGTCACTGATTCAGTGCCACTAAAGCTCCTATTTTTATTTATTTTTTTTCAAAGGCAGGTCAAACAAACCCAACAGTAAAACTGTTTGTAGTTAATCTGTATGGACCAGCACATACACTGGAACTGATGCCACCTGACAGCTTTAAATCCAGGTATTTAATTTCATTGTTTGGTGGAATTTGTGTTTGATTTAATGTGACTCAGGCTAATTGTTGCCTTTTTACTTCAGCACAACACTTACCTTTGACTGGAATGCACTTTATCTCTGTTCTCGTGACTGGACATAATGATGGTGAAATAAAATACGGATGTATTGGATTGATGCTCCTCTTAGAAAACTCAGGGACCTGGAATTTGCTCACTTCTGATGTCCTGAGAAGCTTCAATTCTCTTGAAATATATGAAATTAGGAATCCAAAGATATTGCCAAGGGGTCTGAATGCTGCCGTGGTTCTGAGCTTGTTATGGCATTTGCCTTTACTTGCTGTGTGCCAACTTGTTGCTTTCAGTTTGTGAAATGGAATTGCAGAATGTAGAATTGTACCACAGAACACATAATCAGGATGTTCTGTCATTTAGAGAGGAATATTCTGAACTTTTTAAGTTTGGTAGATTATGGAAAGTTTTGTTTCTACCTACAACTGATGGATGCAGGGAGGTGGCAGAGGGTGAGATGCAACGCCACCAGGTAGACTAAAAGAAGGGCTGTGCTGTGCCTGATAGTGGGGTCATCAGGAGAAACTGTGTTTCAGGACCGTGGAGCCAATTTAAGAGTCCCTTTTACTTAAGAGCACTTGTAACGAGATCTGGCTGTAAATGGTAACTCTCCTGCTAAAGTTCCTATCTTAAGCTGAGCTCCTGGTTACCTGTCCTCATTTGAGGTCCCTCAAAACTTTTCTTTAAGGGCAAAAAAATGTTTATCCTTTCCCTTAGGCATATTCCAATTTGTAGAATTGCAGACATCTTGATGAAATTCCCACTGAGATTTCAGTGCACATGCTAATGATCTTCTAGCCCTAACCTGTTATACGATAGCAATAATCAAAGAGGTGCTACAGTCCACGTACAGCTGAGGTCTAAGGGCAGGGGAAGTACCACTTCCTCTCTTCTCTCCAGGCATTTTCAGGTGTGGAAGAAAAAGAAATAGGAAAGATTGTTCATCATGAAAATGATTGGCCACTGCTAGCTAAAAAAAAAAAAAACAAAACTCTGCATATAGGTTGTTGTTCTTGCAGTTCCTACAAAAGTCAAAAGATTTTACAGTAACTGTTCCCAAAGCAATCAGGATGGTAACAGTGGGTACTGATTCACAACGATTGTCACCAATTTTAAGCTGGTTTAGCTTTCTTCTGCACAAATTGAGGTATCCAAACAGTGCAGGAACAATACAGTAGTGAATTATGTCTTGCAATTATTTATGTCAGCTAGAATGCTTACTGATTGTGCTAGTGAAAGGAACTGTTTTGACTGCACTGTGCATTTTGAAGTATTTTCTTTCTGTTGATGCACTACTGCTGAAAAACAGAATAAAATCTCCTGCTGTTTGCTATCACCTCATTAATTAAAATGCTAGTATAAGATTGTAAAGAGATTCTCTGCTACCAAGGTTAACCTCTTCACTCTCTTAAACAGCATTAAAATGGTACTTTAAATGTCAGAAGATATGAAGAAGTGAAATGAGAAAGCAGTATGTAAATCCCCATGGAAAAAAATAATCTCGAAAATGTGA
Organism: Cygnus olor; assembly: GCF_009769625.2. Taxonomy (NCBI): domain Eukaryota; kingdom Metazoa; phylum Chordata; class Aves; order Anseriformes; family Anatidae; genus Cygnus; species Cygnus olor. Next base: position 31,864,342 of record NC_049174.1, on the reverse strand, counting down.
TGGTTTCACTTCACATTTTTCAGATTCATTCTTGCTCCTTAAAGTGCTGAAAATAAAAGTAAAATCAAACAAATTAATATTGATATCTTAAAACCTTTTTTGCGTCTTGAAACTGAACGCTATCTCAGTTTGTGGAATTTCTGGTGTGAGCCTGAAGGGGTATCTTCACCAGATTTTTTGGTCCTTTATAAAGGTTTTGCAGCAGTTTAATTTAAATAATATTCATGTTCTCTGCTCTCTCTGATATGCAGGGATACTCCTTTAAATTTCAGGTTTGCTGCTTTGTCAGAAGGCTTAGTAAAACTATTTAAACCTGGAAAAAATTAGTCTCATCTTCATTTTAGCAATCAAGGTATAACTCCTGTTCTATAAAATTTAGAAAAATAGGTGCAAGCTAGGTATACTGCCAGTTTTGCATTTTGACTGGATTTGAGTAACTCTTGGTCACAAGTGACCTGTGTCAGGTCATCATATATAATACATACACACGTATCCATATATCAGTATATATGCAGGTATGAGGAGTGACCTTTGAACAGACCTTTCAAGAGTGGAAATCTTTGGACTCTATAATGGTTGGGAGAATTTTTTAAAGTATTAGCTTTTTAAATGAAAGTAGTAACTACTTTCAGTGGTCTTTTTTTTTTTTTTTCTTCCTCTCACTGCCTTTCTAATAAATTCATTGTAGAGTCTTTAGTAAGTAAGCAATAAGAGCTTTTCACAATCAAATGGAAGGGAACACCATCATACAGAGCTTTGTGGATCTTTCAGGGTAGACACATTTTGGAAATATATAATGCACAAGTCATTACCAACTCCTATTATGGGACAGATGTACTCCGACTCAGAGAAACAACACAAATGGGTAGGGAATGGGGCTTCTATTATTTATAACCCTAAGAAGTAACAGCTCTGCCCAAGCTGTGGCAAATTTTTAAATTTACTCCTTAATGTTTTATTCTGTGGAGAAATTTATTCTACTGTGCACTGGTAATATCACAAAAAGATTGTCAGACTTTCTTTTAACATGTGGTTGTATTCTGTGCAATTTCAGGTATCCCTTTGGTATTTCTATTCCATGTGTACAATTACGTTATGTTTTCATCAGTAGCAAACATGATTTTGTACTGCATTAGTGCTAGAAAGCCAATATAGAAATGAGGTGAAACATGTGTGTCTTCATATGCCACTAGCTCCTGAAGTTCCAGTTGGAAAGCTAATACTTTCTGCAACAAATCTTGAAAAAAAAACAGTGTGATGTGCAAGAGGTCAGTTCAAACCACTGTAATTTAGGACACCTGAAGAATCTTAGTAACTCATGATATTTAGATAAAAGGTTGATAATATGATATTAAGAAATTATGTAGGATGATTTTTCAAACCCCATGCTAGATTTTAGACCTGTTGAGAAGAAAAAAACCTTTCTTTTTACGAAGTGGAAATCACTAATACAGTGAAAACATGAAATACCACATTAAAGAAGGTAGTTGATTTACTAGATTACAGCTGTGCCTCCACACATGATGAAAAGATTTTTCTACTAGAACTGTGCATTGGCTCTCGAAAGTCTCAGTGTGGAGGTCATCTGCTGTTTACTTCCTCTGTTCTCAGCCACTGTGAGGAAACTGCATTGGCTCTGCAGTATTCCCAGACACTGCTGACCGTGTCATTTTAAAAGGCACTTTAAGAAATTAAGTTAGTCCTTTTTATTATTTTTTTTTCCAGTAAAGTTTCAAAGCCTAAAAATATGGTAGATGATTCTGATTCCGTATATTCCATTCTGATTTCATATATGCCTGCTTTTAAAGAGACTGAAATATACAGTCAGACCCTTTGGATTTTGTATGGCAAATTTCAAACATTTTAATTGATTTTTAATTAATCTTTTATAATGGAACTGGAGACACTTAATAAATTCAACTCACATAAATAACAGTCTTCCAGCCCTCACTATTTTTTTCTGTATCTATGCATTTCTAAATCTACAAAATTATTTGGATATTTATGTACTTCTAGTAGAAATCAGCTTATGAATCCCTAAAGGTTTTTATATTTCTGGCAGCCTTGCTATTGAAAAGAAAGCTTATTTGATTCTAACTTCATGTGGGAAAGATGCAACGGGGCAATTTGTTATTAAAAAAACAGGGTTTTGTTTTCACTTTTTCTTCGATATGCTGTCTAGTCACTTCTTTCAAGCTTCTTTCCCTCCTTTATTCTGTAACTTAGCAATAACAATGCCTACCTCACAAGGTTAATGTAAAGGATTAATTCACTACCATACCTTTTAGCAAATGGCTTTAATATATTCAGCCAAAGACTGTAAGATAAAAGTATATTCACAGACTTTTTTATTGAAGCTTTCCCACACAGTGCCAAGGTATTTATTGATTATTCCCTTTCCTGTTCAGTGGAAAGAAATGCAAGTTCTGTACATGGGGTTGAACAAGACCCACTACTTACAAGTGAAACAACATGTGTTGAACACTCTTGAGTGATGCTAAATGTTTTAGCAAACTGCTCAACTATCTCCCAAGAACTGTGATTATCTCAGTTGAGATAATCAAAATAAATGAAAAACATTCTACAAGAAAGAATGATTAAAAAAAAAAAAAAGTGTGTGTGTGTGGGACTTCAAGTTTGGCAAATGCTGATAAACACTTTTGATATCTAACGTGCTTTTTATCAGTGCTGAAAAATGAGTCCAGATTTCACCACGTTACAAGTCTTCAAAAAAAATCTAATTGTCGTATGGTCTGGAAAAGCACTTGCTTTCTTAGCAGCTACAGTTGGAGATTTTTCCGTCACTGAATAAACTCCATCCCCTTCAGGCCCCAAGAGGTCACCTGTCTTGGTGTTGCAGCACCTCCACGGCTCTTGTGAGATGTTCCAGCTCCTCCTGTTGCACTGGCTGTATACATTTTATGTTCCTGTTTCCTAAGGGAAAGCTGTACTTTCTTTAGATTGCTTGTCTTATCTAATTGCCTTAGGCTAATTCAAAGCCAAGCAACAGATTTAGATATAAAATGTGGAATTTTATATCTATTTATAAAATAGGAATATCTCTCAGTCTGGTCAAGGTGTTTTGAAGCTCTTGTTTTTATGCATCGCCTGATTACTTGCAATAAAGTGAGTCCTGTACAAGCTCCATCAGTACTGACTGATCAGTCTGACTTGAGATATGCTCCTGAAGAGGAATGGAAGTTGTCCTCTGAACGTGCAAAGTACTGTAGAGCACCTAGTTAAATGGTTTCAGACTGAGGATCTAGTGTAGTTTTTATTTCATGATTTGCTTCAGTCCTTTGTCCAGAAAGCACTCATAGTCTCTTTAAAGTGATGTTGTGAGGAAACTTTGTGTATGTACAAATGCAGAGGTTCTAGATCTAGTAATCCCTGTCCATTTGTGTATTTGGGCCTGGAGGGAAAGAGAGAGAGAGAGCTTATTTTCATTACTAGAACAATAGATTAGTTGAAAACAACCTAATAAGTTTGGAGATACAGACAGATAGCAGCTTCCTCAGAACTAAAACAGGTTTTGTCCTGAAGGCTTCCCTGTTTACATTCAACTGTAGCAGTCAGTCTAATAAAACATGATTTTTTGCTACAGAGTTTGACAAGGTTATATCTATTGATGGGCAACAACACCACTGCTCTGTATGTGTATGTGCACTGTGTCTATGAAACAAGTTAACTGGAAATTTGTGAATTATAAAGGAATATTACCTGGAGGCAGTATTTAATTTCAGGAGGATGTGTTTTGTTACATATATATACACCATACTACACTCCTGATAAACCAAGTCCTGATTTATTGACATTTGAACACATTTGTATGCATAGTTGATGAGAGGGGAGAAAAAAAATATTAAATGATCTTTTGCTTTCACTTCAGTGATCACGGAGTTTATGTCAGTGATGGAAGATGATGATATGGTTTGATTTGGACAATTAGTTACTATATCAGCTGCATTCTGAATGATTAAATCTCCTGTTTCCTTCCCTCCTTGCAGATTTTTTTGAATGGAACAGCTCAGGCTCTGTTTCATAAAATTTGGTTCTGGGATAATTCGGGCACTGGGGTCAGTGGATGCTGTTTATCTTGTGGATGCTGTCAGTGGTACTGAAGTACAGGGAGAAAAAGGCAGTTCTTAAAATACATGAAAATATGTGTTTTGAATGTATCATTTTGGCTGTCTTCAGGCTTCCGTACGCACAGTCACCGGCCTTATGAAGGTGTGACTGCAGAGGGGGAAGGAGGCAGATACTACATACCATTAGCCCCTAACTAGGAAGCCTCCCTTGCTTCACCACAGGCCTGGAGGGACAGACAATTTGTCCGATGTTATGAGCAATTTGATAAAATGGAAGCTGACACGCATGGATACTTAGTGAGACTTTGTTTTCTGTGGAGGTCTCATAATAAAATACTTGTTATTTTATAATGTGACATTCTAAAGTGATCTCACCTGCCCGTTACAGACCTTTTTTTCTGGACTGGATTCGTTTGCAAAAATATGTATATTCTGAAACAATTTTGAAAATACTGTTTTCTGTTGGAATTTAGTGTTGCTTTTTAAGCTCGCCAACAAGTACACGGCTTATGTGTGTTTGCAGACATATATTACACAAGTATATGTTTCCAGTTGGTACAGTTTATGTATTACAAATGTCTGAGAAGGAGGTGCTAACAGAGTACAAATATCCCAGGGGAACAGAATACTAGGATTGAGCATTCCTGCTTACTGCCTCCAGGAACACAGATGGTGGGCTTTTTTTTTTGTTGTTGTTTTTTGTTTTTATCTCCACCCCTTAGTGCTGATACTGTCATGCAGTACAAATATATCCATACTTTTTTATTCAGTATTCGGTGAACTGTATACCTTTTTAATGTCTAATCTGAAATAGGATTGATCTGAACATTTTGTTTTCATTGTTTACTTAGGGAATATTACATCACCATGGTGAAATGGGTAAGCAATACCAAGGCTGTGGTCAGATGGTTAAACAGACCTCAGAATATCTCTATCCTTACAGTCTGTGAAACAACAACTGGGGCTTGCAGTAGGGTAAGTCAGATTTCTTCCCAAGTTTTCCTTTCAAAGTTTCTTCCTGCATTTTGTTTTCATGTTCAGGAAAAAATAAATAAATAAATGATTTTTGGAAATCAGTTTGCAGATGCCATAGTTGCAAGCTGAATGTAATTAGTCAACAGAGAGGAAATAGAGATGTGAGAAAGTTCCAAATCTGGTGAAATGATTTTATGCAATTAGCAACTTTGAGTGACATTTTCAGAATTACTCAGCTTTGTTCATTCATTAACTTCAGTGGAAACTGCATTTGCTGAACATCATGTACTAAGGATATTGCTAGTGCAGTGGCAAGCTTGACTTCCTCCAGATATTTTCATGCTGCCTGATTTCTGCTCTCTTCCCCTATAGAGCTTCGTCTCAGATCTTTCTGTCTCTCACAGCTTATATACGTTTAAGGAAAACACGAAAATGTTGATAATTCCTGCAAATTCAACAGCAGAATTAAATAACTTTTAAAAAAATAAAATGGAAAAACAATGGGGATATTTCAGTTTGGAGAGTAATCTGAGCTGAAATACTTTTTTCTATTTGAGTTCAGCCTCATCGCATCCTTTGACCCAGATTTTGACATCTGAAATCTTGCAGTACCTCTCTCCATTTTCACAGTCACTCTCGCATCTTGAATGCAGCTGGGCACTTTCCCATTCTGAGTCATAGTCTCTTCCCTTAACCAGCTAAAAGTATAAATATTGCCTATCCATGCTAATATCAGTAACAACAGATGCTCCGAAGTAGGGGGTATAATTTGGAAGTGTAGATGCTTATGAGTGATTAATGTATGTCTGGGTTTGGCCTCTGAGTCAAAAGGCTCTCATCTGTCTGCTACTGAAGTCACTTGTGTTAAAGCGTTAGGGATCATTTCTAAGCTTGTTGCTTCTATGCAATATTGCTGCATAGTACAGGCTGCTTTTCCTGACTCAGAAGCTGATCATTAGTCCCCAGACCATGGGGTAAGGTTGTGAACATGGATATTTGTTGATTGGATTGCTGCCTGGTTCCTGTGAGTCTTCTGTCCTTTATTTCTTTATTTTTTTAAGAAAGTCAGTTTAAGAAAGTGATTTAAGTGAATCACTGTGAGCAGTTGTTTCTGAAAGGAAACCCTTATGTGCTCCAAGGTCAATTGGATTTATCCAAAGTAGGTATCCAGGGAGCTGTAATCCGGGACATAATATAAGAGGGAGGGATAGAGAAATTCCACTCCAGAAGAAATAAAGTGCAGAGAAGTGCCTTAGAGGTGGGTGAGCAAGGCCAGCAGCGCAGTGAGCACAGCTCAGACAAGGCTCGTGTTTGTAACCCTGGGCTGTGCTTATGCTGCACCCACTAGGATACGGTGATGCTTCTGAATTCAGTAACGGATGAGCAAAGGCCATAATGTGGGATTATAGCCTTCTATCATGCCGCTTGATTTCAATTCTAAACATTTCTAAACATTTTCTTCAACTGTAAACCCTTTTAAAATCATTTTGCATGTTCTCAATTCCAAAAAATGCTGTATAAAAACAGATGTGAAAGTAGCCACAGCTTTTTCATTTTTCAGGCCATGTATGTACAGATGCTTCTATAGCTAAGAAATGTTCATTACCTCAGTGTGACTGTGACAATTCACAACAGTTGACATACATTCTACATTTTTTCCAATGTGTACATGATAATTTTTTATTATTTTTTTAGGTTGCATGATTTAAAATATGAGCATGACCAATAAAAAAAAATTATTTTTTTTCCTTGTCACTGACACCAAGCTACAAACCATTAAAGAAGGGGATTGTGATTTGAAAAGGTCTAAAGGTCTTGCACTTTGAGTTTGATGCTGGCTGTTTGCCCAGTGTTGATGAAGAACCTAAAATATATCCAGTTGTCAGATGATGCCTAGAGGTAAAAAACAAATAGGACTGCATGCATAAAGCTTCTTGATAGCTAATCAAAAAGGATTGAAAAAGGCATTCTTAGGTCCCCTGTGGTGTTCTACCAAAAACTCAGAATAAAGCAGCTGACTTTGTAATTAAATTATCATTCATTTCTATGTAAGTTCCAAAGAAGAGATGTGAAGATTGTAACACAGTAGGAAAAAAAGCATGAAATAGCTAAAGACCTTTTGCTGAATGTGTGAAATATTTTTGGGCCATTCCATAAAAGCCATTTTTTTCTCTTATAGAAATACGAAATGCAGTCAGACCTGTGGCTTCCTAAACAGGTATGGTATAAATGCTGTTTCTGGGTGTATAATGTGTAATTCACAGAATCACAGAATGGTTGAGTTTGGAAGAGACCTTTGAAGATCATCTAGTCCAACCCCCCTGCCAAGTAGGCACAGGATGGCTTTCAGGCAGGTTTTGAATATCTCCAGAGAAGGAGACTCCACAACCTCTCTGGGCAACTTGTGCCAGTGCTTTGTCACCCTCACAGTAAAGAAGTGTTTTCTCATTGCTTTGTTGTCATTTTTATTTATTTATAAGCTATTTAAAATACTTTAAATACTTTAAAAGCTATTAAAATACTTCTAAAATTTGCTACTTTTTAGGATCTTTACTTTTACAGCTGAGCATTATAGAAGTGACTGTGTAAACATTCAAATGGCATCTTCTTTGGCAGTGGGAATCCTGTCACTTAACATCACACAAGACATTTTGCTATTTAGCATGTCATTGGGGGAATAAGATGCACATTTCTAGAAAGCAATTCAGCCCATTGATCTGAGGCGCCCGTCTGGGTTTCAGAGGCAATGTTCCCTTCAGTTTCTGATCTCTTTGCGTTGAGTTGGCAGGCACTTGGACAACCAGTTGTACCTACATAAGTGTTAGATGGCTAAAGATAGATGAAACAAATCCTTTTCAACACATCCTATATACTCTGCTGGTATTTTGTTGTTGTTGTTGTTGGTCTTTTATTTTATTGTTATTATTTTATCAAATTAAGCACAAAGGAGTTCAAAGATTAGAGGTCATATGGGCTAAAAGTGGAAAGAATGGGAATATTTCTAAATTCATACCCAGAACAATATATTGAGCTAATATGTCAGCAAATGGTTCCATTTTCATAGCTTCAGAAGAGCCAGCCAATAAATGGATGAAATACATTCTATTTAAAATACATTTCAGGCTTCATTTTGCAGTGTGCAAATGAGAAATCATTTTTTTAAAAATCTATGCTTTTATAGAAAACAGTTTTCCTTTAATATTTCTGTGTAAAGTTAGACATGGAGAAATGGTATCACATCAGGCTACAATTTATGGTAAGGCCACGATTCAGAATACCACTTCAATGTGCATATTTTTTTTCATACAACTTTATCAAAACTAATGAGTCTTAAGTGTGTACTTGGTAAAGTTTTTCTGAGCCCAGGCCCTGGAAACATTTTTTCTTTTCATCCGTAGTAGGATTTATTTCTGTCAATGATTGCATGCCTGTAAAAGAATGTGTCCTAGGAAATTGCAATGCATTAGGGGTGAGACTACCAGAACTTTTACTGGAAACACAATAGTAACTACCTGCATGTGCTACGTGTAGCTGTAGCCACCAGTTGTTGTTGTTGTTTGTTTGTTTGTTTTTTTGTTTTGTTTTGTTTTTAATCTTAGCAGAATAAATTTAAAATCTAAGGATTTTTTTTTCCATTTGTCTTAAGAGCATGGCAAACAACAAAAAACAAACCATCAAGAAACTCGATGATGTTTTCTTAAAAAGTTTAATTGAAAGCAAAATGATCTAAAACGTGCAATGGAAAGATGGATGAACTAAAGCAATCTTATATTTACAGAACGAAGAACCAGTTTTCTCCAGGGATGGCAGTAAATTCTTCATGACTGTGCCAGTGAAGCAGGGAGGCCGGGGTGAATTTCACCACATAGCCATGTTTCTAGTTCAGGTAAGTTTTTGGTTATTTTTAATATCCCAGAGGTTATGTGGGACTCTTACTGTGAACATCTGACCCAAGCAAAGACTTTGCACTTCAGTAGTCTCAACATTGGTTTTGTGGATGTGTGTGGTCATTTATCCTGTCCAGATTATCACTCTGTGCAGAACTTCTTGCAGAATTAGTGGAGTTCTTTCTCTTTCCTTACAGATGTGCTATGGTGGCATGTAAGATCTGTAAATGAGAAGTACTTCCAAAGTATTCTCTTTGGAATGTTTCATGTTTTGTTTGCGCCTCTATAGCCAAGCAGAGATGTTTTCTTGTTAAACTTGTCTGTCAATAATAATGTTTGATAGCCAAAGAAATTCAAGAGACCTGCAGAAATACTTTTTTTTTCTTTTATTTTTTTTTTTACCCTCGTTCTATACACTATAAACATATATGTATAATTTTAAATTTTGGTTGGGAATATTCAGAATTCTGGGTGTGCACACAACAAGAGAGGGAAACAATACCAAAAACGTATAATGCTGCAAAAATTAGGACCCTTTTATTACCCATCTCAATATTTTCCAGTGGCTTCCACTTCCCAGGGCCACTGCTTCTCCAAAGAAGAATTTGAAAGAAGATACATTTGTACTATGGCTTTGAAGGTCACTGGCATGAAGTTGTGATGACCTAATAAAGGAAATTATGCCCTGGAACAGAACACTCCAAGGCATCTATTTAAATCAGCAGAGCATTAATCCAGGTGCTTTAGCAGAGCCATATGACACAGGAGGGATTATCAAGGTACCCAAAACATCAAAACAGCAGACTTGGCACCAGGCAGCTCTATTATCTCCCTTTATGACAGTGTTCTGGTGTGAACATTATTAAGTCTGAAATATGTTCACAGTATACTGCAGACAGCAAAAGAACCTTAATGGAATTTTAACCTGAAGAAGCAAGAAGATACTCATTCACTAGAGTAAATATATTGAGGAAGAATCAGAGAACAAAAAAGGGATCAAAGACATGTCAAATTCTATCTTCTAAAGAAAACAGTAACTCAGATAAGAATCGGGTAAAGGTGTATTAAAGGAATACAAAGTTCACACCAGAACAAAGCAATTGGTCATATTTTGGCTTCATTCTGAATATGATGAATAATTATCTTTAAAAAAATAAATAATAATAATAATGATGATGTAGATCTTATAATTAACTTTCAGCATTCCCAAGGATGGTACAGATACAGTAAAATTTTCCTTAAACCTGTACGATCTGATATTTTTACTACTAAAGAACCCAGGAAACTTGATCCTAATTTGTGAAAATATTTAAACAAAAGATTAAGCCAACTCTTATTCAGTAAGATAATTAAATGTACACATACTTTTAAATGCATGTTTTTGTACAATAATGTTTAATGTCAAGCTTATGATTAGGAGTTTAGTATTCTATCCCTAGTAGGCAGAATTAGATCCCTGAGTCCTGTGCAGCTCCAAAAATAATTAAAAAAAATAAATTTGTTTTGACTGCTATAATCATGAATAAACAAGTCTAAATTGTATCACCTATGTCAAATTTGTATTTAAGTATATAGCTGCTCCTAGGAAGGCAAGGAAATGTGATATTGCAGGTAGCAACCGTTATTCATCAATGATCAACATTCTGCATGGTAATGGGGCTGGTACAGAGCAATGGAGGACTCGAAATGTGTTTATATGATGTGTTTTACACACTGCATTAATCTGATTGTCCATTATTTCTAAAGCAAACATGGAGGCATAAAAATTATATTAACCGTTACACATAAAGTCTGTTGTCCCATCAGATGTTTGTCACACCTTGTGAGAGCCACAGTGGCATGACGGGTGCACTGCAGAATGTAAAGCAGGTTGCCGGTACCCACATGATCGCATTTTTATCATGATGGAGCTCGGTTAATGTTGGAATTTGTCTCACTTCTCTGTATTATTTGGTACAGATATCAGCTCATTACCAGAAATCAGCTGAAGTTAAAGTTCAAACTGCAGGAAAGGTGAAATGATTTTACATACCCAACACGAACGGTGACATAACACGTATATAGTGTACATACAGTGACAAAAGTAAATTTTAATGGCTTGCTTTAGATTCATTTAATCATGGTTTTGTTTGTCAGTCTTCAGCACAAGTAGTAACAAATGATGGTCTGTCTTTCTTGGGCTGCATTTCTTAGCACTTTAGAAAAGCGTGTGTCAATGATATAATCAAAGCAGGTTAGCAGAAGCATCTAATTAAATCTTGAAGGGGGAGGTTTACTGTTTAAAGGTTGTTGTCTATCATAGATTATTTACTGTCTGAATGCAGAGGGCTAGATGTGTATTTTATTATGTTCAAATGCTTTTAGCAACTTATGAAATATTTAAAAGAAACTAACCTCAAAATGGGATTGAATCATATGTTATGTATCCAGAAACTTCTTACTTGGGGTTTTACAACTCTAGAAAGTCTTTTTTCTGACCACAAGAGAAGAATTATAAAGTGACTTTAATGGATCAAGGCAAGAACTTCCTGCAGGCTTCATAAATTATGTATCATGGCTGTAACCTTGAAAAATAACCATGTTTATTAACACTTGGCTGGGCTTTTTATTGTTGTTTCTTGTTAGATTCTGTAATTTTAGTATTTAAATGTCTCTTTCAGTATGTGCAGCTCGTTTATTTCCAGAAAGGAAACAGTCACTAATAGTAAAGCTGTAGTTTAGTCATTCCTGGAGACGTCACTGATTATCAGAACTTTTCTGAATTCAGGAGCCAGCATCATAAACATATGTACAGCACCTAGTACAGCATCCTCAATTCAGTTGGTACTTGCAAGACTTGTCAGTTACTAGGCCATTCCTTCCTCGAGTATCTGTTAGAAAACAGATCACTTCTAAGGGACACATTTTTGCTTTGCCATTACCAGGCATGTCTCATAGGAGTCCTTGAGTATCTTCTGCTTTCTAGGTATTGCTGCTGATGGTGTAGAACTCAGAGTTTACAGGATATGGTTGAGTAATAGAGGTATTAAAAAAAGTGTTTGGCTTTATGATTTTTGTAGGACACATAACCACTGTGGCCACTGTGATTAGGTATGGATTGGTGCTCCAAGTTCACAGAGCATAAGGCCAGACAGCACCATTAGACCCTCTATCTGACCTCCTATGTAATTCTGGAAGTTTCACCCAGTATGGCTGAAAGATAAGCTGAAGTATTACCTCTTTTCTTTACAAAGTTTTTCTTGAATTTGAAAACCTAGGAGTTTTTATATCCAGGCCTAGTACAGAAAAACACTTCAAGTGTGTTTATGTTGTAATACAGTAAGAAGTGTAGTTTTAATAGGCAGCAGCCCAAGCAAGAATTTTACCTTTTTCATTCTCAATCACCTTCAGGTGAGCTGCTCACTCTCCAGCTTTCATGGTTTTTAACCTGTGTGTGGTGAGGAGTCTGCTGCTGCTTGCTGCCAGAGAGTTTGGGTTTGCTTCAGGTTAGATATGCATTGCATCCTGTTGCTTCCTAATTCAGTTCCTGGTGCATTTGCTGGAAAAAATGCTGTCACATTCTTCATTAGATAGAAACAATTTATGAGAGGGAGCAAGCACCTAACTTGTAAGGATTTGGTTCAATTGCCAAAATTCAGTGGCTATTAAACTCTCCTTATATACCCTAGATAGAGAGAGGCTTCTGCAGAGTGCTTGTTGGAGGAGAGATTTTGATGAGATGTAGATCCTGTGAACTTCTGTGTCTGTGTTGGTGTATTGCATTCCTCATGGAGGGAGGCAGGGAAATCTCTATGACAGTGCTGTTGGTGCAGCATCTCGGTAATCTTAGCTTGCTACAAGCAGACAATAAACGTGAAAGCTTAGTGAGCACACCCTGGTGCAGACTTTGGGTTAGAGGAGTCTGAGTCAGATTCCCCTGCTATGCCACTGTAAAGGAAAAAAAAAAAAAAAAAAAAAAACAGTAAGAGAAATAAAATATGTGCAGTGGCAAGATCCTTAGCTTGAAATATAGGAATTCTATCATCTGTTGGCATATGGGCATTTTGTGCTGGAAACTGTGTTGATATTAATGGCTTTGAAAACTTTATATATGGGAGAGAAAGGATACTTAAAGTTCAGCCTGTCAAAACGTGGATTTTGTGAATTAAAGATGTTGTACATTAAAGATTAAAAAGCTCTAATCAGTAATGACATGCACAAACAATCCTGCTAGGCAAGGAAAAATGTAACAAGTAAGATGAAAGTTAATATATTCCATCTCTTTCCAGGCTAAAAGTGAACAGATCAGTGTGAGACACCTGACATCAGGAAACTGGGAAGTTATTAAAATCCTGGCATATGATGAAAATACTCAAAAGATGTAAGCACTACTCTCTTTGTCTGTTTATAAAAATATCTGAGTTATTAAAGCGGAATCCATTTAACTGGAAATAGTGTATCTAAAATTAATCAACAGTATTTCTTTCATTTTTGAGCATTATCATAAATTGTACACTCCTGAGTACATAAAATGCAGCTGTAAAACAATTTATCTGCCAGGGTATTACTGTGTGTGTCTTTATGCAGGGGGAAAAAGAACATACTGTGACATCAGTTGCCTCATTATGGTTTCTAAATACAAGAAATCAATGCACAATGCAGCAGTAATAACATTTTTGTGGCCTTTTCCTGGGTTCCAGAAAATCAAGTCATACCAAATGTTTAGTACTTGATAAAACCCCAAATACTTAAGTTTTCCAGCTTGCTTGGTTACCATGTGAAGTCTCTGGACTTCAATGATCTGACTCAAACTCTTAACATCAAATGATATGGAGAGCATTATCCAAACCCCTGATTTTCACCCAGATCATTCAAAGAAAGAGAAATTTTCCCAAAGCCCCACTTGGTATTAGAGTGGAAAGGAAATGCACCACATAACTGGTGATTCCTGGGAGCAGTAAAGAACTGACACACAATGTCTAAAGGCTCCAGATGACTTTAGTGAATCTTGGTGAGCCTTTGTGTCTATCTGCACAAAGCAAAAAATAAATACACATGTCCAATCCTGACTTTCTTTGAAGTAAATGATATTTCAGCAAGAACATTTTGTGGCTGCAACAGTGCCTGTCATCTCCAGAGTCACAGGGTGCGCTCAGCCTGCAGAGAGATGGCAGACTGCAGGTGAGTTGTCTCGACCACCTGAGAGGACTTCTTTACCCTCCTTCTGCCTTGCAAGCAGAAGCTTTTTGGGAATGTCATCTGGGACACACCAAGGACTTGCCTTGATATTATTGCAGCAACTCTACTAAGCCGCTTTCCGCCCACAGAACCTTGCCTGTAAAGCATTCCCCAGGGTGCTAGCTTCTGTCTCTAGGTAGAAGAAAGAGTCTACAGCTCAAAAAGGCTTTTGGGTATCACAATGCCTATTGTATTTTATGATATAATTTCAATGTGACCTTTTTCTGCTGCTTGGATTTCTATTGCAAACTCTTGCAGTGAAGGAAGAACTTTTTGTTCTGTATTTGTTATGTGCAGAAATGGGTCCTGGTTGGTACTGGAACTCCCGGATATTACAGAAATTGAACAGAAACCATGAAATACTATGTTTATTGCTGTTTTGATATGAAATCATATAGCATCTGAAATAACTATTCTGTATACAAAATTTTAATTTATTCTTGGGAGTTTCCAATGTAAAAAAAAAAAATTGTAATTATGTCTTGCACCAATCTAAGCACCACCCAGATCAGACTGTTTACCAAACTGAGTTTAACTTTCTTCATCTTTTGGGTGCAGTTATTTCTTAAGCACTGAAGAATCTCCAAGAGGAAGACAGCTGCACAGGTAAGAAGTACATGTGGCTGTGTTAACAGCATCTTAATCCCAAGCCACAAGTGCTAAACTGACATAATTGTTGTTTTGGGGGTTGGGTAGACTATGTAAAAATGAGTACACTTAAGCTGTAAGAAGGAAAGAATCAGAATTTTTCAAAACTAGAAAAGCTGATGATATTTTATGTTAAAAAAAAAGAAAAGGAAACTATTTTCACAAAAAATGTTTTTACGCTTATGTCTTCACTGGCACTTTAAAACCGTTGAAATAGCTGGACTAAAAGGCAATTATGTAATATGTCTGTGTTTTTAAAACTGATGAAAATCTTCCAAATACAGATAAAAAAAAAAAAACAAAAACAACAACAAAAAAACTTCTCCTTATGCAAACCTCAGTGCTTAAATCTGAAGTTAATGATGGTTTTCATGGTGTCCTGCTAATGTTGTTATTCCAGGGCACTGTCAGCTATTGAAACCCCAGTCTTGCTTTGGGTAGGTTTTGGATCCTGTCCACATTGCCGAGTTTATAGAATGGTAATTCACTCAATCCTTTGAAAACAGTTTGCATCATGCACAAACTAAGATGGTGATAGTTTGGCAGGTTTTGGGAGTGAAACAAATTCTGTCACTTTGAAAAGCTAATTCTTGGTTTATTGTATTTTATTCCAATAGAAAATGTTTCTGATGTTTTTTGTTTGTTTGTTTTTCCCAGTGTATCAACAGTGGGATCATTGAATCGTCAGTGCCTCTCGTGTAACTTCCTGAAAGACCAGTGCACATACTTCAGTGCAAAGTTTAGCCCCATGAATAGGCATTTTTTACTGCACTGTAAAGGTAGGTCAAATGCATAGCTTGTAATAATACCGTCTTTCCTTCTGAGTTAATGTATTCCTCTGAGAAGCACATTAGGCTGGAGTCTAACATTTAGCTCAGTAGTGGATTACTCAATGTTTTATACAGAGCTTATTGCAAAACAATAAGTAAGAATGTTCTGTGTAAAAGCTAAATAAACAAGAGATATCAGAAAGCTGCTTCAATCCTAGTAAAGGACATTGACTTTTAAATTCACCCTGAATAAAAATCCTTTACAAAAAATATGGGATTTTATAGTGATGGCACTGTGGTTCATAACAACGAGTGGACCAATTAACTTCATTATATTATGTATTGGGATTGATCTTCTGCAACTATAACTAGTTAAAAACAATGAGGGCCTTCTTACTATAACACTATGTCTATATAACACTGTAACACTGTGTGTGTATGGATATATAATATATATGTGTGTAGTATATCTATCTGTACATGCATGTATATATATGTGTGTATGTGTGTATCTACCAAAAACCAGGTAAGGTTTAATCCACATAGACTGATCCTCTTTATCAACTGAATTGCAATAAATAACTTTTAGCTTTTTTTGCTAGGTGCATTCCAGTAGCACTAAATGGCACCAGTTCAGAGCTGGTACGTACAAACAGAAAACTAGAGCCATTCCACACCGAGAATTTTATAACCTACACCCATGAAATAAACACTGATAAATAAGTGAGATTATAAAAAGAGGTTCAGAAAAGCACGAGACAATCAATGATAAAGTTTATAGCTAGGCCTATCAACCTTGAAACTTGTAGTATTTTACAGATAATGTTCCCCTAGTACTTTTGCTCAACTAGCATCAGAATGAAAATAGTAGAACCCGTCATCTGAAATACATGTGACTAGCCCATTCTATTCGCATGCATTTTTCTATTTCTTTTGCAACTGTACATGGTTTTACACACACACACAAAAAAATAAATAAAATCTGCCTGCTTCAGAATTGAATCTATTTGAACAAACTATGAATATATATTGGCTAAAATAAGGTGTGTTTTTGTTGTTGTTCTTTTTGTTTTTTTTGGTAGAAGTGCACCTATAATACATAGCTGATCATAAAAAATAAATATACCAACTGTATGGTTTATACATGGTTAAAGCTGTGGCAGAAGTTATGGAGCTAATCCTGAGGCCCTTATCTGAGTAAAGACAGCACCAGTAATGAGCTCCTCATTAAGCAGAGTTTTTTTACTTAAGCAGAGTTTTCCCTAGTGCTTGGCACAGTCCCTAGGGGGGGGGGGGGGATGTCTCAGATTCCTGCAAGAAGAAGCACTGGTAAATTGGGAAGAGTTTTTTGCTCTGAGTCAGCAATGTCCTAGGGCCCAAAAACATAGCTTTTTTTTTTTTTTTTTTTTCCTTTTTGTAATTTTTAATTTGTTCCTTTGGTATCAAACTGTGGATGCCAGTAGGAGCTTGCACATGAAATTCCTCACAAGCTCATGACTTCCAGTGACTTTGGAGATTCCAACTCTTTGTTTGAGCTGGAAAGACCGTAGATCACCTCCCAGGTTAAACCTATACTTCACTGAGCTGCAACCAGTAGACTGCCCTAAGCTGTGGGTGATGGGCAGGGATGATAAAACACCATCATTTTTTTTTTCCTACCTCTAACGTTAATGTGTATTAAGATTATTCAGAAGTCTTATCTTCTGTTGGCCAGTGCTTGACAGTCCTGGCAGCAGTGCAGCCCCCTTGTACAGCCACAGCTCTGTAAAATGCCTGTGATGGCGTGGATCTGTGACAGTATCGTTGACAGCAACATTACCACAGAACTGCTTGCAAGTGTACAAGGTAAACTAACTTGAGGAGACAGGTGACACCACATCTACGTGCATACACACTCATTTTCCAACAACAAAAAGCCTGTCTGAATTGTTGCGAAAGCAAGTCTACCCCAGAGATTCAAAAATCTGTGGGGAACTCTGGACTGGTTTGATCTGTGCAAGTTTCTTCCACCTTCTGTTTACCCATAAGCATATTTATTAGTATAATTTTTTCTTCCTAATTACCCTCAGCTAGATCTGTCTCAGTATACCGGTTGTATCCATCTCCAGAAGGTCTCCAGAGACACTCCTGAGTGAGGTGTTCATTTCTAGTCTGGTAGAAGGAGGACCAGCTCTCAGCCTCTCAGTCTTGGCAAGCATCACACTTTTTTTTTTTTCTAACCTGCTTGTGGATTTTTCCTTTAGCAGTTCATAAACACTGACAGATGTTAGTCTCTCCATTCAAATAAGATAGAGAGTAATTCACAAAGGAAGTAATTGCTTAGTGTTAGTTATAGGAGGTCAGTGGCAAACCCAAGAGTGTGCTTAATTCCGATAAACTTTAATGCTTTGAATGATACAGTGCCTTTAACACAAGTCTTTCTCCTTTCTGATTGGCTTTGAATCTCCTTTAATGTCTTTATTTATTTATTTATTTATTTCAAAATCTGGCATCACCCCTCCATTTTTTTAGGATGATAAATAGAGATGGCCAGGAAAATGCCAGTGCTTTCCCCTCAAAAATGGCATGTTCTGAATAACCGTTTTTCTTAAAACGGAATTCAGAGCAAAACAACACATTTAAAAGAAGTAAAATGGACTGGAAAAAAAAAAGTAAAATAAAGAGAAAAGGACAACTGAAGAAATTCTCTTCTTTAAAAGCTAAGGCAGAAAACTTTGATTTGTCAGCAATCTTCCTGTAAGATTTTTGTCAATATTCTCCCTTGAAGCAGAGAATTAAATTGATAAAAATCTTCAGTGGAGGCTGTTGGAGGCTGTGAATGGCATCATGCTATTTATTTCAGGTATTTAAGTTCCCTAGGCTTGTGCCACAATTAATTGAGGGAGACAACCTCCTCAGGATGACTCAAAACATATGAATTAAACTCTCCATGAACTGTTCTTAAGGTATTTTTTTTTTCTCCAGGGAATATATAAGGAGTTGAAAATCCTAATTTCAAAGGAGGGTCCATATCTTTATCTGCCATAGGGTTCTCAGGCATTTTGTCTTTTCTGCATCATCCTTCCTAGCCCAGTAGTAGCTACCTGTATGTAATTGAAGCTCTTGTCTTACCGAGATAAATCTAAATTTCCTCTGCACAAATTCCATGTTTGGGGGAGATGGGGAGTGGGACAACTCATGAAGTAAGATTAAATTACATTACACCTAGATTTAACTGTGATGTTGCTATTACAGAGCTGAGATACTAAAGGAGCTTCTTGAGCAGATAATTAAGTGAAATATGTGATAATTTTTCAACACCTCTGTAGTTTTTCCATAAAGAATAAAAGTGGATATTATCGTTAATTCAATTTCCCATCAACCTAAAGTTACAGCTTTGGAATGTCAAACTGCTATATTTTAGAAAGTGCCTTTAAGTGCCTCTAATTTTTATACTCTTCACTTGTTGCTAAACATGGAGATAAAAAGAAAAAAAAATCTCCTTCTAGGTGCAGGGAGTAAGACTGCTTGTTGAAGAGGCAAAATGCAGCCTCAGTTTCACACCGTTGGTCCTTGGCCTTAACCGTGTCCTTCCCAAGAGACACTGATGGAATTACTGTTGTATTTTAAGTGAAGCATATGTACAGGGCTTGTGGGATCTGGCCTTACAAGGTTCCTTGTGTTCTCATTCTTTGTTATTTACTGAAACACTGAGCACTAACCACCCTACACTTCCTCTGTTTTTTCTTGTCTTCAAAACAGGCCCAGGCATTCCAGTCGTTAGTGTGCACAGTACGAGTAACAGTGGAAGTGAGTACTCCTTATGGAATAAGTATATTTCATTTTTGTCCTTGATTGATTTCGGGACCGTGGAGGAGGAGGGGAAGACGGTTGCAAGTAAATGAAAACTAACAGATGTGTCATTCATAAAAAGTTATGTTATTTACCTTTTAACAACATACACATCTGAGAATGATATGGACAGAAGGCAATCAAATGACTAAAACTTTCCCAGGCTTTTCAGATGCATTTTATACTAAGTGCTTATCTTTCACCTTCTATTTACACCTGAGTTAATTAGATGGCAGGTTGGTCTTCATCCCTTTCACTTTCTATGTAAATTATGCTGCCATTACTGCAGACCTTCATATTTTTAGAGATGTTTTTTAAAGTTATAATCCAATTTTCTTGAAGTAAAGTACAGTCCTTGGAGGATTGGTCATAAAATCTGACCTACATACAATGAACTTAGTCCTGCTCTTACATTTCTCAAATCTGACATTTTCAGTGATGGCAAATCCAAAAATAAGGCCTTTTTAGGAAGGTATTCAATACTTCTAATTTTGAAATTTTTCTCATTACCTTCTGCATATTGACACCAAACCTATAGCCAGGTGTTTCCTGGCTGTTTGGGATACTTTGTAATAGAAGACTATCCTTGAGCAGCAGTTTTGCTCACTTAAGGTATTTCTCTAGTGCAGTAGAGGTAACAGCACTACCACCAGCTCCACTGTGGTTCCACATAGCATGAAGGTGTGGATTGGAGGAAAGGTTGAATCATTCCATTCAAATCTACTAGACCAATCCTTACCTGTCCCAATTTCATCCAATAGATTATCCCCAGAATTTTTCCCAGAATCCAAAAATTATGTACTCTGCTTGCCTGTATTCCTTTTGTCCTCGCCAGCCACAGATGACAACAACAGATGACCTAACCTTGCATGTTGAAGCAGCATACTAATCAATAGTATTGTGCTAGCAAGCATTAATTAATGTGTGCACTTCAGCTTTGTATTTTTTTTTAATGTCACTGTTGACAGTATTTGTAAATCTCAGTGCCGTGTCACACCAAGGGGAAGGAGTTTTATCCAACTCAGTAAGAGGTAGATACTGCTAAAGTAAAATTAATTGACTTCTGTAGAGCTACTCAATTCTGTGAAGGTACGCTTTGACTCTTTATTATTCGTATCTAAACTACTATTGATAGTGAATCATTGTTAAGAGATCTATGTAGAGCATCTTAAAAGAAATAAAGCAAGTCAGGATAAAGGGGTGTTGTTTGCTGTAAAAATGAGAAAGCAAATAATAAGAGAGATAATTTATCTACAGTGATTCAGTGCAAGATTAAATTATCCTCTTCAATTAATAAAACAATGATTATGGATTACTTCAATTATTTCATCCTCAGACTATAATTACACCATTTTGGTTGACTGCCCAGAAAAGGCATTCTCCTTAGACTGTTTCTTTTTGACCTAAGCGCAGGGTTTATTTTTTAATGAAAAATTTACATTTTGGAAACAAGATTGTTAATTTGAGTGAAAACAAGAAAAAAAAAAAAGACTAATCGTTCTTCCATATGCAAAAGGATTGCTTCAAATCTGTCTGCAGCTTTAAGACAAACTAAGTCTTACTCTTGGCTGAAGTGCAGAAGACAGAGAAGGACATGAAGTGATCAAGTAGAGCTGTAATGGCTAAATATTGATTTCGAATATGTAGCCTAGAGAAGTGTGCTTACTCGGGGCTTAGGATATTGCCCAGCAGACTAGTCTTTCCCCTGTGACAGCTGCTGTTAGTATTTGTCAGGGATACTACTATTCATGTTGGTCATCAGCGATTTCATTGTTAGTGCTTAACAAAAACAAAGCCTGCTGAAGCCAGAAATGAGAGTAGTTGTATATGTTCTGAATTAAAATGATTGCTCTTGAATTGCAAAGCAGTTGCATTATATATATATATATACATATATATATATACATATATATATACATATACATATATATATATATTTTAAAAAACATTTAAAGAAGGAAATAATTTACAAGAGTTGTTACTGCACATTTGTGTCCTTTCCTTTAATTTTTTTTGAATATTGATTTCTCTTTGAATGATGGTTTTCTGTACCTCTCAGCTTGTTTTTTCTTGATGTTTTCTACAGATTTTTATATTTTGGAGAATAACGCTCTGTTGAAAGAAGCTGTTTTGAAGAAAAAGAATTTCAGGACTGAAATTAAAATGCTTCACATTGAGGATTACGGTAAATTTGGCAAAATATTATTTTAACAAACCAAAAGCTTTCTTGAATTGTTACTGTTTTTCATCTGTGTAACTACCAGCCTTTAATGTCTTGCTCTTTTCTTAAAAGAACTCCCTTTACAGTTGTCACTGCCAAAAGATTTCACGGATCGAAACCAGTATGCCCTTCTATTAATAATGTAAGTATTTATATAGAATCATATAAAATAATAAAAAGTACTTCATAGAAAACATATAATTCCATAATTAGAAAATGTGTTTTTTCATTGTGTAGGAAAATTGCCTCATGGATTTGAGTTGATAAATGAAAAGACTTGTTCTCAGGAAGATTTTGTTTTAGGCACTGTCTGGAAGAGATGCCTGTTGTTTTTTTTTTGGGTGGTGGTGGTGGTGTTGATCTTGTCAAACCTAGCATGACCACTAACAAGTGGTGCCTTTCAAATTGCTCAGCTACAGCTACTTTCTTGCTTACATTTTCAGCTGTGTTACAATTGTTATTGTATTCCAGTTGCTGAAAGTTTGAAAAAGAATGCTTACTATTGTCCTTGGTAATAATGGTTTAATTGTGTATCAGTTTTGTTGGAAAGGAAATGTGATATAACATCTTGATCCAGGCTACATACACTTAGATGTATATAAAGAGAAGATAGACATTTAGAATAGTGAAGTGTTAAATATGAAGTGGTTTTTGAGCTCCATTTCAGCTGCAATTTGACAAGGGCTTATGAAAAAGAGAGGCAGGAAAGGAAGAAAGCTGATTAAAAGAGAATGTGAGTTTAAAAAGAAATTTACCTAATATATCTCTGCAGTCCAATTTAAATGCCTAGTTAGGTGTACAGAGGTTTCTGATTCTTTGTTTCCTAAGCTGGAGGGTAAATATGGCATGTAAGTTCTAACATGCTGCAGTGATTGCTTCAGAGACTCTCAAGCCTCTGGTGAAGTTTCACCTTCCCCGAGTCATACATTTTGTCAGGATCTGGTTTGCTTATGTGGTCTCAGCTCTGTCTGCAGGGCTTTTGCACTGGTGGCCAGTTTCACTCCTCTGAATAAAGTCCTTTTTTGATGGCTGAGGTTCATATTTTGACTGTAATTTCTGGTAGCAGCAAATGCTTCTGTGTAGTGTTCTGGTGCCCTCTGGATTGATAGGGTTACAATTCTAAGAAAAGTTGGAATAGAAAAAGGGAAGAAAGTTTGGTGTTATTCTCATAGTCACACAATAACAAATATATATATTTTTTCAAATCACTGAAAGCTGGTAGCCATATCAAAGGTGTATGACTATAATAAGGCTCCTACATTTATGAAAGGCACCTGCAGATAAATGTGAGCTCACAAGATATGGCACCTAGGCTGCTGAGTGTTAAGGCTGAATCTTGGAAGGGAGCCTGTGTCGGTGGATTGTGGTCCCAGCATAAAACCCAGATGCGAATGCTGTACAGCTCCATGTTGTCATAAGCTCAACTTAAGGCCTAAGCCCTAAATATCCTGTACCCTTCATGGTAAGGATTTTGTGAAGATTCATCCACTAGCAGTTGCAAAGCATGCTGCAGTGCTGAAATAGAAGATCATTGTATTGCCATGTTAAAATCTATGTTCATCTGTGTATGACCAGACTATCTAACAAATAGGTCTCATATAGAAGCCAGTTTTGTTGGTTAGAGCTGTTATTCTTCCTGGAATTGTGATGCATAGGCCATAAAATGCTAAATAGATTATAACACTCTTTTTTTTCCACTTGTTCTCCTAAACAACTAATACATTTCACACTTGGTTTCCTTCTGATATAATACATGCAGTATAGCTATAGATTAGAGAGGTGTACAGTAATTGCTTGAAAATGTGATTATCATCTCTTTTCTATATAATTAAGATCAAAGTTTAAATTCCAGATCCTTGATTTTCTCATTATAGTTCACTTTACTCATTAAAAAAGTATGATACATTCCTTAGTAACACATAGAAAATGATTAAGTAAAGATTCTGGCATTTAATCCGGGTAATAAAATGAGAGGTGATAATCATTCTTTATTTTTTCTTGAACATAATTAACCTCATTCCTTCAAAATCTTTAGGATAATGTATCTTAAATGTCAGCATTTATTATTTAACACCAGTTAAAATTGTCCAATATGTAGGTGGATATTGTAAAACCAAATCAGTGGAGAGTTTGTTCTGATTTTCAAGGGAAAGAAAACAGCAGGGTACTCTCCAAAGTAACAGTGAATTGTCTCCAAGAGGTTTCTGTTTGTTTGTTTACTTGTTGTTATATTTTGGTAATAAACAGGAATCACTTCATCTGTTACTGAAACAATGAAAGATTTAGGCCTTGCCCAAGCAATCAAATCTGTTTATGCCTCCAGTTAATACACTTTTGGGACTGATAGCATAAGACAAGACAGTAAGGTTGGAAGTGAAGACTTTTTTACAGCTTCAGGAATAACTCATTTTATAAGACTAGCAGAAACGTAGAGAGGCATAATACAAATATTGGAAGATATTCAAGATGTGGGGTATAAGGCTTTATATATTGATAGTCATGTTGCATACCTTTCAATTTTGTAAAGGATATTACTTGTTTTAACTGGCAGCTGTTGCAAGTGAAGAGTTGATGCTTGTCTACAAGGTGAAGCGTAAAGTACATGGTGAATTCCACTACTTTGGTTGCAAAATGCTTGCAAAGGAGGATGTACCTAAAAACATTTTTATTTGGCCAGTTCTTCCCCTGTGAGACAGCTGCAAAGTTTAATTTTTTGGGGATTCCTAAGTCACATGAATGATTCACTAGTTGCTTTGCAGGCCGTCCATCCAATGTCTTCGTTTTTCCTGTTTCTACCAATACAGAACAGTATTTCACTACTCTCTTGTGCTTCTGTTACATCAAAGTCTGATTTTCTTTCCTCTCCTTTGAACTTCGTAACATTTCTCATGGCCCAGAGGGAGAATTCATTTAGCTGTAGGCTAAAAGAGGGACAGGCTGGAGTTTTACTCCAGCTGTTTCATTTGCAGTAGTGGTCCCGGTGCTATGGGCCATGATCAGCCTTCTCAATCACCTTCTCTTCACTCTTGTCCCCAAAAAGGACTTAGGGAATTGTTGAGCTAAGATCTGTCCTCCTTTAGCTTCCCCTATCTTTTAGCTTCCTCCACTCCCCGCCCCCAGCAGTACACATCCTACAATGTGAATAAAATGCTTATTCAATCTTTCTTAGAGAAAGACAACAGGATATTCAAAACTTCACCTCCTTTTCTGGTAACACAACACAGTATCACATCTTTTCTCAAAATTGTATTTTCAAAATCTTCAGCCTTGAGGGTCTGAGAAAGATATTTTAAGAATAACAATTTTTTTTTCTTGTATTATGTTGTCTACTTCAGGCCTGCATATCACATGATTTTGCCCTAGTAATGGAGTAACTCCTGGTGATGTATTTTAATTTGTTTGGCCGTATCTGCAGGGAGGAGTTATAAATATGCTAACAATTTCTAGTTGTAGTCTGGTATATCTTAAAAGCGTATATGGATAGGGAGAAAATGTTTGGGATTTTCTGTTCTCAGTGTGTAAGGCTATTCAGGTTCCCTGATTTTTGACCAGTAATGGTGGGTGTGCTTGAAAGCTGAACAAGAGATGCCCATGAAATCTGAAAATGAAGTGGATTTTTCCATTGTACTAGTTTTTGCAAAATGGCATTCTTCTCCCTCTCAGTTTCACCATAAGAAAAACTTTTGTCAGTGACATTTCTTTGTCTATAGTGGGTAGATTTTATCATCTGAGGTGTAGTCTTTCTCATGTTTGCTATCAAGATGCCTTTTCCATATACTGCATCAAATCCACTGCTTGGCAGAAATAGAAAGAGATGTACAGGAAATTAAGAAGTGATAATAGCAGTTATTTTCCACATATATTTTGAAATTGTTTTCCCCTCTGTTTGGTCAACTGTATAACTTCTAAAGTTCCAATTTACAATCTTCCCACTTAGTTTTAAAATGGTGCAAAACCTGAAATAAATTTTGCTGCAGTCATGGTAGGAGATTGGCAGAGGAGTAGAACTCAGAGTACAGCAGCAACAGCCTCTCTGGTAACATTATATTATCCCCTGAAGGCTGTAACTCTAGTCATGAACAGAGACTTCAGTTAAAGCTTTTGGTTATAGAATCCAAAATAACAGATTCTTCTCTTTGCAGCAGTATATGAACTTATGATGAGCTGCCCCTTTTCCCAGACAGTCTGCAGTGTATATGACTGCCTTGCAAGAAGCATACAAACTACCCACTAAGGTCAATGATATTGGTATATTATTGATGGCTCCTGTCTGTTTAAATGGTGCCTCAATGGTGAACTTCTGCAGTTTGCCCAAGTTGTCAGCAGTTGTGCTGCCACAGAGGACTCATAATCCAGGTGTAGTCACTGTTGAAGACACAAACTAGGCAGCTCTCAAGCTTCTAACTTTGAAAGTCAGGAGGAAAAAAAAATAGTGCAAGTGCTATCACATACAAGAAGGAAAAAGAAAAGAACCAGAAAGTGTTAGGCATCTTCTTCATTTGAATCATTCTGCTCTTGTTGCTTGACTCTGAAGATGATAGGGATACTGCTCCTTAAGGAACCCCTGAGGGATGGCAAAGAAGATGTAACTTTGCATATGCATTTTGGTGTTGGCTTTGATTTTGCTGTAGTACTTTGCTTCCCTTATGTCCATCCATAGTCAGGTGGGAAGAAGACTTCTGTGTTTCTATCACACACAAGCATAAACAGAACGGACTTTCACTCAGGCTTACCAGACGGGTCATGACATAAACCTATGAACAGGGTACCACTGAACAAAAGTGAATTGTAATTGGGCTGTAAGTAATGATGAGTGCAAAACAAAAACTGACCTTTGAGAAAGCTGGAATCCCAAGACAAACTTCACAAATCAGGCTGTACATCTATTATTGCACTGCAGTAACAAACCTGCTTTGTTACAAAGCCCTCAGGGTGATGTCCAAACTTGCATAAAGGATTAATACCTTGCAGAAGCCTCTTTTAAGGGTAAAAGTGTGGCCTAAAAGGTGCATAGAATATATGCTGTCTCTCTGTGGAGAACAGAGTCACACCTCAGATAATCAGTATTATTTTAGAGTAGCAGCTGAAGAGTAAAGAGACCTTTTGATGCTAATGGGAATTTTGACATGTACCTCAATGGAAATGGCTTTAAATGCCTGTCACAGACTACTTACATGGACATTCTTGAAATAAATTAGCCACTGGAAAATTGCTTCCAAAAGCAATATGTCAAACAACCCATCATGAAGGAGAGTGGTAGATGTGTTTAAAGTCTGAGCCTAAAAGTAGCCCAGCTATGCCCTCCAGAGAAGGAGCTTGGAAAAACATTGCTGTCAGTTCTCACCCACAGAAAATCTCACTGAAGTTCTGTCTAATGTTCTTTTTTTCAATAGAAGAAATTATATGAGGGTGGCATTTTTCACTTAGAACCCTATTTTGGTTTAAAGCATCTTCTGGTACAGAAGAAAGCCTGCAAATGTCATGCTTCTTCCCCTTTTCCCAAGTGCCTAGATATCTAACACATAAATGAGAACCCTATTTGTTTTGTTCTTAATTTAGGTGGGAGGGATGTGGGCTGATTCATGATAATTTCACTTGTGTGGGGTGCATTAAACTGTTTTAAAGATAGCCAGACAGACAAGGATATTTCTGACAGATTTTCTTCTTTTGAAAAGT
Source organism: Cygnus olor (assembly GCF_009769625.2). Lineage (NCBI taxonomy): Eukaryota > Metazoa > Chordata > Aves > Anseriformes > Anatidae > Cygnus > Cygnus olor. The sequence goes on along the minus strand of NC_049174.1, from coordinate 31,837,029 downwards.
TAAAAGAGCTTTACTTTAAAAAATGAAAATGATTGGAGGCTTGAGGCTGCTGCTATTCTGCTATGGGAAATAGTGGTGGAAGCTCTGTGAAGCCATCTGTGTCAATGTAGAGTGCTTCTGAAAACCTTGATCTGTACAATTACCATACATTTTAAAAGAAACTTTCTGCTCCTGCTCTTTTTACAAATAATAATGATTATATACTTCTGAAACTTGTGTCTTCTGCAGAGCTCACTCGACAATCAGTATTTCCAAATTCATTGCTCTGTATTGTTTGCAGTTATTGTAGTTGTGTGTAATCACAACTGAATGGTTAAGCAAACAAAAACCACTCTTCCTTTCTTTTTATAAAGCCATATATAAAATTGTTACATAGGATAATGATGAATCAAGCACAAAATATTTTGACTAACTCTACAACTAAGTAATGCAGATGATACAGCAGCTATGTATATATGGTAGGTCTTGCTGAATTTGAAAACATATGTATTCGTCATGTGCTTGCAAATTAATAGGGAGATTACCTTGAAGGTGACATATGCTATCCACAGCCCAAAAAAAAAAAAAAAAAAAAGATAATGAATATTATCTTATTGTACATATAAGACAGCAGTTATTGTACAAGATTTTTATCTCTCTTTCCTTCCCCCAGGTTTTTATAAGCCTCTGAAGCTAAGGGTTCTCTGGCGAAATAATCATTTCTGTCTTCATCTTTCTTTCACCTTAGACAGGATATTCCCACAGACACTGTCCAATCTAATTTCCATACAGCCAGCACAGACACTTTTACATTTTAATTTGTATTCAGCTGGCAGATGCAGCCTGCATAGAAGTATTTTGCATTTTGTAGAACTTCATGGTAGCCTGCTCTCTTATTCTGCGTTTATCTTGGAGAAGAAATAATGCCAAGCTTCCTTTTTAAAACTGGCATTTTGTTTTCTTTGGAAGGAAAATAGTATATTTGCCTTCAATATAAAATGCTTATTGTTCCTCTAGACACTGCATTCTCCCATTCTTTTCCACCTTTTCTTCTCTAAAATACTTTTTTTTTTTTTTTAAAGTCATAAAATAAACTTATCATTCCTGCCTGCATCCATTTCTTGCTGTGAATTTGGATAGAGAAAATGTAATTTTCTCCAAAGTGTACTTTAGTCTTCTTTGTACAGTATTTCAGAAAATCCATTTGAGGATACAATAATGCAATTATTTCTTTTTGAAGATGGCAACCTTCTATATATAACGTATTATATATCCTACAAAATCATACTCAAGGTACTGAATGAATATTCCTTTTTGTCTATTTAGTGCAACTTAACAAATCGTACATGAGCCTTCTCAGAACTGAAATAGCCATTAGTGATTGTATTATTTTTTTTTGTTCACTTTAACCTATAAGCAGCACTGCATGCTTTGATTTTCTGTTTGTTTCTATAAAATATATTCAGCTACTGGCAACACCACAGCATAATGGTTTTAAAGTTATTTTGCTTACTGCTACTGCAGGTACAGCAGCACTAGCTAATGGGATGGTATCGATGGAAGGGACAGTAATTCAACAGGATTGCATAAACAACTGAATTCTGCCATCTAGGTTAATTAAAATATCAGAGAACAGCAAAGTGCATCACATTGTCAATAGTCTTCGTTTGTGTCTGGTGTGTTGGTATTTGCAGTGATGAAGCTCCAGGCAGCCAGTTGGTTACAGATAAGTTTCACATTGACTGGGACTCAGTGCTTGTCAACTCTGATAATGTCATCGTAGCTCGATTTGATGGCAGAGGGAGTGGATTTCAAGGCCTCAAGATCCTACAAGAAGTCCACCGATGCTTAGGATCAGTGGAAGTGAAGGACCAAATAGCAGCCGTAGAGTACGTATGTGCAAACTTTTCTTCTTTTACTCCTCTTCCACCTTGATGAAAAAACATTTTTGACTGAAACTGCCTAGAATGGTTTCTCTGCATAGTAAATAACATTAATATTTATTTTTTAATGCTGTTGCAAATGTTGAAATAGTAACCTTTTCATTACAAACAGCAAATTAAAGATCAAAGAGATGCTTGCTTTGTATGCTGGTGCTTCTCTTTGGTAAAGCTGTCCTTCGGTGTGTCATATAAATATGCCATCTATGCCACTTTGTATTTGTCTATATTGCTTAGGAAAATTTCTTACAGCACAAATGGTAATGTTTAACTGCTTTTGTGTTATAATTTTTTAGGCCTATGTGATAGGATGCTGCTCTCATTTTCACCATGGAGTTTTCAAGTGATTTTACAATGCAAATGGAGTTATAATGTTGTAAATGAGAACAAAATCTGGGCAAATGCCTACTTATTTCTCATTTGTATTGTCGTTCTTTAACTGATACAAATCCACCAGCTGCATAAGAGGGTAGTCTCTCTGTAGATTAATCACGCACAGCTTTGACAACCCTCTTTACTCAGGGTGCCGATGTCCGATAGGCTAATATCAAGGTCTGGATGGACTCTTTCTAGGGACCTTCAAGGAAAGACAAGGGCAGACTTTCAGTTAGCTATGTTTTTTGTTTGTTCATTCGTTTTCTTCTTCTTTGAAAGGGTTTAATGCTTCAACCTATGCATGAGTAGGTATCTGTGTATCTGTATCTGACATGACAGACCTGGGCACTGGGGCTCCTGGCGTTTACGTTGGTCAGGAATGGGCTGCGTTGAGCAGAGCAATTCATCTTGCAAGCGTCCAAGTGACCCTTGCAAAAGGGCTGTCAGAAGCAGGCCACAAGCTGTGCTGTGAGATCTGAGCTCTCTGCTTAAATAATAACTGGTTTAAGCTCAATGATATCTTGCCTCTTTTTGGGTGCGTTGCATGGGGAAAAGGGAGAGAGGAGGCGAGAGGAGGTACTGAAGCTGGGTTTGTCTCTTCAAAAGCAGTTGGGTTTTAGCCTCAGGTTATTTTGTCTTTTCCATATAAAATTCACCATTGCTAATTAAATGCCCTGATGAGAGAATTAATTATTTGGATAATTACCTAGACTCAGGAAGTTGCAGTCGTTTTACCTTCCTTTAACTGTCTGAAAACTAGGCAACTGGTCAAAGCCAGTCATTTAAGCTCTAGTTAATGGAAAATTCTGGCATTTCTGAAGGGTGGCTCTCCCCAGGTTGAGGGAAGTGCCTGACATGAGTGGGAAGAAAGGCTGTTTGAGAGCGCTCATCTCTCTGACAGAGGAGCAGATGTAAATGTGCAATTTAGTCAAGATGCTCAAATTCAGGTATCTAAAGTTAGGTAAAATGAGTTCAATGCCATGTGTTTGCCATATAGAGGATGAATTACAAAAAAAAAAAATCACATTTCCTGGTGCAATATCACTTTTATTGCTGTAATTTGTTCTTCTACCTTATCCACACGTATAACAGTTTCTCAAAGTACAAATAATTTTCTTTTTTACTTTGGTGAATCTAGTGTATAAAGAACTTTTTATTTCCTTTTTCTTTTTCTTTTTTTCTTGCAGATCATTACTGAAACAGCCCTTCATTGATCCTAAAAGACTGAGTATATTCGGGAAGGTAATGTGCAAAAATAGTAGGATAGTAGGATATATCAACATTATTCTTTATGAGAATCCTAGTTCATAAACAAATATATTTATCTCTTTTCCTACGACAATTTCAGTTATTAAAAGTGAGGGAAACGCTACCATAATTTACTGTAGTTTCTGTATATTTATTTCTCAGAATGGGTATTTGAGATTAATCTAATCCATTTTACGGTACTGTAGCGTTTGCTTTTCAGAAACTGAAGGACAAAATATTTGTTGAAAAACATCTGCTTTCATTAGAAATTTTTAATATGGGCTTTGGTGTTGTAAAAGCTTGTTTCTTGCACTTTTACATTTGGGCTACAGTTAAATTGACAATGTCCTTCTGATACAACTTTTATATCTGAATATTTTACTGACTGCCTAAGTTACAACTAAGTTACAAGAATTTTCTTTTGTGTCTTTGCTATTTTGTCAGCTGCTTCACTGTGTAACATGTTGTTGCCTCTAGCATGAGAGGGAGCAAGGCAAAGGCTTAACCTTTCATAACAAACTAAATAGCATTTTACTGGTCTGTTAAAAAACAGCAGTTAAACACCAAATAATTGCTGCTTCTTCTATAAACTATAAACTAGCATGTGCATCTTTTTAATTGTAATTATTATTATTAATATTTTGTTATCCTGAAAATGAAAATATTTTGTGCATTTGACCTCAAAGCAACAACAAACCATGGCCAAGTACCTAGACAACACCACAGTCACCAGTTATAGGAACAGCATGCTTTCCACTGTGATACTGATATTTAACACCAGTGTGGTAGCAATTTGGAAGACTAGTTAGTTAGTGTAGTGTAGTGAAAATGAAGTACTGGCTACTATTAACATCTCGGAAGAGAGTGACCTTCCTCGAAGATGTAAGCTCCTGCCATACTCCCTGAGCTACCGAAACTGTCATTGCAAGAGTATCAGTAGCAACAGAACAGTATTAGGTTTGCAGGGCAGCTGCCAGAGATTTTTCAGCTAAGTAGGGGTGATTTCATCCATCAAATGATCACGGCACACATTGCTATTCAGGTTTTAGTGCCTGTTACCAATGTATATGAAAATACACATGCATATAATTATATATGTTTCTCCATAGGCTCTTCCCACAAATGATTAAAAATGTTTTTTCTGAATTGAAATCACTGAACACCCCCAAAATACTCACATATTCCTAACTTCAAAAATTTCCACGTTTTCTATAGGAAATTCAACACTTCCCTAACAGTGACATGACAAGCCAAAATTACCATAAAGCAGACATAAATGCAGTTGTAGATATCTACCAATGTCTATACCATTTTTTTTTACCTCTCAGCAATTTTTAGTTTTGTTTTGTGTGTGTGTTTTCTGACAAACAAAAATTCATAAAATTGAAAAGTCAGTTTTAGAATCAGGAAAAAAAAATCTATTTAACAGCTTCCTAGGGTTAATTGTATTTTACCTCTACTCTGCTTATTTTAGAGTCAATTACAGATCTTCTTTAAAACTCATTTCCTTTTGACTGTGTACAACAATGTGATAGTGAAAGTGTTTGTTTCTATGCATTAAATTGGGTTTACTGATGGAAAAAGAATATATACTTTGCCTAAAAGTAAGATGACTTTGGAATTGCTTAATGCTAATCTTGCAAAGCTGGGCTCATGCACAAAGTCATGGAACTCTTTGAGAAGTTTTAGAACTACACAGAAGTAAAATTCTTGTCACAATCAGTAGTGTTAGCCAGTCATGAGAGTAACAAGGCTGTCCAGAGGGCACAGTGTGAAAAATACCTACTTCTGACTGCCAGGCAATGTGCCAATATCATCTCACTTATCCCTGTGAGAGGGGTACAAGCCCAAGTGATGTATGATCCAAGGGCCTTTCAGAACTGTTACACAGCAAATTGTGTTTCCATGTGGTTTGCCTCTTTGCCATGCATGGAAGTAGGAAAAGAGCTTGAAAATAAGTTGAAATTTCACAGCCAAACAGCTTTTTGAAAATAGTCAATTAAGCTGTAAGCACAGAAATCCAGCCCATGCGCAAGGCACCATATGTCCTTGCATGAGGACATAGGAACTGCTTTCTGTGTCATCATTGTGAAGTGATTCTGAAAATTTGGTCTCACAGTGTAAAGCTTTTGTCCTGGAAAGCCTGGCTGGAAGCGAGGGCACAAGCACAGAGGAAAGAAATTCCTAGGAGAACTAAACCAAGCTCTTAATGAATACATGGCATAAATAATAAATAACATGGCAATAGTTATCCTAGGATTAAAACTGTGCTGTGGAGCTACTGGAAAAGACACAAACAGAATATTAAACAACAGCAAAAATAGCGAACCCAGAGGTAGAGGAAAGTTGCTGTTCTCTTAAACTCTGTGAATTATGAAAGTTGTTGCTGCCTACTCAAAAATTCTTTCTTGACTTAAGTCTACTCCTGTATATGGACAATGCTGGGCTACTCTTGGTCTCCTTGGCTGGAATTTCTGTGGGAATAGGGATAACTCAGTTCCTCATACTCCCATGAAAATCAAGTTCTTATACTACATTTCCTTTAGTGCGTCCATTCACGTTTACTACACGTTGATTGCAAAGAACACTCCCGTTGGCCTATTTTTCTTAACAAAGGTAAAAAGATTTCCAGATATTCCAGTTCTTCCAGAGAAATCAGCTATTGATTAAATATTTAGATGTGAAGACAGGAGCAGGCTGGGTTCAAAAAATATCCACAAGAAACCTGTGTGAGCATTTGACACACTATATTCTCTTTTGGGGTTGTCTGGTGTTTTACACTTTTCTTTTCCCTGTTGTGGGATGATTTCTTCTTTCTGAAAAACAACAATGAAAAGAACTGTAAAAATCATTCTTCCAGCAGTGATGAAGGGAAAACAAAGGTGGCAAATGGAGATATTTGAACAGGCCATAATATATGAGAAAATCATTGATCCCACACTCCACAACTTAAAATTTCATTTACTGTGGGTCCAGAATGACTGTGGGGAACAGATGTGGATTGCCAATGTCATTTCAAAGAAATCTGTGGACTAAAATTAAAGCTTTCATATGAAGAGAAGCTTTCATGACTCTCTTTTGTCTCACAACTCTTCCCAAGGAGGTATGTTGTAGGCGTTGCAAGGGAGATGATGAAGAGCTGTGCATAAGGACAGAAAAATGTGGTAAGGCGAGGAGAGAGCTCCCCCTGCTCTGCCCCATGTCTCCCAGCTTCTTCATTCTGTCCACGCTCCCTGCTTTGTAACAAAGCAGCTGACCGGGTGCTCTTGTGGCCAGTAATCACATCACAGAGATTAACATAATATTGAGCAATGTGGCTACATATGGATTTTATTTCTGGAAAGCACTTCAGGACTTTTACCCCTCTGTGGGATGTTTGACAATGCTGCAGAAGAAACTTCATTAATAGCAATAGGATTTAATCTGTGAAGGTCCAAGTGCCAGGAGTAGAACATGCTGAAGTCAGTTCGACATTTTTTCCCATTCCCATACTCTGTCCTGTCAGCAAAATGCTCAGCGTTTCCCAGTAATTTGCAAATGTCTACATTAAATATATTAAAAGTGAATACTTTTTTTTTTTTTGGTAGGTTGGTTGTTGTTTTCTCTATGATTTTTGTATATTTTGCTAACTATAGGCTAGTCTGCCATGATGGAGCTGTGGAAATTAAACTGAAATATACTCAGTGTTATTAAATTGCTTAGTTTAAAGGTCATGACCAGGCCAAATAAGATCTCTATTCACTCTTAACTGTATGTTTGCATTTCCATTAAAAGCAATTCTTGCAGATATAAATGCATACTGCAGAACGATACCATCAAATTAGAGCAATGCCCTTTAACTTTATTATTGCTAAAAAGAAAGAAACAAACAGAAATCACAATATCATTTCCTTCGTTAGGGATATGGTGGCTACATCACATCGATGATCCTAAAATCCAGTGAACGGCTCTTCAAATGTGGAGCTGTGGTGGCACCAATTACAGACATGAAGTTGTATGGTGAGTATTCCCTGTCCCTCTCCTGTCTGCTAGTCTCTTCAGAATCTCTTTTATTCATCTTTACTAATTGCAGAAAATGTAGCAATATCAGCTAGGTCTAAATTCACGACCTCATTCTCTACTTTAAATGAAGGGCAGCTAACACTGGGACAGTTTACCAAAACATGCAACAGATATATTATTGGTAACAATACAGATTTTTGTCAAAATAATTCTATTTCCCATTTCCACCAAAATTCATTCAGGCACTCCATTTCCTTAGAACCCAATATATCAGCCTTAATCAAAATTTTTAATAAGAATGGAACTTTTAAAGTTAGCGGTAAAATTCCTCAGTATATCAATCACATTGTTATTCTATCACAGGAGATTTGGTTCTATGTGTGAAGTATTGGGCATATGCTGAGTTGCAGACTGTCATGCATGGGAGATCAGACCAGATTACTGTAATGCTCTGTTAGCCCCGTTTTTTAAATGTATTCTGTTTTTTAAATGAATGCCTTGTTTTCTAGTTAATGCCTTAATTAACTTGTCCTGACTGTAAGTCAGAACTGAGGAGTTTTAAAATAGACCAAATTTTGTTGAAATCATGGTTTTTTTTGTTTGTTTGTTTTTTGTTTTGTTTTGTTTTTACTTATACAGCATCAGCATTTTCAGAAAGATACCTAGGTATTCCATCAAAAGAAGAAAATACCTATCAGGTGAGTCAGCATAAACAAGTGAATTAAAATGTTAGTTTTACTTCCAAAATGCGGTTCACTCACACCTACACCTTTGTGTGTGTTTGTTTACTAGGCATCCAGTGTATTACACAATCTTCATGGTTTAAAAGAAGCAAATTTGCTAATAGTTCATGGGACAGCTGATAGTAAGTATTACAGATGCAATTACATTTGGGGTCAGAGGTTTTAACAGACATCCAAAGAGAGATCAGGCACACACCTAGCAAGGCCATTTTAGTTGTATTATGCCTCTGATAGGAGTTTTGGTATTCTGTTTTAATTGTCATTTCTAACTCTAATCTGATGATGCTTTTCTTTGCTGAATATTTGTACCTTTTAGGTGCTATATGTTCTAATTTGTTTAAATCATGTGGACGACCATCTAGCTACTGAAAAGTATTATATGAATTATTAATAGAAAACCATACATTTTTAATGGTATTTTAAATTCATAGAGATTCTGCAACTGAGGAAAGAATTATCAGTACATTTGGAGAAGTACAGTACCAAATGGGAAGTTAAACTTTTCAGCTAATTAATTACAAGGTAGTGCCAAAGCATCTGAAGCTGAAGCCATAGGGAACCTTTTAATAGCACCATTAGTTTTAATGGTAGCTTAAGACAGAAAAAAAAGGAAAACAGGGTAAGTTCTAGCACTTTTAATGTAATTACAAGATGTGTCAATCAAGAGAGACTTTGTAATTACGGATTTAAATTTACCTGCAGTATATTTTTCTGAATTTTCCTAACTGATGTAGGACTAGAGAATAAGCCTCATGCTGATGAGGGCTGTGCGGTGCAAGCCCCATCCGGTGTTTCTTCCTGGAGCTGGGGAGGAGAACAGAGGCAATGTACTGGGTGACCAAGCAGGCGTGAGGGTCTTGGGCTTTGCTGATTGTAAATGGCAGCAGCAATTTCTACCCCTCTGAACTCAGCGCTAGAGGGAATTGGGATTCTGATAGCTGTCTAGGCAATGCAGTGTGTTTGAGACTATGACTCTGATTGCCTGCTGCCCTTGCTTAATATCACATCCAGTGACACTGCCTAGCCCACTTGCAGCCTTAGCTCTGCAGGGGTAGGACATGGTAATAAAGTTGCCTGTTTTTACCACACAAAGATTAAGTTACTGATATGCTGCAGAAAGTCCATTACCTGAAGAAGTATGGGCTGTAATAACCCTGTGCAAGCAGTAGAAAATCCGATGTGCTTTCCCTTAACGCAATTATAAACCGTCATGATGTTCAAACAGAATGGTTTTACACACCTCTAATCTATCACAGTGTGTGTAAATCAAGGGTAGACAGAGGAGTCCTTGCGGAGTGCCTGGAAGGCACAGATTCCCCTGGGCTTTCAGCTCCCTCTCTAGAACCTCTTCTGTTACGTGCTGCGTCCCTTCTGCTGGTTGGGCTCTGCGTGTGTGACCACAGAGATAGTCAGCTTAAATCTGGTCATTACAGCCACTGGAAATGTTTTCAGTCAAAGCTGTTTAACAGGTAAACATTTCATATTAGCTCTGCTTTTTTCTAATAATGTCCAAATGTCATTGTATTGCAGCTAAAGTCCACTTCCAGCATTCAGCAGAACTAATTAAACATCTAATAAAAGCTGGAGTTAATTACACTATGCAGGTATGTGCAGCTATGGCATGCCCTATAAACATGGCTCAACAGTTAACCCCATATTGCTGTTTCTTCCCTTGAGAAGGACACTCCCTACCACAGCACACTGGTATTACCACAATTTGAAGCTAGAACACTGTTTCCTTACTGCTAGTATGGACATGAGGGACCATATATTCTTTGTGTTCTTCTGGGCTCTTTCTCCTCCCTTTTCTCCATCTGTTTATCCTACAACACCTTTACAGTCCCTATGCACCCTTTGTAATATGCAGATGCCACTACTTTACTCCCTTTTTACCAAAAAACCTCTCAGGTCACATGAAAGTAATTTCCTCTCCCTCTCAACACTTGAGTCTATTAAATGGCAGCTAAATTACTGGAGCTCTGCTCCCCTCTCCATGGCCGGAGGGTGAGGGTGCTGGGAGGGACAGGCTGGGGCCAGCAGGACAGGGCATGCTGCAGGCATGCAGACTTGCACAGGACAGAATCATAGTGTCCCAGGATGGCTGAGGTTGGAAGCCACCTCTGGAGGTCACCTGGTCCAGCCCCCTGCTCAGGCAGGGCCGTGGTTATATCACCTGGTGATTACCAGAGTTTAAGGTGAACATGTGGTGAATCTTTTTGCCTCAGACCACCAGAGGTCTTGTCCTAACTTCCATGGCCTGTATTTCTTCATTCAGCCTGCAAAATCCTGTTCAGCCTCCCTTGGGAGAAATTTCCAGTGGCATCTGACTTGAGATAAAACTGCCTATATCCACCTAGGAGGGAGATATGGTAGGCTTTAGGTAAAATGGGAAGACAGTTAAAAATATGAATAAAAAGTTTTTTTACTGAACACTTAGAATCTGGGATATTAAGAGAAAAGCATGAGGTAATTAATCCTCATTGAAGTTGATGGGATTCGAGTGCCTAGACACCACTGTAAGTGCCAGCTAAGTAAACTGTTGTAAGCACAGTGACTGAGCATATACAATTTTTCACTTCTGCAGAGCCCACTGCAGTGGTTGTTTTATCTAAGTTCCAAATTTCAAGAGAGAACAGATTTTGCTTTGAGTTTTATTACCTTTCCTTGATACTATAAAACTAATGTTATCGTCCTATTGTCATCTAAAACATTTTGAAGATCAGAGAAGGAAAATTAGAGCCCTAAATATTTGAAAAGCCTTTGAAAAACTATTTACTCTTTTCCTTTTTCCTCTGCTAGATCTACCCAGATGAAGGTCATAACATTGCTTCTGAGAAAAGCAAATATCACCTTTACAGCACAATCCTTGGGTTTTTTAGTGCTTGTTTAAAGGAGGAGACACCAATTTTACCACAGGAACCTGAAGAGGATGAATAAGGAAGCCTATTTGTGTAGTACTGAAGGGGACTTACTTTGCGGCTCAATAAAACCTTAAATAAAAGTGACTGTGAGATTGCAGATTCTGCAGAAGCTCAAGGGCAGCTAAAGGATATCACAGTGGAACAGCACATTTACAGACAATGAGCTAATAAACTGGAATTCGACTACAAAGTCCAGACATATTACCAAGGGACAAAACCTTTGCCTTTGTGGAAGGTCAACAGTTGGTTACAGTTTCCTGGAAGAACTTAGTTTTGCATAAGTGTAGGGTTAGTGCATGTTTGTTATGTTAAGCCTCACTGTTGGTTCTGTAAGTGGTTGCTCGTTTTTTAATTTGAATGCACATCTTTATTCATCTTTGCATAATGCACAACCTATCATAAGTATTATGGCCACTAATATTTTAAAAGGTGAGCTGCAATCTAACACTTTACTGTAATGTTACAATAAGTGCAATTCTTCCGCTGTCTATTACACATAAGAAACCACAGAGATAATAAAGGGCACGATATTTTCTCTAGTTTCTGCTCAAAGGGGATATGTTGTCTAGTGCATCATATAACATTGATATTGAAAATGATTTTTCCCCCCCAATTTCAGCATTTACTATTATTACCGTACCTACTAGTAACCAATAAGGGACTTTTTGGTAGTGTACTCTTGGTCTTCATGTATATACCCAAGACTACCTAAGCAGAAAGTCGTTCTGAGCTTGAAGAATTTTTTTCAGACATAATTAACAGCTGTATTTAAAACAATATCTGCAATTGAAATCTTTCCCCAGTCCAAAATGTATCTATTGTTTCCTTAAAATCTGTTTGAGTTGTGTTTTGGTATTGTTTATAGTAGTAAATAGTTTGCTGGTTACACTCTAATTTTAGAATATGCTACTTTCTCACATGTAAATTAGATACATAAATATTAAATTATAGTTTCCGATAAAGAAAATTTATTAACAATGTATAATGCCATTGAGTAATACTTTACTCTTCAAATGAAGAATTATTTTGTATAGTGCATGTTCCTGTTCTTCCATCTGGTCTCCAATTTAATTCTAAAGTTCCTCAAGGTGGCCACGTAGTTGAAACTCTCCATTAGTTTTTATTCTAGGGCTGCTTATTAAGTCTGTCGCAACAGGATTTAGATTCAACAGCATCTCAAAGAGGTGATATGTTTTTCATTCAAGGCAAAGGAAGATCCTGACAAGTGAAATTTTATTATTTATTCAGAGGGTGAGCCCCTCATACATGTGTTTATTTGCCAAGGTGAATTACAGCAATAGAAATTGAAACTATGAAATAAACAAGGCAGCCAGCTTGGGTTTGCAGAATATTAACTCTGATCACTGAAATCAAGTGCAATGTTGACTTAATTTGAGGTATCTTCCTGAAGGTATGTGAAAACTCCTGACAGATGCTGTGCAGCTTACATGAGAATAGCTGTAATTTCTTCTTTCTGGATATACTCCAAGTACTTTCCTACCCAATTAAGAGTTCATTTCTTTCAAGATTAAAAACAAGTATTTTTGGAAGGTAATTTACAGTATTTAAGATGCAAAGTTCTACATATTTTATGAAGAACGGAGATTGTTTTTAACATAATGAAAAATCACCTGAAGCTTTTTATTTGTTATTTTCTTCCAGAATATTTTCTTTAACTGTTAGCATTTATTATGATGCAAATAATTTGACTGAAAGATATGGCTTTATGGACCCCTGAAAAGTCTCGTTCTTTTAATGTTTAGTATTTATCTTGTTTTATTAGCATTTTTAACTATTTTTCATTTAGTTTAATACAATTTTAATGTGCAAGGAAATCTTGCCCCAGTGTCACCACAAAATATGACCTTACTCTGTGGTATTTATAGCACGTATTTTGAGTACTATGATAAGACCGTTAAAAAAAAAAGTTTCAGGCAAGTGTGCACAAGCCACATTGGGTATGCACGTGTTGAGTGTACAGCCAGGCTACGTGAGGAGGTTAATTCTTACCAACACGCACTGGCTGTTTCTCTGTGAGACAGCCAGTGTGTTCAGATTTACCACATTTCACATATATCTCCTTTAGTTATCTGCAAAAGCAAACAAGCAAGGCTTGTGTCTCAGCAATAGGGTTATGCATGTGCTCAGGAAATATTTTATCTTGGATCCATGCCTTTGGCAGTATATCCCTTATCTCTGAACCCACACCCTATCTCCTTTTTCCCCACACCGCTCTGTTTCAGGCTTCCATTCCTTACTCTTTCTACACCAGCATCTCACCTCCCATTTTGATCAATTTACCTGAATATGAAGGTGGCATGAGGACATGACTTCTGTAGAAATGTTTTTGCCAGGACTGGTATGTTTAAAAAGTATGTGTTATCTGAAATGTGGGTTATCTATGTGGAAATGTGGTCTGCTTTTAATATATTTAATATTTCTCATGCTGTCCTACAAATACAGTTATTTTTACATAAATGTGTATAAAAAGGCAAGCATCAGACCTAGATTAATTGGTTGTTATGAAATTTTTAAGTATGAGTTAAATTTAGATATTGCAAAAAGTATTTGCAGAATCAGCCTCTGATTCTAGCTAGACTAAAGGATTTGGTACAAAGTGAGGTCCAGAGCTATCTTTACTCTTGCTAACCAGTTCAAATGTTTCTTCCACTTCCAGCACAACTAAATATGGTTAACTGTCAGAATCTACATACACAGCAAATGGCAGTCACTCATTAATTAGTCTAAGTGACCTATAGTATTGAGCAGGAATTAGTACACATTGCACAGAACTGGCATGAAAATCATAGATTTTTCTGTAGCTTACCTATTGTTAAGCACTGTGATGATATTTTATGTCTGAAAAACTACTGTCTGATTCAGCTGTCCTTACAATGTGACACTTACTACACTAGACCTACTAATCTATGGAAACCTAGGGAATCAACATATCCATTTACTGCTTATTAGAGCTTATCTTTACCTTCTTGATTTCCTCTATCCTTTTTCTGCTGTAAGGACTTGCAAAATCTGTGAAAGCTGTAGGTCATATTGAAACTTCAGTTATATTACAGGATCAGGAGAAAGTGTATGTCAATTGGAATATATTTTCCAGGTTGTTGAGTATATAAAAAGGCTGATTATTTTAAATTCAGTGTTTTAATCCTTTTGCAGCAAAGACAGAAATATTAATGACTTAATTTGATCAACATTTACTATGATTTTCTGTAACCAACTGCTTGTTGTTCCTATGTTTTTGTCATATGTAGATCTACCCATGTCTGAAAATGAAGGTGATTACCTCTGTTCTCTCAGCTTTGGCACTTATTTTGAGTGTGTAGTCAGTTAGATTCATTTAGTTGAGAAAAGGTGCCTTTTAAGACAGAAGAGCTTGTATTTGATCTGAAGCCAAAGATTCTCCATGGAAAATTGGGAGCATTGAGTGTTCACTCCTTTAATAAAATGCAGAGGATGCAAGGTATGACCTAGTATCCCTCCTTGCAGGTCTGTTAGATATTACTGAAGAAACTGACACAAAGGGAAGACTGACCCAAAGAGACTGAACACAGGTTTCTTTTGCACAGCCTAAAAACACATACATAGGCAAGGTGCGGTGATCCTAGCATTTTATATTTACTTCAAGTCCTGCTGTCAAGTCAGTTGCCTCTGGGGAAGGACGAACCTCACCAGTATTGATTACTGGTACATCTTCTGCAAAACATCCTTCAGTACCATTAAGATCACTCCTCTTTTCCCTTTGAACGATTTCAAGAGTGCTTCTGAGGATTGGAAGCCCGTGGATATGGCTAAGGAGAGTCGCAACTTCCAAGGTGGCTGCATCTTTGAAAAGAAAAGAAAGGATTTATTTAAACTTATATCTGTCGCATTTCATACATGAAAGTTGAGAAGGAGCCTGGCTTCTTGGAGGTAGGTTGATGAGAAGTGTTGGTGATTCACTCACCAGGAGGTAACAAAACATGCCTCCTACAAACCCACTTCCAAAATTCTGCAGTGGTAAGTAAAATAAATGCCTGTTTTCTAGAAGGAAACCAACACCTGAAAATTACAGTGCTGTTAGATTAAGTTACTCAGCTATTTGGACAGAATTAAGAAAATTTAAACCATGTGAGTGTATATGGTCCAAAGTTTCCATTAAAGTTGGAACTAGACTTCTTGCCTGTGTAATTAGTTTAGAAATGCAATGTTCTACCTTTACATAAATCTGAATTAACAACAACAAGATTGGTTTAACGAGGACACAAATGATACATACAAGTCTTAATTAAAATATCCCATAAAATGCTAACAGCCCAATTTAAGATTTCATGACCATACAAAACATAAAAAGGAGGAAAAAATAAATAAAAAGGCTTCTGATCAATAAAACCAGCAAAGGGATTATAACTGTTAAGAAAATACTCAGGAAATATTTCCCTAAGGACAGTTGATGTCCAGAGGGCTGAGGTAGGAGGTAGGTACCTCTTACAGGTGGATAGTCCAGTCCTACACGCAGGGCAGAGCCTTTGCAGCTTTCTGTAGAGGAGCTGTCTGCTAAAGCCTCTTGCTTTGATTCTTGCACTAGATTCAGGGTCTTCTCTGCTAGTAAAGGAACACTGTAACAGGAATGCAATTTGATAGGCAAAGACATGAAATTGTTACATCAGGGATAAGAAAAACATTTTTTAAAATAACAAGTGTTATGGTGGTCTTGCTATTCTCCAACTAGTCAAAGGTGAGGAAGGGGAGCTTTGTAAGGGCACTCAGTGGCTGACTCAAAGGCACTGCAGCTGATAGACCAGCTGGCAGAAATTACAGCTCCGGCAACACCTGTAAATGCTCTAACATAACTGAATAAAGGAAAGGGAATATATGCATTGGAAAAGAAAAACTGTTAATACTGTAGAAGAGTTGGTTTAATAAATGGGCAGATCATCTCATATTCTGAATGAAGAGTAAAACAAACTAAGAATTGCATTGTTTTGTGTCCAGTGGCACCTATCACCCTTTTCCTGGTACATACATTTGACAAATGAAATAATGCATAGGATCCATTGTTAAGAGGGTTTTTACCACCATTAGAAGGGAGCTAAGTAAGTAATAGTGTGGTAAAGAGACATTTTATTGAAATATGTTGCTGTATTCAGAGCTTTCATTCTGAAATAAAGTGCTGTGCATACAAACAAACAAAAAGAAAAACAACAAAATCTAGTAACCTTAGAGACAAATGTATCAAAGGCTTGATTCAAACTTTTAACTAAAACTGGAAATCCAGAATATCCAGTTAGTTACAAAAATGATGAAGAATTATATGGTTTCTTATCGATTTTTACTCATGTATTTAATTTTAATTTGTAACCTACAGTTCAGATAGTTGTAAAACATGAATTGTTAAATATAATTCCACACTTGAAATAGGCAGTTGCAGTGAAATATTTTGTTTTGAAAAACATTAGAAATTGTTACATTTAAAGCTATTTACATTGTCAAGTTATCTGTTCTTCCCTTTTAGCTATACTAAACCCTACATTTTTTAGGCTAATGGATTGATATTATTTTTAATTGGAATGAAAATTGTACACAGGGGCTTATCTGCTTCTATAAGGATTGCTTGTAGAAGTAAAATGAAAATGAATGCTGGCAAAATATCAAATATTTTGGGAGGTTTTATAGAGCATCTGATGAAAAATACACATTATACCAGAGAAGCTGAGGACTACGATTGAAGAAACAAGATCATTTGGCAGTGTAATCAGAATTATGCAAGACAAAAGCAAAAGCATTGTGGAAAATCAATTTTAGCAGAATTTTCAGGCTTTAAAGGAGTACTGAGACAGAGTGTATCAAATTTTGTAGTTTTGATTTATCCTTCGGTTTGGGGTTCAAGAACTTCCTTCTGAGGTGGAGGCAAGGTTGTGGTCATTTTTTTTTTATTATTATTATTTTTTTCATTTTAATTTTTGTTTCGTTTTGTTTTGTTTTTCCAACAAGGATCACTCTATTCAGAAAAGCTGTGGTTACAATTTCTTGACCAAAAACCATTAAGACCCAGGGTGTAAACTAAGAGCTTAGCAATAACAAATAAGGAGAGCCTGAGATTCAGCTAATTACAATGAGTGGCACATTACTTCACAAAGAGGCCTCACCACAGTGGGAAAACAGAGCAAGGTGCTATTTAACCTGAGTGAGAAAATTGAAGTCTGGCTTACAAACAGTGTTAGGAAGAGACTATTCTGTCTTAATATGATGTAATGAGAATAGGATGAGAATGTTTAATTCCTTTGGTATGCTAATGAGTATTTATTAATTATAACAGAGACCAAAATTGTGCGGCTGAGCGCCAACTGCATCTGGTGTTATGTAGCTGCACAACACAGCATCTGACCAGAAGACAATAGACAATATGATAGTCCTCAGCTAATGGTTGGCTTTCCTTCCCATGCTGCTAGAGCAGAAAGAGGTAGAGAGCCCCTAGCTTGGGGCAGCAGCACCCCAAATGTCCCTTTGGAAAAGAGAGGAGAGAAAAGGAACTGCGTGTTTTAAAGAGAGCTTGTCTCTGCTTTCCCTCCTTGGGGAACAGGGCTCTTTCAAGGGAAGTGTTTTGGGTTGTATTCGAGGCTGGAGCTGGCTACGAGATATCCTCTCACGTCTCCATGGGGCTGTTCTGGGGCATGTGGGTGATGGAGGAGCCTGAAGTGGGCTGGGGGTGTGCTTGAGACTAAAGTGTGAAGGAATTAAGTGGGGGTTAGCCTTGCAGCGCTCGAGTGTGGGAGTCCTCACTCACCATGCTGGGAAGGCAACATTGGTGGAAAACATGGGGTTGGTGTTCTCTGTCCTGCGTTGTGAACCAGCCAGAGGCAGAGCTCTCTGGGAGAGCTCCTGCTTATCAAAGCATTAATCAGTTATGTTTTTTTGTTTGTTTGCTTTCCCATAATCAGAATTAATGCTATTTTATGTTTTCAAAATTTTTGTGTTTTTTCTGAGCCTTTAAGATACATCATAACTTTATATACATCAAAATGGTTTTACATTTTAACTGGATCAGTGTGTGTGTGTGTGAAAACAAGTTGTATCAATTTAAAATACAGTGGGTGGGGTTGTGAAACTCTACAAATACACCCCGAAGGGCACTATCTAGGAAAAATGTAAAGTAGATTTCTTCTACCCAGTATAAAAAATAAGGCTGATTGGAAGGAGGAAGCTTCCAGTTTCCTGCAAAGAAAAAACTGAATCCTCATTTTATTCCTAACAGGACAACATTTCAGGAGGAAACAAACAAACCCAACAAAACAAAGCAAAATAAAAATAATAAAAAAAGCCACTCAGGAAACCTTCAAGCCTGATTTAAACAGTATTTTTATAGAGAAATATGTAGTTAAAATGAAAACATTCCTGAAAAATAATGGGTTTTGTGTGTGTGTGTTTCTCATCTATAACACTTGTTTTAAAATAGGAATATAGAGAGAATAAATCTTGCTGTCAAGCTGGTCTATGACAAATCCATACCACCATTCTTTGGCAAAGTATCAAAAAAATGCTTTGGTGGAGAGGAGCACTATCCTTAAACGCAAGCTGTCATGAATGTATTAATAGCAAATTCTCAGTAAGGTGTCTTCATATGGAGTTTCTAAAATGTTCAAAACCTCAAAAACCTTCTTGCGGAGTAGCAAAAGAGCTACAGCTGAACTGAGCCATCACTGAACAAAAGACTCCCCACACACACTTTAAAGACAAAACAAAGCTTTGATTGGGGTATTTGATAACTCTGTTTAAACAGAAGGACTAAAATTGTGACCCAGCATCACTCAAAAATATTTCCTGGTCATTACTGTTCTGTGATTAACTGTTAGTATTGTTATGCCCATCAAAAGTGCCCAGGATGGAAGGTGGGATACGGACAGAAGCAGCCAATGGTTTAGGTCTTGTCTTACTATCTAACATGGATGCATTGCAACATTGACTGCCATCCCATGTGTTACTGGTTGTACCCAAAACTGGTAACAGCGCTAGAGACCATGCCAAAGATCTGTTACTGTCTCTTAGTTCTTAATTTTTCTCTCTGTATAACCATCCTTCAGATACGTTCTGGGTCTTGGTGCTGAGAATGGTAGGGAAGGTCTGTGCAGTGGTCTCCTCCTGTTGAGGTGAGCAGGTCACTTGAATGCTGGCTGAAGCCCTCCTTTCTCCTCTAAAAAGCTCATAGCTGGCTCATAAGGATGTGCTGCAACAGGAAGTTATATAAGCAGTTTTTGAAATCTGGTAATATCAGGCCTAAGAAACGTGCAGTATATCTTATACACATGATCCTTAGGACAGCAGGGCAGATTTGGAAAAACAGCTTCCACGCTCCAATGGGAAATTGGTGCTTCGACTGTGAAATGTTCCCATGGATAAGCCTGATAAATATGGTATATTTTAGAAACCTTTCAGGTTTATGAATTATGACATTTCTGTTAAGAATTGGATTCCTATCACATTCAGTCTGTAAATTCTGTTAAAGTCCGCTATAGCTGGACTGTCCCTCTTCCCAAAGAAACCTTATTGTTGCTGTGCTCTAAGTCTTGTTTGTGTGAAAGGCAGAAGCACCTCTTGCCACATATAAAGGCAAGAACTTATTGTCAGCATATGAATAGTATTATTTTTCTCCTGATCATGACGCTTATTAAGCACTGGGGATGGTGGCATCCTCACCTGAGCACAGCCAGCACTACCACAAGCTTTATCTGTAGGGGAGGGGGGCTTTGAAGGGGGAGCAGGGCTGGGTAGGCTGATGCTGCCCGCAGTGGGGAGATGTCCCCTGCCTCTGCCTTTTCCTCAGATGCCCAGGTGCTGCAAAGTATGAGTCTCCGGCCATTCCCCACCAGCTCCACACGCAATTTTTGCTCACCTCAGACTTGTTTGCAGCATCTACTTCTTATGCTATATTCTCGAGTTCACCCTTGCTCACTGCTTTGCATCACCCATGGGTCAGGTTTTGGTGCAGTGCCTTCACCAGGACTTTGAAAGGCACTGGTGTGGACCTGGGATGTGCAGAGCCCAGGGTTCACGCTGTGTGCAAGCCTGCTACGAGCCCGTGAGAGAGAGCCTGCACTCATGTTTGATGCCTTAGCTATGCATAGGATGCCGTGCTCTGCTTCTGTAGGCACAGACACTTGAGCAATGCCTGCAGATTAGTCACTATAAGTAATGCCTTCCTGCCTATATAACACTTATCTTCTCTGCCACAGCTCATTGCGTTTGTTCTTAATTGAATTTGTAAACCTTCTGGGGTGGTTTGCACACAAACATCAGGTGTTGCTGTGTCTCACTTTGAATGGGGCCCAGTGTGTTGCTGAGCTGCACTTTAATAATTAACATAAATGCATAGTAGTCCTATACAGTAATGATGTCCAGCAAATTTGTGCAAAGGGTGGCAAATACTCCATATATATTCTAGTGGAACAAGATATGAATCCATAGCTCATATTTACTTATTTTTACTGACTTCAGAAAGTGCAAATTGTGAATTTACTTAGGGAGGTTTATAAAGTGCAAATCCTACAGGAGTTAGGTAATTACCCTGCAAGTGGGTTGTATATGCTCTGCATGAAGTCTTTCTCACTAAACTGGTCCAAAGTGTCCTCAAATCCTGCTGGTAGGGACTCATCTTTGTCAGCTGCTCAATACTGGAGAAGATGAATGTCTCCCAGGTGTGCTGCCCCTCCTGAGTGATGGATTCAGGGCATCTGCCATATGTAGCCCCCTCAGTCCGTGAAGGATGGAAAACAAAAGCAAATCCAACCTCTTCTGGTAACTCAGTTTAGTATTACAGTTTTGATGAATAAATAATGGGGTCAGCCTGAGGACATAAAAATAAATTGAGAGATAAGCAGCCACTTATCCACTTAAAACAACATCTTATTTAATCCATCTGCAAAACTAAATTTGGCTGTCAATTGGCATGTTTCAGCAAACCCATCCTGGCTCCTCTGTAACTGTCATGGTGTGGGTACAACGCCATGGGAAGGTAAGAGAGGACATCTCAGAAATACAGGTATGGAAAATCGTGTTATAGAACATGTCTAGCAAGCTATCTTCTGAGAAACAGATCTAAGAGTTTTTTTTTTTTTTCTAGATTTCTAGCTGAAACTTTTCATCTCTACAGATAAACATGGATGTTCTTACTATAGAAGCCCCCAGTTATCCATCAACTTCTGTTTCAGGTTTTGTTCTGTGCCAGACTTTGGGGTGGAGTGGGGAAATACATGAACTTATGTTAATTGAAAACCACACCGTGGAAGTGATTTCTGTGTTAACTCTCAAGTACTGGTTCCAGCTTCCATTAGCTGAAATTTTATTGGAACTGAACACTTGAAGCCAAGCTACACCATTAACCTGTACTTCATTCAGCTACTGCAGATGGAGTCTGGAGCTACAAACATTTTGTTTGTAGAGGAAGGAAAAACAACTTGGTGCCTGCCAAGCTATCTTAGTGTATTTCCATATAAATGTATAAAAACATCTTGGTACTAATTCAAGATCTCTGCTTATTTTGGATACTAGTTTCAGAGAAGACGTCTGAAAAAAATGGAAACAGGTTTTCAGTTCCTTTTGCCTTCTTTATAGCACTGATGGAGACTGCTTATTATGGATGTTGTACTGCATTTGTATTTTGTTCCAATTAACCTGCCACCTTCCCTAAATGAAGCTTGTACAAATGTTGCCATGCGTGACCACCAAATGTCACTGCAGCTCATCACACTCAACAGAGGGTTGGCTGTTTTATATCTTTATTATAGTATTAAATTGATTATTTATATGTTGATTATTAGAGCAAGTTCATCAATTTAATGCCATAATAAACATTGTATTGAACATATTTTAAGATGTGTCAAAGTAAATATATATATATTATATGTGTGTATATATATATAGCTAGACATGTTTGAATTGCATGAATATGAACCAGGCAGAAAGCAAAAACTAAAAGCTATTTGTGACATTTAATGACCATATTAACATCCCTAATAGTAAATGACAAGGTAATTAAGGTGGAAAAGATTATCCCAACTAAAGTGGTTTAAGCAATTACAATAATGTCATGAAAGTAAAAGAACACATCCAAATGGAGGAGAGGTAGATCTCAGATTACCCAAGTAAATTGGTTATTCAAATTATCCGTGTTTCATTTAAGTACCTCTAGCTATATACTGTGTGATACGTAAACTGATACGTATGACTGTTTTAAGTGATACAGAGAATTATAAACTCCACTTGGTAATGTGGAAATATGTCTACAGGTGTTGCAGACACCATAGATACAGAATGGATTAACATGGCTGAGAAAAAAACAAAACAAAACAAAAATAACAACAAAAAACACAACAAGGAATGATGTTTTATACGTTTACTGCACTGTAGGAAATCTGTACTGGGCCCAGATTACTAGAAAATCTAAAACCAGACCTAAGGAATTTATATATAGAAAGAGGTTGTACTTGACTTAACAGTGTATTTATAAGAACTACCAAATAGCAGTACAAATGGTTGGATGACCTTGTAGCGAGGTTGTTCAACAAGAAGCTAGAGAGATGGAGATCTAGTTCTGTTGCTGTGTTGTGGTGCTTCTGGATGAAAACATGTTGATACTCCCATGTCACAGTATCTGCTGTATCTGAATGTGCTTGCTCTGTATTTTCCAGGTAGTTCTAGGCACAATGTATTTCTGTGATTTGGGTGTACAAGACATGACTTGCTCAGATATCAAAGGCAAAATGGTGAAACAGAGGTAGTGAAATTGGAAAGATATCTTTCATTTTAAAGTAGTCCACCTCCTATGGTGAAAAGGGAGAAAAAAAAAAAAAAGGAAAGTGAGGCTTCTGGAGGATGACTGTAACACAACATCAGCACTTTTTCTTCCGTCAGACCAAGGGACACATTTGTTTGCAGTTCTGCATGCCACTGATCACGAAGGAAGAGTGATACACCTGTGATACACCTCTTTCCAAGGGACCAAGCTCCTAAATATGCAATTTTAGGAAGGAGTTCAGGCCTCCAGCCTGTTCAACAGTTGCAGTAAGTAGAGAGGAAATGCTGGTACTAAAAATGGGATAGAGGACTAAAGATAAGTCTAATTTTCTGTTATCCTGAATTTCAGAAAGAAGCACTCCAAATCCTATGTTCATACCTGGATGAAAAAGCCTAGTGGCCACACACTGCTCAATAATAAATAAACCAGCTTATTCAAATAAGTCAGCTGTGTCTTTTGTTTTCAGCTTCAGTCACCCAGCTTTCAAATGACAACCTGTTGAAAGGTTGCAAGAGAAGTAAAAAGTCAACGGGAGTCAATGGCAACATTCAGTGCTATAGGAGCTGGAGACTGCTGCAGGAGTGCCCAAAAGATCTTAATTTCTTGATTAAAGCTGGGGTCTGAGACAGGCGACCTGAAGGCATTAAATATGTCAACTGCATAGCTAGGAGCAGATCTGCAAGCTGAGGAGCCTTCTCTGTTGTCTGTCTACAATAAATAAATAAATACAGTTTAAACAATGGCTCTTATTTCTCTGTGGATGACAGTAGGGTTGTGATTGTGAACCATGTAACCAGGGAGATTTGGTTGCTAAATCACTTAAAACTTGCATCTCAGAGAATCATTTCGGTAATAACACTGATACCACAGGCTTCATTCAGAGCTTACGTCCTGCCTTTTGCCTCCCTAAATTAACTGATTATATCTGGGCAGGTCCTGTGATAGTTTTCTCTGTACCAAGATGCAAATGCTACCTTGGTCCATGGAAAATAGCCTTGTGGTAGGGATCCAAGATCTGACAGTTTTCCACACTGTTCATAAACTTTCGTTTTACCCAAACCACTCTAATTTCTCTGCTCCTTGAATTCCTGTATGTAAAATGTGCATAATACTCCTGTCTTGTGTACACCTCTTTTTTTTTTTTGTCATGTGCGTTTTTATTTTGCAGCTTTGCAACAAGATCATCTCTTGCTAAATAGCTGAGAAATTGCTTAAGAGTTGTTTATCCCACCCACCTCCCTTACATCTCCCTCCACCCCCCTCACAGTTTTCTTTCTTTGATTTAATTATTTTGTTATTTGATGTTTGTATTTTCCTTACCATGCATCCTCCTTTTCAGACAAGAAGAACAGTTATATTTCTGGGTGACAGCATTTTCACAAAGTTTTTCAAAAGCACATAACCAAAGAACTTCTCACTCCCTCCAGGTGAATGAAATCACACTTTACTACACATTTCAGAATGCCTACAACATGAAACTAAAATTCTGCTGGAGATTGTAAACAGTAAAAGCCCTGTTTTTATGACAAGGTGCAGTACCTCCCCCAAAAATATCTAGAGAATGGGCCTGTTCTGTTCCTCTGCCCTCCTACATGTGTTCTTCTTTTGTCCTTCAGAAACAGGCAGGGTTCTGGCATCAGCTCCTTAACCTCTTATGATGCAAGGAATATATAGCAGAAAGGTGTCTGGATGATTTGGGAAAGAGATAGTGTGGCTATTTTATTTGTTTCTATAGCAATTAGTTTTAAAAAAAAAAAAAAAAGCATTATCTATTTTTTTTCCCGCAATATAATTGCACTTAAAACACATTCAAGCTGATTATCCTGCCTAACTTTTGTCTTGACATCTCTGCAGCTGGATTTCTGCATGTTAATAATAGCTACATCTCCTTTCAGAGTCTCTTCTTCAGCACGACACCTAAATTTAGAGCAGCTAATAGGAAAAGTATGGAAATCATTATTCTCCCACTCCCTCTCTGGTAACCCTTCTTAGCACCACGTTCATGCTTTCTGCTTGGATGGTCAACCTTGCTTCAGTCCCATTGGCACTGGTGGTCCAGCAAGCGTGAGTCCTGCTGCTCTGTGATTACATGGTGCTATGGGAAGTCATAGTATCATAGGGGGCTGTTGCATTAGAAGTCTTGTAGGAGTGCCAGTGTTTCCCAAAGAAGGACTGTGTTGAAAGACCCATGCAGTCAGCAGGTATCTTTCCTTTGACTTCAGTGGGTTCGGATCAGGCCAGTCCTATTCCCTCATCCAAAAATAAAATAAATAAAAAAAAAATAAAATAAAATCACCTATTCTGTTTGCTCAGGTACTTTTCCCAGAGTCTGAATGTGCTAGAGGAGAGCAAAGCTTCAGGATTTTAGTGAGCCGCACTCAAGTGGAGCCTGTACAAATTCAGATAGAGATTTAGGACTTTGATGGATACTGTATTTTCTCTCACTGCAAATGCTTGGTGTGAGACCGTAACTTCTTATGTGTCTCATTCTCACTTGGGACAGGGGAGATTTCTCCTGCTGTATGCTAGACACACTCTTTCTGCCAGAAGGAAAATATAGAGTAGGAACCCACATCTTGTTTACCCAACTCTAAATAGCCTTTCTGAAGAAGAACAGTGTTCAAGACAACATTTAGGAGGTTTCTCTTATTTATCAATCTCCCTAACCCATTCACAGCCATAATTAAGCAAAGCTCATCTAACCTGAAAGACCAAGCTAACGTATCCAGCGAAATGGCAAAAATAGCTTAGCTTGGAAGAACAAAGAATTTATGTTATAAAGCTTCAAATAATTCACATTTTTGACATTCATTATTTTTGACATTTTACATCATAACACACTAAGCAAAGCATCTGACTACTAGGACTTTTATTTGTCTGTATGTGAAACAGAGAATTGACAGTGGTGTTAAAAAACACCCCAAAAAAGGAGTAATTTGTTTACCTTAAATACTTAACTCTAGTGTATTGACATATTAGCTATTTATTCTGTACTAACATAGTTTTTGTGGGGACAAGGGCAAAGGGATTAAGCAAAATAAACTGTGTTATATGTATGGTTAAATAATTATTTGTATTGATCCTTAGAGCATTCCTGTTCAGCAGAAGTGTAGTACATTACTACTGTTGATTGCACTGTTTTATCAGTGGGTGGGAATAAAAAGCAGGTAAATCTTATAGCTGCCTTGCTGTTCCCAGCTGAGCGTCTCCTCCCTGGTGGCTGGTGAGACTGGGGTGTGGAGTGGAAGTGAAACACAATGACAGGGATTTTGCCTGATTGATGGTCGTCCTCACTGATGGAGAAGGTGAGCCCTGTGAGAAATAGCAAATGTCTAGCAAGAGATGAGAAGTAATATGATATGATGGTATGGACGATATGATGGTAATTAAGTGGCCCAGAAAAATGATGTTTCCAGACAAAATATCCGTTGCCTTCAGTGGCTGCAGCACTTCATCCAGTGTCTTTTGTGGTTGTTATCTGTTTCACTTCTCTTTGTTTTAACATCATGTTTTGAAATTATAACATAGGCTTGTGGGTACAGAAAAATAACTAATTTCTCTCCCACCTACTGTTTTCCACCTACCTACCTCCTGTTTACTAGTGAAGAGTAAGGCCCTTAATGCTTCCCTTTACCATCCTGATGCTCTAGGTAGGATGTGGCTAACTCGTGGTGCTAGCTTTTGTCTAAAAGCTTTGATTGTTCCATCTATCTCAATCCCCTTCAGCCCCCTTATTTATTTATTTATCTATTTATCTATCTATCTATCTATCTATTTATTTATTTATTTTGTAACTGTTTGTACCAGCTCTCATGGGTGGAAGATGGGAGAGGACCAGATAATGATGACTATGAATGCCTAAATGTTGCAGAAAGACCTGATCTCTGATCTCTCATTATCCATGGCAGAATTGGTAGAATTGACTTCTAGGTGGTATCTCCAAAGCTGCACAATTCCAAAAATCACATAGACTCTTTATATAAGTTATTTTTTCCCATTGTGTGTGGCAGCACCACTGCAGTGTAAATGGAGATTTTGGCTCCATCTGCTATCAGTGTTTGCTTTTAGACAAGTTTCATGGAAAAAAAATACCCTCCACCTGGGCAGTTATAGGACTGCTGGCATCTGCCTGGTGTGGAAAGAAGTGATATCAAGAGGTGAAGCATCCCTAAGCAGGATGTCTCCTGTCTGCAGTGTGCTGAATGTGTGACCACTGTGGTGATTCAGATGTCCAGCTTTAAAAATGAGCATTGAGTTAGGTCTTGAGTAGGTCTAGAAAGAGGAATATTTCTCCTGATCTGTCAGGGAAATTTTCAGAGGATTAATCTGTAGTGTCTTGGTTACATGAAGTATGTTTCATGTTCTGTGCGGGTGGAGGACACTTCAGAATGAGAAGAAAGTTCTCTGGATTCATTGGGATACATGAGTGTTTTGTCTCCAGAACTCAAAAAAATGCTGCCACCGTTTTTTCATATTTATATGTAAAATTCTGCCAGTGTAGAAGATTTAAATCTCTTTTCAAGAGATTGAAAGTCTCTGACATTGGTAATCAGCAGTATGAAAAATGAAGTAAGGTTTTCAAGACCTGTTCATCCTTAAGCTTCTCTCAGCGACATCCCTGCTGTCTCCTTAGAAAGCATTTCTTGAACGTTTTTTTCTTTTTTCTTATTTTTTTCTCCTGCTTTTGACATCTGTTTTCTGCCAAATTTTTTTCAACATTCTTGTATAATATTTTGAGATCTTCATCCTGATGAAAACTACTGAGATACACTAATGCTCTCTCATTTGTATTTGATGGGCATTTGAAACATAGCCTCCTGCTGTATTCATTTACAGTCATGCCCCCTGCTCTGCCCCCGGCAATCAATACTGTGAGCCAAATTCCCTGGGAGTTATGACCACTCTGTACTGTGCTGTTACCATAATCTTGTCCTAAAGCCTGCTTAACTTTCATGGACCAACTGTGTTGATTTGCCAGAGCCACAGGAGCTCAGGCTAAGCCACCTCTCTTCTTATCACACTGATCAATCAAGGGAAGCAAAATAGCTGGGATATCTGTGGGGCTGAGCTGGTTTCCAGCTACACTGGCAGCCAGTGTATGGGGCTCTGCATCCTGCAGCATTGGAGAGGTGCCCTGAAGGAGGAGGCAGAGGAAGGACAGTAAGAGGATTTCTTCCATCTGTAATGACTTCTAGTAGAGACCTTTGAAGGCACTCTAATTGATATATTCATCTAGACTTGGCCTGCCATTTTAATGCCTTTTGCTTGTACTCACAGAAGCACAGGTAGCTGTGTGAGTGGAAACTTTTGAACACCACAGGTGTTTAAGTAGCACTTGCTAAAAGGTGTAGTTAAAAGGCTATAAAATGGTGAGTGAATATTTGTTTCAATAACAAAAGTGACAGAGGCACTTGGGGGGCAAATTCAACTCTTCTTTAAACAGTCCACTTAGCTGCTTTTGATATCTTGTTCATTGTGCATCTACTGTGCACAGTACAACTTGGTATGCAGGTTTTTCTGTCTCACCAATGAAGAAAGGAGGATAACAAACTTGGTCATATGAGAACTGGTAACACTTCTTTGGATTTTTCTCTTTTCAGAGTCTCATTCAGAGTTTTTCATGGATGTGAATTAGTACTACAGCAGACAAAAGAACAAAAGCCTCCACACAGTTCAGCTTCTTCTACATGCCCCTTCTTGAAGCTGTTCTCCACTCTGTCCCTTCTGAATTGGTTTTTGGGTGCAATTGCTCATTTTTTACCTGTAGATCTGGCTGTGATACAAGTCTGGAGAAGAGAACCTTTGATTACTGAATAAGTAGAAACGATAACTGCATGTTATGCACAGTTACGCTGATTGATGAAGTGACATAAATTTGTTACTTGAAGTCAATAGTGTAGATGTGGTGGCTCCAAGTTGGATTCTTTGCTTTCCACCATCTGTTTCTGGCATTTCAGGAAGCACAAATTGCTTTACCCAAAATGCCTACAGTTCTTTAGTGGTACCGTGTTATAATTTGAAGGAATCTAAATTAGCTTTCAGATGGAATACATAGGAAATCTGATGTTCCTAAAAAGTAGATGTCTTTCCAGTGCCATGTGATATTTACTGTTTTAGGGAAGGTTAATTAATTCAGGTTACTAAATAGTAATAATTATGTGTAACATCCTGATTCTGTGCTAATTTTGGCTACTGTAATTTCTTCATTTAATTGCTGTGCTACCTGATTCACAAATGTAAATTCCCACTTGGGAAATCAGTGGAAAGAATGGAAAGAAGAGCTCACTTTGAACATGCACACCCCTGGTTTATATGTGTAAAACAATTATCCTTTGCAAATGAGGCCATGGATTTCTTGAATACCACCTTCCTCTTAGGGGATATAAAGTTACATTTCATTCCAACATCCGGAAGCGTCAGGGTTGATTTTATCCTAAGGCACTGTTTTGCTGAAGAAGCCTTCAAGAGCACAGCTGCATGTATAACACTTCAGTAAGCAATGTAGATTCCCAGAGTTTAATGTATGAGGAACCATTAAACTAGTCTTTCTATTTCCAGTCTTTATCTTTTATCTACCTGCCCAATAAATGAACCTTAAACCCAATAGCTTGGGTTTGTTTAGAAGGTAAGATTGTCTAGAGAATATGCTCCTGGAAGGAAACCAGTCTTTATTTGCAAAGATCAGGGTACAGTTTCTATTCCAGTTTTTGTAAGCAGAAAGGACAGATACCATATAGGATTTGGTGAAGAGGTGACATTTTTAGAGATGTTAATGCTTCTTTCTTGGATCAAGTAATGAGGGAAGCTGAAGAAAGAAAATCAGCTATTGATTTATTTGTGAGTGGCTCATTGAACCTTGTGTGTGATTTAGCTGTAGAAGAGCCCATCTGTATCAGTGAACGTACTACTCTTCTGTTCAACATCGTGCTAAGAGATGAAAAAGTCACACACTGAAAACCCATTACAGTAACTTTTACCTTAGGTAGGAGGAACAACACAAAATGAAGAAGTAATCAAAGGAACAGATTACAGGGGGCATGATGATTGTTTAAAGATACTTTATTAGGTGCCTGGAATAAATGTGTATTCCTCATTAAAAGAAAGTCTGTTTAGAAGGACAAAAAAAAAAGCCACCTGAGTAGAACAGCAATGTAGAAGTAATGAGGACACACTTTAACATATGAATGAAATATTTGAATGGGAAAAGTAGAAAATAAATTTAAAAGTATTAAAACACGGGGAAAATAAATAATCATAAAAAACTAAAACAAAGTTAGGTAGGAAAAATGCATGGTATAATGAAGAAAGGGTGCCATGAATTTTGCAGAAATCCCTGTTGCATTAAGAGTCAAAGTATGTTCACAGGGTTGTTCTGGTTAATACCACATGCATGGATTTCTAAAATGTTTTAGCAAGACTCTTCACCAAATTTTCTTTCTGACCTGAAGATTTATGTCACAGAAGAGTAAAAAAAGGTAGTTAAAAGATGGGAAATGGGAAACAAAGGTAGGAACAAATGATCAGATTTTAGTTATCCCAGCAAATACTCTGTTGGGTTCTGTGCTTCTCATGGTATCCATAAATTATCAGAAAAAGAAAGAAAAATGAAACCAAGAAAACAACTAGGCTGATGATACAAAATTATTGTGTTCTGACAAATCTGAAGACGACTGCCAACACATACAGAAAGATCTTGCAATCCTGGATGACTGGGCAATAAAAATTGCAGATGAAATTCAGTGGCAATAATACAAATTAATGCACAGAGGGGGAAAACTGTTCTATTTCGGTAGTCTCTAACTGTGCTATTTCTATGCAAGGGAGCGATCATGAAGACTTTCTGGATTATTCTCTGAATACTGCTTGGAGCTCAACAGCAAGAAGGGCAAGCAAAGCACTGGGGGTTATAGAGGAGGCATAAAGAATATGAAGGAAAAAATTATTATGTAGTTGTAGAAATCAGGTTTTTAGAATGCTGCCAAGAAATCTTGGACAGCATGTGTATTTTTATGCTCCCTCAAAAAGATAAGATAGAACTAGAAACGCTGATTTTCAGAAATTGTGAATATTTACTTTACAAAGCTGATGCATACAGCAAATGGACATGTATGTCCTCAACAACTAAATCCTGAGACCTTAGACAATAAAGATTTGCTAGAAATGTTTCACAAAATATATTAATCAGAATCGGCCAACATTATGAATAAAGAAAACTAAGTGGAAATTTCAAGAAATTTGTCATCCAGGTTGATTATTTTTTCTGGATAGAATTAATGCATTTTTATCCAGAATTTATTCATTCATGGATTTTTTAACCAAAATTTTATACCAAGCAGGCGTGAACGATCTGCTGAGAGAGGTGATATGTGATACTTAAATGGTAAACCAGGCATACCTGACATTACATAGAGTTAACAACTCGTTAAAGATGAAAGGAAAGACTTGGTTTGAGAGGGTTGTAACCTACAGCTTGTGGCATTTTTGCATTACTTCCTAATGGTCTAGAATTGCTTTCCTTGTTGTTTATTTCCACAAATACTGTCTTTGAACTCCTGCTATGCCAAGCACATGCCAAATGGTACAATGATACTGCTCCCTGGAGCGTCACTGTTAAGGGGTCTCATCTCTTGTGTAGCATCACAGTAAATGTCAAGCCACTGACATCCAAGGATGTTCTGAGTGCTTTATATTCTCCTGTAATTTCCAGACCTTTCAGCACTGTACTGTGCAGAAGTCTTACTTTTATACCAAAATAAGGCAGAAATAGGAAAGAAGCAGCAAGGTAGTAATTTTGCTATGCAATGGCAGAGAAGCTCACTGAAATTAATTAAGCTTAACTTTAACTAAAGTTTATATAAAACAATAAAAATCTAGGTTATGAAACAGTGTTTAATACCATGATAAGTTTTATTTCATTTTATTGATTTTCATGGTATGATTTATAAGAACTCACCAGCTCTGGCGAGGAATCACACAATGAATCACAGCTAGATGAGGCAAACTGGAAGTTAATACAACATTAAATAATTGGAAATGTTTTCCATTCCATAAAAACAGAATGGAGAAATCCTAAAGCATGCTCTAAACTGCTTCTTTCATCATGCTGTTATCCTGTCTTAATACATTATTAGAGTAAAGTGGTAATTTTTCATGTGCTTTACTGTGTAACACCCATCTGTTATGGAGCAACAACTGGATTGAAGGAAACAATCTATCGAATCAAAGACTTTAAAAATGAACAATAAAAGGCCAGTTTATACTGCATGTAAACGTAAAACAGACATGGTCTGGGGCATTTGGACAAAATATATACATCTAGAAATGTGAAGTGTCATTAATTTGCTAGGACTCTTAGACTGAAGCCTTGCTGAAACAGAGGTAAGAAAGAATTACTATTTAGCATACTCTCACGGAGACTGGGCTGCTCAACCCCCTACTGTAAATGTCGCAGATCAGATGACCTTATAGCTAGATAGCTCAGGTGCAACACATATCTAAGCATCTCAGCAAATCCTCATGACTTGTTTCCATTTTGTGGTTTAGGATCTAAAATATCCTAAATATCTAAAGTATTTTAAATATATTTAAGGACTTGTTTACCTCTCTAAGTAATGAGATACCTGAATTTTTCTAGATGCCACAGGTATTTCCATCATTCCAGTTCATTTGCTGTTTGTATATTTTACAGTAATTTGTCTAGTTTTCTAGTAGTGGCTCTCTGAGACCTGACTTGCCATGTGTTATATCAACATTGAAGTGATGGCCTTGACTTGGAAATACCACATGGATGAGAATTCAATTTCTCATTAAGAAATCTGTTGCTCAGGTGACTGGACATCTCGGTCCTGTTGAAAATTTATATAATTTTGAAAGATTTTAGATAAAAAACACTGTATGGCATAATTTAATTTTTGCTTCTACCAAAATCAGAGAGGTGCCTAGTTTACCCTTTACATCAAACCTAAGAGGAAATCTGAAAAATTACTGAAGATGAAAGGCAAAAAGACTTTAAAAAAAAAGTAACTTGAGAGCTTTAATTTTACATTTGCTTGAAATCAACCAGCTATTGGAAGTTTTTGCTCTTAAAACAAATAAGGGATAAAGAGCAAGAGCATTATTTTGGCTTGGATGATTTCTTGAAGAATATAGATACCAGGAAGAAATTACTTATAAGCCCTTTTCAAAAACACTGAACTTTGTCCTGGGTGAAAGTTTGTTCTACCAAGGAAACATTCCTCTATAACTCTCTAACTGAAATAATGACAAAAGATGGTGCTCAAGAATACATAGTAATTTTCAAAGGTGCTTTAGACCCAAGCAAAACTGTGGGAATTCATGACGGGGCTCATTCTGATCCTGCCCGGCAACGCCCATGCTATAGAGCACTTGGCCTTCTCTGGGATTCCTTTGCCAACTCTGTAGTGGCTCCCATGGTGAGACAAATGGTATATACTTTGGTCTCTGAAGTTGCAGCAGCCCTAACTTAGCATGCCTCAGCTGTCAAACTGGTTCATTGGGACACTTTACAATTAAAGGCATAGAAAATGGGCTAACAGTTACAGCATATATAGCCTATTGGCTTTTCCCTGAGCTTCACAAGAAAGAACCAACTTCTTTTTTTTTTTTTTTTTTACAACAAACAAAACCAAAAACACACAGTTCCTTAATTAAGGATGATAACAAGCTAAAGCCTTAGAGAAAACGCATCTGTGAAATGTATTCTCCTTCTAATGTGTGCTCAAGGATGAGATGGGACTGAAGCCTGCCACGAAGTACAGAAACAGTCCTTTTGGTGAGTGGATAACTTATACTGCCTACAAAAAAAGTGAAAAGATGCTGTGAAATTACTACCTTTAGATGCATATTTATACAAGTTAGGAAAGGGGAAAATGAATTTCATGAGAGGTACTTTAAGGAAAATGGTGTTTCGTATTTTGTAGCTGTTAAGGCAGAAACATGTCAGTTACTGTTACTACTATTAGACACATGATAGTAAATCGAGGCTTTTCATTAATGGATCAAAGATGAAAAATATAACTTTAAGACATTAAAAAAAAATCATTAAAAGGTCTTATGCATTTTATAATAATAGGAGAGTAGTTCTGGTTTCTTTACATCTGTAGCATAGGAAAATTTTATAGTTTCTTGAAGAAATTCAAGACACAATTACAAAAGTTGTGGCTTTTGCCTCTTCTTGGCTTTTCAGGGAAAGGCCTGGCTGTAGAAGTAGTCAAAATCACTATGTTTTGCTGTTGGTTTCCTACTTAATGACAGTTTCTGGTTGAGATTACTGTACAAAGATATCACCCAAGCACAAGATCTGTAGAAATCATTGAAAACTGTTTGCCGTTTTTTTTTCAGACACAGAATAGAAGTCTGATTATTTTAAATTTTAGGAGGATTCTTACAGTGCAGAGTTGCAATTTAAAGTGAAATATTTGGGCTTCAAAAATGCCCCCTCCCCACTCCCCTCTTTAAAAGTCAGCTGAGGAAGCTTTATGAGCCAGCTTGCTCTGTGCTTGACTCAGGAGCTTTCAGCTGAATTAAACATTAATTCTAGTACGTGTTACTCAAGGGTGCAGGCAGATGATGAATCTCAAACTGCCTAACAAAACTAGAAAGTGAAAGCACTACAGGCAATTGAACCTCAAGAAGACAATGTGGATACAGTAAATTGTTCAGACTCCTGGTTTTCTGTGTAGAATCATCCTCAGCGATTTGTATCTCAGTCTGTATCCAACATAAACAGGAAAGCCAGCCCCTGGTAAATAAGATTTTTTTTTTGAAGGTTTTAGATAACATTAGGAACCTTTGTAAGAATAAAGTTTGTCTGTGTGGAGAAAATCAAATTGTGTCTTCAGCTGTATGTCTCTGGCCCCTGTTGCATCCAGTTCCTGCTCATTTTTTCAATGAACCCTTAGGGAGACTTGTAGTGCAGAAGCTTCAAGCGTGTGAATCAGGAACATTTCCTTTATTCTCCTGTTCATTTAAAGTATTCTCTCAAGTAGTTAATAATGTTTATTTGTTTTTGTTTTGATGATTAAAGTTTATAACATTTGAATTCTTTAGAGGATGGCTAAAGCTCTTGCCTCAGTGCAGTGAATAATGGAAACATAATAGCATAAATTAAATGAGATGTGGAAAGTTTATCTTTGTTCTGTGAAACTGTTCATTTGTAATGGCTGAATTAGTTCATTTTGCATGTTGATAGAATGTCTTATTCAGTCTTGGAAACCAAGTACCGTATTTTTTTTCTCCCTTTATTAAAAATGTCTCTTGAAATACACATTAGTTTTAGTGGAAGATGGTGTTGTCAAAGGGAAAGGTTCAGGTTAAGATTCCAGTTTGACTTTGGTTTAGATTATATATATGTATACAGCTGTCTGTGGAATTACTCTGGATTTTGTCTGTAATTCAGAAAGTAAAACTGCAGTGAATCTATTTGCAGATGTCATATGAGCTTGTGAATTCTTTACCTAGCCTGAATTGTTGCTACATATATAAGTCCTGCAGGTCACCATCTGGTCCATCAAGCCTGGCTGTTATTTTTATTTTGTATCAGATTGGACACAATCCTACTCAGGATTCTTTACAGAAGTTCATCTTCTCATTTCCCTTAAGTTTGATCAAGTCAGACATTGTTGACATACGATATTTCTGGTTCTGGGTGTTTAAAGGGTCTCTGAGAATTGTGGTGTGTGAAACATTCTTAGAAAGAATGAAGCAAAATGACTTCATTAAATAAATTTAAATATATGTATATATAAACTAGGTTGAAAATACTAAAAGGTTTAATATGTTTACATATATTAAAACTAGGTTATATATGTATGGGGTGTATATATATACATGAGATATAAGATATATAGGATATGTAGAATATAGACAGAATATACAGCTAGTTATTTGACCTAATTGGCAGTTATCTATGTTCACCATAGACAATTGCATTTGAGCATGTAGCAAAGTATTTTATAAATTTCCTGATGTTCTCTGCCTCTTTTTTTTTTTCCTTTGTTGTTGTTCCTTGCTTTATTTATCCTTTGAAGCTGG
Source organism: Cygnus olor (assembly GCF_009769625.2). Taxonomy (NCBI): domain Eukaryota; kingdom Metazoa; phylum Chordata; class Aves; order Anseriformes; family Anatidae; genus Cygnus; species Cygnus olor. The sequence continues at coordinate 31,800,983 of NC_049174.1, read as the reverse complement.
GAACTGTGTCATCCCTTCTGACTTGCTGACAGAAAAATTATTGAGAGCCTACCTAAAGTAAAGGGTGATGGTGAGCAAGAACAGGAGAGGGACGGAGTGTCCTGGATGGCTTGGATCTCAAAAGTGTCTGATCAATCCAGCAATCCTCTTTCTCTGTTATTTGCATTTTTAAGAAATTAGTCCTTTCCTTTTCTCATAATACAAAAATCAGATGCATTGGGACAAATTAGCATTCAGGTACTGTGCTGCACAGCCTGCTGGAACGAGGGACTAGGTCAACAGTGCTGGAGCTGTGTGGAAAGAAGAATATATACTTTTTCATTTTTTACCTGCAGCTTCATGTTTCCCATGATGTGCTCTCTTAGTTTTGGTAAGAATTTTACACAAGCTTTGAAGATAAACCATATGACCATGGCACATATTCTAGGTTGATTCTGATGGTGGTATGTGACATGTTCTTATAAATTAAATATAATAGATTTCATTTAATATACTTGATCTCCTTGTTCATTTCATATTCCTTGACTTATTCTGACTAATTAATCTTAGAAGTACAGGAACACTCATGAAGTACTTGCCACTTATTATTTAAATAAAGCAGCATGAGAAATGGGAACAAAACCTCTAATATTTCTCTTTCTGAAATGTCCCTCAACACCCTGTTTGCTTGAATACAACCAGCTGCCCTGGGACTGTATGGTTCATTTACTCTCCTGTTTCAATAGCAGTGCTTAACGATGGAGCCACAGTACACTCTTATTTTCATCCCTTGGGATAATGATGAGCCCTGCTCATTTGTGGGTAAGATTTCACTACATTGAATGAGGAAGCAGAAAACAGGAAAAACGTTTCTTTCAAGTTTTTGTATCTATCAGCCTCTACCCATCCTGGGGTACCTTATCGCTTCTGTGGGCAAAACGATCGTTTCAATGGTAGTTTTGTGACAGTGTTGGTCACACTACAGAAAAAATAGGAGAAACTCAGGCTTAGAAGTCAAAGAGAGCTTTCACAATGTTTCTTAAAGCTGCATGATAGAAATGTGTTAGAAAAGGCAAGAATGTGCTGGCCGGAAGCAGCCTTTCTCCTAAGACTGTGTGAAGTCATTGCTGAATTTGGGGAGTGATAAGTGAATTCAAAGCACCATCCATCATGTGAGAGCAAGATCACAGAGCTTTGTGCTGAGCAAAGTGCTCCAGGTGGTGGCTGACTATAAGTCGAGGTTCTGTGATGTGAGGTGGATGTACAGGAATTCAGAATTTATGGGTATACATCTCTTCCTCACTGTGTTTAGAATTCCACCTCTGCTTTTCTTTTCAGACTAAAAATCTCTCCCTCCCTCTCTCTCAATAACAAGGTCATTGTCATTTCCACTCCTACAAAGACAAATAATTTATGCAATGGTGAAGTTATGTTGAATTTAACAAGCTGACTTATCCTCTTCAGCTGTCTGCATTACATAGTGCTTCAGAGCAGAGCTCTGTGAGCACTACTGCTGCTCAGCTTACTGTGAGCCTTTCTCAAACTGAAAGCTATGTTGGAAGTTGAATTTTGGCAATTTTTTTTTCAAACCCTTATTTTTGCTGGTTCAAAATGAATCACCTTCTGCCACTGTGTCATTTCTGACAATGACAGAGGATCCCAGAAAAATCACTTTCTGCTAAAACTGACCCAAGAAATTTATTAGAAAAAGGGAAACAGTAAAAGCTATAAAGCTACTTATTGCCTTTTCTTTTCCTTCTTTTTCTGAAGTAAAAACCTTTGTGATGCTGTTTTTTTCTCTAGCACACTTTGCTTGACCTTCTTGTACAGATTTAAATAAACAGCCACACTCAGAATGCAGCTTAATTATGCTAAATGCAGAAGCCAGACCTAAAAGCAGAAACATTTTTTTCTGATGAGAAAGGCTTATTATTCTAAAGATAATATTCATTTTTTTTTTCATCTTTCCTGCCTATTTTTTTTTCGTGTGGGGGGGGAGGAAGTTTCAGATGTCTGTATCTGAAAACTTTCTTAACCAGCCTCCCTAAATCCCCAGTGCCTTAGACGACCCTCAAGTCCTAAGACATATTTGAAAATCAAGCTACCAAACACTAATACAGCCTTTGAAGTATACTTGCTGAGAGTAAGCCAACAGTTAACCTCGGTGTAACTTCTAAAAGGTATTATTCTGTTTGAATTGTTTTACTAATGGGCTAAATAAGTTAACTTGAAAATTTGAAGATGTTCTGGAGCATTTATCATCCCAAGGGTAGCTGGACACAGGGACAGGTTGCCAAAGAGCCAGTGAGTCTCTATCCCCAGAGATTCTCAAGTTTTGTTTGGAGAAGGCCCTAAGCAAGCTGCTCCACATGGTCCTGCTTCCAGCAGGTCAGCCTCCTATTGGAGGTGTGACTTCCAGCTGAAGTCATTCCATGATTCTGACAGATTTAATAGGCATAAGGTGAATGAGCTGCTAAAAGTTTTTGTCTCTTTCATACACTTAGAAAGGTCTATGCATTTCTAGAGCCAACAAGCAACAAGGCCAAAGCAAGACAAATTCTGAGACAAGTCCACTGTAATTTAATGAGCTACTTCCAGTCCACTGATGATAAAGCAGTATTTCTTATTTCCAGTTTTAACATGAAGAGGAAGGCAAAACAGCATTATTGTATTTGTGGCTTAGAGAATACTATTTTAGCAACCAAAAGGCATCAAAAGTGGTTGCTTATAGTCATCTTTAAAAGCTGTTTTCCAAGAGTAGGCAAAAATCTGCAGTCTGAAAATGATTTAACTGCTGTATCTGGGCCACACATAAAGTTGTTTTAGTGATCAAAAAGGGTACATGTATTTTCCAAGCACACATCCCTTCTACCGTAGCAATGGGAAAAGGTGCCACACAGCCAGTCAGCATGGATGAAGTGCACGGCCACGGTGCCTTTGCAGTTGATGGATCCTGGATGAATCAGAGCAGCCCTCGAGTGCCCGCCAGCCAAAAAAAAAAAACACAACCATGTTTAGTCAGAGCTGATGACATGGTTGTTAGCATTTGTTTATCATCTCAGATTTTAGAGGTGATATATGTCTTTTGCAGTACCATACTGTCAAATCTAAATGCCCAGTCACTCTCCAGAGTGTTAAAGAGCATGTTGTGACTTTTGCTATTGGTGAGGTTAAAGTTGGCTCAGACGGCATAGCTTTGAGCCTTCTGATAAGACCACAAACTGAAAGATTTTGCACAGTACAACCCATTTACGTGTATTACGTATCACTAGATAGATGGAAAGAACCACCCTTTCTTACCGTACACTTGGTGGAAAACTTTTCTGTGAGATGAATGGTGGAGATACTGCAAAGAGAGGAGCATAAAGCTTTGTCACACAGCTTGGGGTGTGGCTGGTGTAATAGCTGCAGTTTCTCTGCTTATTGCCTTGATACATGGCTTTATTGGCCTGGGTGGTGACTTGGGTCTCTCTCTCTTCTGCCACCTGGACCTTGGATTTTCTAGTGTGCAGTAGGATAAAATATATCCTATGCCCAAGGGAGTTACTGCATCAGTAAAGCATGCTGATGTCTGGAAAACAAACAAACAAAAAACCCAGTAGTCAAATAAAGAAAAAGTATGTGATTGATATGAGTTAATCAGTTGCTCTGCCGGTAAAACAAATATTATGTTCTTTTTCCAAAACACAGAAATTAGTTCAAACTGTTCATGTTTTTGGATTGAGGCTTCTTGAATGAGTGTTGTATTTGACTGATGGGTGTAATTTAAAAGAAGAGAGGTTGCTGTAAATATTTTTAAAGCAAGCATAACTCCATCTCTGAGTATCTAAGCTTTTCTGTGTCCTAGGATGTGTGTCCTTAGGAGACAGTAAGTAAAGCACTAGTGAAGCTTTTATCTCTCCAAACCATAAAGTACAATGAAAAAAACAAGGGTTATTCACACAATATCTTACAAATAGAAAATGGCAGACCACTTAAAATGACGCTGTGAAATATATGCATCCTGTATGCTAAACCTACAATATTAATTTTACCATTTTTTTTGATTATTAATTTAATCAATCAGATGTATGTATCAGATCCTGATACATACATTTTATGTATCAGGAATACCTGAAAAGTTTTAGTGTTTTGGTGTTTGATGTGATCAATGATATATTTCAAAGGTTAGCTCGTTAACATTAAAGATGTTCCTTTTTAGGGCTGAGCTCCATAACATCCCCTCACGTTGTTGGTAGAACTACCTGTTTTGTGCTTTATGCTGATGAGGTGAGTCTACCTGGATAGGTTTATCACCCTGGAGTTTCTGAAATCAGCAATAGATGCTCACACGTAGAAAAACACAGCTCGCCAGGGCAAAGATATTAAATTTACTATATGAACAACCCAGTTCATTCACTCTCACAGGGCACCTGCTTATAATGCACCTGATTCTTATAGAAAATCCTCCAAATGTTTTTGGACTATTATACAGTTTGTTTGAAACAGTCGGTCTAAAGAGTAGGATCAAAGGAAGATAAGATTGCCTTTCATAAGCAGAACTGACAGCTGTTCAGCAATATGAGGCTAGTGTGTTATGAACCCCTGCAAGCCCGCTGTGGCTAACCCATTACTCATCACCAGATGGTCTGTGCATGGTATAGTCCCCCTTGATAAAAGATTAAGGAAGACCAATAGATTTTACCAACTGAAATTTAATGAGGAGTGAAAATAACTAGGTATGGATTTGAAAGATGTTTGCTTGAGTTTTTCCATTTTCAAAATGTCCCTGTGTTTTTAATAGGTAGAGATTAACACCAGTTATGATCCCCCAGTACCTAATGAACCAACTGGGTTCAGAAAACCTAAAGCAGTACCTAGGAAGAGTCACAGATTTTACACAGAGTATAATAATGACTTTGCAAACAAAAAGTTGATTATTTAAGGAAAGGCAGGAATGTTGTGCTTGTTCCCAAAGTGAAAGAAAATAAATCAGAAGTGGTTGCTTTCCCCAATTATTTGTTTTCGGATAAGAAACCTGAGATAGTTTTAATGACAAAACATGGAAGGACTTGGGACCTGTGTCAAGACTCATCAAATGCAGTGACTCCTGCCTGATTCTGACACAGAAGCAGTGTCCTAACTACATTTAATAGCCAACTCCTCCCAGACAGCTTATGTTCTTTGGAGTACTAATGGGGTATATTGAATTATTAGTTTTGAAACAGAGGTGTCTGTTTCAGTGAAACTATTCTGCAGGCTCTACTTAACAAAATACTTTCGTTTCAGAAGAAGAAGAGGTAGAATGTTAGAGAGAAACCATTCATTGATACATATGGCTCTTCAAGGAGTTTTGGGTAGACGGTGGAGCCCCAAATGCAACTTCTCAGTCCTGAATCCCAACCTGTGTACGCCGCAAAATGTTTCTTCCCTCTTCTCACAACAAAGGAGCGGTGCCATGTAGACTAGTAGACAAAAAAAGATGAACTTTTGAAAGACCCATTTACTTGCAGCAGCTTTGATATCCTCTTTCTTTCCTCCCTTTCCACACCGTCTAAATTAGGGAATAACTGAAATTTTTTGTGCTTGGGGGCAGTCGCAAATATATGTCTCTTTCAGACCAAATCCTACAAAATGCTGACTAACAGAGCTAGTGGATGCTAGAAAATGCTCAGGGTTTGATGTCAACTAGCATGGACAGGAGGTAACATGCAACTGTTCATTAAGAGCTCAGTTTGAATGTGCTGATACCCAAAAAAATGAAACGGAAGGATGTTCATTAGAACTGACAGCCTTAACAGGAAACACAGTCAAACTAAATGAAGACAGAGGTGGTAAATTAAAAATAAAATGGCCAAAATGCAGCTTTAAGAACTTTAGGAAGTATAAGTCAAGTAATATTTTATTTTTAAATTCCAAGGAAAGATTCTTTAAAAGGCCAGATAGAAGATTTGCATGGAATAAGCAAATTTTAAATGTTTTTAAATGTTTCAATTTATATACAGATTATAAGAAATTATATACAGATTATAAGAAATCTATCAAGTGAGATAACAGAGCAATGCAATATAAATTGTTCATATCTGCCCAGCAAATGGTTGACACCCCACCTTCTCGGTTTTCTCAAATTGTTCTAAACTAAAATATTTCAGGAAATGCTGTCATTTGTAATGAAATGATATATTCTAACTGTAATCAGGAGTAAAACAATATCCTTCTTTGGGTAAATTTTGAAGAGTGGGAAAATAAATCTTAGGTCTGATCCTATTTACACCTGAGTTGTATATTGTCTCTAATCCAGTAAAAGTTGTGGCAAGTTTGTTATTCCAACTGTTAAAAGTTTCCAAACATTGCAACATTGAAAAGTATTATATGAAGTCTTGGAGCAGTTACAACATATTCCTTGAAGTGCCATAAAAACGTGGTTGTAATGTTGTACGAATTCTGATACTTTTGCAAACTTCAATTAGAGCTGCTAATCATGCTTGGAGTGCTCTGTGGAACAGTCAAATAGAGATTAAAGATCACCGAAATAAGACTCTGCTCTGAAGGGATTTCTTCTGCTTGCCTCCAATGCGTAACAATCTGGATTTTTTTTATTTCTTTATTTTATTTTATTTTATTTTATTTTATTTTATTTTATTTTATTTTATTTATTTTTTTTTTATTTATTTTAATGTAATTTAATTTATTTTTTTTTATTTATTTATCTCTGTGATAGCTTTGGCTTATCCATGCCTGGGGAGACAGGGAATTCCTTGGCAAGCTGCTCAGTCCTGCACCGTCTGGGAAACCATCAGGGCACATCACAAGCATTTGCCAGGTTGTGAACCTGGGTTTCTGTTTTGTGGGGTCCCAGGCTGGAGGAGGAAGGTTGATGGGAGAAGGTGTTGGGCCAGGTCCCACGCTGTCTAGGGCAAGTGCACTGCTACCACCTGCAAGCATCATTTCCATGAGCTGCAGAGAAAAGAGCTGTGCTTCTACTAGGCTTTGAGTTTTTAATTACAATATGTTCAGTGTTTACTCAAGCCCATTCATCTTCCAATCAAATGGGACACGTTTTCCTAACCCAGAAAATGCTGTTGATTTTTATTAAGTGCTGTGTACATAGTTGGACTGTGATCTGGTTAAAAGCACCACAGAGGCTCCTGCAGGGCACTGCTGCAGTCTCTGTGGTGCTGATAGTGGGACTGGATGTGTCAGACAGGAAATGTGAAACATGGTTCTTGGTTGGAAATAGCTTGTGTCCTGCTGGGCTCAATGACAAGGCAGAAAAAATACATACATTTGTTGCTGTGTGCTGGAGAGATATAGTCAATATGATGCTAAAGCAGTCAAATATTCAATTTAATTTTAAACATTGAGGACAAAGTCCAAATTCAAATTCATTGTGCAAAAACTGGTGATGCTTTTATCACAAAAATAAGCTGTTTCAGCCTGTACAAAGTCAAAATGAGGAGCAACTTCCTACCCATTGGAAAGTGAGGCTCTGGGACTGCCAATAGGAGGAAAGTGAACTTGAGTTATTTTTAAAACCGACTTTAATCAGTGTATGAAAGGGGATTACAGGGTGTGTTTTTATGTGATAACAAAAGACCAGGCTCAGGGCCCAAGGAAGACTTTCTAATCCAGTTCCTGGGCTGAACCTCATCTGAGCAGGGAAGCAATTTGGGGAGAACTGGAGCTTTGTCAGAATTCAGATGTGGAATCAGAACGAAGCAAGGAAGTCCATTTTGTGATAGAAGCTTTCCATCAAGCATTGGAAGCAAAACATTGTGAATCATGTAGCATTAACAGCTGTACTTTGTCTTTGCTATTCAGGTGACATAATTTAACAACTTTTCCTCATGTTTATTATTATGTTGGGGAAAAAAATCAATCCATTGTATTGCTTGCTGCACACTGATTAAAATGAACAGAAGAGTAGGAAATTACTGGTGGAAGAGCGGGAAATGGCTGGTCTCTACCCAGCTGGCTAGGGGGTTTGTTTGGTAACTGGGATCTTCACACCAAACAGCTTATTAATTTTTGGCTAGTGATTGCAGTTGCTATTCACCTTGCAGAAATCATTCATTGTTCTCATCTCCTATCCATATGTCCTGGTACTGAGCAAATTATCAGCCAATTTTTCAGGTTAATGGTTGGTCAGTACAGAGGAGCAGATTCTGCTCAAACACCTTCACACCGTAGGAAGCCAGAAACCCATGTGTGCCCTGGGAGTCTGTCAGCCTGACATCTCCCAGGTGTTGCAGTCAGTGATGGATCCTGTCTCATGCACTCCAGCTCTTTTAGGGTCTGTCTGCATCTCGTGCCAGGTCCAAGGTTTGTTTATTATCCGGGAACTAGGTTCTGACTCTCACCTAAACAAATCCAGAGATTCCTGTATTCAGAGCTCTGTGTGACATGGTCAATATAATGCATATGTATATATTGTACGTATGCATTCAAAATATGGAAAGTGCCTGCTGACCCCTCACCACAGTGTGTTTGACTGGCTGAGTGTAAACATTTCAAGCTAGAATTCTCCTGTATGTAGATTTAACCAGTGTCTTACCGAGTATTTCATACCTATTCCTACTGCTTATCATGTTTTTTACATTCTTTTTGGCCACTAATTGCTTTTTCCATATGGTTTCTATTGTTAACAGCACCTTGTATTCAGTCCATGCTATATATCATTTATGTTGTATTTGCATGCTTTTCAATCTGTGTTTCCTCCTCCATACAATACCAGAGGTGCAAGTATAGAATTTCATTAACATTTTGACGGACTATGATATGTTTTTCCTCAGTATTAAACTGTTTTTCTGTCTCAATTTCCTCATTACTGCAGTTACACAGCTATAATAGTTAGGTCTGGCTTTTTCATAATGTTGCTCAAGCACAGAGTGAATCTCAAGCAGCCTTAGATAGGTGATAATTTTAACTTTTTTTTTTTCTCTTTTTTTCTTTTTCCTGTTCTAAGAAAATACATATCAAATGTCAATTCTCAGCAACAGGATATTCAATTATATGTCTTTCTGCTCTGGCCCAGGAGGACCATTCTGACATATCATCTATTATTCCCACCACTCAGTCAATAGAAATTAGACATGAAAAGTGATGCAGATGCCCAGTCCCAAACTTGCATTCATGAAAACTCCATTTTATCTAACTAGTCTCATCAAAATGGCAGGAATTGTTCAAAGTATCCTTGCACATATTGTTATGTCATTCAAGAAAGACACTAAAACCTGTGTTTGTAGCTGGTGCAGTATGTTGGATCCAATCCTTTTAGTGTACTTTAAAAAAAGTTTTCTGTTATTTGCAGTTTACATTTGGTTCATTGGTGTCATAACTGAGAATATGTTAATTCTGACTTTATTCCCAGTGCTTGATAATGTCCCCATTCTTTCTCTTGGTCCCTTCCCTAAAGACCTTACATCATATTTTTTATGTGAGGCATTGAGTGAATAATAAAACAATACTAATACAGGTACAGTTACAAGATCAAGAAGTGCCAGAATTTTGCATAAACAAAAATAAGTTATCAAGGCTGATGTATAATCAAATTGGAGAAGAATATTTTTCTGCCAATTTAATGCAGGAATAATAGATAATAATACAGCTTAGATAGAGTTCTGAAATCGTGCAAGAGGTTGTTTATTGTTTCGTGGCAGGACATGTCATATCTGAGCCTGGATATGGTGCATAAATGTTGTCAACTCCAAACATATCTCAGAGAAGCAGCTAGATGATGAATCATCCAGCTGGAGAGGTCCCAAGTCACCATTTATCTTTATTTACCTGCACTCTTTTCCAGACATTTGGTGTTTTGCCTCTGCAGAGAAAATGTTATTATGTGTGATCTGTCTTTTTTTCCTTTCTTTTTAATACGTTAACAGGAGAGAAACTTGGCAGAGAATGTAAAGGGCATAGCAGGCATGGGGGAATAGATATCTCCAAGAGGGAAATTCTGTTCTGCAGCCAGAGAATTAGGGAAATTTCCTTAAAAAATTGATTTTAAAAGTAAATTTTATTAAAGCATTAGGGGTATTAATTTAGAATCTTTCTAATTTGGATTATTTCCTTGTCCAGGTCCCAAGAGAGCTACATACAGAGATTAACTGAATTTCATAACTATATTTAGCTAAATTTATAGCAGCATTGCCCAGACAGTTTGATATAGGCAGTGGGGAATGCCCATGTGTAACAAGGAATGCGGTAAGTTTCCTCATGGCATGGAGTACCAAATTAAGGCAGAGAAAGATGTTTTGTCTATAAAAAACACCAACAACAAAAACAATAGTTGGAATCCCAAATAAATCTCCATGGATTTAAGAATGGTATCAGAAGGTGGCAGGTGTTCAGTAAGAGGAAGATGCAGCTATGTTAACTTATCCTGTAAAGCAGGGGACTGCCTATGAGGTGGGGTGCAATCCATTATGACTAGAAGTATTGCCATGATTTCTGCATCAGCGTGACTTCCAGAATTCAAAATTATGTCCCAGCATAAAACTGCTCAAAAGATGGATCATAAAATTAACTGTTTCTGAGGAAAAAGCCTTCACTGGACTGGTATGATGGAGAAAAGCCTCTAAATCATTAGTCAAGAGAGCAAATAATAACTTCAGCTTTTCTCAGAGTGTCCCTTAATGCTAAATCCTAAATTTAAAGATTGATTCATCTGAATGATGAAAAACTTCAGACATATGTATGAGTGGGATATATTAGTCTACATTTAAGAAAGATGAAGGAAGAAAAATGTTTTCAAGGGTTATCTCTCTTTTTGTAGGAACAGTTGAGAAAACAATCAACTGCATTCTCCTTAGCATCAGACCTATCTTAGACTGTGATCTTTGGATATCTGTTATGTAGTCTGTGCCTTGGATTTTTATCTTGTTGATGTTACTCCAGTTATTCTCTTCCACCTCCTTTCTGGAGACAATTCCAGATACCGGCGGCAGATAATTTTCCCCCTGTGTGGGATTACAAGGACAGAAGCAGATTTAAAATAATAAAGTTAGTTGTGTGTCTGAGGACAAAATGCCATCAAAACAGAACTATTGTATCCCTTGCTCCTTATGGCATTTCTGGAAATTGAATAGTTCACTGTACAGCTCAGTAGTCTATGTCCTCCTTTCAATTTCACTCCTCTAAATGAGGCACAATGCTTTGTAAATCAGTTCATTTATTCTGAGAGTGGAATATTTCCTTTAGGAACAACTTTAATAATTTTTTTTTCTCTTTTTTTTTGTTGGCAGCACTTCATTCCCTTCAGGTACAACCAAAGTCAGGAAAGTCTCTTGTTCCTAGCCCTCACACTCCAGAAGATTATCATTAAAATTCAGCACATCGTCCTCTAAGTCTGTAATTGAAAGAACTTTTGATGCACTAAATATGAAGTTCAGGTAGATGAAGAAATCCAAAGGGAATTGGCAGTACGATCCCTTCAAAATATAGAAAAGTCGATCTGTTTTCTGCGTGTTGCTCAAACCCAGGATACAGATGGCATTAGGTGAGTGAAGTAATGATGACTGATTTAGACTGGGTCTTGTGCTATATATGAGACTGGCTTTGTACAGCTAGTTGTGAGTCAAGAAATTCTGGGCAAAAGCAATGCTGATGAAATCAGGTCCAACAGCAAACAACTACTCAAATCACTTTTGGAGTCAGATGTTCAAAGACATAGTTATGTCCTACATTAAGTGTGACTTACAGACTCATCTCTAACTTTTAATATGTGTTTTGATGTATTAGATGAAAACAAGTGCTTCACAGACCATGACAGCAACAGTGCTAAGCTAAGAAATGATCCAGAAGAGTCTGTGCTTGTCCTCACATTGATTTAGAAGATGTTTTTTCTGCTGCCCTTTTCCCACTTAGTGACCCTGTCAATATTCATTGATGATTGATTTTATGATTTTACAGAAATATTTAGTGCATATTGGGATTTAAACTTTGCTTTCTGCTTTTGCTAAATGACAAAAGACTTCCTATGCATTTAAGGATATCTTTCCGACATTTACTTGCTGATGACTGTTGCAACATCCAGTTTTTAGGTATTTATCTCTCAGAATTGAGCACACAAACCTCTTCTAAGTAGCTGTACTATCTGGATAGTGCATGAGAGCTAAACTCTTCAGCATGGGATCTAGAGCCATAAAAATGAATTAGCCATAATGCAACGTGCAGGATGAGAGAAGGCCCTTGCCTTTCTCAAGACCTTATGTGTCTCATTTATCAATGACAGGGCATCCTATACCCTGGATGAATGGATTTCAGATTTTGTGGTCTGATTTCCAGGACTGTAGGGAGATATAAGTAATGTTTGTTTATGTCAGTACAATGCAAGGCCATGTCTCCAGGTGTCAAGAGTGTATTCAAGTTGTCCTCCTGTCCCCGTGGAGCCCTGAAGCCTTTACATGGAGGAATATGGGTGATCACATTTTTAGAAGGTGCTGGGAGGAGGCAGTGAATCACCACATCTGAACAGCTGGGCTGGTCATAACCTTTCTCTGTCTAAAGCGGTTCAATTGTTTGTATAAACTGCACAAACTTCTGCATACAGCAATCATTTTTAAAATGCTGCTGAAAAATATAGAGGTGGCACAGAAGAGCCATGAAGAAATTGCTTGCGATGTCTGGCAGCAGGAGACAAAATGAACCCAATCTATAATACTGACCAACATCAGCTTCACAAAGGAAGGGAGAAAAAGAGCCAATGCCAACATTTATAGAAGAAATGTAAATTAAACTTTAGGACAAAAATGAAAAGCTTTAATTAGACATGAGGGTGGGTTTTTTGGGGGTGTTTGCAGGGATAGAAGGAGAGAAGAGAAAGATTGTTTTGTGTCTCTGTAGAGAATTAATCATCAGAACAAGTTATTACAGGTGATGGTGTGTAGCAGATCTTTCCATCTCATCATATAACTACAGGATAAAACGTAGCAAGATGTACATTAAATGAGAACATATTATAGTTTGGCCAAAAGCAAGTTTTTGTGATCAATACATAGCTGGTATATAATAGTCTGACACAGAAAGTCATCTTTGATGGTTTTATGTTCCTATCAGACCTAAAATTCCTTAAATCCATTTATTTGTGAACAATTCTGTTCCCAGCAAAATATTGGCCTTTGAAGAAATCTTGTGTCAAGATTTCTTCTAGTGAAAGAAGCGTTAAGCAAATAAAAATATATCTGAGGCTGGGCAAAGTTAAAAAGAAATCATTAATCAACCATGTGTTAAAGACTTATCACTGTATATCAGTAATAGGTGTCAGAGTATCAGAGTACAGACCCTAACATTGAAGTGGGGGAGTATTTCCAAATATCCATGAGGAACAAGGCTCTTGTTCTGCCTGTAGAAATAAGACAAGAAGGTAGCCACTGTAACTCTAACTAGATTGCACTCAAGTCTAAGGTAAGGAGAGAGACAAGTGGAAAGGAATGCAGAAATTTCCAGCTTCCACCCTCACTTTCCTCCCATTTTTTTGGATGTACAAAATGTAGTTATCCTCCATAGCTGTCTAAAGGGTTCAGGGTTTTGGCTTTGCCCATGGAGCCAATCAGTAATTTTCCTCTGCCCAATATAGCTCTATTGCTACACTAAATATGGAAAAGCTGGTGTCAGCCAGCCCAATAACACCAAATCTTAAACACAAAGAAAACCTAGAGAGAGTCACCTTTTATTGTACTGCAACAAAGAAACCTCGGAGCATGATCTATGGCCAGGGAGGTCAAAAGAAATATTCCTATTGTGCTTTGGGACTAGGAGACAATTTGGTCTTCCAGTAAGGTCAGATTCTCTCCCACATCAGCAGATATAACACAAATGAAGTTGGTATCAAAGAGGTTGCACAAGCCTTAAGCAGAATAAATATTTCACTTATATGCAAGAGAGAAAATTAAATCTGTCACCTGGTGTTTCTATACAAAGTATTTTATACGTTAGAATTTGTCAGCCTTTATTATGCCTCTTTGAGTTGGTTGGTTCAAAATCCTTAAGCTAAGAATTGACATCTTGCATAAAGCATATGGTGATATACACAGAAGACAGGTCAACAGGCCAGGCAGGAATGCAGCCTGGGCAGCAAATTAACGGTGAGTTTCAGTTCTTCAGGGCACAAGATGAAGCCAGGCATTTTATGTCTCTATCCTTTTCTCTAGCAGTTTAAATATTTATGGCAATTCACTATTTCTCCAAATACAGCCATCCCATCTGAATGCTGTCGATTCAACGTAGCTTTAATGCCCATTATCCTGGACTGCAAAAATCAATGCATTTTAATATCAAGGAAAGTAAGATTAAGCCTTCAAATGAAAACTATTCCTCCACTTTTTTTTTTTTTTACTTTTTTTTTTAAACCTTCCTCAGCAATATGTACTTTCAAGCAGCTAAATATCTGGGAGAGATTTCTCCTCACATTCTTGCATTCTTCTCAGATTCCCTCTCAGTTTCTTCTTGAAAAATAATGTTGCTTTAAATTGCCTTGAAACAATATTCATCTGTATGTACGTGTGCGTATGTTATAGACACATATTTGTACAAATAATTCAATGCTCTACAGTAATATTTTACACTGGAAATCCACACTAGATCTTTGCCTAATGCCCAATAACAATAGAAATACATAAAGATAACGCATTTACAGACAGTACTGCTAATGGCCTTTTACAGACCTTTATTATGTGAATAGTGACCTGAAGAATTTACTGCAATGTGCCCATGATTTTGACAGGACTACAGAAAATATATAGTGTAAGTCTGTGGGAGTCTAGTCCTGCTTATGTAATTCCTTATTTCAGCTTTTTCCTTTATCAGCCCCAAAGTCTGTGCCATTTCTTTGTCTCAGGAAGTAAAAAAATCGAGCAAATTTTGTCTCCATAGTTCCTTTCCTTTTCAGATGCCCACATCAAAAATCATTCTTTGACACCATGAATATTATTTCATCCCAATTTAAAAAATAAAAAATAAAATCTAAGGCAATTGCAAAAATCAATTCGTTTTCCCTGTTCCCTAATGGGAAAATAATAAATGAATGGCTTTTCAGAAGACAAAATGTCTATGGAATAGTTTGGATTTTGAAACCTGATTTAGATTGGTATCAGGCACAGCACTTTGAAGAACAGATTTAAACAGTTGCTGTCCTTGGAGCTCCAGACACTGTGGATTTTGTTTGTTTGTTTGATTATTTTTTTTTTTTTACTGTTGTTTTAGGGATCTGTGTGAAACTGGAAGAGCTGGGGTGAGCAGCTATCTGGGATCTTTCTAGTTGGACAGTTTCAGAGGAGTGCATGTACCTTTATGCAGCCTGGAGTCAGAGTCAGCAAGAAGGCTGAGACACTGTCTCTGATCTGGAGGTTAGGCTGCCAACCAGCAAGGCTGGGAAGTCAGCCTGAAGCCAGGACGTGAGGTAGAAGCAGGTATTTTATTACCTTATGGTCCTCAAAGACTCTCAGTACCCAGGTTTTATGCATCTACTATGCATAACTACTTCACACTCAGAAATGTGGGAAAGTCAGTTTTACAGATATGTACAGCCCAGGGAAGTAATTAGCACCAGCCTCATTTTCATAAATGTGCTTAAGTAGCTTTCTAACTCAAATCATAATAGCCATCTGTGTATGCAAACTAAGCATTACTTCCATTTCCATGGAGTAGTTGTAGGCTCAGGAATTGTTATTACAGCTTTTTTTTTTTTTTTTTTTTTTTTCCATATCCATGTTTACTTTATTTTGAATCAGCTCTTGTCCTATATCACGCTAAGTTTGAATCACCCAACAGTAAATACATGGGAATAATTCTGCAATCACAGAGTAGATTTACTATGGTTATCTTTCTTGATAATTAATGAAACTAAGCAATTTCTTAGCATGGCTTCATACTTTATAAGTAGAATCTTTAGGAGTGGGATTTATTAACTATATTTTATTTAAGCTGTGATAATTTTCAGTCAGTAGTTAACCTTCCAATTACCTGATTTAGTTAAAATTATAACCATCAAAAAGCATACATGGTATAATTAGAGCCATTGGAGAGTTATTGCAAAGATAGAATAATAAATTATTCTTCATGTCCACTTAGAATAGCATATAAAATAATGGGATTAATTTTCAGCAGATGAGATTTAGGTTAGGCTTTAGAAGAAATTTTGTAATGATGAAGACACTTAAGCAGTAAAATGTCCTCTGGACTCTCTAGCCCTGGAGATGCCATCTTAAACAAACATTTGTTCTTAGTAGTTTAGGTATGCCCCGGCTTTTCTCAAGGGACTGTGCGCTGCACCTCCTACTTCACCCCATTTCCCATTCTTTTTAATTTTACTTTGAATTGTCAGTGTCATTGTTTTCATCATTTTTATGGTTGTTTTCTAAATTAGAAAGGTTCATGGTGCTTTTACTTTATTAAACCTTTTCTCAAAATGTATATTTCTTTATGACTAACAACAGATGTGATGTTTTGGATTCCTTTTTATGGAAATTTTGAGACTGTAAATTTTCAGTGGCATTCCTGTTTAGTGAAAAATGTTTCTGATAAACATTATTTTATTTTATTTTATTTATTTTATTTTATTTTATTTTTTTAGATGATCTTTTGGTCTCTTTATCTTAGCAAAGTGCACAGAATGAAGAGACATTCTGCAACTTAATTTAGTTTACATTGTGTTTACTTGGAACTTATTGACACCAAGAGCTTTGGAGTGAGAGTACTTAGAGAATAAAGCAGTGACCGAAATACATTACAGTTAAAGAAAAACAATTACATGTTCAGAGCATCAGGTTGCTTATTACTTATTTACTCTAGGCAATATTTTTCAGAAGTAATAGATTATTCTATCAAATCTCTTCTCTTAAACATGTATTGCAGTGTTAGGTATATAATTATTGAACAGAAGGAAAAGGGAAAAAAGGAAGAAAAATTTCTTAGGTAAATTGTGACTCTTTGGCAGTTTTATGAAATCTTTTCAGTTTCTGCGTTACATAAGTGATTCAGAAGAAAGCAGGACTTGATAAGCTTTCTTTTGTGAAGCTCTGACAATGCATCTATTCATTGCAGTTACCAAATTGTGCCAAAACTGGTTGCAATAAATAGTTGCCTTTTCATAAGACAATATATAAGAAGAGGATTGTATTAATATGTGAAGTGCTTTCCATTTATTCATTATACACTTTCTGAGATTTAAGCCTCTAGAGAATCTTTTGTGTTTAGGCCAGAAAAAAACTCAGATACTTAAAAGATATGCAAATTCTTTGTGAAGTGGGCTCAAAACACAAAAAGGACTTCCAAAATATCTTGTAGTATATTAGAAGCCTGTAAATATGGGATTATGCTATATCTATAACAGGAAGTAATGGAGACTTCAAATAAGCTTGTGTTCTTAAAAAATAAATAATTAAAAATTTCAGGATTTCAAATGTCCTCCCTATAACTAAGCTATTTATGATTAAGTCTAGAATCTCCCATGGGTTGTAGTATACCAGAACATTCATCAAGATCATTATAAACACAAAGAAACATTGAAAGGCTGATAGTGACAGTTTTCCATATTGCTGGAACACTACTAAAAAAAATGACTATAAAAAGAAAAATGACGAGCCTTTGTAATTATGGTTATCACATAATCGGCTATTTAAAAAATATATATGTATATATATCCTGAGGTTAATAAAAAAGAAAGAGCAGAACTATTTTTTTTTCTTAAATAACGTTTACCACAGGATACACTTTCAGTGTAATTAGGACTGTTTCTAATTTGCAAGACAGACTCTCATTTGTTGTTAGAGTGGAAAAGCTGAGAAGCCAATTTGTTCCTTTTTGACATAGCTGGTAGAAAAACAGAAAGATTAAAAAAAAAAAAAAAAAAAAAAAAAAAAAACACCCAAATTAGGCTTCATAAGTCTTCTCCAAAGCCCCAAAGAGTCAGAAACTGCTGATGCTCCATGATATTGAAGAGCATCTTGTACAAATTTTAGATTAAGTACAGAGAAACACATTCAAACATGGACCATTACATCCTTTGACCCGTATTTGTTTACTTTTTAACTGTGCTGTATTTTCTTGCTTCAAGTGTTGTTGAACCTAATAGTGCTTAGATTGTCTTTGATCCTGAAACAGCCTCAGCTACAAAGATACCAAAAACAATGTATTTAGGGGTATGTTCATAAGGAAAACTGTATAACTACATTACTTGAGTAATATGAAACATGACCTTTCAAAGTCCTTCTCAGGACTCAGGACTCAGACCTTTCAAAGGCCTTTAATATTTAAAGGCAGCCTTTTAATATTTAAAGGGTTCTTAAAAAAAGGATGGAGAGGGACTCTTTACTTGTGTAGATAATGACAGGACAAGGGGGCATGGCTTTAAACTGAAAGAGTTTTAGATTTAGAAGATTTAGATTGGATATTAGGAAGAAGTTCTTTACTCAGAGGGTGGTGAGGCACTGGAACGGGTTGCCCAGAGAAGCTGTGGATGCCTTATCCCTGGAGGTGTTCAAGACCAGGCTGGATGGGGCCCTGGCAAACCTGATCTAGTGGGTGGCATCCCTGCCTATGGCAGGGGGGTTGGAACTAGGTGATCTTTAAGGTCCCTTCCAACCCAAAAAATTCTATGATTCTATGAAAGTAATAGATTGCATTAAAGGAAACATCTCCCATGACCAGAGGAAGAGCAATGTCTACCAATTTCTCCATTTATTTTTAATGATTTTTTTCCTCTGTGAGTACACAAGCAAAAAGAATCAAAATATGGTAAGACAGGAGACCAGCACAGCATGTTTGATTGCCTACATGAAAGGTGGTAAACTTTTCCACCAGTCCCATGTGAGCCACTTGGATGGAGTGGATCTCTTGGATGAGAGCCCCAACACCATCTCAGTGGATGTTGTGCGTAACTGCGTAAAGTGATGTGCAATGTCTTGGCATTTTCCTGTCAGAATCCTGTTGCTTTCAGATCAAGAGACACTTCTCTATGCCCAGAAGAACCTGAGTCCCCTTCATTCCTTGTGCCCTGCTGCTTCTTGATCATTCTACTAACCACATGAAGTTTAACAAAAGCAAGTGCCAGGTCCTTCACCTGGGATGGGGCAACCCTGGCTATACGTACAGACTGGGCAACGAGACGCTGGAGAGCAGCCCTGCAGAGAGGGATCTGGGGGTTGTGGTTGACAGCAAGTTGAATATGAGCCAGCAGTGTGCCCTGGCAGCCAGGAGGGCCAACCATATCCTGGGATGCATCAAGCACTGCTAGTTGGTCGAGGGAAGTGATTGTCCCGCTCTACTCTGCGCTGGTGCGGCCTCACCTCAAGTACTGTGTGCAGTTCTGGGCACCACAGTACAAAAAGGATGTAAAACTGTTGGAGATTGTCCAGAGGAGGGCGACAAAGACAGTGAAGGGCCTAGAGGGGAAGACATATGAGGAGCGGCTGAGGTCACTGGGCCTGTTCAGCCTGGAGAAGAGGAGGCTGAGGGGGGACCTCATCACAGTCTACAACTTCCTCGTGAGAGGGAGTGGAGGGGCAGGGGACCTATTCTCCGTAAACACCAGTGATAGGACCCGCGGGAATGGTGTTAAGCTGAGGCAGGGGAAGTTTAGGCTGGACATCAGGAAGAGGTTTTTCACCGAGAGGGTGGTTGCACACTGGAACAGGCTCTCCAGTGAAGTAGTCACTGCACCAAGCCTGTCTGAATTTAAGAAGCGATTGGACTGTGCACTTAATCACATGGTCTAAACTTTTGGGCAGACCTGTGCGGTGCAAGGAGTTGGACTTGATGATCCTTATGGGTCCCTTCCAACTCGGGATATTCTATGATTCTATGATTCTATGATTTTCTGATGGAGAATTGGGCTCATGAGGAGCAGATCCCTGTGCAAACTGACGCTACACTTCCAATAGAAATGTCATCATGCCTATTTCTGCATGGCTTTCACCAATTCTCCCCCTTTGTCACCTTCCAAAAGACAAATTTCTCTTTTTTTATCCTCCTTGAGTTATCTGTTTTTTGTTTGTTTGTTTGTTTTCCTTTTCCCCTTTTCATGTCCACCTTTACTTGTTCACAGCAGCACAACTGTCTATGGTTTCTTCCTTGATGAAGCCCTGAAAGAGATTATTTTTTTTTTTTTTGATAAGCGGAATTTTACAGAATCAGGCAAAGTGCTAAAGAGTGTTTGTGTTTACAAGTTGATGCTTGCTGCTCAGAAAATACTTCACTGTAAAATTTCCACCCAGCTATAGTTATGGAAGTCCTTTAGATTTTTTTTTTTTTTTTTTTTTTGTAAGGCTCTAATCCTATTCCTAGGCTTTGTCTGAGCAGGCAGGGAGAGAAAAAAATATCACAAAGGTTTTTTTATTATTATTTTTTATTTTTTTTGCTAGCAGAGAAAAATTTAACAAAGCCAAAAAAAAAAAAAAAAAAAAAAAGGTCTATACATTGAGACTATTTTTATAGACATCTATGTTTGCAAGGCAATACATCCCTAGCTGGTGTAAATAAAGGAGAAAAATATGAACTGATTTATACAGCATGGTTCCAATTTACAATAAAATAACTTCTACAACATTACAGAAAATTATTTCTATGGCTGTTTAGTTATATTATATTATTTTATTTTTTTTCTGTGCAAGGGGAATCTTTTTTAAGAACAGGCCATGCTAAACAAATAACCAGAAGACTTGTTGGAGTTACATGGGACAGGCTTTAAAAACACTGTTTACAGTCTTCCTTCAAATGCTGCATAGACTGAAAAAAAATAAAACTTTGACAACAGCTAAATATGTAAGAAGCAGCAAGCTATCTTTCTTGATCTGAGCTGAGCAACTTAAAAATCTTGAGGATAATCTCAATTGACATGCAAATTATGCAGCCCAAACAGTGAAAAAGCTACTCCTTCATTTATTCTTGGAAAATGCAATTTGGTCTTCTGTAACTGGGGCTTTCTAAGAGATAAATTTCTCAAAATGATTAATATATCTGGCAGAAAATTATATCAGTAATAAGTGTAGAGCACAAAGGATGCTTGAAGTAAAGTAATTCCGCTCGAAATGATTTTTTTTTTTTCATAAAGGATATGGGTAGATTATGCCATCTAGTTAAACCTTTAAATATTGTAATGTGAAGCAGTATATTAAAATTCTACATTCTGCTTAAAATTCAATAAATTTCTATCTGCAGGTTTGTGAACCCTCAAGGTAGTGATTTAAAGGAAAAAGTGATATTTTGGAATAGGGTGAAATTTTAAAATACTGTCTAAAGAAGATTCTCAGTTCTTAAAATTATGTTTTGCCTTGAAAAAATGCCAATATTGCCGAGAACCTAGAAGAAGGACTTTAAAGTTTCTCTTTATTTTATTTATTTTTTATTTTTTTTAAAAAAGATCAGACTTTGCAAATCCTAAAGCTTTAATACCAGTGGAAAGGATTGGAGGACACTGCAAAAATGTTATTTTATTGAATAACACCACTAGTTCAAAACAAACTCCCCTTAAACGGTGCATAGTTGCATCTCAGCACTTATTCAGATTGGAGCTTCTCCTGAATCCCGAGTCCAGACAGGTGACCTGGACCTTAAGATTTATTTTTTTATTTTTTTAAATGAGCAAAAGGATTATTGCATCAGACATGCGAGGTTGAAGGCCAAGTGCCTATGGGATACTTTCTGTTTTACCTGAGTTAATTAGCTACAGCACAGATTTGTCAAAGAGCAGATAGATACCCTTTGCCAAGAATTTAACAACATTAACAAAATATGAAATAATAGGGTTATATCACTTTCTTCCAGGTTATTGTTTTTGCTTAATAATTAATTACAGAAATGTAAGATCAAAAGAGGATGCACACCACATAATCATGTCTCCCATACATAAGCAACATAAAAGAAAAACTAAGCAGTCCCAGGCTTGCATTGTAGAGACATTTGTGTCTTGATTCAGGAGGTGGTAGGGAGCTTTACCCATGTTTGTATCCCAAAGGAAGATTTGTAGTGCTGTGGTGAGGGTGTGCAAGCATGGCCCATGGCCCTGCTGCTGCCCCCAGAGCTACTGCTGGTCTCCCAGGTGCAGTAGCCCCAGCAGGGGAAGGCAGCCGCCAGCCAGCCCTCTGCTCTCTGGGGAGCCACCACTGCCCCTTTGCTGCCCTTCAGCACAGCTGCTCCAGTTAAAGCAGTAAAAAACAGGATGGCTGGTGTGCTGCATTTTTTAAATTACTGGAAAATAGAAAAAAAAAAATCATTTTGGCATATTTTGTTGTGCACATCTCTTCATTTCACTAAATCCTGTAGCAGATGTACAAATTAATATTGGACCAAAACCTTAACAACTCTTTAATTTTTAAGTTTTTCTCCTTTTTTTTTTTTTTAACCCAATTAAGTATTCTATATGAGGTTGCTGCTACTGGGTACTGCAGTAATTATTCAGGATATAAGGTATTTGGTGTGGATTTTGGAGATGATTACATGTTTAAGCACTGAACTTAGAGAGGAACATTTCACTATTAGATGGCAAAGGAAGAACCAGGCTCTTGTGTGTCTTTGGGCAGCACCAAAGGGCACAGCCTGGCCCTGGTACCATGTGAGGCATTTCTGAAGCACTGGAGTTGGGAATTTGTTTATCATGGGTGAGAGCAGAGAGGCAGTTCCCCCATGGCTCCTCCAGCACAGCACCGAGTGTGTTGGCTCTGCCCTGGGTGTAACCAGCTGGTGAGGACCTATGGGACCTGTCTCAGTTACCCCCTCAGAAAGAAAAATGATCACGAATTCATCACTGTGTATGCATTTGCCATCCACCTACTGTTGTATCCTGCCTTGCTAAAAGCAAGCCTTTTGGGACAAAAGCTGCATTTATTATGAGCAGGCCTTGATACATTGGAGTGTAACATGACTCACCACCAGCAGCTACTACAGTGCCACGGTGATGAAGATATTCTTCTGTCAGGATCAACAGCCACTGAGTCTTTGTAATTCTGCAGCTGGTACGCATGTCCCAGCAGGGTTGTATAAGAGTCTGCAGGCTGCTTTTCCCTGCACTGTTCCTCTGCAGCCATCAGGGTGATGCTTCTGCAGGGCTGTGCTGCACGGAACAGAATTTGGCATGGTGAGGATTGTGTTTAATGAGGTATTTGTGATTCTTGATATGAAAGATTCAAGATGTGAACAAGCAGATAAATGAGGTAAATGCTCTCCAAGAGGAAACTGCCCTAAAATACATGGGAATAAATTACCAACTGCTTTGTAATCGCTTTCTGCATGACCAAAGAGGTGTCACATGTAATGATCTTTTAGGACCAGCCTCATTTCTTTCAAGGCTGATGACGCCTCTACCTCTTCAAAACTGAAACAAAACTAGGATACGAAGAATGCTAAAAAAAGTCGCCCTTATTACCTTGCTTGCACAGTTTTTGCTACATGCACAAAATTGCAATATAAATCCTTCCCCAGAGTTATTCTGACTTATATTGGTGGGAGAGTGAGGAGAATCAGGCATGACACTGGGAAGCTGAGCTGTACTGCTTTCACTCCTTCCACACAGAAAGAGTTTGAAAGTGCTTATAAAAAAAAAAAAAAAAAGCCAGTTGCCTTTTTACAGATCAGTGCTCTGACTTACTACCTCAAATATGGTAGAAACCTGGGATGGCAATTACAACAGATGTGGTCCTTCTCTTTCTCTGGTTGATCTCTTTCTTTCTGTTTCTCCTCAAAGGGATTTGAGAACTATTCTGCATTGTCTGACTTAGGTTTTTGTTGTTGTTGTTGTTGCTGTTTTTAATGTTAGCATTATAACATCTGTAAATAATTCTTAATTACTGAAAACCAAGTCCAAAGAAGATGCCAAGCAGATACACAACCCACATGACTGTTTAATATCAATTTATTCTACCCAGAGGTGTTAAGGAATGGAGAAAGGACAGACACTGCTGCATCTTCATCTCTGCCTATCTTACTGCAACATAGCAATTTCAGTTTGCAGGTGTCTGTGCAGCGAGTTATAGTACTGCCATATTTAGACAAGTAGAGCCTGAGTATGAATTTGGAAAACTGGTCTTTGAGCTCATAAGTAATTTGTTAGATTTTTCTGCTGGTGCAGTTTTCTCCAGTTCTATCAAATTTTCATCATCTTCAGCTCACCAGATTCAATGCAGTGCTGTAAATCCACTAAACCTTTAGCAATAAATCTGTATGAATAACAGATTCTGGGAAAAAAAAAAATACCATTGGGAAAAATACATGGAGTTAAGAAACTGAGACATAGAAATAGTGTCGTGGTTGCACCCTCAACCACAGACAATCAGGTTACTGAAAGAAACAGCCTTTGTCTGTGTGGACGGACAGTATATCCATATTTCTGCCTGGCTCATATTACCAGTCATTAGTCAACTTATATCTTCTTTGTCCATCAATTTTGCTTGCTGTGCTCTGAAACTTGCTGGAAACAGACACTCACCGTCTTTTCTGAAAACCAGAATCTCCTGCAACCTCTCAGATTGAATTGTGAAGTATGGCAGTACAGATGTGTTGACTGGAATGACCTCTGCTTTGAAAGGCAAAGAGGTAATTGGGTTTCCAAATCCAAAGCTGCATCTGACATCAGTCAGTTGTCAAATTTCATTAACTCTCACACCTTGGGTTCCAGGCAGATTGACTGTACATGCCTTCATTGTTGGGAAAGCACTGAAACTCTGACAAGCTTTGATAAACAAAGTTGCTCGAGAGAATGTCTTTAATAAATGCTTGCTCACTTTTCTCAAGGCCCAGATTTATTCAGGTGAAGGCTATTATCCCAAGCTGTGAATAAATAAATAAACAGACATATAAACAATACATGTCATGTATATAGGTATATATGGAGATATATATGTCATGATGTATTTACACACACATACATATACATACATATGTGTATACATATATTAAAGAAATCCCTAGACCTTCAAAGTGCCTCTGAAAGGGAAACCTCCTATAATTAGCCAGAGGAATGGACTCACCGCAGTGATCCCCTTGTGCAGCAACAATGCTCAGGTGCTCCTATTTTAGTGGATAGGAAGAGCCAGAGGCATAGCTGTAATAAAAACATACTAAAAATACTTCCTCTTAAAAGCTTGTGTTGCAGGTGGTTAGAGTTTTGCTAAACCTGTTACTGTCCTAAAGAAGAAATTCTTCTACTTCTTTAAAAATGTTCTAGCCATGTTTCACACTGGGGTTAACAAATGACCTTGAGCAGATTCATCCATAATGAAAAGAGCAGTAATGGTGACTCTAGTGTGCCATTTGCTACTCTGTCTTCCTAAGCATTGCTGAATACTGCCAGGCATCTATTATAATGAAGTGTACTGCCAGGTCCTCTCTTATGTGCCAGACTTAAAGATGACTTCTGCTCATAATATCAATGTAGTAAGGTCTTTTATCAATAGGAGAGTCTTTATCAGGCTTCTTATTACTAACTTCCAATATATGCCCTATTCCCATGACAGCTGCAACGCTTTTTGCATAGTTTATACAGTAAACTATATTTTCTAGAGCTCACACACCCTGTTTCCATTGAAATTATGGAATAATAAATACAGATAGCTCTATTCCTGAAGGAGTCTTGGTCTCCAGTAAGAGATATTCACCACTGATGCTGGACATCTATGGACCTCCAAGAACTGCAAAAGTTCTGGCATGGAAATCAGGTGAGCAGAATTTATGTCTTTTAATTTCCTGAGAAAAGAAGTAGACAATTAAGGAATCTTAATTACCTTTCACTACACTTGTGTAATTTGTTGGGATATCTAAAAAGTATAGTATACACATGGATTTAGCAGCCTACAGAGATTCATACCGGAAGGAAATGCAATGACTCCCACCATTGTCTGATGTGATAAACAAGAACACTAGATCAATCACAAGATCAAGTAGATCTGACTTCCTCTCTTTTTTAATTAATATATTCATATTCTAATCTCAAGATTTGTTTTACTTAACTATTAAAACAAATAAAGAAACAGATTGCTTGGGCATGCTGCATCGCCTCCCTATCTTTCCTACAAGTCAACCAATCTGTCACAGATCTACTTAATATAAGTAGCTGGTTGGAACAATAGATCTATATTTTTTATGTGTGCCATTCATGTTTTCATGTTATCAAAATCTTAGAAACTCAGTTGCATATGCTTTATGCTCAGTTGTATGCATGTCAGCAGCCCAGAACTCATTTTAGATTCTGGTTATTAATGTTTATTTATGGCAATGGTTGCTTTTTTTTTTTTTTTAAGCCCCCTCTGTCATCTATTCTTCATCAAAAGTTGTGATTCCATTTCTGATTCTTGGTTGTGTGTTATAGAAATATTTTGAAGGTTTGTGTAACCTAGAGTATATCTGAAACAATCAATCTGGTTAAAAACATAAGTAACATTTTGCTAGTACTGTATTACCTTTCTACTTTTGCATTTTAAAAACCAAAGATCTTAAAATAAAAAAGTCATAATTTGATATAAGGTAGGCTCATGATTAAGGTACTCATTACAAATTCCATACACAGCGTTTGTTTGCAATGATTTTTATTTATTTATTTATTTATTTTGCTTGTTCCTCAGGCAGTAATGGTAAATTAAGGTGTGACATTTCACCAGTTCTAACTTTGAATGAGACTCGTACCATATTGCATTATAAATACTGACTTACATTAAGACCCATGTGTGCCTCTCATGTAGTAATGAAATAGACAGTATAGTCATTATTCAACTTAATTCACAATATTTATTACCCTTGGTGGATATGAATGTATTCGTTACATTCACAATAAATGACCTCTGTGTTTCAGAGATCTGTATTATATTGGGAAGAACTTACAAAATGTAAATAATCTCCTTTCCTTTCTCCCTATGAAGCCTCTATTTCTGCAGTGCCACTGTTGTGTCCTTTATCTAAATTTAAATTAAACTAATCCAAAGGAGAGCCTGCTCATGAGATGGTGTGAAACGAGTATTTGTGTAAATGCAGTGAAAAAAATGCATCCATGTGACTTGCCTTGGGAACATTCTGAGAAAAATGCCCATAAAGACTAGCTGTAGAGTAAATGTGACAGTCTTGGCAAGTGTAAAAGCTGGCATACACATTATTTCTTGGAAAAACATTCCTTCTTGCTGGGAGCTCTGCATTTGCGCAGTCCTCATCTTCCCCTTGGTTCCCTTGCTGTTATGAGGGCTCATAGGAAAGGCACTATCTTAAGAGAGAGTCTTTCTAGGTAAGAATAGGTTGTGTAAGAAAAGCACAATAAATCACTCCCATCTCTCATTGTATTCTTAACCTCAAGATCAACTTTTGTGTTTGTTTATTTGTTTGTTTGTTTGTTTGTTTTGAAATAATTCTTATTCCTTGTTCTGGCAATGTTTACAGCTTCATGAAATTTCAGTATTTAAAATGAAGAAACCTATGTAATCTGATCTTGAATAAAAAAGTTGTCTTAAACCGAGATGTTTTTGCCTATGAAAGTGAAAAAGAGCAATATGCAATTAGATTTTATTATTTTTAAGGACTTTACTAAGCTGAATTTATTCATAACATTTCCTCTTGTCCCATGTTAAACAACTGCCTAGGATGTCAACAACATGGTAATGCAAGGTGGATCAGCTATTTATTTATTTTGCCCTGCAGAACTTTCCAGAGTATTTGCTGAATGATCAGTCCTTCACCCAACTATATGATGATCAGCTCAGTTTGTACTACTTAGTACTTTGTACTACAGTATGTACTACTGCTGTACTTTGTACTACTGTACTACTGCTTTATCATAATTCATAAGTCAATGATGGTGTCATTAGATGTGTGTCTCTCAAGTATTATGGATCGACTGTGAAAAAAATCCCACAGTTCAGACTACTCCTGCTCATGACAAGTACCTGGTCTTACCAGTGGCTGAAAACAAATCCCATTGGAGACACTAGGGCCAAAGGAGGCCAGCAAAATCATCAATTAATTCTCTAAAACACCCTTTTCCTTTTGAAAAAGGATGTCCAGCAGATTTTAGAGAGGCTTCAGAGAGATGGGACTGGAGAACGCCTATGTTATCATCAGCTGGCCACTGCACGACTTTCCACTCCAGTGAGTTCTGCCCACATGACACATTACTCTTGGTTTATATTAACAAGGAGGTTAAGATGCAGCTTTGTATTAGCTTTATAAGTGATGTGTAAACATACTATATAATCTATATTGATGTTGCCTTTCCAATTATTGGACATCATTCCTAATCCTTTATTTACTGTGTTATAAGTTGTATTATATTTGTTTAAAAAAAAAAAATCCAGAACATGATATGATCACAGCAGGGAAACTTGTCTTGGTGCATGTCATAAAAACTGCAATTATTCATCATTGAATTAAAACATTTTTTGGCTGCCATAATTCATTCAATTTTTCAAGTGCAGAATTTTTATATGAAGTATGACCCTGGAAAATATACGAGCAAATAGTGAAGAATGGTTTGTGGTCAATGTTAGTTTGGTATTTAAATACACTTTTATGTCTTCTATCTATGAGTCTCTTATTAGCCATATTTTAAAAGCAGTAATGGTCAGAAAGGATGCCTGAGATAACAAAGGTAATGTGTCACAAACTGATAAGGAAATCACAGATCCCAATTTATTTCTTCTTGTGTCTTCATAGTGATTTGGCATAAAAATATATACCTGGAGTATATTTTATCTTATTTTACAAGCACTAAACAAACAGGCAAAAAGACGTCTTCGTTCTCACCTAAATGAGCAAACCTTGAGAATGCAGAGATTAGTAGCAGGAGTTTTATTGTTGAATGTTGACTAATTTACATGAATATTTTATTTTAAAAAATATGTCAACAGATCCATTTAATTGCTTCTTTTTTTCTTTCTGTTTTGATCAATGATCAAAATATAAGATACTGCAAACTACATAAATATAGTTGTTGATAGTGGCCTTAATTAGAGAGCAAACATTCTGAGTCAGAAATGCATGGTGCTATATACTAATAAAATAATAATTCAGTCTGCAATTGCAGTAACTGATAGAGTGTTTACGTTACCTAGCAAGTTATGGAAAAATGTTCAGAGAGACCTTTTATGCATTGTTGATTCCTTAAAGTTACTGACAGATACTTTGATTTCCAAGCTAGGACACCATCCACCAATGTCAGTGATGTCAGTAAAGATTATTATGCCTTAGAAAAATTAAGCTGTTAATCCCATTGAAACACAGTCTTTCCACCCACTTTAATCTGGCAATAAAACACTTGTGGTTCAAGGTTATGAAAGGGCAAGTCTCAGTTATGGGGACAGACTTCCAGGAGGTGAAGCCTCTTTTGAATAATGTGTGCTTGCTAATTAAATGATCTACAAAAGGGGCTGGTTTGACAACAAACAGAGAATTTGGATTTGAGATCTCAAGATTATTTTAAGATAAATATTAGTAAATTGGAAGTCAAGATTGGATGGCAAGGGAAAGTTTCTGTATTAAATACAAGAAAAGAAGAAAGTATCATTCTTGGAAGAAATATGTTTGGATACACCTCATCATTCTGAAAATTCTGATGTTTTTCAGCAGAAAATTCCTGTCTCACAGAAATTCATGTTGCAGAAGGTAGTTTTATTCAATTCATAAATCCTTATACCAAAGATTTTTGCTTTCCCAATTATCCAGATATTCATTTCACAGGAGATAATAAAGTATATGGTAAGTGTTTCAACTGATCTTATTTTAACAGTGCACCATCCATGTGACAAAATGACATACATAAAATCTTATATCGTGTTTTTTATTGATGTAAAAAAATGATACCTCAAAACATTATGCATGCTCATGGATGAGTGTCTAAAATCAAAAACCATAAAATGTGTTATCAGAGGCTGTGTTTTTCATGAATGGCAGCTGTGCTGCCCTCCCATAATGTCACTGCTGAAGCAAAGTGAGATAAGAGAACTAATGTTTCTTCAGCTTAATTTCTTAATAAATTTTATATATATATATATATAAATGTCACATATTTATTGCCTTATGGAAATGTTTTTTAGCACTTGATGCTTACAAAGAAGAACTACCAAATATCCTTTTGGTCTAAGACTCACAGTGGATTACTGAAATGCATCTCGGACTGGATTCTTTGCTTTTAATTCAAAATGTGGATGTTGTAATTATCAGAGGGTTATGTAAAAATTTGTAGTACGTTATCATCTGGTTCCTGTTTCTCTGAAGCAGTTACCATACAGCATAACTTAAAAAGCAGTGAAGCAAAACCTTATAATTCTAAATAGTCTGTAGTAATAGTCTTACTACACAAATACATGTAGAGATAAAAAAGCATTGCTTTAATAATAAAAAAATGTATAAAATAGGAAAATGAGTGAGAAGTTCCTGTTAAAATAGTTTGAGGACACTTAAAGAAAATTAGCTTCTTAGAATTTGAACTGTCAATATATAACTTCTCCAAATATAGACTAAAATCCCTCTGGCTCATGAGAATGGATTTTGGAGCACATTCAGGGCTCAATCTCTATTATCATGTTAACATGTGAAAATAGAAATCTCCCAAATCCTAAGTGTTTGTATCTCATGAAATTTTATTTAAGGGGAAACGTCTTACCAAGAAGCAGCTTTCCCAGAATTTGGAACCCTTGAAATTTTTGTAAAATTAGAATAGAATAGAACAGAACAGAACAGAATAGAAGAATGGAATGGAATGGAATGGAATGGAATGGAATGGAATGGAATGGAATGGAATGGAATGGCATGGCATGGAATGGCATGGAGTAGAGTAGAGTACAGTAGAGTAGAGTAGAGTAGAATAGAATAGAATAGAATAGAATAGAATAGAATAGAATAGAATAGAATAGAATAGAATAGAATAGTTCAGTTAGAAGGGACCTACAAAGATCATTCAGTCCAACTGCCTGACCACTTCAGGGCAAACCAAAACTTAAAGCATATTAGTGAGGGCATCATCCGAACACCTCTTGAACAGGCATGGGGCATCAACCACCTTGCAAGGAAGCCTGTGCCATAGTCTGCCTACCCTCATGGTAAAGAATTTTTTCCTCATGTCCAGTCTGACCCTCCCCTGGCACAGCTTTGTGCTGTTCCTGTGCATCCCATCATCAGGCACCATGGAGCAGGTACCGGCACCTCCCTGTGTGCTTCCCCTCCTCAGGAGGCTGCAGAGAGCACTGAGGCCACCTCTGAGCCTCCTTTCCTCCCAGTGAGACAACCCAAGTGTCCTCACCCTCTCCTCACAGCCTGCCAGCCCCTTTACCATCTTTGTTGCCCTACCTTGGAACTCATGGTAAGGAGGGTCAAGTTCAGAGCAAGGAATCCTATTATGTATATAGAGTAAGTATAGGTGCAGGCATCATGTTGCACTGGTGTGGTTTGCTGAAGGGACTTGTTCCTGGCAGCTCTATTACTGTTCTCCTCTTCCACTTTTCTGACCTGGCTTTGACTCTTTTATGGTCCCACTCTTCTCAATCCTGGAGCAGAATACAGCTGTAAAATATTGAGAGCTGGATGGGAACTGCATTAACAGTGACAGAATTATTGCATGACTGTTTCTGCAAATGTCTTTTTCGATATTTACTAACAAAAAAACTCACTTAAAGTCAGTTTATATGGGCATTTCTAGCGGGCTGAAGCAGCTGCATATTGAAGAGATCAGCCTTCTACTCAGATATCATCTCAGTGATACTTAAGATGTGCACATGTGTAAGATCAAGGATGCATTTCTGCTTGTTAAGAAATCTGTCCCAAAACCATCTCAGGACTCATACATCTTTAAAGCAGCACTGAAGACGCTATAAACTATGGCCATCTGGAAAAACCTGAAAAAATTGCTTCGGGCTCTAGAGGTAAACAGAAAGTAGTATCACTCTTACCACTGTATTTTGTTATGAATTAGTTTTTTTTTTTTTTTTTCTTGCTTATTTTTTTTTCCTAATTATCTGAAGATGCCATTTTTAATGTCCCATTTTCATTCCTAGGTTGCAAAGAAGCTGTGTGAATGGCTGTTCCAGGAAGTTTCACAAATTTCTCTTGTGCTTTCAACATTAAGAGCGAAATTTTAGAAGTGGTCATCTTTTTCTTGCAATTCCCCAGTAAAAATCCTAGTGACAAAAGGGAGAGGGAAGGAGGTCTTTCAGCAGTAGCTCCTCACAGCGTAAAGCATTGTGCCGTCCCAAAATACCCTCATTTTTGCTGAAGTTTGACCAAGATCAAAGCTATAAAGAGTTCTCAAATATATTTGTGAAAGTGATGAAGTAAGAACCAGAGATTTATAAGGAAGAGCAAATTCAACAGATCACTGCCTTGATCCTTGGCTCTTGGTGAGATTTGCCAGTGCATTCTAAAATGGTGTTTCCCATGAATCATCCTGCTCAGCCAAAATGCTGGGCCATTGTCTGTTTTTTAAGAAACTTAATTTCTTTCATGAAACCTTTTGACTATAAAATGAAATGGATTTATAAAGTACTCATTACTCTTGATTTTTGGCTGAATACCTTGTGTAACATCCTTCTTTATATGGTATTGTAACAGCCTTGGGCAAGATTGTAAGGCAGCACTCCTAGTGAGCCCCTCATAAAGATGCGATGTTCATCTCATCTGGCAATTGCTGAGAACAAAAAATGATAGATAAATTATTTTTAATGGTACCTGAAAATCCTACTTGCTAACAATAGAACCATAATCCCTCTCTTTTGCCTTCCTTCTCTGCTTGCTCTGTAACATCCTTAGTAATAACCTTGGGCTGGAACAGACCAATGCAATTGTGATAATGTCAGCAGAAGTGATTGTTGCATTTGCTGTTCTTTTCATGAAATAGTATGCTTTGTTTATTTGAGCTGCATATTGGGACTGAATATTTGTTGAATATCTTCAAACTTTCTAGAGAGACTTTCCCCACCTGAAACAGCCATAAAAGAGCAACTGTTAAATTTAATTTCTGCTGAAAGAGTAAGTTACTTTTTACTTTACTGGTAAAATGGACACTAAACATCTGATGAAAGATCACAGTTGGATATGAAGGAAGCTTTTGTTAATCACTTGACTTTCAAAAATCTGATGTATTCTACGTTTGTGGATAGAGACATTGATTTTATATATATACACATCTATATATCTGCTGGGGTTGTCAGATGTTAAATTTCTATATATTGCAGAAATGTGGCTTTCCATTGTTGCTATATGAGTGCATAGCAATAAAATAAAAGCAGACTGAGACTTTTAATGAAGGGTTAGGTACCAGGTGTCGCAGAAACAACATAAACCACAGTGACAATAAAATTAGAAGTTAACCCAGCTGCTGCAGGACACATTCTGCTTTCCCACCATTGATAGGTGTTAATGAATGCACAATTGAAATACTAATACTACTCCTGCACCAAGATTAGTTCACCTCCTCCAAGGTTTTGCAAAACCATGCCACCACACTAATTGTAGGTGATGTTGTGATTTAAGACCACTTTGATTAAGAATCAGGACTAGTATCGCAGCACGTAACTGGATTTCTTAGTATTTAGTATAAATGAGCTCCTTTGCTGTCAAGTAAGAAAAGAGTGACTGAGGTAATCACCTATACGAGCTCCTATGGTGCTCCAAACAGATGGCTGTGTGAGCCATGCAGATATTTCAGGCAGAGTAGTAAAGATAAAAATGAATTTGAGGCTGATTAATATAAATAGAGACATGGCAGTGAAGAGGATGCATGAATTAAAAAAAAAAAAAAAAAAAAAAAGACAATCACTCCACCAAAAACAACACACTCTTTACCAATGAAAATGCAATAGTTACTAATTCACTTATATAGTGAATATATACTAATATATATTATATATATATTATAATATATATAAACTTATAATATATATACTATATACAGATATATACTAAACTAAAAACTAAATTAAAAACTATGTTGATCTGTAACCTTTTCCAGCTGGCAACAATGGAAAAATCAACAACAAATACAAGATCTGACTGAAGAAAAAGCAAAATTTGAAAGAGAGCCTTCATACATAATAGTCAAGGAAGATTTGTTAAATGAAGGAATAATATTGCCAGGTGCTGGCAGGAGAAAAACAAAACAAAACAAAACCATAAACAACAACAACAACAGCTGAAAATATTATGGATTTTTTGAGGTACATTACAAAAAACATTACAACAAAATAAGTTATAAAGAGAAACTTTCAAAAAGTTTCTAATTGTCATCTTTGGAGATGTTCATATGAAATATAGAAAGCTTGGAAAAAAAATCTATTTTTTGAGAAAAGTTAAGATGACATAGAAGAAGAAAATGTGTGTCTTTAAGAAAGTTAGTCTTTAGTTAAAGAAAGGTAAATTGGAATGTATTTTCCTGAAATACTCTTTGTAAAAGCTGTTGGTTAGATTCAGAAATATATTAGTTTGCTTGTGAAAGAGAAGAAAGAATTAAGAAGATTTTGTTTTACTCCACAAAAACTTAATATTCAAAGGTCATTTGACAATATATCTTATAGCAATTAATGTGAAATGAGATCCATTAGAGATCCTTCATTGATGTATCTGTTACATCAAATCAGTCAGGTTTTATTTTTGTCAGATGCTGTTCAGCATGCTTGTAGAAAAACAAAAACAAAACTTTTTTTTTTTCTTTTTAGTCAGCAATCTTGATAAAAATTCCAGCTGGAAAAGGTGTGGAAATAGGATTCAGAGCTGATATAAGTTTTCCCAGTCTTTTAAAATTAAATATTGCTTACATACTTTGCTAATTTCTAAGGCTCGAAGGCAGCCAGCTAGGCAAATATTGACAAATCTCTGGATGTTCACCTTCCACTTTTACCTTTCAGATTTTTACTTCCATTGCTTCTGTGGGGAAAATAAAAAGTTCAAAACTCCTATTATAAACTATACTAAACTATTCTTATTTCAGGATATTTTTTCTAAGTTAATCTAGAACACTGTGAATTTTCATTATATGGAGTCTGTGCTTGCTTGTGATGAGGATGACAACTGCAAGGGAGGATTTGCTGATCTGTTCAGTAACCTTCATTAAGTCACTCACAATTCTCTGCTCACTTTTATTTTTCTAGCTGTTTCCTATGTCCTACCAGCCACACAGGCTGTTGTGCAGCCTGGTTATTATTTGAAGCTATGTTATAATGTTTACAGAGGACTTCAAAATCCACAAGTGAAAAATGAAATACAAGTGCAAATTATAATTATCGCTATTCTAAATTATTTAAAAAAAACCTCCAGTTAAAAAAAAAAATTACCCATCAACTGACAATATTCATGTTCTCATTGAATGTTGAAATTCATTTATTTTTTCCATTATTGGCTGCTAAACTGGAGAAGGATTTCTGATGTGAAATTTGACCCTTTCATTTCAAGTGGTATGAAAGATGTTAAAGTAATCAGGAAAGATGCACAACTATTAGTGGTAACGATTTACCAAACCAGACACTAATTTCCACCAGTAACATATTGTTCTTTTGCATATGGGGAGCCCAGATTTTGAAATTCTACAGTTAAATGGCTCTGTTCCTGAGTGTAATGCAGATAAGGACTCTGTTTTTCACTGGATATAAAAATAAACAAATAAATAAAACTCATGATAACTCTGTCACAGCTATTGCCACTGTAGGGGGAATTTCTGCGACCTGCCGAGAGAGAAGCAGTTACATGTTCAGTGCAACTCAAGCTGTATGTTAAATGAACATTGATGTATTTAGACTTCACCATTCCGTACAACTCAAAAGCCACTTTGTTTTCACTCAAGTCAGTTAAGCTTAAGTACATACTTAAGTGTTTTGTTAACTCAGGGACCAAATGGACTCTTTTTTCTTTTTCTTTTTTTTTTTTTCTTTTTTTTTTTTTTCCCCAGTAAACTGAGCAATTACATCCCATATTCCCAGCAACATGAAAAGCTGTGTTTATGAAAAACAGGATCAATGATTAGGAGAAAAACGTCTTTTTTATTGATTCGAGATTACTGTCAGCTGTTAAAATAGAGAAACTAAAAAACTGTGAAACATTAAAGGCTTGGAATTGCCACGCTGGAGAAAAATGCCTGCTGTGATTCACTGTTGACAAGGTTACTGCTATGACCAGGGGTGAGCAGGCAGACAGGCATGCAGTTACAGTTTGTTTTAATGTATAAAGTAAGATACACAGAGAGCTTGCCATATGACAGTGAAGTGTACCTATGGCAGTCCTTCCCAAACAGAATAGTTGATCTTTCTTTGATTTTTTTTTTTTGCTTTGATTTGACTTACTGACCAATAAATCCTCCAACAAATATTTATTCCTAAACACTTACAGTTTTGATTTTTTATATCTGTTCAAAATTGCTATGAAACTATTTGTTTTAAACTTGTGCATTTATTTTCTACATGCAAGATGCGTAGAAAGTATGTATTTGATTTTTGTTTCCCTTTTGTTGATGTAATGATATTTGGTTTCTCATTTTCTGATTATTTTTAATAACAGTATTTTTAATAACATAACTCGCAGTATGAAAGTGTTTCTTGCTGGGAAGATACATTTCATCCCACAAAATTCTAGACAGTGTATTTCACGATGGCAGATTTTAATGATGTGAAGATGAGTTGTTTTATTGTAAAAAAATTGATTTTAGGTCTCTTTGTTGCCCCATTCCCTAGTCAACATAATCAGAATCACTCTGTTTAAAGAGTAACTCTGTCAGAAAGAGAGGTTTTGTTGATGCTTAGAAAAAAAAAAAAAAAAAAAGAAAAAGAAAAAGAAAGTGGAATGTATGAAATACATTACAGATTATTTTTCACATTATTTTACACCTTCTTTGGCTCAGCTAGACAACATCTTAATTTCTTTAATTTATATATGTTTATCACTGTTTCATATGTAAAGAAACAAAATAGTGAAGAGATGAAGTCATCTCTTTGAAGTCAGGTTAAACCAGCAGGCAAGAAATGAGAGCAATTCCATTTTTTATCGTCTAATAATGAAAGGTAATCACCTGGGCTAGAAAAGGATGTTCTGTTTGGGCTCATCAGGTACTGATGCTAAGCCGTGGTATCCTTGAATCAACCCTACAAATGAGCTAATTCCGCTGTAACTGATACGTTTTCTACATTTTGTAAAGACTCTTTTACTCAAAGTTGTTAAACAATTTTATTGGTAAAAAATATTATTTCGGCTTATTTGAATGAAGCTTATACAGTCACGCTATTTCTACCCAATTACTCATGACCCATACAGACACCTCTCGGCTGTAAATTTCTGGACAAAGTCCTGTGGTGTGTATAAGCAGAAGTTGTATACGCAGAAGTCCTATAAATCATGTTAACTTGCAATAGTAGAAATAGGAATGCAGAAATCAAGCCTTAAAGAAAAGGCTCGAAACAAAGTCCTAAAGAAAATTATTGAAATAAGACATTCCAGTTGTTGATCATGTCTACCTCTGTGCAATGTAGAGGAGGCACTTATGTATACATGAATCTTTAATTAATATTTAATATTAATTACGCCAATAATTCCAAACAATGTGTAATGCAAGTCATGATTATATTCAGTTACTGAGATCAAAGTTTTAGTGTTTCACAATTATTCCTGAAACATTTTATTATAGAACATATCTATTGTCTGAACAACCATTTGCCTTCTAAACCTAGCCATACACAATCAAACTCTTAAAATAAAAACAAAAATAACAAAAAAA
Organism: Cygnus olor; assembly: GCF_009769625.2. Lineage (NCBI taxonomy): Eukaryota > Metazoa > Chordata > Aves > Anseriformes > Anatidae > Cygnus > Cygnus olor. Next base: position 31,763,377 of record NC_049174.1, on the reverse strand, counting down.
AAAGAGAAGCCATTGTCCAAATTTTCCTTTTGTTGTAATAACAAAACAAACAAACAAACAAACAAACAAAAAACACTATTGGTTTGGCCGTGAAGAAAAAAATCATAATTTGTAGTTCATAAGCAATGTATTTCATTGCTTTGTTCACTTGTTAATAATTAAACAAATTGTCCTTGGCATTTGCCAGACACCAGTTTGCTTTGTACTTTCCTGGGATGTTCCACATGTGATGAGGTCTTATAAACAAACAAACAAACAAACAAACACAGATCCATTCAATACTGGGACAAATTCAGTGGTCTGATCAGCAGGTGGATAGTAGCATGTCCATATCACAGCCTTTCTCAAGACACACAAGATTAACACAGGCTTCTTAAATCCCTAAATCCAGACAACCACATGATATATAATCCTTTTTATAAACAGATCAAAAAGTCTCTTTACTCCTTTACAGCAGTACTTTTTTTACTTTCACTGAAATGGTAAGCCTGTGACAAAGTCTTTCTGCTTTGATAGTCAGGTGTTTTTATTTTTACTGATTTCCAGATTAAAAACACTAAGAAAAAATAACATTAATTTGTTGATTTATTTTTTAGGTTAACTAGTGTTTTGTTTCCTTTTTTTTTTTTTTTTTTAATGTTTATGTCAGCTGTTTCTACAAGCAATAATCTTATCCTCTTTGATATATTCCTATATTCCTAAGCTAAACACATGACAGGTGGCCCTTCCATCTTCCATTTTCGTATGAGCTCGTCATTCCTCAGATCACTCTCATATCTCTTTTCTGTCCAATTTCCCATGTAAGCTCACCTTTACAGACAGCCTGTGTTGTAGGGGACAAGATATATCACCTGTGCTTCTCTGACACTTTATCACCTGATAGGTGACACTTTCATGGCTGATGAAGCTGAGGCTTGGAGTCATCCTATAATCCACTAATACTGCAGACCTTCCTCGAGCTAGTGTTCCCAGATCTTTATCACTCGTTGTCATTTCCAACTGATAAAGTCTCATTTTACAGCTGAAGCATGTACTGTTGGTCACCGTGTACTTGAACTTGTACTTTTTTCCTCAATTCTATGATCTCATTCCTCAAGGCTGTGCATTTTTTATATAGTAAATTTAATGCAGTGATTATTATCAGTATTGATGATGCCTTGCACCTTTTCATCATCAGCAAATCTCAGATGTACTCTTATTTTTGTGCTGATGAGGTAAATACAGATTAATGAAAGTCATATTATAGCTAGATCATCATGAAGACAGTCCTTGGCAAACTCAGTTTCAATCTTTTCTCTCTTTGGATACTTTCCCTTTGATACGTCACCTTTTGCTATTTGTATTTCTTTTATTTTTCAACTAAATCCCATATTCTCCAGCACATTTAAAAAAAAAGAAATCATCACATAGTAACACAGCAAATGCTTCATGAAACTCAGATGCAGATGAGTTACTACGTTTCCTTCAGACAATTAACATAATGTAAACAGATTTCAGTTCATTTAGCTGTATCTTTTTCCATCCAGTCCTGTTGCCTTTTCCGCTATCTGCCATTTACCTTCACATTTTTAATTCTTCTTTCAGACTCGTGGATCAAAGTCAGACTAATAGACCAAGGTCAGAAATGTTTTTCTGAACCACTTCCCTCACTCATCCCTCTTCTTAAATACAGGTACTGTGTTTGCTGCTTTTGACTCTTACAGCATCATTCACATTGTAGCACAATTATTATAGTATTACAATATCAGACCCATGCTCCCCTCAGTCTCCCAGTCCAAAGGATAGAAATAGGAACGTTGTCCTCAGTCTGCAGATGGCTTGCTGTTCCACGTTCCTCTTTTCATGTTTACAGTTCATCTGCTTTGTGATAAACAGTGATTAAAGTCTCAGTGTAGAGAGGATTTCAGTACAAACCTTCAGCAGTTCTGTACAAACCTGAGGGAAAATCCACTGAAGTCAGTCATGTGACTCAGGTGTCTAAAGGTTAATGGAGCTTAAGTGTTTTTCTGGACGGAGGCCTAGAGAACCCACAAGTTATCTTTCTACATCCTCACTATCAATACCTCTCTCTCTGCCCTGGACATGTCTCACAAGTGCTCATGCATACATGAGCACAGCATGAGCTTGGGTATTTCTTTTGCCTCCAGGTCTTCACCTTCCCTGTGCAGCATATGGATGGATGCAGCAACATCTTGAACCTATGTAGTGATTCCAGGAGAGAAAATAAGATTGTGTTCAGAGTCAGGCCTTCAGCAGTGGAAAGTTCTGTGTAAATCAGATCTTAGAGGAGTGTTTTTGTGCTGCATCATGCTAATACATGACTAATAGCTATACTAGCAAGGTAGAAAGTAAGTGATGAAGACTGTGAGCTCTGTGGATTGGCTCCAGAAGGAATCTAATCATATGCAAAACAGACTGTGTTTAAGGCATTCTGAGTACACCAAAAGATATGCTTTATTACAGGCCTTGTTAATATGAAAGGAAAATGGCCATAATTTTGACATGGTAAAATAAGAAAAACATTTTTACAGAACCATTCATTCATCTGAAGATTCACTACTTCCTTTATGCATTCACTGGAAGACATTTCATTGTTTCCTTTGTGATTTATTTCTTTGAATCTAGTCTGATTAAACACTGTAAGATTTATTTCTTCAATATTATATTCCTCATAGAATTTTAATTGTAGAACAGTGGAAAAAGAGCTGGAGCAGAATAAAAACATATTGATTTAATTCAATTTTTATATCAATTTCAAGTTATTTTACCTTTGGAGGTAAGTGTGTTTGGAGATGGTGAGGGGAATACAAGCTATAAATTCTGCTTGATTGATCAGTAATAAAAATAAATGATCTTATATAAAAATTTACAATTAAGCAATGAAATATTGAATGGTCATATTAGTTTGACAATAGATGCCATGGGGCACATATAAAAGGGAGTAATGACAGAGTAGCAAAAAACTAATTTTAGTCAAAGAACATTCTCCATTATCTCTAGAAAATATGGCTCTTTTTTGGCATACTTTTGGATTCATCTTCTTGCAAATGGAATTTTGAAATCAATACATGTTACAAAGAAAGGTCTTTTCTAAGAGTATTCTTGCAAGAAGTTGAAGAAATCAGAAGGTTTGCCCATCTTGAGGTATTTACAATAATAATTTTTCATACAAAAGTATTTATTAATGGTTCAATTTGAATCTGTCATGAAACCCTTCCATACTGGACTAGTTGCTGCTCTAATATGTAGTATATTGTGCTGGGCAAATCATTAAAGCAAAACGTTTTGGAATGACTTGCAGACACCTGAAAATCTCATGACTTCTTGCCTTCCTTCCACCTGCCCACTTCAAAGCATTTATTTCTGGTTGGGTGAAATTTATTATAAATAATTCTTGGTATTTGTGTTATTGAAGCATTTAGAGTCCTTAGGCATGGCTAGGACCAAGGGCTGCTTAGTCTTATACAGTGTAGATTAAAAAGTTGGAGTGCAACAAAAAAAGTGCTGTATTATTGATCAGCTTCACCAGCTATAGCACCCAAGCAGCTCAAACACTTTTTATTGGGCTTCTCAGCAAAGGAGAGCTTCAAAGAGGAACCCAATGGATGTTTGCTCCTGCTGGGCTGAGCTGTGACGCTGAAGATGTCAGGAAGATGCTTCATGGCAATTGCAGTGACCCTCTCATTGCAAGCTGATGCTGGGGAAAGCATCCTCCCCAAGGCAGGTATGATGAGTAAAAGGAAGAAAACTTGTGAAATCTTTGAAAGTGAGACTTTTCTCTGAAGTAACTGGGAATTGGGAGCTAGCAGGATCATGCCTGGAGAGAAGTGGCATACCAAAACTGACAAGGTAGGAAAGCCATCTGTCCAGGAGGCTAATGGAGAAAAAGTGTGTTAGAGGAGGCCAGGGAAGATTGCCTTAACAAGCAAGACACAAAACTGCAAGTCTAGACAAGAATATTCATCTCTATTGAGAACAAAGCAGTACAAATGGCAGAACAACTGAAATCCCTATCTCCCTAAAGAAAAAGTGTTCCATTTGTTGGAAAGGGTGTTTGTGTTTGTATACACAGCAAGTGCTTAAAGTTGGTATGGGCAAGACAAACTTTCACAGGTCTCATGTGGTGTCTGAGCCAGGCTAGTGTGTTCACTCTCTCATTTTGATCTGATATAAAGTCCTGAACCCAGGAAAATATATGGCATAATTTTTCATATCTATCTGTCTATTTATCTATCACTATTTCTCTCTCTCTCATCTCTATCTATATCTATATGTATTTATATGTAATGTATATCTATATACATTTTAACATGAGAGAATAGCTGCATTTCACAATTTTGTTTTGCTGTTTTGTGTCTGGATCTGGTTTCTTAAACTCTCCCACCTGCTAAATGGCAAAGAAAATATCTATATGGAGAGACTATGGGTGAGTCTGCTAAACAGTTTGAGAATAATCAGTAACATGGATTTGATATTTAGGCATGTTGAATAACTCTGTTTCCAAATAGCATTGCAAGCACCAGTAAATAGTCAATGCTAAACATGGAACTCTTTGTGTGTTGTTATTTTATTTATTTATTTATTTATTTATTTATTTTCTGGAATGATAACTGTGGGAGGAAAACAGGTATTTTTAATTTTATAATTTCAAGTTTCATCCCACATTTATTAGACATATTACAATTTCCAGACCCCTCATCTGAGCTACAAACAGGAAAATCAAGGTGTAGCCTGCACCCTTAAGAGCAAAATGTGCTCCAGCACTTTAATCTTCAGCTCTTGGAGCTTTATCACTGACTTCACAGGTATTGTGTTGCTATTCATAATTAATAAGCAAACATTTCATACAGTGTTGTCAGTGGATAATATAATTATAGTGTACATCATGCATTTAAATCAAAATAGACAAAGACTAATCTCTACTAGTATCTTAGGAGATTTTGCAGACATCAGGCAGGCTGAAAGATATCTGAACATTGTTTCTAAGCAAAAGATGAAAGTTCTTCACAAGATATTGATCTGTACCTGAGCACGAATGATTAATGCGTTTTGGTTCAACTTCAGCTGGCTTTCATTAGATAACAGCCAAGAAGTAGGCTATGATCTCATACCTATCGACAGGTCGATCAATAGATAGATAGATAGATTTATGTATGTGTATATATATATATGTATGTATAACTTTGTCATATGTTTGAGTGGAAGACCTTGCATTATAAATCAAGCCTTGGCAAAAGCAAAAGTATAAAGCTGACAGATTTCTAGATGTATATGATATTGTATTAGTTTTTATTCCTAGTATGATTCTCTTTCCATCCTTCCTCATTTTTGGCTGAGAATCACTTGATAGATACTATCATTTCTATTGAAAGACTCTCAGTGCTAGCTGAAATATATTATGGAAAGAATTCCAACTCCCCATTATTCTGCTTAAAGCAGGTGCTTATAAATAAGTTGATTTTTTAAAAAATCTCAATTTCCTTCTAATTTAAGTCAAAACAAATAAAAAGGTGAGGTTGAAATTGACTGTGAAGATAAAATGGAGGAAAATTGAGACAAAATGATTAATTCTTGAAAAGTAACAGGGACTTGTGTGAATATCTGAACTGAGCTTTGGAGACTTCATGTTTCTGGGGAGAAAGAAGAGTAAAATTAGTGCATCTCAAAGGGTGTCATTTAACATTGGTGTGTTAAGTAATGTAAATTGCTACATTACAGATCTTTTCTGGCATTTTGAATGGGAATTTAGTATTTATTTCTTCATGGAGTTCTTCAAAGAACTCTCTTTCTTGTGCTATCTTTTCCGACAAGTGAACCTCAGTATGCCAACAGAATAACTGCTTTCATTGTCATGCACAATAGATTGCTTTTAATGTGTAGATTGTGTTTCCAGTCTAACACCTAGGAAAATAAGAATTGTTCTGAGAAGCTTTCAGAATAAGTTTGTCATCTTATAACCAACTCAAACTGCAGATTTTTATTTTTTTTATTTTTTTTTTTTAATGGAATAAAACTTAGCGACTCAATACAGTTATAGCTGCCCAGAAACTTTGCACGTAAAACTGACTTCACACAGGTCCTGGGAAAACATTATGTCAAAATGATGATATAATATGTAATTTTATTATAAATATGTAATCTGAATAATTTGATTTGTTAGTGAGAAACATTATTTACCTGTAATATTTTGGATGAAGCTGCTGCTTTTGTTGAATGCTTGTTGAATACACTGTAAACCAATAATGAAAAGCAACCTTCAGAAGTAAATATGGAAATTATATTGTCTGAGGAAAACCTGTCACACTCAGTAGTGATAACCAGCTCAGTCAAGGGGAATTCAAATGGAGAAAAAGCTAATTTTGTTTTCTTGTTTTCAAACAAGAAGATAGACAAAGATGAAAATTTTCTTAGTTTAGGAAGGCCCAAGGGCTCCCCTGTTACAGAGGTCTGCAGTACCTTCAGGATGCTGCAGTGTAAATTCTACCTATATAGGTAAATTTATAAGGCAAGTTACTAGAGACACTTGGTCATCTCACAGGCTTGTGGCTGGATTATTTTTCTCTTGCAATCTCTCCCTGCCTGTTCTCCCAGCTGGCCTGCCCCAAACCAGCTGCATTTTAGCAATCTTTAGCTCTGTTTGTATCAAAATAAAATCCACCCTTTCCCCAGGGGTGGCTCAGGGGTAGCTCACACAGGTGCCCCCCCATGTCCCAGATCTCAGGAATTTGGTGCTGCATTCTGCTTTTCCCCCAGAAGCAGCTACCTGTTGGCCTGCCATGCTGACCCCCCCCATCACCCAGGCCTCTGCTTCTTCTAGAGACATCGCTTTGATATTCTTCCTGTGCTTTGGAAACCCTCTCAGTTTCGCCTCGTGTCAGAAGAAATTGTGTAGACTGGATGTGAAAATGTCCAGGACAATTGCACGGCTCACATTGTAAAGATGAAAGCAGCCTGATCTTTCTGGTGCATCTCTGCTTTGATCTACAACACACGGACAACCGAACCCCTACCCAGCAAAATGCTTCAGTCTCCTGGCATGCTGTGAGTCTTTGGGACAGAGAGATGAAACATTAAGCTTATTCGTGGTAATATTCTTCATTTTCACTGTACCCACACTCTCAAATGGGAATTAAACACTTCTTTTTTCATGATTGTGTATCATGCACCTTGAAATAAACCTGGTGCGAAGAAAGGCTGCTGAGAGCTCGATGGCAGTATTACAAATAAGCCTGCTAATGCATCCTGTTTAAAATGGATTTTTAATCAGAGGTGTCTGAGTTTCTCAAGAAAATGAAATTAAACTCATTTCACACCACCACTGATCAGTTTAGGAACAAAACAAGCCATGAATTAAACATATTTTAACTCAGGGCTTTTTGTCAGATCAGTTAAACTTGCCTCTCCTCTCTATCTATCTATCTATCTATCAATCAATAAGTCAATCATCTACCTATCGATCCATTGATCTATCTATCAGTCCTTTTGCTTGTTACATGAAAGGTGGGTATTTCTAGGACATTCTTGTGCAAATGCACACACTAATTCATGAGTGCTATTTTTTCAAGAATGTGATTTCTTCTAGAGACACTTGCATGGAGAAAAATCCAGCCAGAAGTGATGTGCAAAGTAAACAGTCATTTCAGAAATGGCTGTCTGTTGTCTTCCTCAGGATCCTCAAGCTGGAAATGTAAATCTGCTGGAATTATATTATTTCATAGCTCAGAAATTAATGTGCCACATTTCATTAGGGCCTGTGGCTGCTTCACTGCAGAATATTTTCTCTCCTTCACTACATCTGCAACTTGCAGTTCAAAATCCAGAATGGATCAGTCTGGGACACTGTTACAGCACAATACTTTCTGACAAACCACTTAATAAATGCCATGAAGAAGCGATGCACAGCCTGCTCCTAAACAGCCTTTTGCCAGATGCCAACAAAACTATCTGCATCTGTCTGATAATAGGAAACCATAATGATTTTCTTGTCACGTAGCTTGTGAATACGGAGTGAAATCTCTTCCTTAGCTGAGTTGGAGATGGCTGCTTGTACACTGATGAATGGCTCTGATGTTATTAGCCAAAGCTATTGACTTGCCTGGCCCCCGAATACCACTAAATGTAAACACGGCAGGTTTCCATTGGATTCCAATAACTGCATGGAACGAGCTGTCATTCTCGCTGGCTATAAATACACTAATAACCCTCCGTAGTGAGTTTTAGTTTTCTTTGCAGATCTGAACGCACATTGCCATTGTATTCTCATGCAAATGAACACGGAGTATGGATGGGATAAAAACTCTTAAGTGGAAAGAGGGTGTGTGATGGAAGAAATAGAAGAAACTGGAAGTTAATCTCAAAGGTAATATTTCGGTAATTAGCTCACGAGAACACTGCGGAATACTGGCAGCTTTTTGGAAAGATTTCTTGTAGGCTTTGTTCATCAAATAAAATGAAATGATATTCAGAAGAGTTTGCTACTATTTTAAAATAAATTACTAAAGGTTCTTCATGGTAATTTATTCAAGCTTTCATAACACTCTCTATCAAAATATGCACATTAAGGACCCCATAAGTGCTTTTGTTCAATATTTCATTTCAGGAAGAGGTTTACTGAGGTTGCACCAAACAATTTCACTGAAGCCTCACTGAATAATTATTCAAATATCTTCACAGGAAATCAGTGAAACCTTTCTTTTGGCATTTTATTGTTGATACTGTTTTGATGCATCAAAATGATGTATGTCATGGTGATATTTCAGCATGACATTTCAACCATAATCCTTTGTCTGCAGGTACACAGGCTTCCACTCATTCTTCCCTGAGAGCTGAAAATACAAGTGAGGAAGTTATTAAAAAAGCTAAGTAAAAATGTCTTATTTTAAGGAGTGATTCCATCTTCTAATGTAAATAGTCCATATTTGACAGTCTATCTTTGGATGAGCTATATGATGTTTACTTAGCTTATACAGCAATGGCATTTACACTATGCTGCCTTTGAAGCAAGAGACTCCCCAGACTGGCTTTACCTTTCAGCCAGAAGGCAGAGGAAGGGGAAGGCTTAAGGCTATGTCTCTCAGGAGAACCTTGCAGGGAGCTGCTAAAGACCAAAGCACAGGTAGGTGGTGTGAATAAAATGACCTTACACCATCGAAGGCTGTGGCATTACTGCAAATCTGCAAGCGAGGTCTGGCTGGATCTTATGGTGATATCGATAAATGAAAATGATGTGAATGCCCTGTAGGTATCAGGACATACATATTACAATGATATTAGAATACCTATCTTTCTTAAAACAAAAGTAAAATAAAGAGATCTACGAAATGTTTGAGTTGTGCTATGAAAGAATTTATTGCAGAATCATGATCATACTGATAAGTGAAATCACAAATTTAGAATAAAAATAGCAGAATATACCTATGAAGATGGTATTTGTATCTATAGTCCTGTACTCTCTGTGCCACACTTTTAAATCTTAACAGTTACATATCTGCTGCTGAAGCTATTAAACAGTTTGAATATTTACAGGGACAGAAACACAAACACTACTTAGATCGTGGGTGTGTTTGATATTTGTCCTTTGTTGCTTTCCATACTGTGCTGTAAGCCCTTTATACTGAAAGTACCATCCACCCATTGTGTATGGGACCTGCAACTGGGGGGTAAATCTTGAAAGGTGATCCAGATAAGCCAACCAAGTCCAGCTGCTAATCAAGTTTGGTATAAACCATCTAAAAACCTCTTTGTACCTGCTCACGTAATTTTCACCCAACAAGATTTTGAGCTCAGATGGATGAGGGCTCCCTCTTCTGTGTGAAGTGGTGAACACTTGGCAATGGAGGCACGTGATGCCCCCAAGCACTCAGCTGAAGGCTTAAAATAAGCTAAGACAAATGCCAGCTATCTGTCCACATCCCCCAAGAGAGCACAACACTCATGTTGAGCTGGCTGAACTGTGAGTTGAAAGGAAGCAAAACTATATCCATAGACAAATAAAGGAGCATTATTTCTTCTCAGTGCTCTCCATTGCTCAGCACATGCAGACACCCCTCTCCGAGGGTCTCCCAACAATGTTGAAAGAGGGCTGAATGCTTTTAAGGGTGAACTTCATGTCAGACGATTTGGAAAGTTTTCTTGGGCACCAAGGCTCTGTACATCATTCATGTCAGCATTTATGAAAACCACGGGGCTTCAGCGGTGTATATAAAGCTTTAATAATATTTGCAGTATACTTCAGACTCTCCAGATGAGAAGAAAAGCTTTTGTTTTTAATAATTCCCTATAGTACAATCCAACCCCTTGAAAAATCAGCTGGGAACCTCTCCATTTGGCAACAGCCCACTAATTAAAGACTTATATGTAATGTCCACCTTTAGTTAAAATCAAAAGCATCTCTTCTGTTGTAATATAGGCAATTATGTTATCTAGATAGTCCATTATATGGAAACAACTTTCACTACAAAAATGTCCATTCCAAAGAGTGACTTCCCTAGGACTAATATGATTCTCCTTCCTTCCTTCCTTCCTTCCTTCTTTCCTTCCTTCCTTCCTTCCTTCCTTCCTTCCTTCCTTCCTTCCTTCCTTCCTTCCTTCCTTCCTTCCTTCCAGAATTTCTTTCTGTCACATAGGCACACACAACAGAGATCTTTTCCAGACAATGTCTTCTCTATTTCTCACTCATAATTTTCTGTTATTTTTCTATCAATACCCAGCTAGAAAATTAATCTGATAATATATGATAATATAGTACCTTGGGGTGAGGAGAGAAAACAAGTTTGCCTTTCCTGCTTACGCATCAAAAAGTTAAGCTTCTCCCTGCCCTCGCAAAAAATTAAGCGAGAACTGAGCCCATGGTCCCTGGACCTTCCTATTTGCTGCAGGATGTTGAAGACGGCATTTGTCTCTTTCTTATTTTCCCTCTCTTGTTTTCTCTGAAGTACTTCTTTCTCCTCTGTGAATAAGTTATTTTTTATTTGACATGCCCTTTATAAATATTCCCTAAGGACCCTCAACTAAAATTATTTGGTATTTTAGACAGCTTTTTCCTGTTGTGATATTTAACCTTCCTCCTTGCCTAACTTGGTGGCAAAGCTGTTATTTTCAGTTCATCAGAAAAGCTTTTTTTTTTGGAGGGGGTCTTTTTTTTTTTTCTTCCCACTCTATAGCCACATTGCAGCTTTTGTAATTTATTATGGGCATAAATCCTTTCCAGTTCAGCCAAATTCCATTATAAACCTTATGTTTAGCTCTTAATAACTTTGTTTACAAATATTGATCTGCCTTGAAAATTTCCCAGGTTTATTTTTTTTAAAACAAGGGACATTTTAAAGAGTATTCTGAGGAAAAAAATCTTGACATGGCTGCCCATTTTTAATAAGTACCTGAAATTAGATTGTGCAACTGTAGTTCTACTGCTTTAAAAAAGATAGTAGTTTTGCACAGGAAATGAGTGATGAAGTCTAAAATGAGGAATTATTTTAGAATAAGACTAGACATTTTCTGTGAAATGAAGGACAGGCAAGCCATGTATGTTTGAAATGCCTAAAGGTACCTGCTTCGTGATGCTAACCAACTAAATTTGTTGGCTCTCTTCAACCCCCCCCCACCCTGAGACATTCCACTTGTGAATTACTTTATTTTTTTTTAATTAAATTAATTTAAATTCTATTCTATTCTATTCTATTTTTTTAAATACAGATTAGGCTCGGGTCTGTGCTTCACCTGGTACTTCACGGTGCTTGTAGACTTAATGTTTGATCCAAATAGCCTGGTATAAAGTGAATACATCATTTTGCAAACAGAAGGTTAAATACGTTGTGCTGAAGATGCTGAGTGGACATACAAATCAAGTGTCACGCACTTACCAAAGGTTGTCTTCAATGGGAAGTGTCAGATGTTGAGAGAGCTGGTCCCTTACATTCATACCTGACCAGAGGTATTCAGCCTGTGACTCTCAAGCTTCATTGAATCTGCCAGCAGATCAAATTCTCTTTCCATGGGGTGTTACACCAAGCAGCTCCTTAAGAGGAGTATTTTCTTCTTAAAAGTATATAAAAAATGTTAAAAAGCTTTGCTGTCTTTTTTTTTTTTTTTTCAGTTCTTCATGTTATGCTATGAAAGACCAACAAGCAAAATTAATAAGAAATAAAAATAGTCCATTGTTGAATCCCACAGTCTTTCACCTGTGATTGACCCTATAGTGAGAGTAATCTGTGATGGATTATGTATGGGGTGAGTCATGCATAACCTGTCAGCAAAGGGCTGACAAATTTTCTTTGCCAATTTTCAAAATTGATAAAAAGGCAAGGATTTATTGCAGATACAGTGTAAAGGATTTTGTGTATCCATATATAGATGGTATGTAAAAACGCAATAGATTGTAACTGAAGCAGATTGCAATCTGCATTGCAACTTTTCTGCATAAATTCTTCTGCACGTAATGTTTATATCTGGAAAGTCAGACTACTAAGTGAAAACTATTTTGGAATTACTAAAGCCAACTGAATTTTTGATATCTGAAACAGCACAGCAGAGCAGTATCCATGAAATGCAGGAAGGCCTCTTTAATTATTATTGTTAAAGTTTGATAATCCTTACTTGCAATTAGTAGCAACATTTTCTGTGAAGAGTCCTGTTGACTTTAAACAGGAACTCCTAGACATGTAAAGATATATTCAGAGCCCATTTACTATATTTAGTTATTTACCAATAACTAAAAACTACACCATGTGCAACTAAAAAAAAAAAAAAAGGTGTTTTTGTGAGGATTTTACACTATAAGTACACAAAGACGAAATAATGGAGAGCTGCTTCAGTTTTTAGTTGCTAGAGAATAAGAGAGATATCAGGGAGCATTTATGAGGGACATGTCCTTGGAGTCCTCTTAGCAAGAGAGGGAATTACTGCTAGTCTTTAGATGGGCAACGTTTTGCTTTCCTTTTAGCCTCGAGAAGAAAATAGTCTGCAAGACTATCATGCAAGAACCTTTGATGGAGAAAGAAAACAAACTGATTTTCAAGCCACAGCTTTAAATTGCGGGGACAGAAGTCAAAATGACATCAACCTTACCATGCAATTTTTTTTTTTTTTTTTTAATTAAGCAGGTTTGACCTGACACTTTAAGTAAGGAATAAATAAAACACCCCATGAAATTAGCCTCAGAACCATTTCTGTGATCATACCTGATCTTTGCTTAAAAAGCAACAAGTCTTTTACTCCCAAGCAAGTTGTTTGTTTTTACAGAACAAATGGAAATATAAGCTATAGATGTATTCCCTAGTAAGATTTTGTCTCCATTTCTATTAATATGATAATCCTTCTACATCTTTTCAATATTAAAGACTCATTATTAAGAAAAAAATATTTAACCACGTTTTACTAATTAACAAGTATATTATTTGAGTTTGCTATGACATCAGGAAACTTTCCTAAGCTATTTTGTTCCTACATATGTTTGTGGCCCGGTTTTGGCTAGGACAGAATTAATTTTGCTCCTAGTAGCTGGTATTGTGCTGTGTTTTGGATTTAGGATTAAATAATGGTGATAGAACACCAATATTTTAGTTGTTGCAGAGCAGTGCTTAGACTGAGGCAAGGACTGATCAGCTTCTCCTACTGCCCTGCCAGAAACTGGCATTTGTTTAGTCAATCCTACTCACAGTACTGTTAAGTTAATTTTACAAAATGTACAGAGAAATTGGTGAAAAAAAAAATATATCCATCGTGCTTACAAATAAACAAAACAAACAGCATAATATGGGAAAAAAAGCACTTGTCCTTTGTGAATACATTTTTTTTTTCTTATTGGTGTGGCTTGCAGGAGCAGTAGGCATGATCTATTCAGATGAGGATGCAAGTTTTACAGAGTATCTTTCATTTTCATCAGTTTTCTGGCTGCACTGAGGATTTCTCCTTACGAGTAGAAAAGGCTACGCCATTTATCCTTGGCTGAGAATCACTGATACATTTCAACAATGGAATTAGCTATTCACTGCATTACAATGACTTTCTTTCTGTAATTTGCCATTAATATGCTTCTACCTGAGCAGTGTAAATTGTGAATTAAATTGCTACAGGGAAAAATGACGAACCTATTCTTTGATTCCATCTAAAAATGTATGGTTATAGTCTCTGCCCATAATAATGTTCATTCCTCTCTTCCTGACAATTTTACTTTAACTTGTCTAAGTTTTCTTTTTAACTCATGAAAAAGGGTAGAACAGGTTTAATACTGTACTTCTACAGATATTGGTACTTCTAAGAATATACATCATTTATCAGTCAGGACCTCTGTATTTGTGTATTGATATACTGGTATAATGGTATTATATACATACCTTTCTCAGAGGCACTGGGCTTGTTGAAGCAAAAACCTCCACACAACATTTAAAGATTAAGAAGGAACATTAAGTTTGGCAAAATCTTTGCTATTGTCTAACAAAGCACATCTTTGCTTCTTTTCATAGCTGGTCTTCTTCCTTGTGAAGTCAACTGCTTAAGGTATTTAAATGGGAAAAAATCCTTACATCTGCAGCTCCACCAGCTGTCTGCCTCTTCTCTGAAACTAAGGGAAGAGAATATTTCATGGTAAACTGTAAGATGCAAATGTTCCAAATTCATAAATTTGTTCTTTGAATAACACTACCTATATAGATGATGTGTTATGCATAACATTTTTTCCTCTCAAACTGTTTGTTAGACATCTGTAAAGATCTGAGGCATTAGACTCCTTTTTATGTGATATTTCCATGTGCATTGTTAAGTGGTCTGGCTAGAAAACAAAACTAAGTGATCTGTATTGCATTTTTGATACCATACTTACAGTAGTAAATTCAGCATATTTGTGAAAACAGCAAAGGTTTTGGTAACACATTCCAAGATACAAGATAGCTAACCCTTCCCACTCGGCACTACACTATTCGCATTCCAAATCTCATAGCCCTCTAGTTTTCATTGATAAGCATTGATATGATTTTGCATATCATTTGTCACCACCATTTGAGATTTTCCCAGATCTGTTTTCAGGTACATTAGCATCCTGGGAAGCTCCTAGACCCAATGAGTCACAGTAACCTATTAGAGCTTGTTTCCAGAAGGTAAAGTTGAGATTTGGTGTCCAAATGCTGGGGTTGTTCCCAGGGGAAGGGAAAGGAGTGGAGTAGGATCATTTCTGTTTAGCAGGATACATAACATTTTCATCCTTTTCTTTTAGTTTTCTTTCCTACAATGAGAGAAATATTTTTCTCATGATGTATAACATCACATTTGAATAAATCCACCTATATCTATGTATAATTTTTTGCTTTTTATCTGCTCCTTTTGGAACACAGCACACAGAATGGGCACAGTAAATAAGTCTTTTTTTTTTTTTTTTTTTTTTTTTTTTTTTAATCAGGGAACATTCTCCCATATTAAATTTCTCATTCATTCTTGAACCTACAGGCAGCTTAAAATATGTCTCGTGTCAGTGCCGTCACAGCCTGGAGACACATTGCAAAGCCAGGAAGAGATTGACTTTCTGATAGCTATCTACTTGTTATAATAGTATAGAAGGAGTGTCAGTCATATTCCCCACATCTGTTCCAGCTAGAGAAGAAACACAGCCTAATCACTTTTATGTCTAGCATGAGACTATCGGGCAGAACTCCATCTGATAAGCAAATGTGATATTTCTCTTTCTCTCAATATATATAGTATATAAGTCTAAATATCCTATTGTCTGAAACCATTGCAGCATATACTGGTCTTTTTTTTTTTTTTTTTTTCCCCCACTGAAGTATTTCAGGATCATTACTGCCTCTCACATAATTATTGGGAAGTTATTCTCTTTAGGTCATTTATTGATTCTTCCTTCATCCCATTGAGTATTAAATGCCTTTAAAAAAGTTTCCATAAGATATACCATCTCCTTTGTTTCTTTATTCCTATTTCGCTGTTTTTAAAGTTATCAGTATTAAAAATTAGAGAAAAAATATACCAAGGCAGCTGGGGAGAATATGAATTATTAAGATTCTGAGCTACCAATAAATGAACACCTCACAATTACACTTTCATCTTCTTATGAGATGAACATCTGTGGTTCTTGGCAGTGGAGGTAGTTGCACTATGGAAGTCCTCCAAGTTTAATGGTAGTCTTTTGTTTTCCCTTCTTATTCTTCACTAATTCTTCCCTTCTCTTTCTTTTGTTCTCATTCATATTTTTTTCATGGACTCTTCTCTTCCTATGATTATGCTAGTGGCTTCAAGAGGCAATTACAGAACCTAAGCAGGTGTTTTGGGGTGAGGCAAAGCACTTTCAGAGATCAAATGACGGATAAAATGGAGAACATAGGAAGTGGGAATAAGTGGCACACATTTGGATCATGGCAAAAGAGTGATGACAGAGTACCACAGACACTGTATAGGGGTCTAGTATGGTTCACAGCTCTTTGGAAAAAAATAAGTAAAAGCAAGAGACCACTGAGAAACACCCAGGGAACCTCATGAAGCTACTTGTTTCAGCAAATGATGTTACAAGAACTTTTTGCTGAGAATTACTCTTCAGTGCACAAACGGAGGAATGAATGTGTTCAGTTTACTAGATTTTTTATTTAAAAAAAGTGGTCAAAGAAAAGACCCAGAGAATTATTTTACATATAGGGCCATAGTATAATTATCATAGCAAGGTTAGCTGTGAAGTAAAACCTATCTGTTCAGATCTTTATCCTGATGGACTTGTCTTCCTTGGAGTCAAGGCAAGATGTTCACTGATTTCAGCAAGAATGAGATTTCAGCTAAGACAGTAATTTTTTATTATCTTTTTTATTTTTTTATTTTATTTTTTTTTAACTACTAGACAGGACAGACCTTGAAAAACATCTTCCAAAAAAGGTTTGCTTTTTAATAGAAATAACATCTTCATTTTGTAGGCAAGATTCATGACAGTACAGTTCTATTAATATCTGTGCAGTCACTGCACAATGAATTTTGCCTATTATATATGCCTTGTTCATAAAATCTCACCTTTTAAACAGATTGTCCTGAACCATACCTCCAATGTGGCAGAGAAAGCTTATGTTGCTGATTTTATCATACAACAGTGAAACAGTTAGAGAATGAATTATAACTTTTCCTTCTAGTTCAGTATGGACTTCTTTGCTTTCAAATTTACACCAACAAACCCTTAAGAAACTAAATTACTTCTTTAGGTTACACAATCACACACTGAAGATGAAATTCTGGTCTCATGGCAACAAAGACACTTGCTTTTTTATTTTGAAATAAACTCTTCTTACCTTTTAAACCTCAGTACCCTAGGAAAATAAAATCTTGCATAAATAAAGTTAGCAAATGATTATCTTCAACACAAAACAAAATGATAAATATAAATATGACTGTAATACAAAAAGTTCTGCTTTATTTCTTAATATGAATTATTTGAAAAAATTACCATAATTTTATTTTATTAGACATAATTGATCTAGTCACGTAAGAATATATGGTAGTCTACCCTAAAATTTGTCAACTGCAATTAAACGCTAATCTGAAATTCTTTGTAACATATTAAAGGCCTTTCAGAATATATCCCTGGATTTAAATATAATAAAATTGCTCATGTGTCCAAATATAAAGGGCAAAATAGGCTGTGTTTGTGTAAGACTGACATACTGAAATAGAAATGGAAATTCAAATAAACTGTGCTTCACAAATGATGAGGTGAAAAGATGTAGACATTGCACAGCAGTTGCTACTGAGTCCTGAAAAAGCCCGTTAGGCACACGTGGTTTAATCAGATTTTTCTCTCCTGCTTTGAGAAGTTACATGGCACAATCAGCTCAGACACACAGGCAGAGGTATGTAATGCAAACGATACATTTTAATGAGTTGTCTGGTAGAAAAACATTTATTTCTTCAGATGTTTTCAGACAAAGACTCGAGTTGCAAAATTTCCTCTTCTTTTGCTTTATGATCATGAGTTTTCTCAGGTTACAAAGCATAAAAAGTATTTCTTTGTGAAGGCCTCCCTGCTCACCTGTAATGAAATTTCACTGACTTAAAAAGTTATGGACAGATTTCTTTAGTGGTGTCCAGCCTCCATGGACTGCCTTGCCACCAAGCTGACATAAGCTCTGCTGGAAGGAAAAGTCTTTACTCCTTTACCAGAAACACTCTATTGAATATGAAAAGAAGTATGCTGGGATTTCAGATACAATACTGAGGGAAAAAAGGCGACCACTAATTTTTTGGGTTTCAACCTAAGAGATTCCTGGTGGTCATGGTAACTCTGCTTACCTTGACCTTGAGACTAACATAGGAAGAACCTGATGCTGAGTGGTTAAAATTAGATCATGATAAGACTGAAAGGAGATTTAACTAGAACATATAAGACCTGTATATGTCAAGGACATCAATGGGAAGCTCGCATGCATGCCAAAATCTTGTGTCTTGCTAAGTGTTTAGGCAGGCCAGATGATCTGAGGTGGCTTCTGGAGCTGGGCTGCCCTCAGATCTCCTGCGTTTGGTGATTCTCTCACAAATGAATCTTGAATTCCTTCTCCATTTGAGGCTACCCAGTTCAAGGACCATTCCACAAACCCAAGCTAAGTATTTTGAGGTCAGTTCAGTCACAGGCACAGCTTCACCAATTTCTCTATTAACAAAGTCATTTTAGGAAATTATTGGCTTGCTTTATATTTCCTGAAAGCCTGTGTAAGATTGAAATTTTTGTGTCTATGTATTAGATATTACCAAATGCTAATAAAATTGATAAACATAATTCATATCTTCAAAATAGTTTCAAAATTTCGGCTGGAATTAATTTGACCTTGCAGAGTTTTCTTCACAAGTCAATACACAATTAAGATTTTATGAGGCTGATAAAGGTAACAGATAAGTAGTAAATACAAACAGAGAGTGTTATATAATTGCCTAATCTGCTTAGGACAATTTACTTTGGCTAAAACATTGCCCTTGTTTGGAAGTTTCATTGAAAAAAAGTTTCAATATTCTTCTACCACAATAACTAAATAAATACTGATGGTGCAGATGAGTTACTAGAAACTAAGGCTGTTCATTAAACTATTGTCATAAGCTAATACAATGAACTTGGAATAATAAGTATCCACAAGTTTTTCTTTGATGTGTTAATGCAATGAAAGGGAAAATAATTCATGATTAGATTTTCAAAGATTAGAAGGTGAAGAAAGATTCAAAATGAATACTAATTTGGTTTGGGAAGCCTTGAGGAAGCTATGCCCTTCATGGAAAAATTCTGTTTTTGAATTAGCAAGCTATTTTGTCTGCCAGATGAGCATAATTGAAATAAAGGGTTTAAACAGACAGAAGCCTTGTCTTTATCCTTTGCATAGCCCTTAGCTGTGGTGCCATATCATGATACGGGATCAACAGTCACAGCTGGAAGCTGGTGAGGAGGTCAGTGTTTGTGTGGAGCCATGGAAAGATTTTAATCTGGCAAGTAGCTAAGAGGAAAGAAACTACCTGGAGCTGCCTTGATTATAACGGTGGATGGTTAAATTCACAGCCTGTATCCTCTAAGCATAGATAGTGTAAAAAGCTGCAGAAAAGACCTGTCAGAAATGTCCATTCAGAGAATCGTGCAGACATGACGTAAATTTACCTTTCTGTCAGAAAAAAGTCTTTTAGAAAAGAGTTCAAGAATCTTTTTAAATCATTGGATTTCTTATCCAGTACTAGAAATCCTTTTGATGCTAATTCATGGCTTCATCAGCTCACGAAACAGTAAAACATATAACATTTAATCATATAAAATAATGACAAAGTATAGTTTTTCATCGTTGTATTTCCTGTTACTTGTCAAACTTCATATATACTTAAGATATTTTAGCACTATGATTTGATGGGTTTGCTGTGTAAATCACTATCTTCATAGTCAATTCTGTAGAGGACTTAAGTAACCTTTTGTTATGTCGGATGGCAAACAACGTTTAAAAGTAGCCAAAGTATCAATTAATATGTATTAATTAGTTTCAAACCATAATTACTTGCAAATCAAAACATATTTGCTCTTTTCCCTTTCATTTTGATTGTGATGGGTGATGAACCTTAGATAGATCCGACCTTTGTCAAGTAACAAGCAACTAAAATCAGTCTCTATGTGGTGTTCTAAGGTAGAGAATCAACTGAATCATCTGAAAACATTTTAAAATAGATATCTTTGAACTGCAGTTAGGGTTATTACAGGGTCCCCCAAACCCTGTAATAATCAGGAAAAAAAAAAAAAAAAAAGAAAAAAAAAGAAACCCCTTAGAATAACATTCTTTTTTACTTGTATGATGAGTAAATACCAATAAAATAATCCAACTAAAATAATTTCATATTTATACATAATCAAACAAAGTACACATAGAAAGTCAACATTTAGCCTGTATTTCTTATACAATACAAAATAGTGTATTTCTTTTTATAAGGTATTAGAATTTGGAACTTCTGCACTGGAAGAGCAGTGATTTAACTGTTTCCCAGAAACATTCCCACCAGTTACTACATCAAAATTAGCACTGGAGAGAAGCATTTACCATACAAATAAAACATGCCAAACTTTGAATTCACACTTTTGTCTTAGAGTTAAATGGGTTTATGGGATAATTAATGATCTGATTTATTTTTCAGTTCTCTTTTATAATGTGAATTATAATGTGAATGAGATGCCACTAAAATGGCTGGGTGGAGGTGAATGAGAAATACCTCTGACATATTAGAAACATTTCATATTATTCTCCCTAAACAATCCATGGTAAGAATTAGGCTTCTAAATTAGATTACCTGAATTAGTTATTCCAGAGCTACCTTGTTTACATTATCTGTTTATGGAATGAAGTTCCTAATTTGAAAGCAAATTTAATAAGCCAGTTGAGATATTCTGTTGCACCAAGCAAACATCAATGAATCTATACTGGTTTATCTGGGATCTTGCCTTTTAATTTGGAAAAGTTCAGCATTTTATCCCATTTTATACAAAATGATATTTCTGCTGTCATTAGGTGAAATTCACCTTTAATAGAAATACATCAAGAAAAGGTGCTAGACGAAACATGAAAATCACATTTTTAATATAAATAAATAAAAGCTTTCACGCCCACCAATGTCTATTATTTTTCTTTACAATGATTCATGTCTGCACTAAACAATATTTTTTGGCTACCATAGATATTTAAAAGACATGAAAATGATTCCACTTATTGATTTCCCTTCATACATAGCAGATAAATCAATAGGACGTGAAGATGAGGCTCCATTAAAATGATTTCTGGTGACATCACTTTTGCCTGAAAATTTCCACAAAAATGACCCTTGAGTTTCTTTCTGAGAGGTCATTCAAACAAGCGAATGCAGTAAAA
The DNA here is from genome assembly GCF_009769625.2 of Cygnus olor. Lineage (NCBI taxonomy): Eukaryota > Metazoa > Chordata > Aves > Anseriformes > Anatidae > Cygnus > Cygnus olor. The sequence goes on along the minus strand of NC_049174.1, from coordinate 31,742,024 downwards.
TCACGTCCCTTTTGAGTTTAGGTTATAATTTCTTCTTTGTAGGAGACTTTTATGTCTTAGTTAATATTTCTGCTATGACGTAGGTATGATTTGTTCAGATAAAAACAGAAAGTATAAGACAAATAAAAGCAGGTACATTATTTTATCCTGCATGTTAAATAATCCCAACTCTCAAAAAAAGTCAGCTGCTGTCTAATACAAGAAAGTCCATATAAATGCGTGTCAGAAAGGCTATATATATATAGTTGTACAGAGATGACAAAGACATCCCATCCTTTGTACAACTGTTGTGTAAGCTGTAATAAATACAGCAAAAGAGGACCTATTAACACAACTTTTTTGAGTTTTACCCCTAAAATATTCTTAATCAGAAAAATTCCTGAAGAGGATCTGGTCACCAGATTGCACAAAAAACACAAGCTGAAGTTTTTGTGGTTAACACTATTTCATTATTGTTCTAATTGACATTATAAGCATTTTCACAGGAGTGAAGATCCCTTACTGCAAGCCATTGTAGGGGGAGGAGGCTCCAGACACAAAACCATTTACAACCTGTGCGTAACGCTAAAGGTGGCAGGGAGGTACTGACAGGGTATAGAGGGAAGCAATAACTGATGCTACTCAGACAAATAAAAAAATGGTATAATGAATTCAGAACTATTGAAATGATGTTATAAGCATCATGTTCAAGGGGAATTTGGAGTGACTTACAAGGGATATAGCATGTTTTTGCATTGGTTTTGTTGACCTTTTTCTTAGCATGATTGGCAGCATGAAAAAAGTATGATGCACCTCAGTTTGTAAATGTTACAGAATGTCACAAGTGAATTCTGAAGTGCAGTATCACAATTTCTGGTTGCTCAGAATGGCTTGAAAAAGCACAAACAACTTCTGAAGATCTCTGAACTTAAAGATGAGAGAAGTTATATACCGTTCTCTTCACACACTTTATTCTCTTCACATGCATTAATGGTGAGTGGGAAAATCATCTCTTAATCACTATCTGGGGCAGTAAGAATGGGCAAGATTTGTGAATGGGCAAGGGAAAAAGCATTATTGTATGCTGAGCTTCAAGATGATGAAACTTAGATGAGATTTTTAACATGTTTGGATAGAAAAGGCAAATGTTAGAGCTGTTATGCAGACCACAAATCCTGGATAGGGGATGTAAATTGAGTTGAGTGCCCTGAGTTAAAGGCAGGCGTGCTGACAGGGAACACAGATATTTTCCATAGTGACTGAGGGTGTCAATAGCAACATAGCTTCCAGGGGCGTTCATTGAAGACCTATGCTTAATCAAATTTAGGTTGATGTCAGGTGATTATCTATCCTTAAGCAGTCAGAAAAACTTATAGAAAATGTATTTATTTATGGAAAGAGAGAGAAATAAAGTAGAGGTGTAGATCAGGTAATCATACAGTCAAAGGTGGTTTAGTTTGTGGGATTAAATGAGAATCCTGTGGAGAAAGGATGAATGAATAAGTAGTTTGGAGGAGAACTAGGAGGAAAATTGAATTATCAAGGAAGGGCAATATTTCAGGAAAAAGAGAATGGTGGCAGTATTGAAGGCAGCTGTCAGGAAGCAGAGATGAAGACAGAGTACAGGTTCTGGGACTTGGCTAAGAATAGGCCATTAAAAATTTTGGCATGAGTGCTTTGAATTGATGGAGTGCAAAGGATTCAGTGCAGAGCTAACAGGTCTGAGCATGGAATTGAGGGAATTGAAAACAGTAAATGGTAAATAAGAATAAAGATAAATGAGAATAAGAAAGGAAAATAGTCTCCACAGAAGTAAAGGGAATAAAGTATGGGATGGTTGATTTTTAATGGGGGATACCAGAGCAAGATTTTATAATGAGGAGGAATAAAATAAAAACTGCAGTATATGAGAAACTTAGGACAAAAGTAACATGACTGAATGAAAGGAAGATCAGCAGATGTGATGGAATGCAAAAGTGCACAGGTTGGAAGACATTTTTGAATCAAGATAGAAGGAGAAAGGAAAAATGAAGGATAAGCAATGAATGAAATAAGCAAGAGAGGAATAAGGTCATGTTACAGGCTTGATAATTTTATCTCTAAAGAAACTATTAAGAACCTCTGGGGTCAGAGGAGGCAGGATGCAGAAGAATTTCTGAGATTTAAATGAATTTTGTGAGGAAAATGTGCTAAAAATCAGCTGCGAGAGATGGGAGCAGTCAAGGCTTCATTGATGTTGATAGACCACAAATAAATAAAAGTCCAAGTGGTAGGATCTGATGGACTATAGAAAGTGAACGAGGACTGTACAGCAGAAATACAGTACCCAAATGGTCTGAGAGAGTTGGACAGAGTAGAGATCAATTGATCAAATTCTCTCTTACAGATGAGAAATCCAGCATTAAAATCCAGAGAGTCAGTGTAGTAGGTTCACACATTATAAGGACTTGGAGAAATTGTTTTCCTTTGCCCCCAGGTTTGCACTGACCACAGAATTTCCCTAGTGCCTGTATAAATCTGAGGGATTTGGGGGTTCAGAGATCAAGCTCAAAGATTTAAGCAGGTCCTCAGTGATCATCTTCAGATGTCTCAATGTCTTTTTGTGCTGATCAACTCCACAGATGTGAATTTTACCCAGACAGAAACAATACAAGTACTCTGGCTCCTCTGAACTTCTTTCCTTCTTGTAATGGGAGAAACTGTTATCTGACATTTCTACAGCACTGAGTAAAGGTAAGGACAGATTTAAACAACCTCAAAACATCTGGGTTATCTTATGTCTTCACTTGCCCACTGGTTTGTTATAATACACAAATGTGCAATTTCATCAGATATCTTAATATCTGTTTTAAATGGCAACTTTATCTACTTTTCTGACCATGCAACTCACACTAAGTATTCTCAAAAGAAAATTATCATTAAAATCACTGCATGTGGATTTCTGATAAACAGAAATGAAAATATTAATTAATGCAGAGCTACACACACACACAGAAAGATTGTAGGAGATTTGCTTTTGGTTTTGTTTTGTATTAGGTATCTTACAGAGAAAGCTTGAAGAGTCAGCTTCATATGAAAGCTTTATCCCAAGAAACCAGGACCATCTCCTGCAGGGAGAAAGTTATTACAAAACCAATCATTGGAAGTCTCTAATATAACAGTCTAGATGGTTTTCCCCTGAAGAAGGGCAATATTGCTTTGAATTACAGGGATCACCATCTCTGAGCTGGCCCTTTGATGTGCTGCCAGTGCCCTCCTATGGTTGACTACTACTTTCAAGGTATAGAAATTCAGAACCTCCTGAATAGGAAGATCTCACAAGCTGTGTAGAAGAGCAGCCATTCCTGTACTGCATAAAGTGCTCAACACCATGGTTAATAGCATGGCACTTTTGGAAACACTGCCCTATCAATAGTTAAGAAACACAGATCCATATGTTAATCAAGCAAAGTTTTGTAATGTAACTATGTTTCCCTGCAGGGATCTTCTAGTGTGCAGCACTATAAGATTATCTGGCTGATTTTTTTTTTTTCTCCTTCCCCCTTTTCAGAAGCAGCTGGTATCAGTTAACCTAGTCTGGTAAAGCCCATACCCTTTTGCTCATGAGAGATCTGGTCTTACTCTAGGATCAAAAACTATGTGACAAACGTATCTTACATGTGTTGTTACCTCACATACTTTGTTCAACTATAAAAGGCCTGAACCAGTGGCTCAGAGGTTATTCATTATTTTCATCCCTTCCTTAATATTTAAAAACAGACACTAGATCAAGTAGAGATCCACTGAAAAAAATCTATATTTATTGAGAGGATCTATATTATGAATTGAAACAGAAAGATCCATCCTTCAGTGGAAGCCTTTGTCAATTAAACCAGGCAAAATACCTTTCCTTTGTGTGCCAGATTCCATGGTCTCCAACATCTCATCCAATATTTGGCTGCATGTCAGCCTTCCTGTGAGAACAATAGTCAATGGATTGTGTTTTTTTCTCTTCTGACCCCTGTGGTGCCAGCTCTTCACTCAGCCCATATAATTGCTATTGAGTGCTGTCTGTCACACCAAGGCTGCTCTGGAGAATGTGCAAAATAGTTAGAAAACTTGTACAATTGTCTCTGTTCCATAGGTTTGCCACAGTCTGGAAAAAAAATATTACCCCTACAAGAGCAAAACAGATGAATGAGCTCTGTATTCTCCTTACAAGATAAATACAATAGGAGTGTGCAGGTGTCACTATCCCCTGCTGAACAACAGAAAAAGAATTGTGACCAGCTGTACAGCAGCCAGTGGCCTTCACCCGCGTTTTCCTATCACCATGATGTTCTTAGGAAATACAATGTTGAATATAGTCTGCAGATCCTTTTGGGATCATGTCTTCAGTTATTAAAGAGGTGCCAGCCCCAGTTCTGGGTCCTCAAACAATGCTATGCAAAAAAAGTAGACTTGAGTTAAGAAAGATTTGTAATAGGACAAGGCTGTTAATCTAGCATTTTGGCTTTCTCTGCTGTCATTCAGGCTGCAAATGGTGTTGCCATCTGCTTTCCTCTGTGTTGTCATCCAGACTACAAGATGTGCCCTTGAGAGAATGAAAAAAAAAAGGAAAGAATAAAAAGGACCAGCTTCATTTTAGGCTGCAGCTTGAAGTTTGTGCCAGTCATTGGCTTAACACTTTGCTTGTAGGCAGCCATGTAGTGTTAAGACAAATGGCTTTTCTGCTAGGAAAGTATTTTCCAAGAAAAATATTGGGATTTAGCCATGAGACCCTCATAGGCATAATGGAAATCAATCTGGAGGTTTTGAATGGTCTCCTTGCCTTCCTTCAAATGAGTTTTCTCCACTGACTGAAATATGTTTGCAGTCTTTTCATTTGATTGAGGGAGCTCCAGGACAATTTTTGGCACTCTGTTTTTTAGTGTTGAAACTTCAGTTACATGAGGTAGGATTGTGTAGAAACAACAAGTTCATTCTCTGTGCGTATATACACAAATTGACCTTTTCCATCTTCGAGTAGTCAATGTCCTGTAGTAGGTAGTATGTATGTAGGTAGTGACTTAGCAGAATCCTTTTCCTGAGCTCTTTGAACCAGGATCTTCAATACCAGCCTCTTAAATCTAACGTGAGTTACAATAAATTTATATTTCCCAAATCTTAAATAGCTCCAAGTTTATGGGATGCTAATTTTAAATAGCAATTCAAAGTTAAATTACATTAGGCTTTGGTTATACTGAATGGTAGCTCCCATATCACTTAATTCTATATCTCTGGTTTCTCCCACATATTAACTATTAAAATTGTTATTAGAGATACCATTAGTTTACCAAAACCTTACTCTTGGTACACCTTTTCTGTACAGAACTGCAACAATGATGTACTTTTGCTTGGAAGATCTCCAAAAAAATGGTCCTAGTTTTTGTTTGTTTGTTTTTTGCCATTTCTATTTTTTAATGGAAACATCATAAACCAAATTATCATCTCATGCATATTTGTACAGACTCTAGAATTATGATTGCTGCACATTTCTGAATCAATGTAACTGGCTCAGCATTACTGAGAAATAGCACAGGGAGAAAGGAGTTTTAAGTTATTAGGTTGCTATAGTATGTGTTCTAGCCTAAGCTTTTGAAGTAATTGAGCACCAGTCAACACAAAATCCAGGTAATGAGGAAGTCCTGTCTTCTTCCCCGTGTGCACATTGAGCTACCAATGATGCAAGCACAGTTTTAAGCACGTAACTGTTCAAAATTGACCAAACTAAACTTTTGCTGATTATTGAATTCCAGGCAGTCACAAAAGCACTTTATTTATTTTTTTTGTAACTTGATATGATATGATGATCACAAGAACTTTCTTAAAGTTTTAAATTGTTCTGCAACCTTGATCTTAAAGTTCCTCTAAGATGAAGGAGTTGGTGTTAAATACGTAATAGCCTTTAGATATATAATGACATTTTGAGGCATAAGGCAAATGCACATCTCTTGGTAGAAACAATCTGAGAAAGGAAAAAAGGAAGAAGGTATGGCTAAACTGCTCCAGAAGGTAAATCACACAAAGTGAACAGTAGTTTTCAGGAATCTGAGGTTTTGTTCAAATGAGAAAAATATGTAGAATACATATTTCTATATTCAGCTGGCAAGCTGAATGTAGAAGACATGGTAAGATGGAAAAAAAAAAAAAAGTTTGTGCTTGAAAATTATTTACTAGTAGGTTTTTATACTTTTATTACATTTTTCCTTAAACACATTAAAAGGAAAAAACTTCCAGAAGGTTTCTAGAATCAATAGATAATCAAGGCATAAAAGGAACACTTAGAGAAAAAAAGGGCAAAGCAGAAAACTACATTAATTTTCTGCCTTTGTATTCATTGTGGAAGAGCTTGGGGAGGTTCCCACACTGGAACCCTTCATTACTAGGTATTCACTGAAGATCTGAATCAAACTGAAGTGTCAATAAATTCTACAGAGCAAACAATAAAACTGAACAGGAACTAGTTGCATTAATCATCCTTTACCTAAGAATTCAAAAGGGGTTAAAAGACCAGTAAAGCGAACAAGTGTCAGTGGTATACAAAGTCTCGCTTAAAACTGCCTTCATACCTGAGAACAAAAAAGCAACAAATACAGTAAAGATGACAATTTTAAATATATATATATATGTTCTATGAAAGATCCAGGGAAATACAATTCATTAAATATAACATAAAAACAGCAAAACAGGAAAATCAGTAGAAAAAGAATGGATTTTGGAAATGTATATGTGATACATAGGGTACAATAGGGAAGAGTCAATCTTCCTTTTGAAAAGAAAGCCCTTAATGTACATGCCCAATTTGTCTGAATATACAAGGCTGATAGAACAAAAGATTCTGACTGTAAAGGATGGCAGAAGGGTACTACAAAACTGCTTCTGGGCAAGAAACTGGACAAATCGAGCTCAATCTAGATAAATGTGATGTAATGCACATGGGTGAAAAGAGGTTATTTTACATATAAAATAAGGGGGACTGTGTTGAACATTATAGCTGAGAAGACGGATCTTGGGGTTATGATGTGTCGTTCAGTTATTTTGCATAGCTCAGAAAGAGTGAAAGAAAATAGCATTCTAGAAGTTATTAGAAAAGGAACAGAGAACAAACAGAAAGCATTTATGCTGCTGTGTAAATCCATACCCTGGAGATCTCATTCTCCTCTACAAAAAGTTCAAAGAAGGACATAAACGATGGAATATTGAATAATTTCCTTACTGTGACTATGTAGACAAAGACTTACCCTACTGGAGAAAAGATGTCTGAAGGAGAATTTGACAGAACTCTGTAAAATCATGCCTGGCAAGGGCAAAAAGAGATCGATTAACCAGTCTCTCTTTCAGTACAAAAAGTAGGAGGCATCAAGTGAAATTAGCTGTGAGCATTCAAAAAACAACCAACCAAACAAAAAACAGCAACCAACCTTCTTTTATATCTCATGTGGTGGAGCTGTGGAACTCCTTGCTGCAGTACGTTGCAGATGCTAAAGGTTATAGGAAACAAAAAGAAACATGTTCATGGGGAAGAAATACAGGTGTGTTAAAAAAAAAAAAAAAGAAAGAAACACTAGCACCTGTGGCTTGGGAGGTACCTGAAGCACAAATTTTTGGAGGCTGTCTTGGGGAAACAGCCCACTATAAAGAGAACCTTTCCTAAGCTGTACACTTCTGACATATTAGGAAAAAAAAAAAAAAAAAAAAAAGGAAAGAAAAACAAAACAAAAACCTAGATCTTTTGTTTGATCTAATATCACTTTTCTCTTTAACTTACACATTTCAACCTCTCTTTCAAATGCCAAAGATAATAATGAATCAACATTGCTATTTATTTCAGAGGCTAGATAATGAAAATTTTACCTGCACACTTAATGAGGAAAGTTTCTCAGATATGCTTCTTTTCAAACCTAGAAGGAGAGAGAGAAGAGTGTGTTGTAAATAGTCTTTAAGCAATATAACAAGCACTGAGTTTGAAAACATATTATTAATATTACACAATGAGAGGCAAACAGCTATGTCAATAGACCTTGTATTTTACCTGACCTGATTCCAGTGCTTTAAGAGCAATTAAAGCATCTCTCTTTACCCAAGACATTCTTATTCATGCATTGAAGGGAAGAAGGAAAACAAAACAAAAAAAAAAAAAAAAAAAAAGACCTTACAGGCAGCCCACCATCTTGTTTTACAATATTTGTGTTTGTATTTTATTTTCTGTAATGTAGCACTTGAGTTGGGTTGGATTTGGGCTGGGTGATTTCAGGCGTCACTTTCCCGTTTATAGAAGACATTGGGTTTTAACCTAGTTTTCCAAACTGATTGTCTTCTTTCTCTATTTGATGGGCTGCGTAACCAGATGCAAAATGCTATGATTTCATCAGAGCTGTATTTTCCTATTTTGCTAATAAGACACGGAGCAGTGCTAAAATTCATTCCTAAATCAATATATGTATATAATACATTTGCTTTCTCCTTTTTATTCAGTAGGCAAGTTAGATTGTCAAAGAAAAAAATAGCTTGGACTGACATAACTGACTGACAAATCTAGTTTCATTGACTTCATTAGCTTAAGTTATCCCCTATTATTATTAGATTCTGTCCTCTTAATTTTTTTTTTTTTGGGGGGGGGCTGCAAAACTTTCATCAAACCATTTGCCATGCAGTCTACAATGTTGTTTCCTTTCATTGACATCTCCAGCAGAAAATCATGAAGTTTCCTAGATAATTTAGGAACAGTATCCATGCACATCATTCAGGAAAACAGTCATTTAGTATGAGTGATGGTATGGTTTGTTGCCAGTTTGCCTTGAGCAATGAAAACCCTAAAGCCAAGACTGTATTTCAATGTAGCAAGACCTACAAAGCTACAAAGAACATGTATGAAGCGCAGTACATACAAAGAGTGAAAGCCCATCTCCAATTTTATTGAACAAAGCAATCTAAATTGTTGAGAGTCCAAAAGCACCAATGTGCTGTTAGGCTCTGGAACAACTTCAGTAGCTTAAGAGCTGAGTAAATTATTTAATGGCTTCCTTTGCTATAAAGGAAACATAATCGCAGCTCTGCTGGGTAACACATTTAACAGTTACGATCAAAAGCCTTTTTTTCTGCTTTGTCTACTGTACCATCTGCTTATTCCTTCCAGAACTTCACTCTGGCAAGTGACCCACTTGTTGCAATGCAGATTGGCAGACAAGTGACATTACAGTGTACTTTGTCTGTGTGCGTCTCTGCACGTTTAAATTTATAAATATTCATCATGTTACCTTTTTAGTGAAATGAAGTTTACAGCAGCACAGCCCTTATCTCTATTTGCTGTTTCTGTAGTGAAACAGATTTCTTGCATTTACTTGTAAGATAAAAACAAAATGAAAATAACATTTCTAACATGGAGTTACTGATCAGGCCTTGGTAGATTTTCTAAGACTCCACAGCTATGTTTGGAAATTTGGGTTTCTAGTACAACAACTGGACTAAAATGCAGTTCCAGGAAGATTACAGGTATGCTACTAAGTTATAAAACAGACAAATTTTAAGCTAGAGATAAATTCAGTATACAACAAACTTGCCCTGTAGAGCAAGTGCCTATTTGGGAGCAGGCTATTGAGCATAAAGACTTGATTAACTTCATCACTGACACCTGGACAGATGATGATTTCCTAGTTTCTAAATAACTGACTACCATTTATTAAATCTACCTTGTCAGACATTAATAAATGGCAGAACAATACAATTTTTTTAAAAATTGGAGTTTTTCAACAAGGTTCTTAAAATGGTAACCTCTTCAGCCTCTGGGAACTTGCTCGTTGTTTTCTTTATCAAATACCAAGAAAGGTTTTAATAAATATATCTACCTGCTGTTAGCATTTATCTGAAACCCTTTGCTAGGCACCTTGAATATCATAGGTGGGTATCCTTACAAGCATGCAGCACAAAGAGGGTTTTAGATCTCTATGATATGGCAAACTAGATCAGCTGTTTGAATTTTGCAAAGAAATATTTGCAAGATGTACTTGAATTTTAACAGCTGTTTCGTTTAACCTTATTTGTGTCCCTTTTTATTCTCTATTTGAGAGCATTTTTATGGATGTTTGTAGTTTGGAGATTTTTTTCTTTACAGGAATATATGAATAGCCATACAGAATAAACCTTTACAAACAACCAAAAAGAAAAAAATGTATTTTGTCTTACGTTATTTTTCACTCTATTTTGTTTATTTTTGTTAGCCTTCGTTCATGTATACAAGTTTCAATCACACCACATCAAAAGCAGCACTTACCACATGATATAGGTGTTTGATTCATATGAATAAAACCCTGTGACCATAAAAAGCGAAAATTTTTCAGGCAGACTTTTATTAGAACTTGGTAGCTCCAAGTGTCTAGCTAACATTTGAAAAATTTTGCTTTGGGTCATAATGAGATGAATTAGTCCATGTACAATAAGTACACCCACATTCCAGCTGCTTTCCTTATTAAAACCATAAAGTTTGCTGGATTTTTTATATGTGGAACTCTTTGCTGGTGTACCTCTCTGAGCAATGTCAGTTCTGGCAGGACATGTATTCACCCTGGCTACAATGAAACAGTAAGAAGGAAGAGCAGGATTTCTCTCATTCATTTAGGAAAATAATATATTCCTCTAGATTATGAAGCTACTTATTCCCATAACCCTTCTGAGTAATAATAGAATACACAGACACCAACAATTTATATCTATGATGGAGTGACGTCTTAAGCAATGTAATCCAAAATACTAATACTGGAAACACTGACTTGGGAACAGATATCTTTATGATTCCTCATGTAAATTAATTCACTGGCTATAATGAAAGAAAAGAAATAGCATGCTGTTTCTTCACTGAAAGCTTGTCTTAACAGAAGCTGAGAATATAAACGAATACGGTCTCTTGGAATAAAAATTTCTGAAAGAGTGGTGAAATGCTGTGGATTTTATTTATTTATTTATTTATTTATTGCTGGTAGTCCTTCTAATGATTCTAAAATTTTCCCAGGGTTATATTGCATCATACATGCAAATTTACTGAAGAGTTCAGGAAATTGGAACCTACAGGTAGTTGTGACAAGCTACCTCATGAATTACATGTTATTGCAATTCATTCAAGAACCACATGGCTTTGGCTAAATCAAATATTTTCCTCATCTGAGCATTATTTTCAGTGTCCAAACTGACTTTCAAAAAGTTAGCAAAATATAAGTGTTCAGTGCCAAGAAGTGCATGGAATTTCTTTCTTATATAAGATCTTAATTTGAGAATCATGTCATTCAGTTATTTTCTGGTGTATCAATTGCACAGGTTCTGAAACTTGAACCAAACATAGTGTTCAGTATTTAGGTTTGAAAGCCTGAATAACCAGAACATGGATCTCTGGGATCTATTCTTAGCATCAACAGCTGTATAACTATAGATACAAATTAACATTTTCATTTTTTTAAATGATATAACATCTGTGCTTTGACATGATAAATTGCTGTGAAATTTTTGACTACTCATCAAATGAAAATGTGAAAGGATTTATAGTTACTTTTTTATACTATTCTGTTAAAAAAAAAATCATCTGTTTTTAGGAGTGTAGTTTTTATGGGGTCTTTTATCTACCACTCACCACTTACAGAATCCAACTATATGGCAGGGGATTTCTAGCAGCGCTTTCTCACTGACTGTACCAACAATTATAAAATTTCTTGGACTACTTTAGACAAGAAACATGTAAGATTCACCATGTTCAAAGTGTTCTGAATCACAGAAGAAAAACAAAGCAGAACAGAAAGCATGACATGATCTAAACCAGAAGGTCATGAATGAGATGAGAAGTACTGAATAGCTCACTGAATGTATAGTCTCTTCTGAGAGTGACTAAATGAATGCCTGCTAGGTATTTGTATAAGGCAACAAACGTGGTATTTTTCCAGAGTGGTCCCTCAGGTACCTCAGAGACTTTCTGAGCTGAAAATCATTTGGATATATTTAGTAATAAATGTTTTTTTCTACCATGAACCTCTTGGAGCCATATTAACATTCAGCCTCCATGATGTCTTATGTCTTGGAGATACAGGGTGTTGCACAATTAGGCACATGGAAATCCTTACATGTAGAGTCTTAAAATAGCAGATTGCAGCCAGGTTGGATGGCAACCTGATCTCGCATAAGGTGTTCCTGCCAATGGCGGGGGAGTTCAAATTAGATGATCTTTAAGGTCCCTTCCAATCCAAATCATTCTATGATTCTATGATCGTGCAGAGAAACCTAAACTTGTTCTGAGTGAGAATGGTAGGATGTCCAGAACACGGCCAAATTACCATCACGTTCCACTAGAAAATATTTGAACGTTATTTATATAATCTTAGGTATAACGAGACCTACTAATCTAGGCTGGTCCTTCCTGGGTTTTGCATTAAGACGAAATCTGTCACTAGCTGGGATTAAGTCACTTAAAGGTCTTCAGTTACCTGCTACTCGCATCCAGATTCCGAGTTTTTTCCTGTGCCGTAGGTTGGGTGATGTGATGGATATATTGCCCATTCAGGAAGGAAATATATTTTTCTGGCTATTTTTCTCCATTTTGTTTTGCCTTTCAAATTTTTATTGTAGCTTTGTGGAGCTCTGTTGAGGGTTGGAATATCACAATTATCAGGAGTTAAGAAAGTGAAAAATAAGCGGACTTTATCAGATGTCTTGGCACCCAATCATCTGATACTCCCAACAGTATATTTATAATGTTTCTAATTTAGAAGTGGAGGGAAGTAGCCATAAAACCTTTAGGAACTTTCTCAGACTGTTCTGTACAAGACTGATTTTGATGATATAATAGAGAAAGCACTGACATGTATCGTTAAGGAAACGTGTTCCATTTCAGAGGTGAAGTCATGTGCACACGTTGAGAAATCATAAACCTATCTCCTTCTTTTGCTGACATATTGTGCTATTATGACTGGCTAAAACTAGCCTGCTAATTCTCCAGAAGAAATTAATCAGGGGTACTTAAAAGGGGAGACTATTTCTTTCATTTATATCCTAATTGAAACAGTAGTTCTAAAGCCAACTACCATTTTTAACATGCCATATGATTTTTTTTCTTGTAATGGCCTGCTTGCTAAAAGAGTCTCAAGTTCTGCTTTTAGAAGAATCTGAACAGCAGATAATAAGGTGCATATTAATTAATTTTATTGCAAAGAAAATTGCATTGCCAATCATTGTTACTGACTAATGGGTAATGACATGAAATTACAGTAAGATAAATGATTATTCTTGCTAACTAGCAACTATTCTGTTTTGCAGTGCATAATTTTCTTAAATAGACAAGTATGAATGTAAAAAAAAGCTACATCATTGAAAAATTTCATTTCACAAGCTGTCAAGAAGGATGAAGATGAGAAATAATTAACAGTGAATGTATAATTGGAGATACCACTTGAAGAACATGATTTTGCTGTTTCTGGGTTTTATTCAATCTTCCCCTCCTTAGCATCTTTTTCTTGCTCAGGAATGAAGATGTGGAAAACACAAAACTTAATTTCTGACCTGAGGGTTATCAGTTCCACAGAAGGATAAGAAAGGCATTTGGACATAGGCCATAGCAGCTTATCCAAAAAAAGGTGATAGGGAGGGAGAGGGAGACAGGAAAACCACCATCACTCCTAAGCAAAGCAATAAAAAGGCTTAAAAATGTCAGCTCTAATGATTGTTGTTGACCTTCTCAAATAATAAGAACTTGAATGTGACTGGTAAGTACCACTCTCATTATATCAAGCAGAACTCCTATGTCTCAGATGTCTTTGGAATCGTGTTACAAACTGAGAAGAAAAATATATCACTTAAAGATACATAACCTGAAGATATATAGTTGCTAGTGTTTGTGAGCACATTCAGCTTATGAAGTAAAGTAACTAGCTAAAGTGCATGACAAGTACATGAAGAGAAAGTGGTTAATAATACAGAATGTTATATAATGAGTAAAGAAAGCTTTCAACCTTTGGGAATGAAAAATGTTTTTGCCTTCATTGATCTGAGGTGCTGGGCAATCACGGCTGGATTCAGTAGCCTGTATGTGGGCACCACACTGAAAATGCATACCACCAATGGCAGGAGTGACACGGGATGTATAGGATCCTTACATCAAAGTGAGCAAGGTGGGATTTACAGACAGGCCCTCAGAAGGCGAGATGTTGCACTGTGTAGTGCAAGCAAGGCAGGAGTCTGCAGTGCCATGCTCCCTGCAGCACTGTGGTGGCTGTGGGATGGAAAAGCCAGCTGAGGAAGCAGCAACTGTCATTTAACACATGAATGCACATCACTATAATTTTAATCTCAGCAAGTTTAAAGGAATTAAATATATAAAAATAAAGATATGACTCAAATTTACAGGACTTGCAGCACTGGAAGACCAATTCAGAAGAGTTTGTGTACCACAATGATTTTATAAAAGGAGTATATTTTGTGTGGAAGCCAGAAATGCTCACGATGGAAAACTTTGTAGGAGGAGATCATTTTTCTTCTCATGCTAATAGGCTTGTCATTATATAAAAAGCTTCTAGGGAGCAGTTTATAAAACAGCTACCCAGAATAAATATTTTGAGCCAATGAATAGATAGTCTATCTGAAAGGAGCTTGTATGTGACAAGCAAAGCCACCCATATTGTGAACAGAAGAAATATTTTTAAAGGCTTATCTTTCAATCAAAATAACAGGCTGTTGCTTTCTAGACACAGCAAGGCACCTGCTTAGGAAGTGAGACAGATCTCAAAGTATGTGTTTTTTTTTTGGCAGAAGAAAGTCAGCTGTAGTGAAGTATGCATCCTCCACGTTCTGCTCCCCACCTGTCTTCCTAAGAGGCAGCAGGAGATGGAAAAGCATGGTCCTTTGCTCCCATGGGGCACTTTGCCCTTGCTCAGCACTTGATGTGGCTGTGTGAAGAACAGCGTCCTCCAAGGAAACATGGTTTTAGAAGGTGATTGCAAATGAATAAGCATGCACTTAACTCACAGAGCAATTTATGAGAAATTTTGGTCTATAGTCTAGCTGTAATCCACAGTCAATAGGAGATTTCCCTCAGGCAAAAGAGAAAATAAAGCCTAAACTTACAGCTGTCCTCAGAGGTCTGTAAAGGCTATATCATCTTTTTCTCTAGAAGTCTTCAAAGAGTAAGGGATTTTGCAAGCAGGACATAATTTAAAGAGTATATGACATTTTCTTAATGTCATTCCCATGGATCATAGACTGCAGTAATGGTGTCTTTGTTCCCAGCCCCACAGGGTGCATGCAACAGCGGTTGATCTAGATAGTGTACACAGCACAAAAGTTTTGCCATTTCACTCCTTGTCACAGGGCAGCCTTGTCCAGGCTCAGTATCTACCCATCCTTTCCATGGGACATGTTCAGCCACACAATGCATTCTCAATCTTTTTGCCCACAGTCCTTCTTTCCTTGATTGTCACATTTTATTTCTAAGTTCCCACTGTTTCAAGTCTGACTATTATTTTTGGCTGACAGCAAAGAATAATAAGTGGGAAAGAAAAAAACACCACACCTTCTTCAACAACACTGCACAACATCAGCGGGAGGGTAGCTGAAAGTAGTGTCACTTTTTCCATGCGCATGCTTTCTCATCATGCCCTATATGTCATCCCCTACTGAGACTCTAACTATTGCAGGATGAGCCAGATAGTAATTATGTTCAAATTGAGCGATGTTACCTATAGAATTATTTTTTCAAATAAAATCATTCTTTCCTCTGAGACTGGCTTGCTACATGCTCCTCTGCCCTTCAAAAGAAAAGGAAAGAAAAGGAAAAAGCACAACAAAAAATCAGTCACTGAGATGAACTGATCCCCTGTAGAAGAATTGAGCCTTGAGCTTTTGGAAATTCATGCAACCTGACGCAATGCTGCAGTGGGGGCAAATTTCAGGTCCCAGGAAATATGGATACGTAGCAGTTAGCTATAGATTCTGTATACGTAGAAAAGGAATACAAAACCAATTGTTGTGGTACAAAGGATTTAACAGCAGGAGTTTGAGGTGCAGCCATTTCAGTCCAACAGCACTTTAGATAGGGAAGCCATTAGCAGTACACTGAACATACAACATTTTTATGACATTGATCTTTCCCAAAATAAATGTATTTTTTTCCTAATCTATTTTTAACAACTATATTTTAATTAGTTTTCCTAATGAGAATTTGTTTTCTTTAAAGTTCTCCCTTAACCAAACTGACGTAGCCCAGGCTCTGAACATACAGCTCATTTCATGGGAACTGGTTACTGCCAGGGTCCTCAAAAGGCAGTGGGGCTCAGGACATTAAACTGCAGTATTAGGGGTTTAAAACAACCATTGCTAGCATGAAAGACAAAAGCAAAAGCATAAGTGTCATGCATTTTCAAGGAGGTCTACTTTCCCCCTATTTAATTATCTAGTTACTCTTTTCTTCTTTCTTTTGCTTTTTATGTTCAAGTCATAGGTAGCTTTTACAGTGTGTTTTTTTGTTTGTTTGTTAATGTTTTGTTTTGGCAGACATTTTAAAACAATTGATATGACTGTAAAGGGTTAGGTAAGCTATCTCCTTCTCTACATTGCTGAAAGCAAAATAGTATCTGTCTACGCAAATGACTGAACCTCATCCCATTTCTGAAATAATTGAGATGTAACACAGGATCCACTTGTTTGCACTGGATTTTATAACACCATGCTTATGATACTGCAGATGCATCATTATTAGTTATTATAGAACAATTGCACAACCATAAAAGCATAGTAATTCTCATTTCTCAGAATAAACCATGGGAGATTTCATTGCATTTACAAATCAGAACCAAGGGAAAAAGGAGATGTATGGTTATACCAACATTTAGAGCTGACAACTGGAACTTTTCAGTGAAGCCTTGTTGTTGATAAATTCCTCTGCCTAGGTTTATCTCTGTAGTCCTCAGAAACTGTTTAATGTGTTAGAATACCTTGACATTCATGTCATTTTACTTCAGTGTGAATATGGAATCCCTATACAAATGTGACAAGACGTGTTCTAATGAAAGACTGTATCAGACTGACGAGAAATTAATTTACAGTGTAAGATTCTTGGTAGGAACAAGGAATTAAAGCCTCATTCAACTGAAATCAGTGGTGGAAATCTCATTAATTTGAGATTTCACCTGCTATCTCTGGTAACATCTCGCATGGCTCAGAACCAGGAAGCTATTCCCCAACTCCACTGTCACTGATGAAACTAACAAATGCTTATCTAATACTTATCTAATTATTACTAATTAGCTTATCTAATACTTATCATTAGATAATGCTTATCTAATACTAGATAACACTACTTACTTAGTCTCCATTTGGAACATCAATGATTCAGAGTTTTAATAACTGTGAGCGTTTGGTTTTGTTTATTGGTTTTCTTCATTTAAGTGACCATATTTTCACTTCTTCACATCACTGAAAAATGAATTCCTGTCTCTGCTCATGTCCACATATAGTCCCTACTCCCCTTTCCATAAATTCTTATGACTTCAGCATCCCTGGACTAGACTATGATGGATAAACTCTGCAACCACTTCTGTTACTAATACACATTCCAACCTCTTTCTGACACGTTTCTGAACAGAGCATAAATTTGTTTTCTTTGGACTCTTTTCAGGGCAATATTCATTCTCATCTAAATTGTCCATGTTAATTATGCCATTGCCACAGTTTTGATATTTATTAATCTAATACAAGGCACAATCAAGCTTAAGTTATATTTCCATTGAAATCCATTACCGTTAATATATATTCAAGTCCCAACATGCAGTAAAACTAGCAACCTGATCCAACAGATAATGTCTTCTCAGAGAACTCCTCCTCTCCCCCTGCCACCCTTCACCCATCCTCCAGGTCCAACAACACATTTTGACTTTTCTGGTTGCATAGGGACACAATGCTGAGTGGTACTCAGCCTGGGCATTCTTGACAGGTTCTTAAATCTGTTAAATCCAGCATTTTTGTTAATCCTATGCCACACAGTCAGCTCTACTCTGTAGTACCAGTGCAACTGAGAAGGCTTTCCAATAATTCTTCCTTTTATTGGCACTGGGGTCTCAACTCCAACTTAAACTTGAACAATCTGGCGAGGCAGATTCCATCTCATGCCTGAGGAAATAAAGTCCCCAGTGTGTTCCGGGGCTCTAATCTCAAATTTTTTGCTGCTTTGTGAAACTGTCTGGGATTCTTGCTCATCTGGAAGAGAATTATCCAGTTGGGGGACAGCGGGGGATTGAATTGCTCCTGATGTTTTCTGATATCTCACTTAGAGTAAATTTCATC